>NW_028087015.1:5523200-6123200 GCF_014824575.4 Sturnira hondurensis
ATAATGCTCTCCAATTCCATCCATGCTGTCACAAAGGGTAGGAGCTTCTTCTTTCTTTCTGCTGCATAGTATTCCATTGTGTAAGTGTACCACAGTTTTTTGATCCACTTATTTACTGATGGATACTTAGGCTGTTTCCAGCACTTGGCTATTACAAATTGTGCTGCTATGAATATTGGGGTGCATAGTTTATTTTGAATCAGTGTTTCAGGATTCTTAGAGTATAGTCCTAGCAGTGGAATTATTGGGTCATTTGTTTCTGATGTAATTTTCTGGTTTTCATGTCCTTTCTTCCTGCTTCTCTAGCTTTTATTTTTATGATGTTTTGTCAGAAAAGAATAAATCGGTAGTTTTCCCAGGGCATGGTACTCCCCCTAAGGGCTTCTTGGTCTTTTAGTAGAGTCAAACTTGAACATTTAAATGTTAAAACTTTTGTTTATAAATTACATTGTTTTTTAAATATAATATGGCATTATATGTATTAAATTATATAGTTAAGCAGGTTATGTACCAATGAATTTTAGTTCAGGATAGTACAGAGGGCATTATAAAATATTTATTTATAAGAAGAGTCTGATGTGGTTGAGGTTCACCATTCTAAATATACCCTGTTGGTGACTTGATGGCAATGGGAAGAAAGATAGGAAATATATTGTGTTATATTTGCCTAGTAATGGTCAGGTGCTTTCCCCCCTGTGCTATCTCACTTCTGTATACTATCTCATCCTTCTAAGGGAGGTGGTATTATTATTCTCCCTTTCCTAGATGAAGGTACTGAAGCTTAAAGAGTTTTACTAACTTCTTTCATTCCTTCATCAAATACTTTTGTGACATTATAGGTGTTTGGGAGAAATCTGAGAACAGAAAATAAACAGTTTCATCTCTCAACAGGCCTAAATTTTAGTAAAGAGAGAGATAACAAAGCAAGGCAATAAATAAGCAAGAGAAGTCATGAAGACACCTGAATGAAATAACTTGAAAACACTTGCCCCTGAATCACAGAGCTAGTGGATGGTTGGGGGTGCATCTGAGTGTAGCCACTGCTTTTGTTTGTAGTAACCACTGCACTGCTATTACTTTTATTGAATTGCAAGGCCATCACCTTGGAACAGAAAGATGCCAGAAGATGTGAACAAAAAAAAAAAGAAGAAGAAGAAAGGGCTTTTTGAAGCAACTATTGCTGGATATGTTTTCTTTCCTCATTTCTGTCATGAGAAATTTTTTCTCTCTCTGTTCATATAATACCATACTCTACAGTATTTCAGTTTATAATATTACCAATACTTATTAAAATACATTTCTAAGTAAATAATGTTAACTGCTTTTCTGATTTTTAAGTGTGATTTTTCAAAAGCAGCCTCAGTTTTATTCCCCTGTGTCAATGTATTTGTCATACCCAACTTCTGCTAAAAGTGTATAGCTCTATGAGATGAGAAAAATGTATGCTGAAAAAAGACGTAGGTACTCTTAGAAATGAAATAGCAAGGGCTCTGGGCTAGATATTTGGAAAGGTGGTTATAGTCCTTCTTTTCTACCAAATGATAAAGAGGCAGGAAAGGCTTCTGTTAAACAAAGGAGGAAAAAGCCCCAGCAGTTTAAAAAAAAATGACCTTAAGCCTAGACTGTGAGAATGATTGGGAAAAGCTTGGAAAGTTCTGTTCTGTCCTCAAGAACAGTGTTAGAAAATCTGGTGACTGCTATTCTTAATGGTTACAAAGACACAAAGGTCTTATGTCTTAAAACTTTGTTCACACTATGTATTCCTTTAATAAATACAGTGATTAGCAAGTCTTATGTCTGGTTGTTTTTGTCATGATTTCATCTCTCTAGAAAAAAAGTAGAATAGATTATAAGGGAGAGCACTTCACTATGGGTCCTGGTTGTCAGTATTGAAGCAGTCATCCTTCTGGTCCTCATAGCCACAGACTCATCAGGACTTTTGAGGCCAGAACTATTTTTCTAGAAGAAAATAGTCCCCAAGGAGAAATAAAAGCTTCAGGAGGACAAACCTTGTAAATTCCAACTTGTAATGACATCCTACCTGGGCATCAAGCAGAGCTCATGTAAACTCTTAAATTAATTGTCTTTAGTGAAAACATATCAAATGCCCAGTCATCTGTTCCATTTATTCTTTAGTTTTTACATGATATTCTTCACAGCACCCAATGAGAAATAATATTTAACCCTGTATTTACTATTTAAAATGACTATAGCAAGTAAAAGGTGATTTTACATGTGTATTTCATTGAATTTTTTGTATTCTTTTCTTGACCATTCCTTTTGTTTTTCATAGCTGCTCAATATTTTGACAACACTCTAACATTCTTACTTTAAGTTTATGCTTTAAAGGCACACTTCTCCCTAACAGTAATTAGCAATCTTATGATGAACAACACGATTAATTTCTCAAGCCACATAACTTGCATTGATTTCATAAATTTGAGGGTTAAGTTTAAATTGTTTCTGTAATAATTCTTTAGTATTCCTCACCAAGTCTGCACTGGTCAGCTCAGACTCTGGGGAATGCAGTATCTATCTTGTACACTCAGTTCATCTTTTGCAATTCTATTGGCCAACTTGCAAATTTATCTATAGCATGCCTGGATGGTTAGGTAGAGAAAGCAGCTACTCTCTGGGGCCTAATGTGCCTTCTCCACCAATCAGAGTGCAGTTCATGATTCATTAGGTTTGTTGGCTAGATTACTTAACTTAATTCAATATAAATTATTTAATTCCTGAAGCGTTCCTGGTATTCAGTATGAATGAAACAATTATTCCTGGACACAATCATCGAAATGACACCACACCGTTTTACCAAGCCCCGAGACAGCTATAAATCCCAGCTATCCACTGCTTTCTATAAACTACTCACGCTGAGTTTTTGAGCATTATAAGATTACTGAAATTGTCTGGCTTCAATGAGTGACTGACTATATGTTATTCTATATTTAATGAGAGAATATCTTAATTGCATAGCAGTGGGAGAAATCATGAACTATTCCTCAGTAGCAATTTTTCCCTTGTTTTGATAGCTTCTTTTCTTTTGTCATCTGTTCTTGTCCATGGGGAAAGAACCAACTCCATTTTGTCCAAATATAAGTCTGCTGCTTAGAAGCATTTCTTTAAGCTAATCATCTCTTGACATCATTACTGTCTGGTCAATGGCTGGTGGAAGTAGCCCATAAAGCTACTGTCTTTTCTCTTTTGTTGCAATTTATACAACGTGTTTCCAAACATGTCTCACATTGGGTCTCTGGGAACAGACTCTGAGGCAGAGATCTGTGTGCTTCCTGGAGCAAATTGAGGAAGGTGGGATTGGTAGAAGATGGCACTGCACCTGAGGCTCAGCTGAGCCCACCAGGCGTGCTGGAGCCAGAATGGCCTTTGTATCCCTGCAGCAACCATTCTCTGGCTGTGGCTGCTCCCTGGGAGGAGTCACGACCCTGTAGCCAAAGGCAGTTTCTAGGGAGCTATCAGAGGCTAGTATTTGCAGCAGCTGGAGAAATGAGGAGCTCAGTCCTGAGGGGAGATCTTGGATCCAGGGGAGATCCTGGAACACCACCTGTCATTCAAAGGAAAACCTTGGTGAGGCATAATGACAGAGGGTGAGATACGGAGGGGTAACATTGTTTCTTTTATGCACAATCTTGGTTCTTTTCTCAGTAAAGCTCAGCTCAACTCTAAAAAAGTTTTTACCCTCTTTTTCCGTTCTCTTCTCTCCCTGCTTAGTTCTAAACAAGGCAGGGAACAGAATAAGGTAGACGAGAGAATTTTAAGCCTGGAGAGTAACAGTGTCACAGTATAGTGCACTGTCTGTGAGACCTGGCTGGAACGGTGGCTGGAGGTGGAGTTACCATGACTGCTTAGAGATCCGTGAATAAAAGGGCAATCGAAAACAGGAAAACAAGATGTTTAAGTTTGGGAGAGGTAGGTTATATAAGCCGCCCTTTGTTTCTTTCCTTCATTACTTCTTACTGAAGAAAGCAAGATGCGTTCACATTGGCATCTCTTTAGCAGCCACACTAATTACACTCCGCCCACCCCCTCCCCCAACCGCCCCCGTCTAAAAGGACTCGCCTTACTACGGTTCTCCAGTAGAAGCAAAAAGAGTTCTTGTTATCAAGGTTTTCCATCCTGCCCTTCCCCTCCAACACAAACACACCTTGTACCTCTCTCACTGCTTGCTTTTCCAGGCTCCCCCTTGTAAGCTAATATTCTCAAAATGAGGCTTTTATTAGAAAAGATAAATTTGTACTAAGATTTTGCTAACCAGTTCTTTCACCCACTTCAAAAGAAACTTTAATATCCACTCAAAATGAACACCCTCCTCCCTTTTCCAGTTTTCTAACTACACATTATCTTCATGGCATCAACACCAACCAGCGTTTCTTTTATGTAGGGTGCTGAGCACCCCTTAGACTTATACTTCAAGCTTTGGATTTCCTGGGCGGTGGGTGGAGGTAGGGGGTTAAGGGGTGCAGGGGGAAAAGTTAACAAATAGATTTATCCTGATAACTGAGATAGAAAGGCCTTTAGAAATAATTCTGAATGAATGTAAGGCAGAAAGGGGGCACCATGTTATATTTTAATGGGCCACTTGATTACTTTATTATTTTCATTGAAAACTGGACATGACCGCTGACAAATGGAATAGGGTACCTGCTTCCTGAATGGAATTGTGGGACATATAGTAGCTCTTGGGGCCTGTATTTCACGATAAATGGCTGGACTAAGTTTACTTACTCTTGGAAAATGAGATAAAAATGACTACCTTTTGGATGGAAGTGTTCTTCAAATTCTGTGCAGGACTTTGAGTAGAATTTTTAACAAATTCTGAAATGACATATATGTATTCATTAAAACCCACTTCTGTAGGCAAAGTCCATTGTTACTGGGATCAGATATCTCAGGGAGATTCTATTGTTTTAACTGGAATTAATTCTTTATGGCAGTACAAAAAGAAACTTTTAATACTATATCTCTCCCAGGCAGTCCCATGATCCTTTTGTTTATTTATTCACATTCATTAATTTATTCATTCACTCATTGTCCTTCTACTATGGGTCAGTTCTATCCCGGAACTTCTTTTCCAAAATATGTTATTTATTTATTTTTAGAGTGGGGGGAAGGGAAGGAGAAAGAGTGGGAGAAAAACATCAATGTATGGTTGCCTCTCATGCATCCCCTGCTTGGAACTGGCCTGCAACCCAGGCATGTGCCCTGACTGGGAATCAAACCAGTGGCCCTTTGCTTCACAGGCCCGTGCTCAATCCACTGAGCTACACCAGCTAGGGCTATTCCAGAACTTCTGATGCTTGTTTTGTTCTCTGGTTCTTGACCAATGGCCCGATTTTGAAGTCATAGTTGGTTATGATTTTTGCTTTCTATATAGGTGTTAGATGTGGTTGGTCCTCCTGTTTCTTATGATCAGAAACCACTATGTCTTCATCTATTTCTGAGAACTTGTTTGGCCAAGTCAGTACCCATTTCCTCTGATCACAGATAATTCTGCTGGCACCTACAATCCTCTGCCACCAAATCCACTTTGAGTAAAAGTAAAACTACCCCTAAATAAGAGTGGCTAGGGCAAAGGCTGCATGGGAAAGCCAAGTCATGGAGGTTGAAGACAACACGTAGGAACATGGAAAGTTGTATACTGAATTACTTGCCTCTTTTTCTTCATTTCTCTCCCAGGGACTGCACCTAATTAAATAACTGCTCTACTTTTATTTTTTCATTTTTTTCTACTTTTAGTTTGGAAAATATTTTGATATTTCTGACTTTATTCTGTTCCAGTGGTTTTAGGTCAGTTCACCTTCGGTTTAAAGCAGTTTGCTTAGTGGTTTTTATATTAAGATTTTTTTTATTTCCTTACTCAAAAATGTTTAATTTTTGTTTTATGACTTGTTTCAATTAAAGTTTCTTATTTCAAGTGGAATAAGTCAACAGATTGAGTGTACTTGTTCTGAGGTTTAATGCCTATGTTGACTTTTCACCATATCACTCTGCCTTGGTGCCAACATGAAAGATGACGGTGTAACCACAATCCTCCTAAGTGTGTGGCATGCATTACTCCTGTCACCCCACAATAGCCATATGATGCAGGCACTGTTATTTCCAATTTGCAGGTAAGGAAACAGAGGGATAGAAAGCACTTGCTCTCCATCACCAGGAAATCTAACTTCAAAGACTATGCTTTTGTTCAGGAGGTTGTAACTCTGGGTTAGATAATTGCTAAACAATTATAATGTGCATTTTGCTTTGAATGCCTGTTACCTACTCCCTCATGTTACAGTTAACTTCTTCCAAATATCTGTTATGTCTATTCAAGCCAGTAGGCCACATATGGTAAAAATTCACTTGCTATGTTGCTTAAACATAGGAGCCTGTTTTTCTGTTTCGTGTCTTTATCAACTTTCCATATATCTCTTATATTCACTTGAAGATGTACTAGAGTCCCTTGGCTGGACCTGTTCATTTTTGCCCCTTGCCATGTTTTGTTTTTCATTTAAATTTTTTAACAGTGTTATTTGAGTTAGTAAAGATAGAACTTTTATGAAAGACTCTATCAAAATTAAGTTGCATTGCAAGGTATTATGGGTAAAATTGTAAGGAAGGGCATTTAAAAATCTCCATTGAGGTTCTGTAACTGAGTCTATCTGCGGCTAATACAATAACCTGGGCTTAATTTATGATTATATATTCTGACGTGTGAAATGCTGTTTGTAAATAGTTTAATAAAAGCCTATTGCTTCAGATTCCAAATTAGCAGTGAAGGTGATTTCTATTAGAGTAGACATTTGTGGAGGATTTTGCTCCTGATGCTTAATAAAGAGAGTTCCTTTTCTCAATACAATACATACTGTTGACTTGTAGCATGGCTCTGGGGACCTGATGTTGTATTCAAACTGTAAAAACACATCTCTGTTCATTGTTTATTTACTACATTTTGGGGTACATATGGCAAAATTATTTTTCTTACAGTTCCCAGTTCAGTTTTTTTCTTTTGATTATATGTTAAAATATGTGCATAATGTTCCTCAGTATCTCAGTTTAACAGTATGAATCTCCAAGACTCTTTTATTAAATGACATTTCTAGTATTTTAATAAGGGTTTGACATTTTCACATGTTACAATTTTACTTTATTTTCATATTCATTGAAGTGACTTTCATGCTGCCTTTGTGTGCTGTCGATTTACAATTTCTGAAGGTACTTGGAGACACCTTTTCAGAAAGAAGTACATCAGGAAATCACTCAGGATGCTCAGTGTTAATATTCAGAAGAGTGTATTTTTAAAAAATGACTTGAAAGGTTTTAAGTGTAGAGTTTTTGTTCTGAGCAACATCCAATACTAGATTTTCTGGGAATGGCAAAGGCAAAACATGATTCAGACCAGGGCTTACAAATTCAAATGCCAGGAGGGCCCTGTGGGTGACTTCAGCAAAAGAGGCAGGCCAAGTGCATGGTGGAGACCACAGCAGGCATGCCCCACCCAAAGAGGGTAGCTATGAATTTGCCTTCCTTTCTGATGGTTGCTAGGAGGGAATGTTCAGTGTTACAAGATTTTTTAGTATTTCAGGGAAATCTGGAAATATGGATGTTTAAGTGAAATATTCTGACTTTTAACTTTGGCAATTTCTGGTCTAGATTGTCTAGCACACGATGGGACACATCCTGTGTTCACAGTAAATGACTGAAGCTTCCAAATAGTCAAGAAGAAAAGGTATGGTTGGGGATTGCTTTCAAATGACTGAGAAAAGCAGAATCTCATTCAAGGACTCTTCAGTTGCATTGTGTGGTATCATTCTGAGGTGGCAAAAGTGACAGAGCTGTACCCTCATTTTTTAAAGAACCCACAGTCTAGCAGGAAGTCTAAGCCACAACAAACATAACTAAATAGAAGGCGAAGTCAGATAAATTAAAAAAGCGATGTTCAAATGAAATTCAAAGGAGCAAGAAAGAAGTCACATCTGGTTAGTGAGACAGGGGACAAGTTCATGGCTGTGGAGTTGAGCCTTTACAGTGAATATAGGATCGTGGTGAATGCAGGCAGGAGGACCTTCCCGGGGAGGAAACAGAGAGCAATGCTGTGGAGGTGGAAACGAGGAGTGTGGGGATGCTCAGAAAGGAGGATCTAGACTAGTCTAAAGGCAGGAGAGCTGTGAGCAAGAAAGCAAGCAAGGGTGGCTGAGTGTATGCTATGGGGAAACCAGAGTGTTAATACAATGAGTCTGATAGAGAAAGACAAGCTGTCGATGCTTTTTGACTTGGAGGGTACCATGCCTAATATTTCTTATGGGTGAAAAGTTAAAAAAATAAGACACAAGACAGGAGAGAGAGCTGTGGGCTAGTACTTCAATACATTTGCGGAGTGGAGTGGGTGGGAAGGGACACAATCTTTTAGTCCATAACAGATGAGCATTTGTAGAATGCAAGAACTGTTTCTTTTTCTAAAGCTATTGAAGTAAAACCATCACAAAATCACCTTTTTTTGTGGTGAGACACTTGTGGTTTTCTCTTAGCAAATTTCAAGCACACAATGAAGTATTATTAACTATAGTCATTATGCTGTACACTAGATCCCCAGAACTTATTCCTCAGGTACAAATAAAACTTTGTACTTTTGACCAATATTTCTCCTTACCCCCTACCCTCCATCCTCTGGCAAATACAACTCAACTCTCTGATTTTGTGAGTTTGATTTTTTAAAAATCCCACATATAAGTGAGATTATGCAAAATTTGTCTCCGTGTCTGGCTTATTTCACTTAGCATAACGCACTCCAGTTTCATTGGTGTAGTTGCAAATGGCAGGATGTCCCTCCTTTTAAAAGCTAAGCAATATTCCATTGTATATGTGTATGACACATTTTCTTTCTTCATTCATTCATCTATTAATGAGCATTTAGTTTGTTCCCATATCTTAATAGCTTCATCTCTTTTTAATTGTGAGATCTTTGGCAAAGTATTATATAATAATGATCCATGATAGGGATGTTGTAAGGATTAAATGAGAAAAAATGTGTAAGGTGTTTATCTCAGGACCTGTGACATGCTAAGCAACCAAGACATGGTAGTTTTCTAGCTGCCTCCTAACTGTGTAGGCGAGCCCCACTCATGAAGTATGATAAACAAAAAGTAACAAATAAAAATAATACCATGAAGCTGCCACACAATTAGACATAATTTGCAGACTAGCAAAAAGGAGGCAATTGGTACAGAGAGCACTGCACTGTGGTCAAGAAACCTGGCTTCCCATTCTGGGTGAAGCTTGGCCAAGCCCTCTCTACTTTTTATTCCCTTTACAGTAAAATGGGGAACTTGGGTCATCTCTAAGATCCCTTTCATTTCCTAGCACTCTATATCATGTCTCTTCAGAAACTTTCAATGATTCTCCAATGTCTTCTAAACTGAACCCATTTCTTTAGTCTTAAAGGCTTACAACAAAATATCACCAGGCTCCCTTTGTAGTATTTTCTTCTGCTCTTACCTTAGACAACCCAACACTATGGCATATTGCCTCTTCCTCATCTATTCTGTGCATTTTTACCTCTTTCCCTTTGTTCTTGATGTTTTCTCTACCTGCAGTCTCTGCCCCTCTCCCTCTGTAAGTATTCTTCTCACCCTTCACCATACACTATGTGATACCATTTTCATGAAGCTCTTCTGTATTTCCTCAAGATTTTTGTGCTGCATTGTTCTCTGGGTCCCCAGTCACTGCCCTTTATGTGCCAACTGGCAATGGGGAAACAACAGGGCAGCAGAGAACAGGAGGCTCCCTGTCATCTTATGACCACTTCTGATTAATCCTGACGGTTCTGCCATTACATGGGGCCTAGGAGTGTCACATCTGCGGGGAAGTGTGTGGACTTGGCTGGTAATTGAGGAAAAGACCCTTGAAACGATGCTTTTGCAGAGCTCTGAAAAAAGTGCTGTTATTCACAGCCAGGTTCTGGAAACAGTGAGGCATAGATGACATTTCTTTTAAGCAATATGCAAAGTTTTTAAGCAATATGGAAAGAGATTAGAAGACAACATTAATTATTCTCAAGATTGGGAGTCCTGATTTTCACTACTTGCTTAAATTTGCCACCTGCCTTTTCTGACGATGGCATCCCACTGGTAGGAATCCAGACCCACAGAGAGAAAAATCTTTCCTTCTCAAAGGGCCTACTGGACACCTCCTACATGTCTAATGTACAGGAAGGCAGAGCAAGCATTTGCCAGTCCCAGTGAGGAAGTCTGGGTCTAGGACCCTTGGCCACTATTTCTTACCAACAGAAGACTTCAGGAAGTTCATCCGACCATGTACTATAGTGGTGATAGCACAGACCTTGGAGCCATACTTTCTGGACTCAAATCCCAGGCTCTACCATCTCACCTGGTTAGATTCATGACCTTCAGTAAGTCACTTAACCTCTCAGTGTCCAAGGTTTTGGCTAGATTTGAAGACAATTCATGGAAGGCCCACCTCTTCTCTTCTTCCCATCCCCCAGGCTCCCTGGGGATGTTGTTGGTCAGTGGTAGAAATACCTGATCCAGAGACTTTGAAAGGCTCTTCCACCTTTTCCTCAAGATTTTCACAGGCCCATTTCCTAGTTAACCTTCAGGAATCCTCCTATCCTATGCTTTGTGGCCCACCATTTCTCTTTATGAGGATGGGTAAAATGAGTCAGGTTAACAGATTGCTGGTAAAGAGTGAATTAACTCCAATATGTCACCCTTTCCCTATATACCAATACTACATATTGTATTATCTTCATTTTTCTCTTATTCAGCTAACATTTATTAAGTATCGATATTAACATACCAGGTGGGTCAGATTCACAAATGTCTGCCAAAATCTAAGGCAGTGAAAACAAACTATCTCCAAAACATACATAATACATAATTTCCTCAACTTATATTTATTAAGCATAAGACAAACCTGGCTTTTGCCCTTATCCAGCTTATGGCCTATTGAAGTATTCATTGCAATATAACATGATGAGCCTTATAAGGGCAGGAATACAGGGAGACTTTAGCTAATTCAGAATTAGAGCTCTTGGAAGAACTGATCTTTAAAGAAGATCTGAAGACCTGAAAAATGAAAGGAACTTCCACCCAAAGAGCAGGGGGTGAGGAAAGGTCAGGACCACTTCAGTGAGAGGGACAGTGCTATGAAGTCTGCATGGAAGTGAGAGTATAGTCCTGCTTGTGGACCTAATCTAATGACTTTCAGGTAGAGGAAGAGGATTAGGCCTGAAGAGAAGCACTAAGGAAGAGTTTGAACTTGAAGATAAACCATGGCTAATGACATTGTGAGGGAATTACAGGATGCTATCTGGGTTTTAGAAAAATCGCCCTGGTCATAGCAGGAGAATACAAGGAGGATACTCAGAACGGAGGCAGCTGTTCAACACTGCACCTGTAAAGGCCATGCTGGGGCAAAGGTGATCAGGTGAGTAAAAAGATCGTTCAGGATAGTGTCAGGATATCTAATGGTAGTGTTATGAGCAACTGATTGTGACTTAGCGCAGTGATTTTTCTATCTCTGACCTTCAATTTTCTCTATGGTAAATGATGATTTCTAAGGTCATGGAAGTCTATTTCTGTGTCATTTTAAAGTCCTGCTGTTAATATGAGCTTCTCACTTTTTCTTTTTTTTGCTTTTGTATTCTAAATTTTATTCTATCTTTCTCCTGTATTAGTTTGATTGGGCTGCCATAATAAATACAACCAACTGGGCATCTTAAACAATGGATATGTATTTCCTCATAGTTCTGAAGCCTGGGAGTCTGAGATCTAAGTGTCACAGGTCTGGTGAGGCCTCTCTGCTTGGTTAGCAGATGGCCAGCTTCTCACTGTGTCCTCATGTGGCTTTCCTCTGTGCACATGTATCCTGTGTCTCTGTGTGTCCACATTTCCTCTTACAAGGATACCAGTCAGCTTGGAATAAGGACCATCTAATGGCCTCATTTTAACTTAATTACCCCTTTAAATCCTGTCTCCAACCACAGTTGTATTCTAAGATACTGGGGGTTAGAGCTGCAACATATGAATTTGGGGAGAACTTAATTCAGCTCATAATGCTTTCTCTTTTTAAATCTGCTTTGATATGAATTGTGTTGAAAATAGAAACACCCAGGCTTGTTTGGAGACACCACCTTCCCTATGTTTTGATTCTCTTTTTTATGCCTTTTTTCCTGTGTTTGATCCTCATACCACTTTTAGATGATGATTATATAGGTCACCCATTTGTTGGGAGAGCTGGAGCTACCTTTTCTTCCTTTATATGCTAGCCAAGGTTTTTCTCCTGTGGTAAAAGAATTCTGAATTCTGTTCTCTGCAATAGTAAACCTGTTCCTTCCTTTGTTTGGTTCTAGTCTTTATGACCCAATGAGATTCTTACTTTTTGGCTAGGTCTTGTTTTCTGTCACATTGCCTTGGCCTCCCAGAATAACTTCCAAATGAATCTATATTCTGTCTTTTCTTCTTTCAAAATCAGTGCAAAACCCCACCAGGATCTGCAAAAGCTTATTGCATTAATGTTCTCCCAGTGTTTCTTGTCATCAGCCAAACTGGACTTGTTCACACATTTCAATTGCAATCTCTTTAAGGCCAGAATTTCATTTCATTTCATTTCATTTTCTTGCTTTTGTCCACTGTGTTTTAGCAGCTCAAAAGGGCCACACATTCCTGGCACCCCATGAATAAATGAAATCGCACACTGTAATAATGACAGGAGGCCATGCTCTCCCCTACCTGCCTACAGAGCAAACTGCTCTTTACTATTTTGCAAAATCATAATGACTCACTGGAGATTTCTTCTCACTTACCTGATTCCAAGTCCAGTGAATTATAAACATATTTTATTTAACAAATTCACTTTTATTACAGCAGTTTGCTCCTATCACAATAGTTAAAGTTCTGTTTCCAGGTTCATAACTAGGACATAAAATTTTGCTTCAGGCGGATACTTTGGTCTAATGACTCTTAGCACAAAATGTCATTATTAGAATCTTTTTCCTTTAACACCAAAGAAAGTTTTTTACAAAATGCTTTGACTTTTAAAAAAACCTTTTCAAACTCTATTATTTTTTATTAAAGCAATGCTCCTCCCCTAACCCAACAACGACAAAGAAAATGCCAAACTTCAGTTCTGAGGTTTGTAGAGGCAAAATAATACTGAACTTCCTTCCCAATGTTTTTCAATGGGGTGCAATTGGCATTTCAGCTGGGACATTAATCCTGGTGCAGACCTGCCTTATACAAAGCAGAGTACACATTTGGCACTCCTGGTGCCCATGCACCTGCTACCTGCCCTCCTTCCTTCTCCCCACAAACCAGAGGAGCTGGTTTGGCCAACCGACTCCACACTTTGTGCTTGGTTTGTTTCACTGGCACCCTGCCATGACACTTGGGCCTCCTGGCCTGGTACAACTTTAATTTACCCACAAATAAAGTGTTGGAGTAGACAAAGAGAAAAGTTAACCCAGTTATCTGGTCAGTCATTGACAAAATTATAAAACTGAGAGGTCTAGTCTCAGGGATCATCAACATCCTCTTTTCTACAGGGTTTCTCTACCAATCAAGACCAATCAGGTTGCCCTTTGGAAGTCTGAGTTACTCCCAGTAGCCTCCTTGCTGACCTTGTTTTTTCCTCCATGCACCCATCAAAATGGATCTGGTTTTCACTCATACTCCAACAGGGCAGTTACTACATCAACTAAACCTTAATAATGGCTCAATTTGTCATACTTCTTAAGAGGAGCAATACTCCAAATGTGTAACAATTGACTTAACACAGGCACTGACATATCAGAATGGACACAGATGGAGACTCCACAACCTGGTGGCTCCTTCAAGCCAGGTGTGGCTCCTCCAGTTGCTGGCTCTTGGGGTGGTCAGAATGAATCTTGTGGGAAGGATGGGGTGGCCAGGTGATAAAGGGAGAGCAGGCACTGGTGGGGTCTCAGGCAGTTGCTATTTATAAATAAAAAGCCCCAATATATTAGGGCTTTAATATATCGAAGCCCTCCTTCAATATATTAACAACATATTTCCATGTAGTACATGCTTGCAGAATATCATCTCTCACTCTTGAGGGCTTTGTATTTGATGGAAGACTCCTGGGTTCTCCAAGTCTTATATAAAACAAAGAATGAAATTTGGGGCATCATGGCACAGTAGTGAGGAGTGACTTTTGATCTATACAATTTTTAAGTTAGTATATGAGTCAGATTCAAGCCTAGTTGCTGTTCTTGTTGATTTCATTGTTTCGTTTTAGAGTTTGTTTGTTTTGTTTTTTGATATCATCTCTATTAGTGAGGATAGCATTTGAATTCATATTTTTTGAATAGCCAATTCTTACAACACCCTTCTTACATTGGCCTCAGATCTGTTTAAACAATTTCATTCTTCTGTCTTTTGTTTCTTGTGCCAACCCTTGTCTCCAGTTTTGATTTTTATGGCTGCATTAACAGATTTGATATAACATGAGGTAGTGTTATCACTCTCAAATTTTGTCAGCAATTTTTCTAAATAAACTTTTGTATAGTTTTATCAAATTCCTCTCCCCCATGAACCCCATTATGATGGCCAATTTTATGTGTCAACTTGATTGAGCTCATGGATGCTGGTAAAACATTATTTCTGCATGTGTTGCTATGGGTGTTTCCAGAGGTGGTTAGAATTTGACTCTATAGACTGAGTAAAGAATATTGTCTTCCTCAATGTGGGTGGACATCATCCAATCGATTTAGGACCTCAGTAGAAGGAAAAAGCAGAAGTGAGAATTAGCGCTTTTTGCCTGATCTGAGACAGCTATTTTCTCCTGCCCTTGGACATCAGTGCTCCTGGTTCTCAGGCCTTCAAACTCAGTCTGAATTACATGCCAGTTTTCTTGGCTTTTCAGCTTGGATTAGCAGGTTGCAGGACTTCTTGGCCTCCTTAATCATGTGAGCTAATTCCTGTAATAAATCTCCTCATCTGTATTGTCTCTCTGTATTTATCCTGTTGGTTCTGTTTCTCTGAAGAACCCTGAATAATATAAGTTTTATTAGAATTGTATTTGATATATATATTTGTTTTGGAAAAACACTCCTGTGTGGTTTTCCTCCACTCTCAGTTCTTCTGTACTCTGGTCATCAAATGTTCCGGGATTTTTTTCCCCCCACACAACCAAGCAATTCTACAATACCAACTGAATGTCCATGACTGAACTCAATTCTGGCACTGTGTACCTGGAGACAGTGTCAGATCCCACAGGTCAAAAGCTCAGTCCACAAGACTGCCTCCCTTCCCCTTTGCAGATGCCAACCACAACGCTAGACTGTTACCTGTGCTTTGGACTAAATGGCTCTAAATCAAAAGATCAAAGGACTCTTTCATCAGATTTGATTAATCTGGTAGACTCGCTCACAGAACTCAAGAAAATACTGTATTTACTAGATTACTAGTTTATTACAAAACAACTCAGGAACAGTCAGATAGCAGAGATACACAGAGCACATTCTGTTGGAAGGGGAGCAGAGCTTCCCAGCTGTCTGTGGGTACACCATCCTCCCAGTACCTTCACATGTTCACCAACCTAGAAGCTCTCTGAACCCCATCCTTTTGGGGTTTTATGGAGGCTTCCTTCACTCAAATGCATGATTGATTAAATCATTGAACATTAGTGATTAACTCAACCTCTAGTTCTTCAAGCATATCAACATTCACATCATAGAGGGGCAAGAAGGAGAAGAAAACTAGCAAAAAATTAGAAACCTATTCACAAATAATAAAAGAAAATTCCCATTATTTGGTGAAGGAAATAGACATGCAATTCCAGGAAGCACAGAGAGTTCCAAATAAGATGGATGCAAGGAGTCCCACTCCAAGACATATCATTAAAAAGCCAAAGTTTAAAGATAAAGAGAATATTCAAAGCATCAAGAGAAAAGCAGTTAGTTACCTACAGGGGAGTTCCCATAAGACTGTCAGTTAGCTGCTTTCTCAAAAGAAACTTTGCAGACTAGAAGGGATTGGAAAGAAATATTCCAAGTCATGAAAAGCAGGAACGTACAACCAAGATTGCTCTACCCAGCAAAGCTATCATTTGAAATCAAAGGGCAGATAAAGAGCTTCCCAGACAAGAAAAAGTTAAATCAGTTCATCACCATGTTAAAGGAACTTATTTAAGAAAAAGACAAAGATCAAAACAATGAACAATAAAATGGCAATAAATACATAGCTATGAACAATTGAATCTGAAAAATAAACTGAGCACATAAGCAGAACAGAGACAGAATCATGGATATGGAGAGCATTCTGGTCATTGCCAGATGGGATGGTGATTTGGGGAAACAGGTAAAGAGGTGAGGGCATTAAGAAGTACAAATTGGCAGTTACAGAATAGCTGTGGGGGTGTGAAATGCAGTATAGGAAATGAAGTGGCCAAAGAACTTTTACACATGATCCATGGACATGAACGAAGGTGTGGAGATTGCCTGAGGGAGTGGAGGGTGCTTATGGAGGGGGGAAAGGGGAAAATTGTGACAACTGTAATAGCATAATCAATAAAATGCACTTAACATATCAAATAAAAACAATATTTAAAAGGAACAGATTCATACTTTTAATCTATTCAGTCTTTTCAGTTAGAAACATTATATATTTATCCTTGTATAAAAACCTTCATTTGTATTTCCCAGTAAACTTTTTGAATTTTCTTGTTGTAGGCCCTATATATTTACTTTTTTGGTTTCCTCATAAGCATTTTTCTTTTGGCCATTTTTGTTCATGATACAATTTTCCCCCTTGGTACCAACTAAACCAACCATCCCCCTTGGCAGAGGCAGGCACTGGGGCCCTTCAAACGAGATCACTGTGCTATGCACTGGGACCGGCAGGCCCTGCCAGGCAGTCTCTCCAAGATGCAGTGTGGACTGCCTTCCTTGGAAAGTGTATTCTAACTGGAGTGCATGAAACCTGAAATTGCCCATGCTACAATCTGATATTATTTTAAGCTTGCTTCTGGTGAATAAATCTTTAGGAGAAATAAAAATAATTGCCTTCTTTGACTAATTAAGTATGACTTTTCCTTAAATAGTCACAATGGGAAGACAGGAGCCCTTGTCTCTTAGGAGTTCTTGTTAACACTTATGAAAGGGCTCAGAAGGCATGTTCAATAATGGTTTCTTCTAAATGCCGGTTATTTAGTAAAAGGGAGGATAGCTGTAGAAGGATTAAAAGATTTCTTTTCTTTTGAAATCGGTGGCTTCTTTAAAGTCTAGGGATAAATGTGCAATTGCCTGTGCCTTACCCTTATCCTTGTAAACAACCAACAAACCTGCTCCAGAAGAAATTCAATTTCCCCTGAAGGAGTGTAAGGGAAGAGAGGCTCACTCGAATTCGGAGGTGGATCACCTTGACAAGCTCTCCAACAGGGCATGAAGCCAGATGGGGATTGAAACAGCTCAGGGGCCACTGATTGGTCCCCAGTTAATTGTGTTAGCTGTGCTCTGGATGCAAGGAAGAAAGAAATCATGGCTCAGGGACATGTGCCCTTAAAAGACTCAGGATCCTACATCATTATAATGCTGTCATTGAATGACTAATCCCAGAACTCAAATAAAAGGATTTGATATCTGGTATTCTCTTTTCGGCTGGCTAGTGGAGCCTGGAGGGGAGATCCATTACTTTTTTGTTGCCAGTTAAAACAATATTTCTATGCTTTGAGTTTTTTTAGAGTATGGACTATTGGCAAAAACATAAAAAGTTAAACATACCAGTGGCTGTATATGTTTATCAATACACAATTGTTTCAGTCCCCTTATCTAGGAAATGGCCAAGGTGCCTGGGATGCTGGGATGCTGGGATGCTGGTTGACATCTGACAGCAGGTGTTGCTTAAATGCATTCGGTGGAGCCGCTCTAATGACTTCAGACCGTAACTTGGGCACATTGTGAGGGCAGTGTAAGTGGCTGGGTAGAAAGAATTATAACATTGGTTCTGCCCCTGAAAAAAACTATAGCCCTTCATAAAAAGCAGCCATCTTTACTTTTTGGCTAAGGTAATTAGTTTCTGACCAAAAACATCAGAATCTTTAGGGAGCTTGTTAGAAATACAAATTATCAGCCCTGCTTCAAGTCCACCAAATCAGAAATTCTGGGTGGGGCAATGTGTCTTTGAACAAACCATCCAAATGATTCTGATGTCCTTAGGTTTGAGAACCCTCGGTACAAGGAATAGTGTCCGTCACCACCTCTCCCCCGGTCCTTTGACTCTCACTTCATTCTGGTTTCTGTTGCCTTTCCTTGGTGACCCATTACCTGCAGCTTTCCTGGGTGTCCAACCCCTTTGGACAGATAGATGCCACCTTTAGTGGCAGATGCCACCTTTAGTTGGTCAACCTGCCTTTCTCTACAGAGTGCTTCTTAGGACTGTAAGGCTAATTGTTATGGATTCATATAATAAAACACATAAATACATCCCTTGCTGATGCCCAGCCCAGGAGCCAGCCTGGCTGATCAAAACCTAGGCCTCTCCCTTGTTAGCAAGACCACCACCCATATCTCCAAGGCTGATAAAGCCAGCACCAGCAACTATAAAAGCAGGTTGGTTCATGAGAGAGAGAAGATAGCATGGGATCAAACAGAACAGATTCATATCCTGGCTTTACCATTTATGAAGTATGTGCACTTATAAAGCAACTCACAGAAAATATTTATCTCCAAGTATTATTGTGCAGAGTAAATGAAACAATCTGTCAGGGCCAGGACTTACCTTCGTACTATAAAAGGGATCAAAGTAAGTTGAGATATTGCCCCCTCAGCCCTCAGGGCTCCTTCCAAGAGCAGCTGGAGCTCTAAGCTAGTCACCTCCAGCCCAGGCAGCCTCATCCATTTACAGTAAAGTGTTATAAAAATATTATCAATTTCTGTGTAGGCCATGATGTGAAAATGATGAGAATCACAACTTTACCTAAGTACCTGTTCAGCTTGTAGTGCCCAATAAAGCCTCAATAAATGGTGGTAGTTGTGTCTCCGATGTAGGTTAGGACCACCATGATGACTAGTGGAAAGTAGTGTGTTAGCTGTTCTGAAGACCTTAGGGGTCTCCAGGGAAAGTACTGCCAGAGGGAAAAAGGAACCCAGAGGGGCCCATGACCTCAGCCATTCCATAGATTAAAGGTCAGTGTCAAAGGCTGTTTATTACCATGTTATTGCCTTCCCCCCACCAACTGTGGGTACCTTGCCCTTAGCTTGGTGGATCCTTGGGAAACAAGACTTTCCAAAGTACACAGGTCTCTTCTGCCTTTGCTCTGCCTAATGAGCATCCTGGCCTGCCCAGGTGTTTCCAGTATTGCAGATGGCAAACCTCGTGTGGTATAGACTGCCTCTGTCCAGTAGAAGCATATACAATCCTTGGACATTTTATACATTTTATCCTTTTACCATCCATTTAGCAAGATTTCTGGAATGAGTAAAGAGAAGGCACAAGGACATTAGGTTGACCAGTATTTGCTTTTGAGAACTGATTTTGTTTAGCATGAAGCATACAAATCTCCTCTCAAGTAAGGTGATGACAAGGAGGATGCATATTTTATGATGTTTATCTTTTATTTACATTCACAATTTAAATATATAGGATCTTTGATCTGATGCCAAGGGAAAAAAATCATCGGGACACCTTTGGACCATGCATGGAGCTTAGGTGGGAAATAAATGACAATAGAAATTGGGTAATTAGTTTCGGTGCCTAGATGAAGAAGCTGATGCTCAGGGTTTCAAGTAACTAGGTTAAGGTCATGTAGCTAATAGGAGCAAACTGGGACTTACTCCTGGTGCTGTCTAATCTGGTTTACCGAACTCTAAAGCATGTCATCAACGGCTCCTCTGTGCCGCCTTCCTAGAGACTGAAGTGGAAAGGGGTGTGGACAGGAGGCCTCGCTGAGGAGACACACCGGGAGCAGGTATTCAAGTTGAAGAACATGACTTAGTTAAGGACCTGGGTCCAGTGCAGGCAAAGCATGTGGGGATGGAGCATAGTTGGATCCTGGGGTGGAATGTGTGGATCAGGATATACAGGAAATAGAGTCAATTAGGGAAGGATGCATATCTCAGTTAAGCTGCCGAAGCCCATAATTCGGGGCTTTTATTAAATTATAAAGGAATTTTAAAATAGTAGATCAATCTTTTAAACATATTATGTTTCAGGCTATGGCTTCGATCACTTTTAAAATTCTTGTATGTTGAGTATTAAATAAATGGAAGATACAGATATTGGCTATATTGTATTTTAAAGATTTATCTCACGCATGTAATGGTATAAATTACACATTAAAGAAAGGCAAAGAACAGAAGACAGATGAGGAAGGAAATAACATTAGGGATGTGCCTGCCAACCTTTCCAATTTGTCTGAGTTATGTAAGTGGGTAGTAACAACATACCCAATAATGGGACTGAAGAGCAATAAGTAATACATATGTGACAGTGTCCCCACCATAATCTGAACTCAAAATGGCAGCTCAAGTGACTGTCTGAGGAGCAGCAGGCAGGGCCTGGCTGCTAGCATGGAACATGCGGACTAGTGGACCACTCAAGATGGGTAATGGAGTAACCATGAGATCACGGATCTGTCATGACCAAATTACGACACCCTCAGCACACTTCAGGTCTGAGATCCATAGAGCAGAGGCAGGATGCCATCTGAGTCATTCCAAAGGCAATGAATGCAAAACCAGAGTGAAGTCTTGGCCACCACTTGTTCACCAAAATGAGCATCAGTTCTGTAGGGCGGTCTCTCGACTGAGCAAGAGTCACAGCCTCAGACAGAATTTCCCAGTGGTTTTTTCCACACTCCTAATTTAAGTTGTAACACCTTTCCACCCATCTACCCTGCATACTCCAGCAGAGAGGAGTGTCATGACTATCTTGGGACAGTGATGTTCAAATGCCATTTAGAAAAGGAGTGCTGGCTTCAGGAGAGAAACAAACAAGAAGCCGCAGAAATCAAGACCACGGAGTTGAGCAGGAACAGGGTAGTGAAGGTGGTCACAGACATAAGCTCCTTCTGAGCCCTGCAGTCCTGAGTGGCTCTTCTAATGAAACATTACTATGGCTCCAAGGTGAACATGCTGAGAAAAGCTAACCAGTTACAGACACTTGAATAGTAGATGGTATTGATGCCCTGCTCACATAGCCTTGGCACTCACTGTTCCTCTTAAATGCTAATGGCTTTTTACAGCCAGCTCCTACAACTCTTTGCTAGAGAGCCTTGTCAGGTCGGGAGAATGCTCAGCTCATCTGGAGCAGGCCAGAAAGTAATACCCCTGGAAACAGACCTCATCAGTGACCAAGGAAAGTTGGTGGATTAACAGCTCAGTCTCCTTACCACTTGGGGGGACAACACTGAGGTGGGTTCTCTGCAATCTCTCAGAGCTACCCAGTGGGGCTGAGCCCCTGCTGATCACAACAATAACTTAATCACAAATGCATCTGTTTTGATATTTTTCCCTTCCCCATCTCACCTCTTTCCTTACTGGTGCCTCCTGGATCACTGCGCAAATATGTCATTTGCTCTCAAATCCTTATATCAGAGTGTGATTATGGGAGAATCTATCCTAAAACAGGTTAATTGAGAGACAGGAAATAATAAAGAACACATCTCCAACTTACTAATGTATAGTATTTTAGAGTTGGAAGTCTCAGAATTTTTAGGCTTAGGAAGGAAAGTGACTGACTCATCAAAGACCATATGTTTTCCCCAGGTCCCTGGCATTGGCTAACACCACCATCATTGTTTTAGTTACGCTTCCTGGGGATCCAAAATTTAGACCTTGAGCACAGTGATAAATACCTGAAACAGTGGACCGGAGTCCTCCTGATGACAGGGTCCTGAAGAGACTCACAATTCTTGCAGCCTAGATCTTTGGGTCCCCATGGTTTTTCAGCTTTTCCTTGGATTCTCTGAGCTGCTCATAACCTTTCATTATTGTGGGTTTTTGTGTTTTGTCTTTTGAAAGTGAGCGCCAGTTTCTGTGGTCGACAAAGAACTGTAACAGGTACATCCTCCTCTACACTCCACACTTCCAGTTTTCAAGTCCTTTCCGATTCTTTCTTCAAAATGCCGGGGATGCTTTTGTTCCTCACCATATCCTAATGCAAATGCGTGCTTTTCTCCAGCTTCCGGGACATTGCAGTCTCACCCCTCCCGGCCCCTGGGGGCCAAGAATCCTGGAACCAGGGTCCCAGCATCCATGCTCCCGTGCCCATGGGCTTGTTCTAAATCTCTTAAAGGTCTTCAGGAGGCTGGATCTAGTCTTGACTTCTCTAATCTACAAAACAGGGAGTTTCATCTAAGTCCTTGATTCCCACTTGAGTCCTTGGTCCATTTGTTGTATTTCAAAAAACACAGCTGTATTATTCTTCCATGAGCATAGGCTCACTTAAGCATGTGGCTGACTTATTTGGGCTATAATTACATCAGCTTGGTGCAAAAAACACTGGTCAGCTCAGGTTTATCAGAAGCACTAGTAGACAACTCAGTGTTTCTGATGAGTGAAAATAATGAATTGCCACTAAGTAAATATACATTGTTTCAAATCATGGGCTCCAGTGGGGTGAGGGAGGCAGGTGAGCAAGGGAAAGAGGAGTGGGTGTGAAAGGCCCAGAAATTACTTGAGATAATGTCCTGTAAGTTACCTTCTTAGCTGTTTGACTCCTCATTGTGTACATGCTTTATGGCCTCTATCACCTCTAGGCCACACACTTTTCTCTGACCTTCAAGGTCCGCCACAGTCCTTAAGGTTCCCTGAATCCTTAACCCTCACATGGTCCTGAGTTCATTATACTCACTCCTGACTCAGTTAGAACATCATCCCTACTGTTCTTTGCCATAAAAAATCTGGTTCATCTTTTAAGACCCAAATCAAGTTCATCCCCTTCTGGGAGGTCTTCTCTGGCTGTCCCAGCCCTCTCTGAACTTCTCTGTTGGGACTTGGCAGCTGACGAGTATCTATACCCCATAATTTAACACTGGGTTTTGCGCTATTTCGCATGATTCCCTTCATCACAAGCATATTGATCTTGTATCTTCAACCAGATGTTAAGCTTTTACTTACTTTATTCTTCTATATCTCCCATAGCACCAGGTAGCATTGAAAGATGGTCTCTCAATAGCTGGAATGTTAGAATCAGGAATATGTGATAGCCCAGTGAAGTCACAGACAGTTAGCGGCGGTATTGAGATGGAAACACAGGTTTTCTGACTTTACCCAGTTTTCCTTCTGCTGAACCACAGTACTCACTGTGATTCTCGGTAGATCAAAGAGTTGCAGCTCACCTTCTAGAATTCACAAATGACCAGAATCTGAAAGGAACCCATAATCTAATGGTTCCAAGCAGTGTCTGCAGCAACATACATGCAAATTATATAAGGGAAGACAACAGTTAACAAGAGTTCTGAAGTTACTGATAAATAGGATAACTTTAAGCAGTGTGGGAAAGAAAATGTATTAATGATGCCTGAGGCCTGACTCCATGCTGAGCAGAACAGCCGTGGGCTCCTGAGACAGCCGAGGAGCAGGCAGGCAAGCTGACTTGACTGCAGCTTTTATAAACAATGCAAGTTCTGCAGGACAGGTGAACCAGGTAGTGAACAAAAGCGGATGGTGCCTGATGTCATGCCCTTCAAGCTGTGAGGTGTTATAATGCATAGTCTGGCTAAAGAGTTGATCACATGTTGGCTTTCCAACTTCGCTCGAGTATCCTCTTCATATGAGAGACAATGTGCATTTTTGCTTTGCATTACTAAGTGCCACAGTCCACCCTGCCAGCTTTAGATGAGGGTATTGCCAAAGCAACTTTCTCTATGTGCAGCTTTATGTGGGGAGAAACAACTCTCTCCATCTGAGGAGGCCTTCTCTTCTAGTCATTGGGTGAGGTCTTGTAAAGCCTCCTGAAGCTGTGGCCAGGAGAATTGTGCTGAGTAGGGAGAGGCCGTTGGGTGGGGCTGACTACTAGGCAGTCTTTTATAGAGTAAAAGAATGCCCAAAGGTCTTTGTCAAGGACCTTGAGGATTTGAGAAGAGATTTGAGCTCTCTGCTGGGACCGATGATGATCTCAAAGGGATAGCTAAGCTATCAAGGACCAGGGCTGCCCCCACAAAATGATTCTGGACAATAATTAAAGTAGCTACTCCTGGACCAAGATGGAAGCATAAGTAGAAACCCTTCGCTTCCTCATACAACCAGAAGGAGGATAACAACCAATCTAAAACCAATAAACAACCAAAATCACCAGAAAGTCAAACTGCATGGAACTCCAACAACCAAGGAATTAAAAACAAAAAATCATCCTGAACAACCAGATAGGTAAGGTGACCCCAAGGGCCGACTCAGAAAAACTGTGCCAAGGTTTTGTTGAGTGGCAGGGCTGACTTCGAAGAGCTGTGTGGGAGGGACTGATGTAAGGGGAAAACTGAGACTCAGAGCTGACTGTGGACTAAGGCTGGGGTTGCTGAGGTGGGAGATACTTTCAGTCTGACATGAGAATTTGTTGGAAAGTGTACTACAGACCAGCAGGCAAGCTGCACCGTTCCCTCTCTGGCCCCTCCCCCACAGGCAGTGCAGCAAAAAGGGTTGCCCCGCCCCAATGAATATGTAAGGCCCTGCCTCTTACAACTTAGGTGCACCAAGGCAAAGAAATATGATCCAAATGAAAGAACACAGCAAAACCTCAGAAAGAGAGCTAAGTGATGAGATTACCAACCTATATGATGACAAATTTAAAGCCCTGGTTATCAAAATGCTCACAGAACTTATTGAGCTTAGCTGAAAAATGAAAGAACAAATGAAAGATACTCAAAATGAAATAAAGCAAAATATTCAGGGAACCAACAGTGACAGGAAGGAAACCAGGATTCAAAGCGACAATTTGTAACAAAAACATCCAACTGGATCACAACGAATAAACAAAAATCCAAAAAAATGAAGAGATGCTGAGGATTCTCTGGGACAACCTGAAACTTTCCACTATCTGAATTATAGGGGTGCCAGAAGGAGAAGAACAGCAGCAAAAAATTGAAAACTTACTTGAACAAATAATGAAGAAAAACTTCCCCAATCTGGTGAAGGAGATAGACTTCCAGGAAGTCCAGGAAGCCCAGAGTCCCAAAGAAGTTGGACCCAAAGAGGAACACACCAAGGCACTTCATCATTAAGTTACCCAAGATTAAAGAGAAAAATCCTAAAAGCAGGAAGAGATAAGAAGACAGTTACCTACAAAAGAGTTCCCATAAGGCTATCAGCTTATTTCTCTAAAGAAATCTTATAGACAAGAAGGGGCTGGAAAGAAGTATTTGAAGTCATGAAAGGCAAGGACTTACATCCAAGATTACTCTATCCAGCAAAGCTATCATTTAAAATGGAAGGGCAGATAAAGCGCTTCCCAGATAAGGTCAAGTTAAAGGAGTTCATCATCACCAAGCCCTTATCACATGAAATGTTCAAGGGACTTATCTAAGAAAAATAAGATAAAAAATATGAACAATAAAATGACAATAAACTCACAACAATCAACAAATGAACCTAAAAGAAAAGGAAAACAAATGAACCTAAAAGAAAAGAAAACGAAAACTAAGCAACCAGAACAGGAACAGAATCAGAGAAATGGACATCACACGTAGGGAGTTCAGTGTGAAGCAGGAAGGAAGAAATGGGGGGGGGGGTAAAGGTACAGGGAAGAAGAAGCATAATTAGTAGGCATAAAATAAATGGGGAAAGATAAAAATGATGCAGGAAACAGAGGACTCAAAGAACTTATATGTACAACCCATAGAAAAGAACTAAGTGAGGTGGGAATGCTGGAAGGTTGCAGGGACAGGGTGGAGGGGAGATAAAGGGGGGAAAGTTGGGGAGACTGTAATAACATAATCAATAAACATACTTAAAAAATAAAGTACCTACTATTTAGTAAGTGCCTGCCATGTGCCAACTTGCTTGGCACTTGTTAGCTAACAGAGCACATTTAATCTTTCCAAAGTCCTGCAAACTGGTCATCGTCAGTGCCTCCATTTTACAGACATGGAAACTGAGTCAGTAACTAGCTCAAGGCTACATCAGCGGCTGGGACAGGTTATCGAAATTAGTTGCTCTAACAGAGCCTGAGCTAGCTGAATCCAAGCCTTTCTCACTGCCCAGCAAAGTTCCATGAGACAAGGCTGAGGCAAGCCATGCTGGAGTTCATAAGTGCTGTGGAGAAAAACAAAGTAGGGCAGATGAATGTGGGTGGGAAGTGCCAGGGGTGGAGTAGGACAATGACAATTTTACATGGGTAGTCCAGGAAGGTCTCCAATGATAGTGATGTTGAAACAAAGCCCTTTGGAAGGAGGTAAGAGCTTTGATAGGAGGCCATGCTGATGTCTGGGAAGAGATCCAGGCAGGAGAACAGCAAGAGTAAAGGCACTGAGCAGGAGCGTGCTGGGCACAGGCTAGGAACAGCAAAGGGAACAGAGTGGCTGGAAAATGACCATCCAAGTGGAGATTAGTAAGAGGTGAAGTCAAGAGGTAATGGACGCCCAGATTGTATTGGACTGTACGGTTTTTGCAAAGAACATACATCTTTCTCTGAATAATCCAGAGCAAAGAGCATACATCTTTCTCTGGACAATCCAGAGCAAGTCTTCTGGACACTTGAAATTTGCTTGATCCTTCTTCTCGCAGTATGTCCAGATATCATGAAGTGCACTGAGGAAACCATTGCCCATGGCCACACCTAACCAAGCAGACTGGGTTTTGTTTGGTTTTGTTGTTAGGGTCTAAGACTGGGTCTCCCAGAAACAGACATCGATGCAAGGATTTGAGTACAAGTAATTTATTGGGTCATAAAAGAGGCACCAGTAGAGGATTTGGGAAGGGAAGGTAGCCAGTAAAGGGTGTGTTTCCAAACCAGTTACTACCCAAGGCAAGGGAAACGTAACCCTGGGAGCCATTGTAGAACACAACCATCCTGCCGGTAACTGTTCTGCAGTGAAAGGAGCCTTAGTGTTATTCCACCCAAAGGGGTGAGAAGTGTGGTATTTATACACCCATCCTGGCTAATCAGTGAGAAGGGGCTACTTCTGGGAGGCCTTGCTTTTCCAGCATTTCCAGTGGGCTGTGTGGGTGGAAAAGGTGGCTCAGTGCCAGCATGCCAGGGAGCATCCTCTACAAAGTGATGGCAGTCCCGGTGGTTGGAAGTCAGAGTTTTGGCCCTACATTGTTGACGGTGGGATGAGGGAACAGTGCGAACAGAGTTGCTAGCCTGTCTCTAATGCTTTTGAATTTTATCTCTTCACCACTTACTCAGAGAGGAGAAACAGGAAGCTCTCCACTTCTCCATTATGGTAAGAAAACGCTGGCTGAAATTCTCAGAGGCAATAACTGAAAACATGAGATCAACACATAGCTTACCTGTACCCACCTTTTAAAAAAAGATTTTATTTATTTGTTTTTAGAGAGAGGGGAAGGGAGGAAGAAAGTGAGAAAAACACCAATGTGTGGTTGCCTCTCACGCATCCCCTACTGGGGACCTGGCCTTCAACCCAGGCATGTGCCTGACTGGGAATCAAACTGATGACCCTTCGCTTTGCAGTCCAGTACGCAATCCACTGAACCACACCAGCCAGGGTCCACCTATTATTTTATTTTTTAAGCAAATGATAATTAATTTATAAAGCATACATCAGTTTCAAAAACCAGTCTTTTAAAAGAAAAGAGAGAGAACATTTATTGCTAATTGCTGTTGTCAGGATGAGGATTATTTCTTGGCAAATAGCACAAGGAGCATTTGCAAAGACACTCATTATCATGATCCTCAAATCATGAAGACCTAATCTGGCAGATGAGCAACCCTGTGATTCAGACTGTCAGGGACACTGACCGTAAAAATTGGGGTGAAGGAGTGCTTCTTCCAACGAGGAACTCTGGCCTGCTTGACTCAGTCCAGGATATCCCCTCTGGAATGAGATGTGCACTGCAGCACAGTGAGGAGAGTGATTAGTGAACTCTCCCCCCTCCAGTGAGCCTCCCGTGCCAAACATTGTGCCCCAGGGTGAGTTATATGGCCCTTGGGTGTGCTGGGTACATGGTGCAGAGTGGGGCTTCTGTGTATCCCAGTTGGCTGCTGGTGTTCTGGTAGCTTGGGATCATTTGGTACAGATAACATGCTAAGAATGCTTTTTACATTTTTTAAAGGTTGAAAAGAAATCTAAAGAATTTAGGACAACTGAAAATTCTATGATATTCAAATTCTAGTATCCATCAGTAACTTTTTATTGGAACCCAACTGAGTTCATTTGCTTATATGTTATCTCTGGCTGCTTTTGGTCTACAGTGGCAGAGTTGTGTAGTTATGCCAGAGACCACGTGGTCCACAAAATTTAAAGTATTTACTATCTGGCCCTTTGTAGACAAGTGTGCTGACCTGTGCAACGAAGAATGATCTTGTTGAGAATCTGCTCCCCTTGCCTAATCTCTAGCACTGAGAATGAGACACCTGTTCAAAACCAAATGACCACAGTTGGGTAGATCCACTCCCAAGAACTACGAGCATGGAACTGAATATAAACCAGGTCTCTGTCCTGAAACAGACCCATCCCTGTGGCGAAGTTACAAGAGTTTTGTATTTGTCACCCTGATGCCTATATTTCTTAAGCTGAGAGGCTTCTCCTAAAGTAGACAGGTCCCACTGAGGGCAGTCTGTAGGCCTCACCACAGTCCCCTCTTTCCATTTCCTGCTTATTCTAAGGCTGCCCTCTCAGATATGTGAGATCATTGGAATTCAGCTGTTTACCAGTCCTATAACTCATCACTCCATAAGGCAAATTGTAAATGGAATCAAAAGCTGGTGAAGACATTGCTAGAGTATTCCAGGATATTGCAGAACTGCACCGAATGTCCCTGTAGTAGCATTGAGCACAGGTTCTGGAGTCAGAGTCCCTAAATTGAAACTTTAGCTCATTGGCTTGCTAACTGTGCAACCCTGGGAATGTTGCTTAATCACTCTGTTCCCTACTCCCCCATTTATAAAGCAAGAACAATAACAGAATCCCCCTCCTAGGGATTCTCTGGGGTTCGTGACATGTATATTCAAAGCAGCCCAGCGTGGTGTCTGACACATAGAAAGAGCCCAGAGAATTTTAGCTATTGCTATTGTTTCCAAATCTGTATATGGGAAATTTTGACAACATATTGTGGAATCTGTGTGCAAATGATATTCATAAAGAAGCACTTTGCCAGCACTTCCTGACTCACCAAATGACATTTATGTGGCTTTAAATGCTGAGACTTTCCTTCATGCTTCTCACTGTCACTATACGCAGATCTCACTGCTTCATACGCACTTCATGTAGTTGATCTGCTAAGATGACCTATTCCCCTAATAAATTGTAGCTTTTAGGGCCACAGTAAATTTTAGTCATATTTTATACCCAGTTCTAACACTTAAATTTGAGTATAATGTTGAATTAAAACTGGCATAATAATATACTGCTCTATGTCACAGAAATCAAAGCTTCTAACATCTATGCTAGCTATAATACCAGCTATAAAACTCTTGCCAAAAGGGTCAACATTTCATCTGTTTGAGTATTTATGGTGCATCTACTGTGTACCAAATACTACAGTAGTGTCTGACTACACAAAGATGAATAAGAAATACTCCTTGTACTCCAGGAACTCACAGTGTAGTGACCATTGAGAAGAACAGAGGAAATATCTGTAGATCAGTTCATACCCTATTCCCACCCTGGCCTGGCCAGACTGAAAGGCTGTAGAGGTAAGGGTATAAGGTGTTGGTAGGTTAGAAGGGCCACCTTGGAAAAGCAAGCTTTTCATAACCCATTAGAATGAAGTCCAGGAACTGTTATAACAATATATTACTTGATATGAATAAATCATTCATAAATCAATAATTCCTGTGTTCCTGATGCTATGGCTCTCTCAGCTGTCAAACAGGGTGTCTTGGAGCTGAGTGGCATTTGCTGGGATTCTCAGCCTGAGGCATGGGTGCCAGGTAGGAATTGGCTCTGAGTATTCTGTCTCAGTAACCACTAACTGTAGTTTCCACAGTATGTCTCTCAAAGCCCATCCCTGCTGTCACATAGTAGCATCACAGTGATGTCGCTGGGCTATGTGGGCTGTGGGCAGTGTGTTCCATCATGGAGATCTCCGCTAGGCAGCACGGGGGCCCAGTGGTCCACGTGACCAGGGGGCCAGTTCAAGGCAGCCTAACAATGAATAGCCAGTTGGCAGAAAGTTGTTAATTGTATTGCTCTAGATATATTCTAACAATCACACCAATTCACTCAATGTTTAGGAATCTAAGTTTTAAGAAACAAAGTAGGGAGAGAACAAAAAGTTGAGCTTGCCCATTTAGTTAAACACAAGCATTTACCCACAAATCACTTACAAATCTGGTAATACAAGCTATGTGTAGATGTCTTAGTGACAAAAACAATGACAAAATGTGAAGGAGATTGAGCCAAAGCATTCTGCATAGAGTTATCATTTGTGAGTGTGTGTGCCTGTGTGTATGTGTGTGTGAGATCAACAGTGATATTGATCAGAACACTGAGGAAAAGCCAGTCTCTCCTGAAGCAATATCCATCATTTATAGCAGAGCTAGCGTGCATATCCCAAAGATAGAGACAAAGGCACATATGGGGCCTGTGGAACTTCCAAGGATTTGGTTTTTGTTTTCAGATGTACAGACCACCTGGCTGGAGCTCCAGGTGGCCCACCCAGCTCTGATGTCCAGTCCAAGTTTGGGCACCATGATGAGATACACCCAGCTACCACCAGCTGTCAGGTGTATGAGGTGATGTGCATGAAAGGTTGAGAGCAGAAGAAATTATGGGTAACTCTCAATAGAGAGTTACCAGCTAAACAAGTTCAAGCAAAACTTTGTCTACAATGGATTTAATGAGCAACAATTTACTTAAAATGGCATCTAATATTTAGGAACACATTTCCTGTTCTACACGTGCCATCAAAGTACAAACACAATGCAAGAATAATTCGTAAGGGACTCTAAACATCACATGCATTGATGAGAAGTGGCAAAATAATCTCTTTATTGTTGGCTTCTTGGTGAAGTTCTTCTTTTATTGAACATTAGAATAAGCTGACGTCGGATTGTCACTCAGCAAATGGTCCTCTGCTTCCTAAGTTGTCCGGCAGATGGTCTAGGTGATAAAATGCAGCACCAGCTTGATCAGTTTTTTGCTAGCCTCCTCTGCCCAGTGCTGCTGCAACCATTCAGCACCTCTCTGTGAGGCGACCTCATCCTGTGTCATTGCTCAGTGTCTCACACCCAGGCCCCATGCATCACAGTCGAGCCACACAGCTCTGCAGGTAAATTACTCACCCTCTTAACACAGCTCCTTCAATGTCTTTTCCTCCCCTTTTGCTGGCTGCAGGTTTGGTCCCTCAATGTTCCCATACTAAATTAAAGCTCCAGATCCTGAGGTTTTGCAATGAGATTCAAGTTTTGCTCTGCAGAGCACACCTCTTCTCTTTATGTAATCTTGGATCAAAAGGACATGAAATGTGAGGAGCAGGGAAGGTTAAGAACCCATTGGTTGAGCAAAACTCAAAGGAAAGGAACTATGTACTGGTTTGAGTTTATAATCAGCCAGAAATCCAAGCTGCTGGTGGGATCTTGTACTCCTTCCCCCACAATCCCACTCTGTGCATGGATGAAAACATGGAGTTCCCAGCAGATGAGAGTGTTTACGGTAGGCTGGGTAGCAGTGGCATCTTAGGTATACAGACTTGAATAGTTGATCTCCGTTAAAATATAGAGATTTCTCTTGATTTATATTGTTACATTGTTTTTAAAAAACATTTACTTATTTTTTAGAAAGAGAGGAAGGAAGGCAAAAAGAAAGGGAGAGAACTATGTATGTGAGAGAGAAACATTGATCAGTTGCTTTTCACACTGATGGGGAACCAAATAGGCAACCCAGGTATGTGCCCTGACTGGGAATTGAACCGGTGGCCTTACACTTGGCAGGACAATGCCTGGACAATGCCCAGGACAATGAGCCACGCCTGCCAGGGCTATTGTTACATTTTTCATTAATCTACTAACTACAATATTTTTTCCATGGAGAATCCATAAACTAGTTAATGTTGAATGAGAGCCAAGAATTGACTATGCTCGAGAGGCCAGGAAAGATAATACACAGGGAAGAGTAAGAAGGGTGCCCCCTAAAAGGCAAAGCCACCAGCTCTGTGGAAGTTATACTACTCTCTTCATAGAGGGCAAAGGCACCTGTGTATATGGGTGCAGAATCAACATCCAAATGTGTTCCTTTCAATTTAGAGTGTCTAAGAGTAGCTTATGAATAAGCACATGTAGTTAATTTTAATACATATTTAAATTATACTGATCTATGAAGGTAAGATGTGATTTTGTTACAGCTTATTTCAGAGTTATTAAAAGGCCAAGAATGGAGTGCTAATATAAATTTAACCAACACAGTACCCTCAAAAACAGTACCTGTAACCATGAAGTAGTAATGTAGCACCTTATGTTTCATGCTTAGGGGAAAATAGAAGGGTGATGCTGATGGTGGTGTGTTAGTTTCCTTGGGCTGCCTTAACAAAATACCACAGGCTGAATGGCTTACACAACAGAAATTTATTTTTGCACAATTCTTTTGTTGCATTAGCCAAATAAACCTGCTATTTGTGTATAGTTAAGTGTTTTGTTACTTGAAGGTGCATGCAATCATAACTGCTGCAAAGCCTCAAGAAAAGAAGGTGGAGAGTGGCCCTTTAAGATGCGAAGGAAGACAGCACTGCAACCTGCAGATTGTATCAATGTCCATCAGAGACCCTCACCAGCACCTTCACAGTGCTCAGGAAGACAGGAGGACTTCTTCAAGAAGGTTTAGGCTAGAAGTCTGAGATCGTGGGTTGGTTTCTTCTGAGGCCACTTTCCTTTGCTTACAGATGGCTGCCTTCTCCCTGTGTCCTCACATGGTTGTTCCTTTGTGTACACGCCCCTGGTGTCTTTGTGTTCCCAGATGTCCTCACATTATAAAGACCTCAGTCATATCGGATTAGAGCCCACCTTAATGGCCTCATTTTAAGTTATTCACCTCTTTACACGCCCTATTTCCAAATGCAGTCACATTCTGAGATACTTCAGGGTTAGGGATTCAATACAGAAATTTTGGAAGGACACAAATGAGCCCATAACAGGGGGGATGGGAAAGGCTATAGGACTTATTTCTATAAGGTTTGATAGTTTAAATGCTCCATGTAAAGCTTAATTTCTAGAATTCTAGGGACTATATTTTAATCATGCCAAACAGCAAAACTTTAGAAGTCTTTCCTCAGAGATGAGAGTTAACAAAAAAGATAAATAGGAATTTTCATTTTCACTTTATGGCCATAATAGACATAAAGATTTACTCCGCATGTTCAACTGTATAAGAAATATGACATGTCTCTAGATTTCTTATTCTGAATCTGAGCCCTCATCCTACCCATCTGGTATGAAATTCCACCCCAGTTGGATCCCTGTTTCTGCTCCAGAGTCTCCACTTAAGACCACAGGGGTGCCAGGCAGAGCAGAACATGAGGAAGACCTTCTGGTCCTAGGTCTACACTGGCCACCGAGTGTTCAAAAATCTTTGTTGTTTGGCTCATATGTTCTTGTTCTAATACAAAGAATGTATTAGCCTCATGGTTTCTTATAAACAGATGATTTCTGTATTAAGCTTGAGCCAAGAATATTTGTCCAATTTGGGGTCTAGCTGCCAAGAGGAGGCCTTCTCGAAGAAGTCCTCCTGTCTTCCTGAGCACTGTGAAGGTGCTGGTGAGGGTCTCTGATGGACACTGATACAATCTGCAGGTTGCAGTGCTGTCTTCCTTCACATCTTAAAGGGCCACTCTCCACCTTCTTTTCTTGAGGTTTTGCAGCAGTTATGATTGCATGCACCTTCAAGTAACAGAACACTTAATTATACACAAATAGCAAGTTTATTTGGCTAATGCAACAAAAGTCTAGGGGTGGGCAAAATAGGGCTACTCTGATGGATCAAAGACAGTCTCAAGAATCCAAATTCTATTTATCCTCCCCTTCTGTTACCCTTAATTGTTGCTTCTATTCCTGGGATCTCAAAATAAACATAGCATGCAACATTTGAGAAAAAAATTAAAAGGCCAATAGCTGCATATCAAGTACCAGGGGCCAAGTTGATTTGTTCCTGTAAAGATGCTACATCTTGGACAGCAGTTGCCATTAGTGTCGCCAGCTGATTAAGTTTACAATAGTCCACAGTTGTTCTCTGAGTTTCCCTTGACTCCTGCACAGGCCAAGCTGTGAGGTTGTAATAGGCATCCTGCTTCTTCCAAGTCTCTGATAAAGTCTCTTCCAAGTCACTTCCCCCAAGGACACAGTATCACTTAGGATTTACTATTTGGTATGAAGGGAAATTTCCCAAGGCTTCCTCTTAGCCCTTCCTACAATTATGACCCTCGCCCTGTGGGTCGGAGAACCAATACACAGGGAGGGGGAAAGTATCAGAAAGTTGTTCATATGGGAAATAATACCATAATTAATAAATGACAATGTAAGAATAAAGTCTGGGTTTTGCATACTCACAGCTGTAAACCTACTTTTGCCCCACCATGTTGAGTTTCTGCTGGTTGACAAGTATACCTATTCCAATTATACATTCAGGAACTGAGGGAATAACAGCTCTCTGCTCCCAGGGACTGACTTTACCCACTGTGTGTCAGAGTTGAGCTGAGACTCATCTATCACCTGACCACTCTGAACTCCCACCGTGGTCAGTCACAGTGGAATTTTGGGTCCTTAGGAATTAGCATCAGATCAGAGTTGGCATCTAGTAATCCCTGAAAGGTCTGGGCATTTCTTTCTTTCAGGGCACAATCACTCTAGTAAGTGGCAGCAGGTCTCTTTGGGAAATGCTGGTAGGAAGATTTATGGTGTATGCTGTAGCAATGGTGCCGGGTTCTTCCTCAAGGAGAAAGTCCAACTTCTTTCAGTCAAGAGGCTCGGAGTCTGTGAATGAGTCCTGTAAACTGGAAGAGGGGCTGTGACTCACCACTATGGCATTTCAATCAGGTTTTTGAGTGCCAGACTTAGGGTTTCTTTCTGTTATATTCATCAAGCAATAACCTAGTAGGTTGTTCTTCTGTTTTATTTCTGGCAACATCGTGACAATGAACCACCTCCAAAGATTTTTGTAAGCCCAAACATTCTGCCTACTGGACTGTCTCTGCAGCCCTTTGTGGTAGACGCACCCACTTTGTCTTTGGCAGTTCCTATTCCATCCCATCAAAATCAGGGAAGTCATCTCCATGACGGCATCCCTGCAAGCCACACCTGGTCTGCACAAAGATCAGCCGCAGAACTTTCCAGTGAAGCAGGTGCACATCTTTAGTAACGCATTTCTCATGAGTAAAGACAGTGTTTTCTGGCCCTCATTGTGGAACGTAGTTCAGAGTGGGTATGCATGATAAATCCAACCCAATCTTCCTATTTCCCTAACCCTATGAATTTGCCCCTCAGCATCATGCAAGTGCTTCTCTGGCATCTCAATATTATCAACTGTTGAGTTCACATTTCAGTTAGCCAAACAAGTGTTAGAACTACTTCCAGCTATACAAGCTAACATTACAAATTTGGAATCTCTAGTAAACTCACCTATATCAATGAAGTTGGCCTGATCTAATGCTATGTTTTCCACTCTCCTTGGTCAAATGCCCTTATATTTCACTTCCATACATGCTCTCATGCTCTCCACACATCCCCATGTACATTTGCAAATCCCTGCAAGTCCTCTGTTTTGTAAACTAGTCTGGATTATAGCGTGCACCTATCTCTTTGGAGCATGCTGACATTGACACTAGTTATGGGTTTAATGGCAAAACAGGATAGGTGTGGTGGGTCTTGTGGAGAATGAGCATCATTTTTCAAGACATCTGTTTCCAATGAGGTATTACATGGTGTTAAGTAAAGGAAGGTTAGTTTTCTTAAACACCAGAGGGAAAGCTACNACTTCCATACATGCTCTCCACACATCCCCATGTACATTTGCAAATCCCTGCAAGTCCTCTGTTTTGTAAACTAGTCTGGATTATAGCGTGCACCTATCTCTTTGGAGCACGCTGACATTTGACACTAGTTATGGGTTTAATGGCAAAACAGGATAGGTGTGGTGGGTCTTGTGGAGAATGAGCATCATTTTTCAAGACATCTGTTTCCAATGAGGTATTACATGGTGTTAAGTAAAGGAAGGTTAGTTTTCTTAAACACCAGAGGGAAAGCTACTTTTACTGATAAAGAAATCTCAAGAGACTTGGGTGTTCAAGAGCACCAGGTTTATGTGTCCAACCAGATGTCCCTATTCCAAGTTTCAAGGGCCTATTCATTCCCATCTGATGCTCTAATTTCTCATGAGATACTTGGTGAGATTGTGAACTCAACTATTGTTGTAATTCAGTAACCTGAACAGTTAAACTTTGTGTTTGACTTCTAGCATTATCGGCTCTATGGCTACAAGGTCTATGTCATGATGACTTTCTGAGTCTCAGACTATGACTCGAGTATAGATTTGCTTGTTCTCACAAAGACTAAAAATTCAAGTGAATGACTTGAAAACTGATGACCCACTGTCACAACGACCTCAGCCTTGGAGCCTGCTGGGACCTTATCAGCAGCCCACGGAGGAGAGTTGTTGGCCTGGGGAGGTCTGGAAGGGGCAGGTAGACTCTGTGTATTGCAGTTTACATAGTACAAGTTGAACACACATGTTTAGACATGTTTGTGGATTGACTTTTTAAAAACAAACAAAATATACCTTGTAGTTCAAGATCCTTTTTCAGTCCCTTCGTGAGAGGTGATGTAAAATCTTTAAGTCACAGTGTCATAAAAGCCCAACATAGGTGTCTCTCAAAAATAGCACATGAAACTATTTAATCACCTCTATTACTCTGTAAATGGGAATGTTATAGTGTTATTATTCCAGTTGTAGACATCCAGGAAATCAGGTTGAAAGGCTAAGTAAATTGGGCAAGGCCACATGGCCCGCTGTGGCACAGCCAGGTGTTTCCCAGGTCAGCTTGAGGCCCAGCTGGCTGGCGGTCAGCCCTCTCCTCCACAGGAAAGAAGTCCATGGCTCATGACCGCATTCCCTTTTAGCTCCCAGAGCACTTCCCAGAGGAAGGTCATCTTAATACATTCCTCTCTTCTCAGCTGTTCCTCCCTTTCCTTGGATAAACTAATTTCATCCATTCCTTTTTCAGTTATTCCTTGTGCAGTGGCTGGAAAACCGATTAGGTATTGGGTCCCATCCCCTATCCCTTTCTTCTGCTTTTTAATTCTGTGAACAGTTTATTGTCAAAGGTCAAAAGGAACGTGGCAAAGGTGAATGGTGACTTATTAGGGCTGGAGAGAAGAGGGAGGAACTGCACTCTGGCAAGGCCATTATATAAGAGACTAGGAGGGCTGTGCACATACAATTGAATTTTCAACTAGAGCCTTTTTTTCTGATTTCTCATTTATTTTCTTTCTTTTTAATTGTTATTCAAGTAGAGTTGTCTCCATTTTCTCCCCACCACTCTCCCTGCCCCACCTATTCCCACTTTCCACCTTTGATCCTATCCCCCTTTGTCTTTGTCCATGTGTCCTTCATACATGTTCCTTGATGACCATGCCCCTATCTTCCCTCATTATAACCCTCCCCCTCCCCTCTGGTTACTGTCAGTTCTTTATTTTAATCCCTCTAGTTATATTTTACTTGCTTGTTTGTTTTGTTGATTAGGTTCCACTTATAGGTGAGATCATATGGTATTTGTCTTTCATCACCTGGCTTATTTCATTTAGTGTAATGCTCTCCAGATCCATCCATGTTGTCATGAAGGGTAGGAGCTCCTTCTTTCTTTATGCTGTATAAATGTACCATAGTTTTTTTTATTGTTCAAGTACAGTTGTTTCCATTTTCCCCCTACAACTCCCCGCCCACCCCAACCATCCCCACCTCCTACCCTCGATCCTACCTCACTTTGGCTTTTTCCATGTGTCATTAATGCCACATTCATGCACAGCGCTCATAAAAACCTTTTTCTTAAGGTCATACATATACAGTGTAATCATTATTCTGAACATGAAGAAATTCACAGTTTTCTGAACCTCAGTTAGAGGCCAGGGAGCATGGAGCCAAGCCAGGCAGGCAAGGGTTCCCAGTGATGAGGCAGCATTACCCTGGCGGTCCTGGGTGTAAGCCACTGGGAGAACAGGATTTCAGAGGCTTAGAGGACAGAAATCCTGAGATGATCTCTAGCCACTGTCCCAGATGGATTATTTAAAAACATCCCTCCCAAAGCAGGACATCCTGCACTTCCCTCGGTCACCTGTTCTCATGTTTCCAAGCAGCTCAGTGAGCACAATAAGAAAAGGAAGGCTTTATAATAATTCCTCCTGGTGGTACTTGAATTAAAACAAAATCCTTCTATGTTCTATAGCATTTAAAAGCTTCATTGTAATCAACGTTTGCAGAAATAAAGCTTTCTTTTGTGTTCCTTTGCAACACAGGGAAAGCTGGTTACATTTCCATTGCAGTGGGGGATGCTGAAAAGAGAGGGCCTCTTGAATATGCTATGCAAATTTATGAAAATAACATGCAAATCAGTATAGTTCCAGTGATTCGAAAAACAAACAAACAAACAAATGACAGTAAAGGAAGTGATTAGTGTGCCTGCGGAGGATTCCTGACTCTCCCCATGGGGTTGTCCAGGTGTGTGTGTGTATCTCAGTACATATGTGCCTGTGTATGTGTGTATATGTACCTTTGTAGTATGACAAAGTAATGACATATTAATACACCAAGGAAATTAGTACTTCAACTCTGTTGCTATTTCCTCAGTCCCAGGAACTCCCTCCCTTGACAGGAATAATAATTGTGATCACATAATGTAAGATTACAGGAACATTAAATTGTGCAGAAAGAAGTGCTGTAACATGGAAAGATCAGGCCTAGAAAAGAATTCCCCTTAAATGCCAGTAGGAGGTGCCCTACCCAGGCAGTACTTTAAAGGACCCAGCTATGGCCCTTTTCTGGTCTGCGTCTCTGCCACAAGGGAGGAGTGGGAACAATGGCACATGCCTCTCCAGAGTTCGCATGTCCCTTCTGAATCACATTCTGGGTACCCAGAAAAATCCCAGAATTCTAGCATGGAATCTGGCCCACTGGGTTGTTAAGAGGGATGTCTGGCAAGAAAGGAAGATAGACTATATACCATTTGTCAGCTTGTCTTGTGACATTTAGATATCCAGTCCTACAGCATGTCATTAGCCTCTAGTGCTCAAGGCTGGTCATCACCACTGTGAGGAGTAGGCCTGGCCAGGGGACATTTTCCAGGGCTGAGTCAGCCCCGTTTCCTCTCTGGGCCTCAGTTCCACATTGGTCAGTAGGAGTCAGGGTGAAGTTGGATCAGATGAGTACTAAATGCTTTGAAAGATAAATACCTCTAAGAAAGGTAGGACGTTTACAAACATCATCCTGGCCCTGGCTGGGTAGCTCGGTTGGTTAGAGCATCATTCAGATACACAAAGGGTGCAGGTTTGATCCCTGGGTAGGGCACATACAAGAATGGACCAACAAATGTATAAATAAGTGGAGTAACAAATCTATGTCTCTCTCTCTCTCTCAAATCAATTAAATAATAATAACCAAAAAAAGTCCTTATGTGCCTGATCATTGACAGGGGTTGGGATGTTCAAAGGAGGGCGCATATTGTCAGCTCCATGAAGACTGCCAATTCATGGTTTATGAGTTGGAATGGAATTCACTGGTTGAAAAATCTGTTATATCATCACGGGCATTAATCTTGGAATATTAGATTTGCACACAAAGGTAGGGTACTGCACTAATTAATTTAATTGAATCTAATTGTGCATACTTGGATTTATAGCATTCTGAACTTACTATGCAAGCTTATGCAAATAACATGCAAATCAGAATTTGAGTGCTTTAAATAACCCACCCAAAGACTATAGCACCAAAATCCAGAACTCACAATTATCAACATTTATCCAACATTTAAACACTGTACCAGGTGATACAGCTTATGAATGAATTCTTGCAAGTCTTCTTCATTCAGGATGAATAGGTGCCCTGCAAGCTCAGTTTCTGGTGAATTTCGAGGTGAACTGCTGCAGAAGTTATCCTGAATAAGTGTATTTCCTATTCTCCCTCCCAGGTTAGCCCCCTCATGTTTGCTCCCATTCCCTTCCCCTCATGAACACTTAGCTTACAGATCTGGCAGGCAGGCGGGTGCCTACCAGGATGGGATATGATAAACCCATGGTTTGCTTCCTTTTCATTTTGCAGGTAAGTAGCCCAAATATCCCACCTCAGTTTCCTTTATTTTAATAAGTGCCTGGTATCCAAAAAGGTGGTCACCTCAGGGTACTGAGGGTTGCCTGCTCACTTTGTTCACCACCATCTTTCACAACATGGAGAAGCAGCTTCGGGCTACCCTTCCTTATAATTTCCCAGGCAGCAGAGTCGCAGCAGCAGAGTGTGGCCCAGGGAGCCCTAGTGGTGCCTTCCTTGTTTCTAGCTTCCTCTCAGCTCCTGAAAGCAGGTTCTATAGACCAGAGTGGCCCTCCAACCCCCACAAAAAAGAAAATGAGCCACAGACATAAAAAAGTAAAAAATAAACAGGGAGAATCAATTTTAACAATCAATTGTATTTAACTCAAGTTATCTAAAATATTATCATTTTCATTTGTAATCAATATAAAAATTACTGAGATATTTTATATTCCCCCCACACACACACACAAAATTAAGCCTTCAAAATCTGGTGTCTGTTTTACACCGGCAGCACACCTCATCTGGGACTACAACATTGGAAGTACTCAGTAGCCACCCGTGGCTAGTGAGAGTTGGGGTACACACTGGCGGTGCAGAGCCCCTACCTTCCCTGACGGAGGCCAGCTGCAGGAGGCTAGAGATGGGAGGAGGGGAGAAGCCTGGTTCTCAGGTGAATGTGCTGCCTGTTTATCTTTGCAGTGATATGAATAACCAACCACCCATCCTGTAGGCCTGCTTATGTAATTAGTTAACATTTATATAGCAGTTTATGTTTGCAGAGTGTTTTATTGATATAGTTGCCAGTGTATTTATCTACTTGCATGTTACACTTTCATGTGTACCAACCTGTGCTAATTTCTGCTATATTATTGAACTTATTTAAGAACACAACTCATAGTTACCTTCAAGAAGCCAGCAACCATTTTAATAGCAACTATAAATTCCATCTTCCATCTCCAAGTTCTGCCTAATTCACAAAGAAATTTTATACCTTCCCCCAATATTATCCAAGTTCTTGGTTAGCCTCAGCGTGAAAAAATGCATTTGAAAGCAATCTAGTAATTGTCTTTTCCCCCCGTCAGCTTAAATTTCACGTGAACGAGATAGAAATGTAATGGCGTATCTTCCAGCCACAACAGCCTCGGTACACAGCATTCCAACATGAAAAGGATAATGACAAAGAATGACCACTGCCATCAGATAATGCCATCTCTAATATCACATGATATTTTCCACTCCCAATCCAAAACTTCTTTCAGGCAAACACGAGACTTCAGGAGCAGGACGGGGCAAGAGTTCAGGCAAGGCAGAGCCCGGGATTCTGTGCCCCGGTAACCAGGTGACTCTGGCTTTTCTGAGACAAGAAGCAGCCTGGGCCTGTTGAAGAAACTGGCAGGCGAATGAAGCAATGAGGGAGCTTGAGTGAGCAGTTCTGAGGAAGAAGAAACATAGAATTGTGCTGTGGCTGGGAGATTTGAAAGAGCATTTCACCTTACCCACTCCCCTCTCCAGCCCCTGTCTCCCTCCCCCCACATCAATGAGGGGGAAAAATTACAGTGCTCCGATTCATTCGCGCTTCTGCTGCTCTCAGTGATTGGAAATGCCAGGGAGCGGAATGATATACATCATGTGATGAAAGGAAAGTACAGAAAATATTCACCAGCAGCTACGAAATGCGGCTGCCTCCACAGCAGAACTGGGCGGCTCTGAATAGAACACAGCACCGCCACCCAAGAGACTTAAGACCAACTGTGCTCTGAAGCAATTTTGTGAGCCCAATATTAGGGATTAAAGGTGAACATAAAAAATCTTACGCCACAAATCACTGCATACCCAGTGCTTCTGCTACCTCCTCGGGTCTCCCCTGGGGAGAATCATTAAGCCTCTTTCTGTCTCTCTTTAAAATGGGAGCTAAATTAGTAACTTATCACAAAGGAGTGTTTTCTTAATTACTTGCATAGAAATTGCTTGATATTATTGAATGAAAGGTATCCAGGAAAAAAAGTAAGCTATTACCACGATTATTATTGTTCTAATATAAAGCATCAGACTCAACCCTCTTCTATCTTTTGGATTATGTTCCAGTTCAGTGATACTTCAGGGAATGGCCTCCTATGGCTCTGACCGCTGTTCGTACCAGCAGCATTACAAAGGCAAACCCAGGCAGACAAGCGGCCAGTATCCCCAGGCCCACGCCTGATGGACGTAGAAGTGCAATCAGAAAAGAAGGGAGTGAGGGCATGCGTGGTGGCCTCGTCCCAGACAGCCACAAAGTGAAAATACTCATCTTTTGTAACCCACTGCTTCCCGCCCTCCAGGCGTGTCCACTCCCCAGGTTTGGCCGAGAGGGCTAGCCTGGAGGGGGTGGGGCGCCCAGACGGATCGCTGTCAGAATGTCATTCTCACACATACTCCTTCTGGGGCATCATAAATAAACATGGGCTGACACACTGTTTCCTTCCTAGAGAAGATGAGAGACAAGCTTTCCCCTCTATTATTTCTGAGGTCCTGTGGAAGGAGGGATGTGAGAAACGTGAGAACTGCAGTTTCCTGGAAATCTTACTGGAGCCAGGGGTTTGTCCCTCGACAGCCCCAGTACCTGAGCGAGCAGCAGTCATTCAACAGACTGAAGATCCTGAGGAGGAGGGTCTGTGCACCCAACCAGTGGGCCTGGGGATTTTGTGCTGATATGACTGGCCCTGATTCGTTATGGCATCTTTGAATCATACTGTGATTGCGTCCTCAGTAAGCATGTGGGGTAAAGGAAAAGTGGCACAGATAATAATTATCCTAGAAAATTGGTGGCATTAGAATGAGGCCTTGGAATGGTTTCTATAGAAATCTTCTGATCAAACACTCGCTCTGTTGGAAAGACTACTACGGGATGCTTTTGAGTAATTAGACCAGTTCCACCGTCCAGTGGGAAGGAAGGGAAAAGAAGTCTATCACTTACTGGCTCTCTGTTACACATAGAAATGTTTACTCATTTTGTTTAAAAAAATCTGTCTTATGAATTTCAGTGTGTTATTTTTGCTGTTAATGTCTTAATGTAGAGACAGGAGAATGTTGAAAGCCCATTTAGCTTCTGACTTCCTGTGTAAAAAAATGATTTCTCTTCCCATATGCAATTTTCTGTCCATTCATTAATTGTACTGCTGCTTTCCTGAGTTTATTTACTACTTTCTAAATATGTATCTTACTTTATACTTATAGTCCCATAGGGAACCTATAAAATATAGAATCTTATATAATAGCTGGAGAAGCCACAAATATTTTAATATCCAGAGCTGCATCTGAATCCTCGTTTTGCAGATGGTGTGAAGTTCATTTTATAAGAGCAATTGAAAAAGAATAAATGCCATCCACATCACTCAGCATTGTCAATAATCCACCAAATTGTGTGCCTAGGGATTCTGGGGAAGCAGGAGCAGCTCCCAGCCCTTCCCTAGCCAGCCTCCAACTGTAGACCCTATAGCTGCTTTGCCTTGTCAGCTGCCACAATTCTATTCAGGTCAGTGATGAGGTGTGTCTTTTTGAATTTCTAATCAGCCAGTGCAGAGATACTCAGGCGAGGGTAATTGCTGCACAGAACCTGTAGGGGAGAGAGGTGAGCTAGTCCCTCCCTGCTTGTTCTGTGCTCCTCAAATGCAACAGAGGAGCAGAGGGGGCGGAGCAGCAGGGTAAGGGCAGTGACACCGCCCCCACGTCTGGTTGAAAGCCAACTGAGTTGTTTAGACTGTTTATGTCTCCCCCAAATCACATGTTGAAACCCTGACCCCTAATGAGTTGGTATTAGTGGGCGGGGCCTTTGCAGATAATTAGGTTGACATGGGGTCATGAGAATGGAGCCCCAGGATGAGGTGAGTGCTCTTCTGAGAAGAAGAGGAGACACTAGAGCTCGGTGTCTCCTCTCTCTCCCTCCCTCTCTCTTTCTCTCTGCCATGCACTAAGGAAAGGGCGTGTGAGCACGTAGCAAAAAGGTGGCCCTCTTCAAGCAGGAAGAGGGCTCTCAAACCCACCACCCTGGCACCCTGACCTCAGACTTCCAGCATCCAGAACTGTGAGAAAATTCGAATCTGTGATTAAGCCATCCAGTCTATGGAATTTTGTTATAGCAGCCCGAGCTGACAAAGTCAGAAGTCACATATCCTTTACTCTAGAATTTCTTTTTTTTCTTGTTGATAAATTATTCCTTAATGGAAAATAAGAAAAGCTCATACGATGATAGAAGAGTAAGGGGGGTCAGAAACAGATTAAGTGAATTTATCATTTTTCCTTCCATTTGTTCTTTTGCCAAATAGTTATCAAGTTCTTACTGTGTCCCAGGCACTATGCAAGAAATATACTGTACATCACATTCATATGTAGATGAACTTTTAAATTTACATATTGAGTTTATGTTACCAGACATGTAGTTAGTTGTAACTTATATAAGGATTCCCAAGTAACCCTTGTTCTCAAGGAACTCACAGTCTAGAAGGGGAGATCATTATAGTAGCAAGTCTAGCAGTAGACAGTGCCTGAGGGGAGAGGGCCAACACTTCCAGGCTCCAAGGGGGAGGGGAAGAAGGGAGGAATCCAAAGAGACCTGCAGGGAGGATGTTGTGTGAAGAAAGTGGTCCCCTGACCCTGTAGTCCTGAGAGGTCGCTTAATATCAACCCACTCAGAAGCCCAGCCCCTCTCCCTGCTCTCCTCTGTTTCTCATGCAGCTTGCTGGTTGTCCTCTTGTGAGATCTCCTTTGCTATTCTCTTTAAAGGCTGCTTTTGAGGTCTCCTGAAACTGGATTTCATCTGGAATCCAAATTCAAACAGAGTACGAGAGTAATCTGCTTTTAGGCAGCCCCAGGAGATGGTCAGCTAACCGCAGGGCAGAGCAGCGCCTCGTCAGTTTGATGAAATGGGTTAGTTCAGAAAAGTCAGAGAACACCTGGTCCCATAGCAGGTTGGATGCAGAGGAGCAAATAAATGATCCAGTCAAGTTCTGTCTTCAGATTCATCCAAGTTACCTAGGCAGCACTTACCAGGAGGGGAAGCCTGGGTGCAGAGGTTCTCTGCTGTGCAGTACTCCTGGTCTTCAACACTACGAGTCTTTTAGAGATAAAACATGTACATGTCTACCATGGTTTCTCCATTGTGAAGCCACCTTTTACCAGAAACAATTTTAAACTGATCTTTGGTAAGATTTCATCTTTCTGTGGCCTCCTTCCTGTCTTCTTTGTCTCCTCCTGCCCTTCCCTGTCTCCCCCTCTCTCTTTTTCAGCTTTGTGCAAAGAGATGCAAAATGAAAGAATCAAAATATCAAAGAAGCATGCCATTGCTGCTTGGCAGGAAAGAGGTCGGTCTCTCCAGTGACACCCACCATTGTTGTCATGCCAGACAGAGAATCCCCACAGTGTGGGAGCCCCCTAATTTCACCAGGAGCGTGCCACATAAGGACCTCAGGATGTGGTGTGGAGGCACCACCAAGGTTGAGCCAGGAGAGGTCCTATCACGTCTCGTGCTAGAGCTCTGTAGAAAGTGTTGGGCCCTGTCTAAGGGCAACAACAGGAACTAGGTGCATGTTATGAAAAACTTTCTTTGTTGTTGATGTAGGAGCTGCAATGGTCCCTTTTATTTGTTTTGGTTATCTGTGGTCAACTGTGGTCCAAAAATATTTAATGGAAAATTTCAGAAATAAATAATGCATAAGTTTTAAGTTATATTTCTAAGCAGGGTGTTGAAATCTTATGCCCTTCTTGCCAGGATGTGCATCATCTCTTTGCCCAGAATATCCATGCTTTATATCCTACCTGCCACCTACCTGTCACTTAGTAGCTGTCTCTATTATCAGATCGACTGTCATGTTTCACAGTGCTTGTGTTCAGGTCACCCATATTGTAACCTAGCACTAGGTCACAATGCCTGCATCACTCACCTCACTTCGTCTCATCACACAGGCACTGTGTCATCTTACATCATCATGAGAAGAAGCCAGAATGCAGTGCAAATAGATATTTTAAGAGAGAGAGACCACATTCCCATAACTTTTATTACAGCATATTGTTATGTGTTCTATTTTATTTTTAGTTGTTGGTAATCTCTTCCTGTGCCCAATTTATAAATTAAACTTCCTCATATGTATTTATGTATATACAGGAAAAACCACAGTGTATATAGGGTTTGGCAGTACCCGTGGTGTCAGGTATCTACTAGGGGTCTTGAAATGTATCCTCAGTGGTTAAAGAGGGATGGCTATAGAAAATGTTGGAGCTGGAAGGGACATCTGGTTCAACCACCCCATTATGTAGATAAGAAAAATGAGGCCCAGAGGGTGAGGTGATTCACTCAAACTCATGGCAATTAGTTGTAGGTACAGCTAGGATGAGAAACCAGAAAGCAGGGGGAAATGGAACCATTAATATTCTGGATCTCCAAGTAAAGCATTTAGATGGTGCCTCTTTATGGTTATGCAAAATGCTGACCATAATCCTCTTCCTGGGGCCAGTAGAAAGAAGTGATGTCAAGCCAAATGACGTAAATGTGCTTCACTGCCTCACTTAGTATAGCCAATCAGACAACGCCCGTGCTGGTAGACTGGCAACTGAAAACTCAGGCAGTATGCATCCTTGGTATTATGGATTTGGTAGGAAGGTGATGGAGCAGGAACTTGGGGACATTTGCTTGGTGGCCCAGGATAAGTAGGATGTAGTGTTCTCATGTGGCTGAGTAGATAGTCCCCAGGGGCTATCTGGTAGCTTGGATGCTATTTACCAGTGATTGGTCCTAGGCCTAGGGTGCTTACTGTACCATAATATATGTTTATAAATGTACAAGATAGAGAGTAAATAATGTAAATATTTACAGTATATAAGGATAATATATGATAAATTTCATTTTATATATTTTAATTTTTGAGAGAGCATGTGTACTTGAATTAGCCTAAATTAAATGCATACATCATACCACTTGACTGAGATATCACATATTCCTAAGGCAGGTGGAGCAAACTTAGAGCCAGTATGTGTGGGACCCTCTGCCACTAAAAGAACAAATTCTAGCCCAAGGCCTAGCCTGTGCATTCTATAAATAGATGCTGTTTTCCCTCTTATTATGGCATTGAGGTTCAGTAGCCAAGAGGGTGGGGCCATTGTTCTCTGAAGAATCTGTATTTAAGTAGCAGGACTCCAGCTCTGGAAGCCTGGCAGCAGGAAGGCAGCATCCTGGTTCTCTGCCAAAGGAAAGTGCAATAATGGTCCTGTCTTACAGAGGACCATGGACTAGGTTGAGGAACTGTCAAAACTAAGGGGAAGGCCTGAAGCTAGAAGCCTGTTCCTGGGACTGGGCTGCTGGGGTGTGTGCAGTGTTAGCAGACAAGGAACCAGGGGCCAAAGAGTCAGGGTTCTAGGGTTGTTCCATAAGAGAAGGCCTCATTGAAGGCAATAGTGGAGGCCAGCACTCATGCTGGGCCTGGGCCCCAGGCCTGGGAAGAAGGGGCTATAATTCCCAGCCCACCTGGAAGAAGCAGGGGTGCAGGGGAGAGTTATGGAGGGACAGAGGCGTCGGGAGTCCTGCTATGAGCTGGAAGCACGTACTCTCTATAGCTCTGTATAGATTCCTCTTGTTAACATTGCTGTTTCTGGTGGGAGATGGAGCAATGGGCTTTCCAGTGCAACTCAGAGAACATCCCGAAGGATCCAATACTGAAATGGTGAGCCAGGATGGTGACTTATCTATGAGAACACAACAGAAACAAAGGATACCTACGCTCTGGAATGAGAAAGACAAGGCTTGTGAAAAGCACCTACTTCTGTCTGCAGCCTGAGCTGTACAGTCAAATACAACTTCCTTCTGACCAAACCAAATCCAGCGGAAGAACAATTCACTTTTATTTTAAGGTAGCAAAAGTTACTGTATTTAAAATAATCATCTAAGATAAGAGAAGAGTTGATACATGAGCTCAGTCTGCATGCTGACTTGTAAGAGCAGAGCTGTAAATAATTACAAGATTGCCCTGGGTGCTGTCTTTACTCTGCTGAGTGGAAAAGGCACTGGTTTGTGGAATGGGAGGCACTGGTTTGTGAGACGTCATAAGATTTTTACACGTGTATACACCCAAAGTTGCTATGATAAAGCCTCCAACACAGATGTATTAAAAGATGCAAGGCAGGATTAGTCAACATCTACTGAAAAGATAGAAATCATAATGAGAGGGAGAATGAATGTGAGTGGAACTGAGAAACAAAAGCCCCAAAGAATGATGAAAGCAGCTAGGGAAAATCTGTTATCTGTCATCCACCATCATTAGCTGTGTGTTTCCACTTCTGATACTCAGTTCCTCCACGAAATGGTCTTTCCTCAGCTGCTACCTTTCTTCATTCTTCATTATCCATTAGGCTTTCTCTCTATTATCTGTTTTAAAGATTTTATTTATGTATTTTTAGAAAGAGGGAAATCGAAGGAGAAAGAGAGGGAGAAAAACATAGATGCGAAAGAGAAGCATTAATCTGTTGTCTCTCATAAACACTCTGACCTGGTACTAAACCCACAACCCAGGCATGTGCCCTGACTGGGAATGAACTGGTTACCTTTTGCTTTGCTGGACAATTATCGCACTGAATGTGGCTCATTAGACTTTCTCTTTCAGCCTATTGGGTTTCTTTTTTTTAAACTGCCCTACCAATGGAAGAAAGTTGAAAACCTCATGCTATAGCCTTATTTCATGCTGAAAGCCAATACCCAGGGCTTCACATTCAAATTTTCTGGGGGAACATGGGATTAGAAGTATGAAAAAAACACTGGAGAGCTAAGTCATTTGAATTATTTTATTCTGGAATGGGTTTCATCACCACATCCACTCACTCTCATGGCTCCTGCCCCTCTCATTTTGTGAGCTTATTGATTTTGTATTAAAATTGGATTGGCCACTTTACTCAAAAGTTTATGAAGTATTTACGGTATAATTTTGTAAATTCCAAAGTACTATTCAACTTTGGTTGAATCTCCTATACTAAAATTATTTGGGAACTGGGTGGCTCAGGAAAGCATTTGCTTAGTGACATTCTGGGAGTCCCTTAGAAGGGAGACCCCATTCCAATCCTTGGAAACACTGCTGTTCTGATTATATCACACCAAATAAGGCTTACCATTAGGCCATTTTTGTTTGGTGTTCTCATTGGATGCTATGTAGTGGACACTTAATTGTCTCCCCAAATGTATTCTTTCCTTCTTCTTTTAGTAACAGACTTCCCTTGAATTTTAGTAGGCAAAAAATTGTCTATGAAATAGGACATTTTATAGGTTACCTAACTCCTGTATGCAGCCATCTGGCTAATTTTTAACACACAAAAGGAAGCAGGTATCTTATATCTCACTTTTATGCCTGAGATGCTAAGGAGAAGGCAGGAGCCAGGGCAGCCATTCTGAACCAAGAGAATAACCATTAGCTGAGATTTGCTCAATGTGATTGAAAAGAAAATGAATTTCTGGTGAAGTGTTGGGCCAGGACTAAGATCCCTGGAAGGTTGTAGTCACATTGCTCACTAACAAGACATGTGACTTTGAGGAAGGCACGCAATGTCTAAAGCCTTTCAATATCTTTGTGCACTGAATGATGGCTTTAAGACATGCTCTTACTACCCCAGAGGGTTATTGTGGGAACTCAGTGATATCATTTATATAGGAGCTATTTATAAACAAGTCATTTTCAAACTGAGGTAGGTATTATATGACTGATACATTTATAAGCAAAATTTATCCTTTGAGTAAAAGAAGATATTTTAATGATGGTATATTATAAAAGAAGCTCCTCAGTTCACAGTCTTCTAGAGACTTACCTGTTCAAGAATAGTATTGATAAGAGAAATCATTTGTTTCCAAGTTCTGAAACTTGTCCGAGTTCTTAGTGGTCTTCCAGTGACCCTATACTTTTCCCTGCAAAGGAAAATACTGTTGTTATCAGTAACAGGTAGATGGGTTTCCCATTTTTGACAGATTTGATGAAAATTATTCTGTCAGGAATCAGATAGATATATAATAGCTGTACCCATATGTGACAAATTGTCATGGTGGCTATTTGTGCACCTGTATTTGTAAAGTTGAAATTGGAGACCCCTAATATTGTAAAGCTTAAGGGCAGTTGTCTGTAATTCTACTCACTGAATGTGGTCTAGTTTCATTTCAGGTGATATAGTTCATCCTTCTGATACTCAGTAAGATGCTCACACTACTGATGCTTACAGGCATCATTAAGTATGGCATCCAAAGTCTGAACATATTCCCTGACTTTCTGCATAGCTCTGAATGCAAAATTCAGCATCACCCAATTTTGACCCATTCTTTTTATCAGTACCACTTAAGTGTCACAAGGCAGCTTTTTTGAACCATCCCTTAAGACTCCATGCAAAACTTCTGGAGCAGGAAGTCATTGGGAAGGATTTTACCTGACCATGTAACAAGCCCAGGGAAGACTTCTTAAAATGGGCAATGCCATTGGCAAATACAAAATCATTGGTAGGGTCTTATTATATCCTATCTATTACCTATCTTATTCCTGAAGAATTAAATATATCAAATGGCATTTATATGGGTTATTCCACAAAGTAATTCTGTTGAGCATTGTACAAAGATGAATAAACCTAAGGCAGAGACCTGGCAGAGAACATTTGCCAGAAGACAAGTGGAAGGAGAAATCAAAGTGATACGATTGTCATCCACCACTGCCATAGCCTTAAAATCAGGCATAGGTGTGTAGAACCTCAGATGGTAATATGGATGCTGTCTTCCTTAAACTTGGAACAGAAATGAGATTGCTGAAATACCTCATTAGTCTAGCTGGACATAAGCTGGAGGTATCATTCTGCTAAAAACAGAGTATCCGGTAAATTGTTGACTTGTTGACAATTTTGTAGTATAGAATTTAGAGGAAGCATGAGGAAAATTTCTACTCAATTTCCAATTTTGACCAAGAAGAAGAAGTGGCCAGTGATGTAAAAATAATAGAAATTTTGGCAGAAATTGACCCCATCATTTTGAAATTGGTGATATCAAAGGAAGATTTCATAGAGGCATATTTTAAATGTTATCAAAGCAAATTTGTATAAATTGAGAAAAATAAAATACAGAGATATATCTTGGGGTGTCCACCTTGACCATAGTCAACTTTTCTGGGCACTTTGTCCATCAGTGATCCCATCAGTGATAGCATCCATTAATGGCTTGAGACCAAGAGACCAGCCTAGAGAACCCTGTCTGTACCCCATAACCTGGATCAGAGATGACCTCTGATCCAAAGCCAGCAAATCAATGAACCGGCCAACAGTAAACTTTCAGTTAGTACACTCCAGAGCTGAAAGGTCATAGAGAATCAGAGGCAGATTCTGTGATACACTGAGCCAAAGCCAATTCCTGCTGATGTTACAGAGAAGCTAAGACTAAGAGTAAGCCAGGAAAAGTAATTTGTAAAGAGAAGAATGAAACAGGTGTCAGATGGCTGCAAGGGGTAGAAATGTGGGAGAGAGAAAGAAAAGAATGCTAGAATGCAAGATTCTACAAGGATGCAATATTTGAATGCTTGGTTTACTGATGTAGATGTCAATAAAATGTATTGACTGGGAAGGAGGGGGAGAAAAAGGTTTCAGGACCTCAGCTACTGACTCTTAAGTTCCAAACTTGGGGCCCTGTGGGGCCCAGCTGGGCTTTATTTTATGTCCTTAGGGGCCTGGGGTTGCCAGATGATGTCTATCAATAATGACCTGTCCATTTGGATTTTGGTTTGAACTGGTTATAATGGGCAGATTCACCCTTTGTAACCAAAAAATCTTTGTCATGTCTAGGTGTGTCCTAAGACTCTAAGAGAGAATACACACTCTAAATTGTCACTTTAAAGACCCTCTCCTGAGTCTCAGCTAACCAAAATTATTCTGTCCTATGGTGAATGCTTCAAGAAGCCTTCCAATATGGAATCATTTGCAATCTGCTAAGCAAGATATTCCTGGCAGCCAGTAGCCTAATCATGATTCCTTTAAATAAGTTTTCCCATGTCTTTTCCCAATTGAGGTTCTGCTTCTCAAAAGCATTCCTAGAATATCATTCTCCCAAGTCTTTGATCAGACACTGTGTGTTTACTAAACTTGTTGTTTAAGCCTTTCTCCAACTCAGATGGAACAATCCAGAAAACCACAATATTCCCGCTACAAAGCTTCAAAGTCCAAATGAGTCAGCCTGCCTTGTCAGTGACACCAGAGCTGGACAACCCAGAGTTCCAGGTTCCAAAGCACAAATGGAAATGTCATTTCGTGTATCTCTGAGGATTCCATGTCTTCTCCCAGAATGTAGCTAGAGAGGAAGCAAATATAACTGTACTATTTTTCTAATCTTTTCACTTAACTCTTAGATTATGCTATTTGGTGATACCAAGCTTGAGGATATTTCTTTATTGTAGAAAATACAAAAGTAACTGATCTTTTTCTATTTTCTTCTTGTTATAGGCTGAAAACATGTACTCGCTTAGAAAATGCAAACTGGAAAATGAGCCTCAATTTCCATGACTGTAAAATGGGAATATTGGCCTAGTTGATGATCTTTAAGTTTTTTTTAGTTCTGATTACTTTATGCAATGTACTGATATCAAATAAGATTTAATAAGAAATGGAAAAGCAAGGGTATTGCCCCAGTGAGTATGATCTACCCTGGTCTATCATGATTGGAACCCAATGTATTTAATTTATTTGGGAATGAAATAGCCTTCTGATCAAAGGAGCTGGTGTTTTTTTCATGGAATCTCTTTCAAAAGCTAAAGAAGTGGTAAATCGAAAGGTGTAAATCTGGTCCTATAGGTTCTGAGATATTGAAGCTGAACCATATTATAGGTGTCTGTCAAGCTACTCTAGGAAAGCCCATGGGAAAAGAATCAAACTATTCATAGTGATTTGTAATTCCCATTCAGATTCTTGTTTGCCAGTAAGAGGTCTTCAGAGCCAGCCTGGTAGTGGTGTGTAAAGGAGTTCCCAGTTCCTTTGATTGGTCCAGCTCCATGCTTTGCCATTGCAGGGCTACTATCTAAAAAGAAATCTATCTCTTCATGACCTATTTGCCTTTCAAAATCCCTGTTGCTCTACAGTTTGTAGACTGACATTAGAAAGGCTTGACCCTTCTTCAGTTGTCTGGATAGAGGAGAATGAGTTTGTCTTCTTCCTCTCTTTCTTTTTCTTGACTGACTTGTGATCAGCTTATGTGAGCCAGGACTCCTCATATTCTTTTGAAAGAGAAATTTTCTCTCTTAAAAAAGACATTATAAAGGAGAAATTCAATGAGCAGGGAATGGGAAGATTAAGATTGTTTATCCAGTGGAAGTAAATGAAGCAGGTTGCCATGCTCTGGCTGGTCCAGTGCCCTCAAAGTTGGGAAGCCAAGGCACTGAACGTGAAGGTCTGGGTGTGTTTAACAGGTTTCTCTCAGTGTTGATTCAGTGGAAGACGATACATGGATTTTTGTTGGACAATCCTATAGGCAACCCCCAGTGCCACTCAAGACACCATAGACATGACATCCGAATCTTGACACCAGCTCTCCTTCAACCCAGCTCATTTTAAATGCATGCATTGTCCCTTACCAAGTCCCAAAGGTCCTGGGAACCACAGGGGCCACTGCCAAGGCAGGGGTGGTCAGCTGGGATCCAACCCTTGGGGGATGGTTGGAGCCTGGCACACTGTGACCAATGCAATGAGCCACTGGATGGCACTGTGGGTCCATGCAAATGTGTCTGGAAGGACATTTATCTTTCTTGTAAAAAGGCTGTTGAGCCTTGACAGGTAATTTGGCACAATTTGAAATGAAATGTGCCAAATGATTTGGCAAATATTTCACTTACCTGCTGTTCTGGTCTTTGGGGAATGGAGGTGGGGGGCTTTCCCCTCATCCCTCTGCTGTTGCTAATTTCTGAAACTAAAACAAGATTTTGGTCAAGGATATGTGGGCTAACCCCATTTTAAGGGTGGTCAATGTTTTAAAAGAGTAGGAAAAGTTCAGTGTTTGTAGTAAAATGGGTCTCTTCAGTCTAAAGAGAGCATCTTTTCATCTCTCTATCCTGCCAGTAGCTGACTCATCTGGCTCATGACCAGATGGAATGGGATTCGGGTAAGGAGCTATGTCCCCTACTGGTCCTCCAACCAAGAGCATTGAGGAAAATTTGTTTCCAAACTTTCCTGTTCCAAAGAAATTTCTGCCTCACGTTTAGTGTATTTAATAGCAAGAAAAGCAAAGCAGTGTGAGAATGTCTCAGAAGGAACATCTGAGCTGCCTCTTGGGCATCATGACACCACGGCTTTGCAGCAGCACATTGTGGTAATATTCACAGGTGGACATTCTCGTGCCCGCTGGGGAGTGCAGACGACAGGATCAGCATGGCTAAGACGAGCTTCACGTTAGGTCAGTTTCCTGGTGCACTAGCTCTAAGTCCACCATCCAGTTATTTGCTAAGTACTCGAGAGCATATTGGGACGCAACTGAGTAAAAGTGGTTATGAATAGTATAACCATGAAGTGATCTAATTTTTAAAATGGCAAAACATTTGGAAGCTCAATGACTGTAGCTAACATATCTAAAAAAAATAACTGGGACTCCTTCCCAAGTGGCCGAAACACATACCAGGTTGGGAATAGGTGGTTTAGAAAGGAGAGATTCACAACTCTCTTTGAGTACTGGTTCATTGTCACCAACTACCAAAAGGCACATCTCATTGTGTCAGATACATCTGTTTAGAAATACGTCAAAGGCCCACAGTATTACAGGACTCTAGCTTTGGGTTCAGAGACTTGGCTTCTAGTCCAAGGTCTACCAATCCCTGCTATGTGGTCTTCGGTGAATCATTAATCCTCTAACCAACAAGCAAGACAATTGATAATGATGAGCTCCTATGGCTATACAATATTGGAATCTTATTTAGCTTAGGCAGCCTCAGCAAATTCAAAATAATCTCAGTATATATTAGAGTGATATTAGCAATAGTGAAATTGAAAGATGTATTTGTTTAAACAAGATTTCAACTACTTATCAATTTTCTTGAACATAATAAATACCAGTGTAGTAAGGCAAAGAAACTCTTGTGGTAGTACAGTAGTCTACAGAAAGTAATGTATATTTGTTTAATGATGTATGTGCCTTCTATATTTTGCTTAAGAGTTTCAGTGAAGATATTTCACAAATTATTGTTTTGGTCTGTGGATTTCTATTTTCACCTGTTCTTCTATTTTGTGGTGAATAGCATGAAGTTTGTGGGTGGCCTTGACAAGAGAGGTTTTTGTGGACCGATGGGGCAAAAGCCCCATTATAGCAGGCTGAGGAAGAAGGGAAATGAGGAATGGCGGCAGCAGCCGCGGGCTGCACACAGGAGGAGTTTGCAGTAAGAAGCGGCAAGCAGAGGCTTGTAGCTGGCATGGGGAAGCTAGGGAGGGGTTCTTTATTTGAACTAAAAGAATAGACATTCTCAGAACCACTACATACAAAGGAATTCATGGATATGTTTATTCACAAACACACAGGGAGTTCTAACTGAAAGATTGAGATCTGGTTATAGAGCTTGAACTCTCACTGAATGGAGATCACAGCTCTCTGCTGCTGTCCCACGCTTGGAAATAAAGTTGTCAGGGGTTTTAGAGAACAGCTGGAGACAGGCTCAGGGGCCCTCTTTCTTCCTGCTAAGTTGGCAGGGCTTTCCTTCACAGATCAGAACTGGGAGATAGTATCCTCCAGTCTCCTCATTAAACTTATTGAGGACTCCGAGGCTTAGGATACATCAGGCCTTGAGATCTGCTCTCAGATCAGTGTTGGGTAAGAATTAAGGAAATGATTTTGGTGCCAGAAATCTTAGGTTTGGGTCCCAGAGCTGCCTCCTCTTGTTGGCTGTGTGACCTCGAGCGAGTCATCCTCAGTTTTCTCCTCAGTTAAATAAGAGGATTGTATGGTATTTCACAAATAAATATCCTGAGGGGATCTTTTCTTATAAGGTTGTTGTGAAAATAAACTGAGATAAGGAAATAATACGTTTAGTATAATACCAAGTATGTAGTCAGAGCTGGACCACATAATTCTCACCATTATGTGAGCATTTGCATTTATGAAAATGATATAATATAAACTTGCATGCATACAAAGATTTTTAAATATGGAGATTCCTACAAAAGGAATGTAATAAACACTAAAGACACACAGTCCACATTGTTTAGTCTAAGCCTTGTTAAAGGACAGGCCTGGCTGCAGTCACCCTATTCGAAGATTATTACTCATGATTGACTCAAGCCCAGGACCCCTTTCAAATGCCTGTTTGTCTGTTTGATGTAGAATCAATATCTCTTATGTAAAAACTTCCAAGTTGCCCTTCGACTGTCTGCATGCCATCTACCTCTTGTTCCTTTTTCTCTCTTTTTTCCCCCTGCTTTCCCTTCTGAAGTCAGCCATGGGTTTAAGTAAAGTTGGTTGTGGGCAGCCCGCTGGCTGGTAGGAGAAATAGTCAATCCTCTTTCAACAGCTTTAGGGTTGGCTCGATTGAAATGAAATCAGAGAGACGTAAATGCATGGCAGAAAAAAGGGAAGGGTAGCAGGAGAGAAAACCAGCCCTTCCAAGTCTCACTGTAGTGCATGGATGTGTGTTGGAAAGATCTGTTTGCCTTCCGCAGGCCTGCCAAGCACAATCCACAAGCCACTGGGGTGGGCATCTACCTTCCTTGTCAGCCCTTACTTAGCTCAGGCACTGTAAGGTTATCAGAGACTCTGTTTATAAAAGTCAAAGTAGCTTAGAATGTTTGTTCTTCCTCTTGGGGACTTTTTTTTTTTAACAAATTCCCAGCCACCACTTTGCTTAACCTCATTTCCTATATTGGTTTTCTTCTCACTAAAGATGAGCAGCACAGGCCTGACTTAAAACCAATATAACAGCGCATATTTACAGTGTGAAAGGATCAAGACACTTGAATCCTGGGTGCATAAAGCTGCACAGGATTTGGGAAGGAGTACGGAAACCGAAAAAATCTGGTTTCCATTGCCCCAGGGATCCCTTTACCAACTTTCTATAGTAATCCCTAGGCTATAACTGAATGCTTAGGTTTAAGCAAACAATATGTTTGTGCCTCTATTTTACAAATACTGTTAGAAGGGTGGTTACAAAAGAAATACAAAAAAACCCTGTTAGTCTTTCTAGCTACTGACATAAGCTCTAATATAGTAGGAAAACATAAGAAGGTTGTTTAGTCTAACAATAGTCTAATTATATTTAAATGAGAAAAAACAAATATTTGTCAGCTCATATATTTGTCATATATGTCAAATATGTATTTGGAGCTGACATATATTTATGTTTTGTCTCATTTAAATATATCAAAAAGTGTTACACTATATTTTAACCTTGTCTAATATACCCTCCGTATTTTTTACCCTTTCTAAAACTTGTTGCTGCAAGAAATATGTTGTTTCCCACTAAAGAGAAAATGTTCTAACCTTCAAACAGTAAGAAATTTGACAAAGAATTTAATGGAGGCCATCGCAACATGAATAGGAACTACCAGCCTGGGCTGCTGGGTAATGGGAAACAGAACGGCTAGCCTTCAGTCTATCAGCTGAATTTTGGCTCTGGGTATAACGACACAAAGTCATTACCCCCTGAAGGTTCATGGTCTTTGGGGAAATGAATGTATAGTGGTTTCAGCTCCATCCCTAACAGCCCAGATTCTCCATCACACTGGCTGCCATTACAATTAGAGTTAATTGTCACGAGTGCAGCCGAGAACGGGGATTGAATGAGATGGGAGAGTGAACTACTTCGCCTTTGCTACTGAAGGTGGTCCCTGAGCAGATAAGGGCTGTTCTTCTCCTAGGCCGTTGAAAACCTGTTTTAGAAATTTAAAGAAAACGAGTGGAAGGCTCGAAAATGTCTATTCGTATGTTCAGTCACAAAGCCTTGCTTTTCACACAGAATAATGTTTTAATAGTAGGTGTCATTTCAAATTATGTTTGATTAAAGTCCTATCTGTGTTCAGTCCACAGAAGAGGGAATGGTAAATCAGCTACTCCACTTCCAGTGAGAATCAAGTATCTCCTTTGAAGGGTTTCATTGAGTCTGAGTTCTTTCAGGTGGTAGCTTTATTTTATAAATTGCTTATCCAGGCAACAGGAAGTCAATGCTGTCTCTTCAGAAGAGGCCTGTTGGAGAGTTTTTAAAACTCTCCAAACTTGACTTTGGTTGGACATTTTAGAGGCTTGGTTTGTTCATTTTCCTGTTTATTGTAGGCTGCATTCAAGCTTCAAATAGCAACAATGGTATAGTTTTAGAATAAAAAGGGTGACTAAATATAAACAGTGGATAGAAATAACCCTAACCTCTTTCTTCGCATATTTATAAAAGATGTTTCCTCCTGTTTAACCTTATGCTAAATACCATGAGGAATCTGGGATAACTTCTCTTCCGATTGATGCTTCTAAATTGGTGACATGCAATTACCTTCTCCCTGTTCACACTGCTGAATAAGCTGAATTTTTAAATTATACACTTGTAGCTGGTTGAAATCTTCCCTAAGTATAAAATGGATTTAAGTGTCTAGAAAGTTGATTGTAAGATGTTTAATTTTTTTGCTCTCCTGACAGGCAAAACTATTCTTACTGGGAAACTCTTGAGAAAGATTACTGCCATGCTAACCATTTTGTGATTTTTGGAACTATCCCCTGATTGTATCTCATGTTTTTCTATGACTGTCATCAGGTGAACTCTAACCAATGGGAAATTCTCGCGATGTTCACAATCTGCGAACCAGAGACTTAGAGTTTGAGTGGGGGTGGAGCAGGTGGATTCTATGATGTGGTGACATGCTTGGTGATCTCATGAATTTTTGGGTTATTTGTAAGACAGCCTGACATAATTGGGTAAGTTCTAGCATGTTCTAATACAAGTGCTTGAGAAATAGCAGAAATTGAGTCATTCAGGTTTGTTTTTGTTTTAACTGCACAGTTGTGAAAAGTGAAATCATCACTTGGAGAGCTGTCCACAAGTGACATGAGGTCCCATCTCTTACCCTCAACAAACCAACCAGGGTGGAACTGGGTGGGATTTCTGGAAGAGGTGGTGATGTCAATAACATTGCCAGGCTGATTCCAAGATACACAGAAGGGAGTGAGTTGGGCACAGCAGGGAAGGCTGGAGGGAAGCCTTGGATTTGGATACAAGAAATAGAGAAGTGATAGATCTGGGCAAGTTTATCCATAAAGCACATAGAAAGGAAGAAGGCCAGGTGGCTCACAATGGAGCCCTGACATGCAGCAGTATTTAAGAGGAGAGCAAAGATACCAATGAAGGAAACAGAAAGAAACCAAATGAGGGTCAAAAATTTAGAAAGCACAGTATTGCTGAAGCTAAAAAAAAACCAAACATTTTCAAGCAGGAATAAGTAGTGTACAGTGCCAATATTGCAGAGAAGTTAAATAAGGATGGAAGCATGTCCATTAGATACGTCAACACCAAGGCCATTAGTGATTCCAAGCTCAGAAAAGCAGTTTCCATGGCATGGTGGGGCAGAAGCCACATTGCAAAGTGTTGGATATTCATGGGGAGAGAGGAGATTTGGCTGTGAAGGGAAATAAGGAATAGGGAGCCAGTGTGAATGATATTTGGGATTTTAAATGTTTAGACATTTTTCTGTGATTATATTCAATATTTTAAGGAATTGAGAGGCCTAAAGTTGTGTTTATACTCAGGAGTCCAGCATGTGTAGCAGGAGAGAGATTGAATGTACAGGAAGGAGAGTCGGGGGTTGATGGAGTGAGGTTCTGAAGGTGATGGAGTGGCTGAGACTGACCAGATGGACAGAGAAGCCCCAGAGTTGAGAAGGAGCACCTGACTCATGGCCTGGATTGGTGGGAGGAAAGAAGAGAAAGGGATAGATATGGATACATTTGTGGGAGAGGGTACAACAGGGAGTCCTGTGATGACTTTTTTTTCTGTGAAAAGAAGTTAAGGTTCTTTTGAAGAGAATAAAGAGAAAGTGGAGAGAAAGGAGGTCTTAAAGGGGAGTTAAATCTGCAATAGCTTGGAGGGTGATGGTGGAGGTAAGTAACTACAAAGGTAGGGGTAAGGGCTTTTACTTGACTACTTTGTGGCTAAATCAACTAATGTGATTGAGATACTAAAGTCAATGAACTTAATTTTGTTTTCCATTGAATGTACCCAAACTCATGTCACAAATATATGCTGTCAAAAAGAAGAGACAACAGATAAGAGACTCCTGAAGCACCTAGCATTTGGGGGGGAGGACAGCAGGTAAAGGATGAAAATAACTTGAGATGGCATCTTTCATCCTAATGACATTCAGCATGCATATCTCCCCCCTGGCAAATCACTAGCTTCATTTTATATCTGAACCACAGTTTATGGTCACTATTATTGTTGGACTTCCTTTTAAAATAAGAACTAGTCCCTTAATTTAAGAAAGGAAAATTGTCATATCCCCCCAAATGGTACCATTTTCTATTATTTTGAGCACAAAAAAAATCACTTTTACCAATTTGATTTTGGTGACTTAGAGAACTCGATTATTATATGATTCTTCAAAAAGTCTTAGCCATTTGAAAATTTAGTATTGAGAGGCTATTTTTACATTTTTAGCTAAATTTGAATCTTTGTTAAACTGTCTATTTATTTTCAACTGTTAGGTTTCTTTTTTTTAATGTAATTGTGATGGAGGGATTTCTGTTTGCTTCACTCGGAAGAAAGAGTGACTCATCTTGAGAACTTTTTTTCCTGCAGGCATTTGTCACACAACTAATACTACCTTATTTTTATGTGTTCTCTTTAAAATTTTTAGGATGTCAAAATATATTTTTTTTTGTAGAGAGTAAGATTTTTATCCACTCTCTGAGACAGCAGAGGATCCTGGTGTGGGGAAATACACCAGCTTCAAAGTATCTGGAAAAAACAAAGACAAAACTGTGTTCTTATTTTCTCCTCTTTAAACAATTTTGATGCTAGTAATGCATTCAGTCCAATGTTGGATGAAGTTTTCTAGTAGTTTAAGATCTTATTTTCAGGATAAAGTAGGGAAAGTAGCATTAAACTAATTCATTCATGAAAACATCTTAACATTATAAGTGAGCAAAGTAGTACAAAATGTATTCAGCCTCACGGATTTCTCGAGACTGTAACCAGAATAGAAGATGGCAGAATGTATTAATTCCTGAGATAAAATTATAATGAGAACAGAAAATGGTGCGAGATGAATTAATGTAGTGGCAGGCTTCTATCTGCAGAGCTCAGTGCTCTCTGCATACCTCATTGTGGCACGCTGTCGTTCGCCTCTCTCTTGTAATCTATATTTTAAAGATGCTCTAAAGATAAAGCTAAACTGTACTCTTCTCCCCAGGAGCACTGCCACAGCACGGTGGACACTGAATGGCCTCAGGGAAGTGGAGAATGAACTTACCTTAGAGAAACAAAAGAGATTTAAGTTAGGTAGCAGGAAGATTTTTATAACTGCAAATGTATATTGACATGCTGCCTTCAACAGCAGGTCATCTTTGAGTCTGGCACTCCAGGGAAAACTTAGTTGAAATGGTTGTGGTCCTAGAAGAAAAATTTGCTTTCGGTCCAAAGAAATAAACCCCCCGCAAAGGCCCCATAACACTTCACATTTTACAACATATAAAGAGTTACTCGGTATCATTGCTGCTCAGGAGTCCAGGTTTTGAAGAGGAATGACCATTTTGTGTCTGGTCTGATTTTCAAATGGGTGCTGCCCAAAGTATGTGTCTAAATGTACAGTGCCTTTTGCGTCATCTTTTATTCATGTTATAAATATACTTATTAATAGGCCCAGTGTGGATTTAGGCAGAGAGTTAGTTACTAAATGCCGATGAATATTATATACCTGCAGTGTCATTCTGATGTGTATTTTTAGAAGTTTTGTAATATTTAACAAAGGCAAATGTGTCCCAATAACAGGCATCTGAGACTTAGAGCTTCAAATACTTCAAAGGTGACTACAGCTCCAGAAGCCACCATGGAAAACCTCGAGTGGCTATAGTAGAACTTTGAAATGTCTAATAATGTTTGGTCCACATCACTCTGCATCTTCTAAAACCAGATTGCAATTTTTTACGTTTTTAAAAGTATTTTATTTCTTTATTTTTAATGAGAAGGGAAGGGAGAGAGAAAAAGAGGGGGAGAAACACTGATGTAAGAGAGAAACAAAGACCGGTTGCTCCTCGCAGGCACCCAGCCAGGGGCATGGCCTGCAACCCAGGCTTATGCCCCCGTTGGGAACTGAACTGTCAACCTTTTGGTCAGCAGGATGGCACCCAGTCCACTGAGTCAGGCCAGAGAGGGCACATTGCAAATTTTTGATTAGGAAATCTGGTCTTTGAATCAGAATGGCTTTGACAATTTAATTGACAGCAATATTGCTTTTGTCTTGAACTTCCATGATGCAGGAAATTTGAGTTCACATTTTTCCCTCTCTGCATTAATACTGCTGCTCAGGGCATGGTAGATTGTCCAAACTGTGAATTAGAGTTTTTAATAACATCAGGGTAAGGCATCAGCAGTGCTGTCTTATCGTGGCTGGTTGTGATTGTGGAAGAAATCTGCTAACTTGAGGATAATAAGGAAGAGTAAATTGTGAATGACCAAAATGGGCTAGCCCCAGATGATATTGTGGTGCAGGCTTGGGCACTTTTTATTTTTGCTCTTTACATATTAGCAGCGCAGACAGTACTGTGGCATAATCTGTAGCTATGGCTGTACCTTCCTGGGACAGATTCTTGCCCCACCCCCACCTCTCTTCTGCCCTGCCCCCCCACACTCAGGCATCCCCACTTGAGGAGTGCCTTGGAAATAAAGCTGTTTATTTCTTCTCAGCCCTCTGACCTGACTCTAAAGATTCAACTAATAGTATGGAAGCCCCTTTGATGTTTCACTAGAAGAAATAGGGACTCAGAGAATAAAAACCCAAGATTGCCCTACTGCTTTAAGTTTTGAGAAATCAAAATCTTTAAACAAATAGTGCTTTTGAGTTTGTGCTTTGGAAACTGAGTGAATTAAGCAGCCTCTCTTTCTGGAGAAATTTAACCTAAAATATGTTCTCCCCACTGTTTGTGTGGCTGGTGTATATAATATTTGCATTTTCTTTTACAACCATAATAAGGAGAATTAAAACATTATGATTAAGCATTTAGCATAAAATTAGAAGGCCTTGGTTATTCATTAGGAAAATAGTATGTACCTAGAATTCAATCAAATTTCAATAGACTTCTTTCTTTCTATACAAATTGCATGTCATAGATTTGACATTTCTTTCTATCCTCTTTGTTTCTAAGGCACGTGTACAATATCTTATTTATACTGCAGCATTTTAGGGGGGGGATGCCAAAGTTTGGCAAATTTCGCATGAGCTGGGCTTTCAACTCCCTGCAAGAATTTCAATTTGCCTTTGTTCCCCTGAGTTTCTTTAGGCAAAACAGAGAGTCGTATAAATGGGCATGAGGTGACTGCAATACATACACCTGCCTGCGTGAAGCCTATGGTCTAGAAGGGAAGACACAATTCAGAACCAGACCTTTGTACATACGAGAACTCCATACATGCTTAAAGGACTGTCATAGTTTCACAGGACAGGTTGAATATTTGGAAACAGAATTTAATGTGGATCCTAATTTTATGCCATATTCCATGATATATCCCCGTAGATTAAAATAAAAATCATGAAGAGAAATCCAAAGGTTGATATTTACCTGGTTTCTGTAGGGGAAAGGGTTGTCTACATTTGAAATCAGGAGAAAAGTAATATAGGGAAAGAAAGTAAGTTTGAATAATTTTTAGAAACCCAATTAAAAGTAAATAAAATTAAGAGACTGAAAATAAACAAGAAAAAGTATTTGCCACCATAAAAAACAAGGTCAAAACTATTGATTATGATGAGCTCATACAAACAAATACGCAAAGAAGACGGCAGCAGGTTAATGGGCAAAGGACACAGACAAATTACAAAGGAGGGAATTTCAGAGTCCAGAGTGAAAAAAATCATTGAACTTCACAAATGTGAAAATAAGGACAGATAAAGCTATAGTAAGTTACCATTAAATAGCAAAGATTATAACAGAATCATATTCTGTGATGACGCTAGTCGAGTGAAATAGGTACTTAACGTCCTTCTGAAGAGAGTGGGCGTGGTGGGGTCTTTCTGGACACTGACTTAACATCTACAATAACAAGTGTATTATGCTTTTTGTGTGTACAGTATATTTATAAGTGGAAAAAACAAATTACAAAACATTTTTAAGTAATAGTATTCTATTTTTCTTCTTACAAAGAAGGGAAGGAAGAAAGAAATGATGGAAGGGAGAAAAGAGAGAAGAAAAGAAAGAGGAACTGTATGTGTAGGTAAAGACAAATAGTGGTAATTTTGTTCCCTTTAATTGTCAGGGTTTTTTGTTTGTTTCTTTGTTTTTGCAATGTGTTGTACTGCAGTAAAAAAAGAGAATAAAATTATCTTCAAAATGCGGAGGAAACTTTCAAAAAACGATCATCACCTTTGACCTACTAGCTCTCCATTTAGAAAATCATCCAGAGGAAAAAAATATATAGACAAAGATTTATATACAAATCTGTGGTTAGAAAATGAAAAAAGCATCAGGAGTTTGTTTAAATAAGTTCTGGGACATCTAAAAGATAGACTGCTATGCAGCTGTTATAAACTGTATGTCAGAAGGATTTTCAATGATATGGTAAACTACATTTGACAAATTTTAAGCAAACAGAATAAAACAAAACAGGGTATAAAATTGTATAAGAAGAATGATCCCTACTTCAAAAAATGTGAAAAAGACTATAAAAAATCACATCAGCATCTTAATGGTGGTTGCCTGTGGGCAGATTAATTATGGAGGATTTTAATTTGCCTCTTCCTTGTCTTTCGTTATGCTTAAAAATTATTATGTACTACCTTTACAAGCAGGGGAAAAACACCCTGCATCTTCTGACTCCTCAAATTAAGTCTTTCCACAATACCGAAGTATAAAAGTTTTCTTTAATAAAGATGTTTGCAGCCTGGTTGGTGTGGCTCAGTGGGTTGAGCATGGGCCTTTGAAGCAAATGGTTCAATTCCCAGTCAGGGCACATGCCTGGGTTGCAGGCCAGGTCCCCAGTAGGGGGCACATGAAAGGCAACCACACATTGATGTTTCTCTCTCTCTCCCTCCCTTCCCTTCTCTCTAAAAATAAATAGATAAAATGTTTAAAAAAAGACCTTTGCCTTAGACCAGAAATTATAATGTATCAGAAAGGGGCCATAAAGTCTGCATGCCACTGGGGAAATGAAATTGCTACCAATAAGAAGCAGGCATCAGTGTCGTCCACCTGCTTTGCCCAATGACACACCGGCTAGCTAATGTCCATTATTTAGAATGACATACTATACCACCAAACACAAGCAGCCAATAATCCACACTCAGGGGGACATCATTTCTAGAAACACAGCCTCCAGAAGGTCTGCTTTCCATGAATAATGCTCTAACTCTCAGAAGCGATGATCAGTGGGCATTGCTGTGTGCAGTACCTTGCATGGCTGCATCACTGGGTGCATTGAGTAATCGCTAGATAAACATCTGAGCGCCAAATGCAAAAAGATACTCCTGTGGGTAGTAAAAAATGTTCTCTGTTTGCAAGTCGAGGCTTACCCCTGTGTTTTCAAGATACCTGAATTGGTTTGGCTCTTTTCCAATTACAATCTGTTCATAATCACCCAGGGTCTGTAACATCAAGCAGTGTTATGAGGGAATTAATTCTTTCTATGTGACAGTTGTTAGTGTAATTCATGTCCTTGTTTTTAATTGCTGGATCAAATTACTTTGTAGATTATTTCATATTTCATCCCAAGAGAAAGAAATAGAAAAAAATGCACACTGCCTGTGGTGACTTATTTGTTTAGTCTACCCCGGAAAAAAAGGCAAAATTAAAAAGATTGACTTTCTAAACAGAATGGCTTTTCTCTATTCTTAAAGTATATTTTGGATGATTTTAGATGGAAAGTTAGCCTGAGTACATTCTTTCTGTTTAAACATTCTGAGAACTAAGTTTATTTTCATAACAGTTCTGCCAAAATAATGGCCATAAAGGTCACGAAGCAACATCTCCTAATAAATACCTTGGAAGGATTTACAATTCAATGCTCCTTCATTAAAAGAAGCACCTTGAAGATAAGAAATTAATGAGATCTAGAATAATTTATTAAGGAACACCTAATAAACTCTCATGAGATTCAAATGTCAAGATGTTAAAAAAAGACACAAAAGAAACTTAGCAAATGCAAATTCTATTTGGAAGTAAAAGGCAAAGAGTATTTGAAAAATCTTATAAACGTTTGTTTTTGTAGCACTGAAATTTAATTCATGTATTTAAATACATGCCAAATAGACATTTCATCCATTTTTGAGTCATACCCACTAAATGCTTTTCACCCTAATGTTTGGAATTTCAGAAAGGATAAGTAACTGTTTCTTGGGTGTCTGATGAGTTGAGAGTTCACACATAGGCTGACAGGGAGGTGAAGCCTAGACAAGACATAACTTAAAAGCTATAGAGAAAAATTTATTGTTCTATTTATTTCTACTTTGTGATGAGTTGAGTGGAGAGCAAAATGAATCTATAACAATAGGACACATGAAGTGAACTGTTGCTGTAACTATCCAAGGCCAGCCAACATTCATATTGCCTTGTAAATAGTCATCTGATAAAATAGACCTGAGTGATAAACTAAAGAGGAATTACAGATCAGTGATCACTCAAAAGCAAGCAGCAAGGAAATTGCTAAATACTGCCCAGCTGCCTGGCAAATAAAAAACCCAGTCCTCATTACAGAGGGGGCTGGAACTTGCTGATAGCTGGGAAGTCACGGCCATAGACAAACGAACAGACCGCTTACTCAGGGCAAAGGTACCGTGTAGTTCAGGTAACAAAGTACTGTCAACATGGAAAGGTTCTTGAAATAGGAGCAGAACCTGCTACACAAAAAGAGAAGAAATATATACAGACTCAGTGTTGAAAGGCTGACAGCCCTGAATCAGTTTTCTCAGCCAGAGTGCTGAATGTATTATTGTCACTGTCGTCTTTGAAAAAGGTAAAGAGATATCCATAAAAATAGATGTCTTTTCCACCACTGGTACTATTGAATGATTACAAAGAATTCCTGTGGTCACTTAACATCTCTCATTATACACCCTGTCCATTCTAGTATATTATAGGAAACCAAAGCGGTTATATTGGTTTAAGCATTGGTTCTACAGTTCTCTAAATAAAATAGGTTGGCTTGTTTCATCAAAAGAAGCAAGAACCTGTTACAGGCTAAGCTGATGACTGTGAGTTTTCCAGCTATATTCAGGCCACAAAAAAGCAAGTTTCCATTGTTGAATCAGCTGAAATACATCCAAACAAGTCCCTCTAGGAAGACAAGGAGAAAGTGTGCGATCGCAGAGACAGTGTGGGAGGATGCCACTTCACTTCTGTGCTCCAGACCAATTTCATGTTGATTGCAGCGCAAAAATGTTTGAGGACCCAAGGACTGCTTGTGTGTAACAAGAACTTACTGTATGAAATATGTTAACGTTTAAAAAACTAATTGACATACTCAGGACAGGTCTGTGAAGTATGTTATTATCCCCCATGTGAAGGGAGATTGAAGCTGGAGAGATTTGGGACTTGTTCACAATAGCAGAGACAGAGTCTCAGTTCCATTAGTTACCAGCTTGATTTTCTGATTCTAGCTTCCATTGGCCTTCCCCCAACTTTAGCTGTAGTTAAAACATTATTGCTCCCATCCCATTGTGTTTGACTCACATAAAGACCTGTAGAAGAAGTAGAGAGCAGACATGTTTTTCTTTCTGTTGCTGTCTTTATCATACACACTCATGGTTCCAATAACCAAGAGAATTAATTGAGAATGATCAAATGGCAACATTAGAAAGAGAATACCTGCACAATTGCAGGTAGCTAAACTTGCATACCTGATGAAGCAGTTGTGAACCCAGAACTAGAAGAGTTGCAATATCAGAGAGGGTGAAGAGTTAGTACCCCATAGAACATCATCATGGTACTACAAATATAAAATTATTGGTAAAAAGAGAGTCAGTGTGAGAGGTGGCCAACATACAGAGATTTCTGTTTGTTTTCATATACTTGCACCAAAGGAAGAATTTTTTAAAATATAGCTGTAATGAGTTATTTTGAAATATTTGCTATAAGAGTTCACATAAAGATTGAGTATTACATGGATTATCTTTTGTTATATAACCAACCATCCAAAACTTGGAAGTTTATAACATCTATTGAATTTACTTCATAATTCTGTGGGTTGGCTGAAATAATTGGGATATCTGAAGTGGCAGTTTTGGTTGGGGTGAGCTTGGCTGGGACCAAATGGTCTAAAATGGCCTTATGTCTCATTTTTGGCAGATTGGCTATGAGGGCCTCAGTTGGACGGCTTGTCTTGGTTCTATGTGGTTTCTCATCCTTTAATAGGCTAGCATAGTCTTCTTTTCATGCTAGTCTCAAAGTTCCAAAACTCAAAGAAGAGAGAGGGCAAGACCTAACATGGTAGTGCTTTCCAAGACTCCACTTGTATTGTGCTTGCCAGGGGAGTGAAGGTGTTTGTTCAGAAATAGACAGCATGTTGACACCTAGAGGATGAGTAAGACATATTGAGGAGGAGCTGGGGTCCAGGGTTGTTGGATGTAAAGTCAAGAGGAGTAAGAAGAGAAAATGTCTGGTTTATATGAGACTAGAAGACTTTTGCTGTGGCTCAAGCATGAGGAAAGTGACAGAAAGTTGTGAGGGGTGAATCTGGAGAAGAAGGCAAGGGTCACACAATGGAGTGGACTGAGGCTATTTTTTATGGACAGTGGAAAACGAGTGAAGGGATTTAATAGGGCTATAATAAAAATAGGCTAGTGCTCTAGATGAACAACTTCAACTGTAGCTAAATTTGATCATAGGGAGAACAACTGTAGTAAAAGAGGCTAATTAGAAGGCTGGTGTGGCAACCTTTTGCCTTAAATCTATTTTTGTTAGATGTTAGTTTAGCTATTCCAACTTTTCCCCCTTTTTGGCCATTATTCTCATGATCTATTTTTTTAATCATTTCCCTTCCAACCTATCTATATATTTGTATTTATGATGTATTTCAGATAAGCAAAATATAATTGTGTTTTACTTTTCATTAAGTCTGACAATGGACTTAATTGGAATATTTTTAATTGGAATATTTAATTCATTCCCATTTAATTTAATCAATGATAGAGTGTGCTCACATTTACCATGTTACTATTTTTTAATCTGTTATTGGTCTTTTTCTTTTTTATTCACACATTTTGGGTTAATCAAACAGTTTTTATTCTATACCCCTCTCTAATGTCTTTTTGAAATTTTTTACTTTTTTATTCTTTTAATGGTTACCTAGAGATTACAGCATGCATTTTTTACTTATTAGAATCCCTTTGAAATGATTCTCTATTTAAATTCTTGAAAAATTTTTCTTCTTCAGTTAATGAGTTTGGGAGATGTCTTATTTTTAGATGGTTACACTGTTAGAAACTACTTTCTGAATGTAATTTGTATACTAAAGTGTTTTCAGAGCAATGAAAAATAAATGAGTACTTTTGCAACAGATCACAATGCAAGGACTTTACAAAATTTCAACATGCACACATATTTTTAATCACACATTATTTCATTATTATTGTTCATTCAGTGCTCATCTGGATTTACCCTGCTTTTACCTTTTGTCTTGCTCTTTTTTCCTCCCTGTATTTTTGTGCTTTTATCTAGGATCATGAGGAATCCCTTTAGTATTTCTTCTAGTGTAGGTCTGATGGTGGTAAATTTGTCAGTTTTTAAAATACATCTTTAGCCTTCATTTTTCTTTTTTTAATCTTTATTGTGTTTTTTCTATTACCGTTTAGTTCTCTTCCATCCTGCCCTCACCGCATCCATCACCACACTGTCGTCCATGCCCATGAGTCCTCTTTCCTTTTTGCTCAGTCCCTCCCCCTTACCTTTTTCCCATTAGCTGCGATCCTGTTCTCCACCTATGACTGTGTCCCCATTTTGCTTGTTAGTTCAGTTTGTTCATTAGATTTCACATATGAGTGAAATCATATGATATTTGCTTTTCTCTGACTGGTTCATTTCACTTAGCATAATGTTCTCCAGGCCCATCCGTACTGTTGCAAAGAGTAAAAATTTCTTCTTTTTTATAGCTGAGTAGTATTCTATTGTGTAGATGTCCCACAGTTGTTTTATCCACTCATCTACTGATGGGCACTTGAGCTGCTTCTATATCTTGGTGATTGTAAATGGCACTGCAGTGAATATAGGGGTGCTTATGTTCTTTTTAATTAGTGTTCAGGGTTCCTTCAGATATATTCCCAGAAGTGGGATCACTGGGTCAGAAGACAATTCCATTTTTAATTTTTGAGGTAACTCCATACTGCTTCCTACAGTGGGTGCACTAGTCTGCATTCCCACCAACAGTACACAGAGGTTCTCCTTTCTCCACATCCTCACCAGCACTTGTTGTTTGTTGATTTATTGATGAAATTCTGACAGGTATGAGATGGTATCTCATTGTGGTTTTAATTTTCATTAGTGACATTGAGTACCTTTTTCATATGTTTATTGGCCATCTGTATGTCTTCTTTGGAGAAATGTTCAATCAGGTCCTTTGCCCACTTTTTAATTGAGTTGCTTGGTTTTTTTAGCGTTAAGTTTTGTATGTGCTTTATAAATTTGCATATTAACCTCTTATCAGGTGTATCAGTGAATATTTCTCCCATTCTGTGGGTTGTCTTTTTATTTTGTTGATGATTTCCTTTGCTGTGCAAAAACTTTTTACTTTGATGTAGTTCCATTTGTTCAGTTTTTCTTTTGTTTCCCTTGCATAAGGAAATATATCAGATAAAACATTGCTGCAAGGAATGTCCTGGATTTGGCTGCTTATGTTTTCTTCTAGGATTGTTATGGTTTCGGGTCTAACATTTAAGTCTTTGATCCATTTTGAATTTATTCTTGTGTGTGGTGTAAGAAGGTAGTTTAGCTTCATTTTTCTGCAGGTATCTAAACAATTTGCACACCACCGTTTATTAATAACCTATCTTTAGCCCATTGTATGTGCCTGCTTCCTCTGTCAAATACAAATATCAATTGACTATAAAGGTGTGGGTGTATTTCTGGGCTTTCTATTCTGTTCCATTGATTAGTGTAGCTTCTGCTTACTCCTCTACCATCTTGATTCTCCATCCTTCATCTTTTAAGGATACTTTTACTGGGTACAGAATTTTAGATTTTTGTTTTGTTAACACTTTAAAGATGCACTTTCAGCTTAGAGATGCCATCCAAGGCAGAAAGAGGGGAAGAAACATCCTGACCTCTCAATTCTTTCTCTTCGCCTGTCTTCTGAGTGCTTTCCAACCAGAAATCGGTAGGCATTGGAGACCTGGAAACACAGCCTATTGGTTTCAGTCCTCTTGTAAGGGACCTCAGAACATAGGGAAGGCAAGGAACAGGCCTGAAGGCAAGCAGGACACAGGCTTTCATAATAGCTAATATTTATGAAGTGTTTACTTTGTATCATGCACCAAGTGAATCATATTATATCAAGTATTCATGAGGATAGACTAGGTTATATGACAGTTTGAAAAAACAAATGTCTCATGGTTTAATGAACACAGAAGCTTATTTTTCACTTATTTGCTTCAAAGATGCCAGTGGCAGGCTCTGCTCCACACACAGAGACCCACACTGACAGAAGCTCTATAATCTTGCAGCTGCATTATATGGAATATGTCACCTATTTGGTTGCCACAGAAGGTGATGAAGTCTTGGAAAATTATGTCTGAGTTTTTTATTTCTCCTCACTTACTCAATGATACTTACCATGTGGTGCCACCTAACTATATAGATGCTAAGAAATATTGAGAAACACATGGAATATTTGGTGAGCATGACTGTTTTTGCTGCTTATGGGTTATTGCATTTAATACCCAGCTGACAAAATCTGGGACCTCACTCCACAGACCATTGGAATTTTATTTTTCTACTGGGTTCTCATTACCAAGTGATTTCTGGGAATTCTTCAGTCTTTCCTGGAGGTCACTTGCTAACTCCATTGCCATTTTTTCTCCAGATGCTACATCAGACCCAGCAGGTAAGTCAGCTCTTGCAACTTACATTTGGATTCTCCGAACTACATCAGCTCTCTCCATTCCATTGTCACATATAGCTCTCTTAACCCAACAAAGCACACATAGATTGGACAGTGACATCCAACACAATTCTACAGACAGCTTGGGGATGCTAGAAGGGAATTACAACCCAGAAGAGTAAAACTTAGATGTTAGCTATTCTCCTGCTTCTAGATTTTGTCCTTTAATAAGTGGTTTATTTTGGGCTATGACCCTTTCTTGGATTCCTCAGCCCACTGTGACGCTTGGAGTGACCAGCCCATAATCAGCAGTGCCTTTACCTGCCCCTCTACTCAAGAGGACACATTTGTTCACAGAATTCAAGAGAAGAGAATTCCTCCTCTCCCTTGGACTCACAACCACTTTTTCCCAGAGGAAAATTCAACTCTCACCCAGAGTATGTGGTCTGGTTCTTAGAACTCAGGGCAATCACAAAATCTGACATTTGATCTCCCCAAATCTAGATTACACCATCTGGAATAACATCACATGTGGGTTTTCAGCACAGAGTAAACGTTGGTATTTCCTGTCTGGTTCCTTGCAGGTCCCTAGCCCAGCTTAAGGTAAAGATGTGGCTCCCCACCTGTTCCGCCACTATCTGCTTCCCATGTGGGCACACACATACTCACACACAGATTCATCCCAAGAACAAAGAATAATGCACAGAGATAACTGAGTGAAAAAAATCACATTTAGGAAAAAAGTCTTTTCAAGGGTACCATCCTGCTAAAAATACACCAGTTTGCATTGCTAAGCAAAATATGTAACATGTTGATTCAAGGCATTTACATCTAAGGTAATGGGTGACCGTCTTCTAAAAAACTAATGTGTGCACATTTGCTTCACCTTTGAATCAAAAAAAGGTTTTTTCCAATTGCTTCTTTTTAAATAAAGAAAGTCTTTTGCAAAGATAAATTGAGACCTTTACTGATAGATTTAGAAAATTGGTAGAAACTTCTAAAGAACACCTCACTGATTTTATTTTTAAATATGTTTTATTGATTATGCTATTACAGTTGTCCCATTTCTCTCCTCTATTCCCCTGTGCCCTGCACTCACCCCTCACCCACATTCCACCCCCTTAGTTCATGTCCATGGGTCATACATAATAAGTTCTTTGGCTTCTCAATTTCCTATACTATTCCTAACATCCACCTGTCTATTTTGTACCCACCATTTATGTGTCTTACTCCTTGTACCTTTTCCCCTATTCACCCCCTCCTCCCCCCTGCACTGATTTGAAAATGAATGCCTATCTCACTGGAGATCTTGATGCATGTAGGGCTTGTACCTCAGAGAAGGAACTGGGATGGAGATATGTCTGGTGGTTGTATTATGAAGAACTTTCTGGTTGCAAACTGTTATTTGTACTTATGTTTTACAGGCTTGCAAAAAAGGAAATAAGTGAAAGATCTATAGCATCAGAATCCAATAGAAATATAATATCTGCCACATATGTAATTTTAAATGTTCTAGCCACATTAAATAAATGATTTAGAAAAGAAAAACAGGCAAATTTTACTTTAATGATATATTTTATTTAACTAATATATCCAAAATATATTAAAATGTATTTATTATATTTATATCTTATATAAACATAAAATACACTAAAAGGTTCCTGTTCCGATATACAAAAATTTCAATGGCCATATGTGGCTCATGGCTACCAGATTGGAATATGTACTTCTGGAGGCATGGCTGGAAGCAGAGATTCAAATGCAGTATCTGGATCCATTTCTCTCTTCTGCTTCTTCTCTGTTGGCTTTATTCTCAAAGATACTCTTTCCTCATGGTGGCCAGATAGCTATAGCAGCTTGAAGCTACATCTTTTCAGACTCAGGGCCCATATTAAAGGGAGCTTCTCTCTCCTCAACAGGAGGAACAAGGTCCTGAACCAGTCAGCTGCATGTCAATACATAAAGCAATTCCTGGAGTAAGGGGAACGGAGCAAAGGTCCTAATCACATGACCTCCCCAAATTCCATTCCATCAAACTACAAACACTGAGACTAAGGACACAAGAAGGTCCTTAGAGGCCAAAGTAGCTGCTGTCACCTCAAGAGTGCTAGTGCTGGACAGAAAATACTAAGACAGAAGCAAACAAAGAGTCAGAGTTCCTCTTTCAGGGCTCAGCAGAGTATGCATACATGGTAACTGAAGCCCAGGTGTTGATCGAACCTTTCAGGGGTATGTGGAGAGAAGGTGAGGTGAGCAGAGCCCTGAAGGACATCCATAGTCCAGGGCTGAGCAGAGGAAGAGGAGACTGAAAGGGGAGGAGGAGCCGTAAGACTGGCGAGAGGATGACGGGGAACAGCTCACCAGTAGAAGTCGGTGTGAGAAATTGTTGTGGGAAGGCTGCCAAGAGTCAAGCCAGAGAAGCACCAAGAAGTGTTCTATAGATTCCGTGACACATGGGCCTTACTGGCCTTAGCAAAAGCAGTTTTGGTGGACTGATGGGGCAGAGGTAGATTGTGCAATAGGTTGAGGGAAGGTCCAGTAAGACGTAAGGAAATGCAGTCAAAATGTGAGAACTTGTATAACTCAACACCAGGAAGACAAACAATCCAATTAAAAAATGAGTGAAGGACCTGAATAGACACTTCAAAGAGGACACATAGAAGGCCCATAGACATATGAAAAATGCTCAACATCACTATCCATCAGAGAGATATAAATGAAAACCACAATGTGATATCACACCTGTCAGTATGGCTTGACTTGTTTGTTAATAAATCAACAAACGAGTGCTGGCAAGGATGTGGAAAAAAGAGGACCCTAGCGCACTGTTGGTGGGAATGTAGACTGGTGCAGCTACTGCAGAAAACATTGTGGAATTTCCTCAAAAAATTAAAAATGGAACTGCCTTCTGACCCAGAAATTCCACTGCTGGGATTATACCTTAAGAACCCTGAGACATCAACCTATGCACCCCAATATTCATAGCAGCATTATTTACAACAACCAAGATTTGGAAACATCCTAAGTGCCCATCAGTACATGAGTGGATAAAACAACTGTGGTACATTTACACAGTGGAATATTATGCAGTGGAAAGAAAGGAGCTCCTACCCTTTGCAACAGCACGGATGGAACTGGAGGATAGTATGCTAATAGAAATAAACTGGTTGGTGAAAGACGAGAACCACATGATCTCACTTGAAAGAGAAATTTAATGAACAAAATAAACTAATGAGCAAAATAGAATCAGAGACACAGAATCATGGGACAGACTGACAGCTGTAAGAATGGAGGAGAGAGGCAGGGACTGATTGGAAGAAGGTGAAGGAATTAGTCAAAGAACATGTATGAAGGACCCAAGGACATGGACGATGGTGTGGGGATTGACTACAGAAGTGAGGGGCGGGCTGGGTGGAGGGGGGCAAAAGGGAAAAACTCGGACAAGTGTTAATAGTGTAAACAATAATGTATCTTTAAAGAACATTAAAAATGAGAATTCTTTCAAGAAGTTTAGGTGGGAATAGGAGGAGAAATCTAAGATGGTTGTCATGTTGAAGAAGGGTTTATTAAATACGCTGTATGTAATTTATTTAAGTACAGACACTTTTATAGTAAACTAATATAATATGCATTATAATGTCGAACTAGATTTGAATCCTAGCTCAATACTACCTTTAGCAAGTTACTGAGTTTATCTGCCTCAGTTTTCTCACTTGTAGAATTAATTATGCTGATTTCATACATAATTTTGAAGGATTAAATGAGATGATGGATGTAAAGGGTATTTAGTAAATGTAATTATTATCACTGTTCCTCTTCACTAGCCATTGGTGAATGAACCATGCTGTTGCTTATTTCTGTGCTTTTGCATTTTGCTTTAGAATGTTCCCTCCCTTCTAACACCAGCACAGTGAACTCCTGCGAGACCCAAGCATGAGCGACTCTCTCTCCCTGTTCCTTGTCCACTCCCTGCTCCACCAAAGCCCTTGCAGATGAGCAGGGATTTGCCATCCTGGTTCTTTGTTACCCTTTAAGCCCACTGCTCCTTGCCAACCCACACTACCCCCCTCCAGTGTCCGTCCATGCTCAGCCCACCCAAAAGGCTATTTTTTTGTACTAAAGTGGATGTCCTATCCCAGACAGGTATCAAGTCTTCTTGTCTGCAACTCTGGAAATTCAGTCTTCACAACTCAGGGACCTTCCCTTTTGAACTATTCAGACTTTATCATTTGCATTTTTCTGTCTAGATTTTTTGTTTCCATTGGTGACAGACAGCACAATTCTGTGCAACACTGAAAAGCTGGAGGTACAGTTCTCCATGTGCTGCCTTCAGATGACAAATGTATTCTGCTGATGCCTTGGGCAAAATGCCTCCTCCAAAATGCCACTGTCTGTGAAGGCTTCCTCCTACAGAACTCCAGCGTGGTTTCTGGGTGAAGGGTTTTATGGGCAGAAAGAAAAGTTGTGTTTCTCTCTCCGAGATTACTACAAAGTTCACTTCTCTCTGGTTGCTTTCTGTAATCCACTCTGTATGCCTCTTCTAGTCCTCTCCGCACCTTCCACGCTCACTCAGCTTCTGCAGCTGAATCTGCTTACTGCCTTCTCAGCAGGTTTTGCTACTTAACTCTTTCTTGCCATCTCGTATGTGATAACAGTGACTTGCCTGCGACACAGAAGAGGCGTAATGGACTCAAGAAGTCTTCTAGCTCTGTACTTTGTATGTCTTTGTCTCCTCCTTTCAATACATTCTACTCTTTAATTAAAGTAGAAGAATAAAAATCTGGTATATTTATACACTCTGACGCTCTCCATACCTTCCTCCCACTTGGGGCGAAACTAAGTGGTGTTTTTCTGCATTCCTGTGCCCTAGAAGCTGCACTGCAGATGACAGCAGAGGGTTAAGTCAGGGGGATTAACGATGCTCACCTTTCAAACAGTGTTGCCATTTTAGATGTTATCATTCTGTGGGTTATTTCAAACTACTGCTATCAAAATATCATTGCGTAGAGACTGTTGGGGAGATGGATGGACGGGTGAATGGAATGAAAGAGGAGGGGAGGGAGGGAGATAGAAAGAAAGAAGGAAATTTTGGACACAGCATATTGTCTATATTTCTGAGACTAAATATTTTGCTATTTAGATGTGTTTATTTCCTGAGGGGGATTTCTTTATATTCTGGAAACCCAGGAGATTCAGAAATACTCCTCATTGCTGATGAGGCAGAGACCAGAATGCACCACACAGTGTATGGAATGAAGTGGAGGCCCAATAAATGTTTATCGGGGGAACTAATGCTCCATTTGGCCTGCTCAAGTCAGCGCCAGCTCCTCTGTGCTCTGCCCTTGTGAACAGACTCTCTCAGCCACGGAGGTAAACCAGCGCTGACTGATGGATTTCACACAAAGCTGTTAATCCGTTAACAATTGGCTGTAGAAGTATGCTTATGGAAACAAAATGGAAAAACTAAAAAACCAGATTTGCAGTTGCAGTATAAAAATATAATTGCCATGCGTTAGCACAAAGATGGGCCCCTCACAGATTGCAAATGTTATTTTAACACGTAAGGAAAATGTACTGAATTGAATGAATTTGCTTTGACCATCAGCAAAATGGAATTTCAGGATTGGAGCGCAGGACTTGACTTTTTGTTGCCTCTGCTATTCATTTTTTTTCATTCAATCATTTGAAAAAAAACAAATGGTCTCCTGACAAATTGATCAGTCAGTTCTGCCACTCACTAGGTAGACCTTGCATACTTAACTCTTTGAGTCTTGATTTCCTCATTTGTGAAATGGGTGTGGAAGTCTCTATCTGTTGGGTGATTGTATGAGACCATGTGTGTAAAGCACTAGCACAGGGCCTGGAACACAGAACAGGTATTCGAATATAGCAGAATCTGCTGTCATCACTGTTGCTATACTGGTCAACATTGGGTGGCCTTAAGCCCCCTGTATTAGTCCTGGCTCCAGAGAAACAGAATCATAAGATGTGTGTATATATATATATTGAATAGAAAAAGTTTTATTTCAAGGAATTGGCTCACATAATTATGGAGCCTGGCAAGTCCAAAATTCTCAGGGTGAGTTGGCAGACTGGAAACCCAGGAAAGAAAGCCAATGTTGCAGTTCAAGTCCAAAGGCCATCTGCTGCAGAATTTAGTCTTGCTCAGTAAATGTCAGGCTTTCCGCTGATTGGATGAGACCTACCCACATTATGGAGGGCAATCTGCTTTACTCAAAGTTCACTGGCTACAATATCCATCTCTCCAAAGCACCCTCAAATAATGTCCGTTTGAGCATGTATCTAAGCACGCTGGCCCAGCCAGGTCAGCATGTAAAATTAACCATCACGCTGCCTTTTCTTTATTAGCTAACATTGCATCAGATGACAGCAGCCTCCTGACGGGTCTCTCTGCTTCCACTCTTTTTTCTTCCAGTGCATTTATAAATAGTAGCAAGAAACAAAACTTGGATTTTTTTCTCCCTCAAGCTTAAATCCAATGACCTACCACTGCACTTAAAATAAAAGCCAGTTTCTTCTCAGTGCTTATAAGGCATTGCATGACCTGGCCTGTGCTTACCTCACTTTACTAGAACCATCAGCTGTTCCTTCCCTCTCTGTTACTTAAGGTCATGCCACATGCTGTAACTGTTAAAACCTGAACTTTCAGTGGCTTAAGGTAACAGGTGTACATCTTACTGTGGTAGGGGACTTCTGACAAGTCTTCCCACGATGCCTGCCTCTGGGTATTTATGCCCTAGTGTAATCCCTTCCCCCTGAGTGTAGGCCTCATTGAGTGACTTGCTTCTCACAAACAGAGTATGGCAAGGCGATGAGGTGCCATTTCCATGATTAGGCTGCAAAAGACTGTGAGTTGCACCTTGCCGGCACCTCCTCTCTCTGGCACTTTGTATTCTCTTGCTCTGGTGGAGCAAGCTGGAAGGGCTCATGTGGCAAGGACAGGGCAGCCTCTGGCCAACGACCAGCAAGGATGTGAGGCTCAAAGTTCGACAGCCCTCAAGGGACCTGATTCTGTCAATAACCACAAAGTACGCTTAGAGGCATATTCTTCCCCAGCTGAGACATTAGATGAGACCACAGACTCAGATAAATCTTTGATTCATGCCCAGATTCCTGACTCACAGACACAGTGAGATAATAAATGTGCATTGTTTTAAGCCACTAAGTTGTGAGGTAAGTTGTTACATGGCAGTAGATAACTAATATAATATAATATATTAGATATTCAGTTTGTAGCTGGGAGCAGTCATTCAGGATCCTGAATGATGGAAACACTGTTGTCTTCATCAGATGACTTCAAGGTCTCCTTGAGTGGAGGAAAAGAAAGAGTGGAACATTGAGAGGGATGGTGAGTCTGGCCTATACTGTCATTTGATCTCAACTGAGTCACATGGCCTCACCTATCTAGGTGGGCTGGGAAATGTCATCTCTGATTGGGGATCCACTTCCCATCTGCGAATCAACACTGTGGAGGGGGACATTTGTTGAAGAGAGAGGAGATCTCAGCCATACTCCTAAACCTACTTTTTCTCAGTTGCATGACACAAGAAATTCCGCCCTCCACTTAGGGTCTCTGCTCTTCCTTTTGCACGAAATGCTTTCCCCACACAGTGAGCTCCTTCTCATGGGTCTTGGTTCAGATGACACTTCTTTCCTTTGGGCAGGACTTCTGGAGTATTCTACACAGAATGGGCTCCCCACTCCAATATTTTCAGTCTCAGCTCTTTATTTCTTCCCAATACAACACTTGCCACAAGTTGTGATTATCTTATAAGTCGTTGTTTTTAACTGTCTCCCCCATTCAAGCCTAAGCTCCACAAAGGCGAGAACTGTGTTGGTCCTGCCCTCACTGCATTCGTGTGCCTAGCATAGTGTCATTGAATAATGAGTAAGCAGCTGGAATAGTGCTTTAAAAACTGTTAGGTGACACACTTCCTAAAAGTTAACTGATGTTAACCAAGGTAAATACCTTGACAAACTGCTAGGAGATAGGAGCTCAGGCAGAGCAAGAGAACAATGTGCTCTGTGTGAGGGCAAGCAGAGGATTTTGAAATGTCACTTCTGGGATGGGGAGAGAAGAGGAGCAAAGTAGGTGAAAGCAGAGAGAGGAGGCACAAAGAAGTTTCTTTCTCAGTGTCAGAACTATCACGGATGGGAAGCTGGTGATCCAGAAATGCCCATGACCTATAAAGTTTCGGTAGGATCTACCTTATTCACATGCACTTTAAGTGAGCGAAAAGTGTGTGCATGTGGGTGTGTGTGTGTGTGATGGTGCATGTGTGTGCATGTGCATGCACAGAGTTATTCACAATTAGGAAGGGGCCACCATTTGCACTTCTACTGACCCACACACAGTGGAGCTAGCAGGCACAGTCATGGAAGTCCAAAGGCAGAGGTCAATCTTGAAAATGTAAATCCTTAAGAACTCATCAAGATCTTTGTAAAACTTTCAGCCTACCCATGAGGTGTGGAATAGTTTAAGTTTTTCACACTGGGTTTTACAGGGCTCAGAGATGCCAGCTGACATGTTTCTCACCAACCTTCTGGTTTCTGTTATTGCAGTCTTCAGCAGCATCACACCCATGCCCGGCTGGGAGGACATCTGCCAGCCCCATGTGAATGGAGGTAAGATTGTGTAACTAGTTCTGGCCAGTGGAACATGCCTAGAAGTGACGTTCCACAAGAGGCTTGGCATGGGATAAACCTCCCTGTGTTCTTCCACTTTTCTCTTCTCCATTGACCAGTCAGGTGTTACTGTTTAGGGTGACCTTGGAAGCTGTACATTAAAGGTGGCATCTGTGAGCCCAGGCTCCTGGATGTCTGCATGTTCCAGAGATATCAGGTGTTGGTGAAACAGATGCTAAGTCATAACCATGATCCTTGCCTATATGTACCTTATGTACTTGCAGGAGATAGACAAAGGACATAGTCATATAAGAAGAAGCATACAGGCAAGTCAAGTTCTTGGCAACTAGTGCCCCAAGAGCCTTTAGAACCAAAGGGGCTCACTCACTTACTGTCTCATCCCCAGGGGGATCAGCTCATTATAAGCAAACCATTTCCATGGTCTTTTCAAAACTTCTCAATGGTTGGGAAATCCTCTCTGAGTGGGTTCACAGTCCCAGCTCTGGGAGATGTTTGAGTCTCCCCAGCATCCTTTACAGAGACTAATGAGATAAAGGAATGACGTGGTTCTATGTCCCAGCAGAGTAACATTCTTGCGTGACTTTGGAGTAGGAAAAGGAAGGGGCTAATTGTTAGCCATTCTTCCCCCTCAGGTGGAACTATTGGGAGAATCTGCAGAGGGCAGTGAAGGCAGCAAGATTTGCTCAGTCTTGAGACACTTAGAGCCCAGAGAGTGAAATGCCACACTATTCCAGGACGGATAACAGCAAAGGCCATGGGAGATGCTTCAGACAGAAGTAGTGGTTTCTGATGCTTCGATGACCCCAAACAAACCTCAAAGTAAAGACCACAAAAGTGACTTCTGTGAGTCCAGGGACCCAAAAGACTTTGGCTTTTCTATAGAAAATCTTCACTTCTCATGGAAAGGGATCCTATTTCATTTTTTTTTCTTTAGAAACGTACACCTTGTGGAGAGATGTATGCCACATCCTCTTCCTTGTTAAATAAAACACCTAGGAGGAATCTTGGCAGGATCCTAGGTTGAGAACATTTTTTTTGGAAGCTGGAATTGTGTTTCAAAATTAAAGGAAAAGAAACAGCGTTTCTGCAACTTCAGTTCCAGGAAAGCATTTGTCTTCATCAGCCTCATCCAGACTAACAGTTTGTGCTTAGGAAAGACAGATGTGTCCTGCAGGTCTTTTCCTCCTTCACGTGGTGTAGGCGCAGTGCATCATGCCTGGCTTGTGAACAAACAGAGAATATCAGCTTGTGTTTCACAAATACATTCATTCACTGGGAGGAGTTTTTCCCTCTGGCTGAGGGAGCAAAATGCCCATTACAGTGTATTCTCCGTGTCCCCAGGCTTTAATATATCTCACAGCAGCTCTCCTCAGCATTCCACATTATAAAATCAATCTCTATTTAAGTAAGAGGGAGATATTTATTTCTTAATTTTTTAATAATGTATTTTGTGATTTGTTATAGCTTCAGTGTTATATTATTTATTTATTGTGCCTATAGGGTGCACTGCCACTTGGTAACAGAGGAGCCATGGAAACTTGAGATCTAAGCAGAAATGAGTTCAGTGATATTGCAACACTCGAGGACTTTATCCGAAATTAACAAAAGAACAAAAGTTCAAGGCAAGGATAGCCTATCAGACAGTATTTGGGGAATGCTTGTGTAAACATTGGTGATGGGGCTTTTAAAAGAATGGCAGGCAAAAGGAAGTGACAAATGGGTGGACTGTTTTAAAATTCAGAACCATTTTATAAAACTCGTAAAACTGGATTTACTATGTTTTTGGTGTATGTGTGTGTATGTTTTTATTCAATGTTTCACTAAGGGAAAAGCTGTCCAAAGTCCCGATTGAACTTACATGTTTTCCCCGCATCCTCTTGCAAATCGTATAGGCAAGAATGGTGATGACTGTAGCTTGGGATAGAGATGGCTTCGCTCTGATTCCAAGGCTAACAGACAATTGGTTGAAAAGAAGGGGGGTCTTCAAATGGGGGAAAAAGGAATGGCTTTATTTGTTTGTTTTTATCATTTGTTAGACATCATAAAATGTGCTTCTTACACTTAATTTTTATCTCCCAAAATTCAAGTCATAGGAAGTAACCAGAGTTTAAAATTCTCTAATATACATACAGATGATGTCATAAAATTGGGGACATTTACAAGAAAATCAGGGTTAAATTGACATGTTTAACTCAAAAGATTTCTATACCTGTAAGACATTACTCAAGCCCTGTTACTAATGATATGACACTAAATAGGATGAAAACCCTCCAACCGTTTGGATTTCTTTAACTTTCTTAATAATCCTGATGTGCATTTCAGGAAAATTACATCATGTGGATGACACCATTTGACATTAAGCAATAAATAAAGGCAGCAAAGAACACTTGCCCTTGGTGGAGAGATGCCATCTTTAGTCAGTCAGGCAGTCAGCCAGCCTGTCAACAACATTTATTGAGTGCCTAATGAGAGAAGTGCCACGAGACAAGGAGGAGACATGGGCTCTGGCCTTGAGGGGCAGCCCGGACAGTGATGGAGTCAGAGAGAAGACAGGAGACACGACTACAAAAGGCCGGAAAAGCAGCATCGCTGAAGGGCAGTCAGGGATGGAGCCCCTCATGTCTGTTGAGCACCTGTGGCAAGGCAGCCCACACTAAGGGCCTTTTTGTCAGTGAGCTCAGTGGGTACCCAAGCAACCCTGGGAGGGAAGTGGCCTTCACTTCTCCAGGTCTCAGTTTCCTCAAGTGGAAAATAAACTCAAATGAGTGGGCAAGGAGTAGCCAAACCAGGGTCTGTACAACTTGATCCATCACATAGGAGGTCAGAGGGCACTGAGAACTGGCAGGGGAGGGCAAGGGAGAAGAGAAATGCTTCAACTACAACTGTTCTAGACTCTTCACCCTTTCAGGTCCACAAAGAAAATGTAAGTTTTCAAAGGAAGAGGAGAGTTATAAGATTACTGTTTTAAGATTTGGTTGAGGAGATGACAAAAGAATCATAATATGCACATTTGGCTTTAGCACATGTTCAGTTCTGTCATATTTGTGTGATTTATGCTAGTGGAAGCAAATTTATGGCTGGATGCCTGTGTAATCTAGTAACTTCTCAGTAGCATAGCAGGGCGGAGCCTGCTGACTCTCCCTTCTGTTTTCCTTCATGGTGCAGCTTAGGGTGCTCCTCTTTAATGGGCCGCAGACCTTCATCCATTTCTGTTGTGTCCTGGAGACAGAGCCAGCTAAGACAGAGGCTGGAGCAAACTCAAAACCCCTTTGTCTTGTAGTAGAGATGGCTCCTCCCACATACTCTCACCAACCCCACTTGGGGTCCCTTGAAAACCACAGCACAGAAATCCTTGGGAATAGACAAGGCCCATGAAGTCTTGATTTGTAACCATAGGAAGCTACAGAGACTGGTTGAGATAATAGCAATCCTTCATCAATGAGCTGGCTGTTCAGTCTTGCCAAACACATGAAAAGCTTGATTTTTCCTTTTCTCTCTTTTTCATTCAAGTGATAGAGTTGGAAGAAGCAGAGCTGGGCAGAATGACTGTGTTCTGCTCAGCCAGACTCAGCCTTAGGAAGCCAAGTCATAACTCACATGAATGGGAAGGAAGGCCATCAAAAGTTGGGTTTAACATAGCCATATTTGCCTGCTGGAAGACTTGAGTATGGGATGTACTTATTCTTTATTTCCAAATACAGTATTTCCAAATAAATTCCTTCCAAATTAAATAGGCTTAATTTTTAGTATGAATGAATTAGGCCATTCTTTCACTTAATAAACACATGTAGACCACCTACCATGGGTCTAATAGAAGAGCAGGTACTGGGAGTGTCGAAAAGATTGTCCCACTCCTCTTCTCAGAGCTTCATCTATGGGGAGGAGCAGGTGTGAAGAGCAGCATAGAACACAGTGTGACATCTGTGTGTGGTAGGCATATGTTCAAGGTGCCACAGCTGTCCAGGGAAGGCCATGTTCCATGGTAAACATGTAGACAGACTGTAGGATGGTGTAAAAGAAAGTGAATGACTTCATGGCTTGGGGGCCTTTGGAAAGCCTCATGGAACTTTACAAGTGTAAGGTCTTATGCCCCAGAAGGTGGAGACTTAGTTGCTGTAGACCACTGGGTAAAAATGAGATGGGACAAGCTTGGAGATGTGGAGTTGAAGTTACTAAAAAGCTGAATGTCCATTTTCCCCATTTCTACTTCAGGCCTTGCTGGCCTAACTGAATTTGAGTGGAGAAATTTGCCATGGCCCCAGGAGAAGGGAAGGACAGTCACCTATCAGAATCGTGAAGAGCCAAATGGGAAGTAAATGGATGGGTATTTTATATAATACACATTTAAACTTTGGCAGAGGCGAGGCACGAAAAGTGAATTTTGATCACGTGAATCATGATTTTAACAAATTAAAAAATCTGGGTCATTAAAATGCCCTATGAATAAAATCAAGGCATACTACTTTGAATAAAAAATAGAACCTGAATCAAATCAAACCAGATTTAAACAACAGCAACAACAACAGAGCATTACAGAGGCACTGATAAGCAAAATGAAAGAAGACAAGAAGCATCAGAGGATCTTAAACTTGTTTTTCTCCCTTTAATAATGGAAAATTTTAAACACAATCAGAAATAGCAGGGCTAGTAAAACAAGTACTCATGTACTTATCACCCTATTTCAATGACCTCATGAGATCCTGACCAAGCTTGTTTCATTGACACCCCCCCATTCCTTCACTCCACCCGTCCCCACCAGCCAGGGATGACGATGGTAATGTTGAATGTGAATTTGAGACCAGACATTTCAAGTAAAGAGAGTGGTTAGCAAGGAAGAATCTGTGCCAGCTGTGAGGTTATGCCAGGTGGCACCAAGTGAAGTGCCATGCTGTGTGTCCCTATGCTTATCGGTTCCTTAGCCTGCTTCCAAGCTTTCTGTTTCTTTCCAGGGCTTGAAGTTAGAGATTTCAGAAAGTAGGGGGCCAGCGGTTTAGGTGTTTTTTGCTCTAATAAGAGACCATATCTGGAAAAGAAGATGAGAAGGAGGAAGGTAGGACTGAGGAGTGGAGCACAGTGATTAAGATGGCAAGTGGCCAACACAGGCCTTGGAACATTGGGAGAACCTTCCAGTCCCCCTGGCCCTCACCCTAGCTTTCCTTCACTCCATACTCTACTGGATGGGCTGAACCACTTCAAATTCCCCAACAATTGTCAGTCTCTCTTGATTCCAGATCGCTTCAAGTACTGCCACACAGCCTGGATTTCCAGCCTCTTCCTTTTATATGACCTCCACCATGAGGTCTCCCCGAGCCTCAATACTGGGTAGAGTGCCCCTCCCCAGAGTTCCCCAGCTTCCTGCACTCACACCCACTGGAGCACTTCTCACATGGCTAGGTAACTCCCTGTTCAATCACTTGTCCTCCCCAATGGACCACAGACTCTGTTAGGACAGGACTGTGGTTGTTTTGTAGTTGTGTTCCCATGTATACCAAGTGCCCAGAAAGTAGTAAATGGTAAATAAAATTTCTAATGAAAGCATTAAAAATAAGCTGAAAATGAATATGTAGGATACGTGACAATACATATCCAAGAATAAGGGGATGACCTGGGGCCTCCTTGTGGGAATTAGATGAAAGGTGGTTCTGTTTTAAGAATAAATTCCACCACCAAATTAGGACACACTGTGTGTGAGCTGAATTTCAGTCCTCACTGGTTCCTAAGTCGGGTGTCCTTCAGCAGTGAGCAACCTGCCCAACCATGTGTAGCAAGCCTGGAAGGATCTTTACACAGCAGTTCTCAATTCTATCCACATGGTAGAAAACACATGCTGCTCTTCGAAAATATCCCTGTCTAAGCCCCATTGTAGAGAGTTAGATTTAATGGATCCTGGAGCATTGGTTTATTTTTAAAGCCTTCCAGGTATTGCAGTCTGAGCTATGAACTTCGGCTTTAAACTCCCCGTTGTGAACATCTCAATGAGCTCTATCGCAGGTGTGTGTTTGCATCACATAGGCACATACCGACCCACACCTCGGGTCCACATTCCACCTGAAATACTAATGCCAATACCAGCACGAATGCCAACACCAACCACCAGCACTTCTAGATTTATGGTCAGGAGCCTTTGCTTTTGTTCACTCACCACCAGGTGGCCAGGTACACCCTCCAACCTTCCCTCATTAAGGAGGGAGCCAAGTGACAGCTGAACCATTGCCCCAGAACTGCAACTCAGGATTCTGGGAGCAGGAGATCTGAAGTAAAGTCCCTGGCCAGCCTGCACCTAGCTGTGTGACCTTGAGAAAAATTCCTTTACAAGTCCCTGCTATGGTTACCCTGGCTAAAAAATTAAACTAATGATATGAAGCGACTTGCCAGAAATGTCATTGGATTTAATGAGCAAATAATTGTAAAGTGTTCCATAAATATGCATTGTTGTGCCATTGCTGAATAACTTCATTGTGTAAAATTCCACAGAAATCTATGCTGTTCCTTTGGGATTTTTTATCACTATTTATTTGATTTGTGTGTACAAGACAGCATTTGCCTAAAAACCCTTTCTTATATGGGTATTCTCTTTGATCTATTCTCTTTCATTCTGCCAGCACACAGCCTGACATATGTATAAAGGATGTGCAAGAAAAATTGCTTAATGCGTAGTGTTTCCTTTGTTGTGACTGTCTTATCATGAGCTGTTAGAGTTGTCACTTATTCTCAGAATTGTTTGTCTTGTTTTCGCACAGGCTTATAAATACTCACCTTGGACATGGTTTATAGACAGCGTAGAGAAAACAAATACATATGTTGGAATAGTCAACTTAGATTTATTCTTACCTAAGGAAAAAAAAGGCTTAAAGGTTTAATGTGTGCTTGATAAGCTATAATTCAGCCTGAAAGACGCAAGTGGTTTATATTTATTTACTCTCCTGGGTAGGCTCGACATTTATGGTTTCAAGTCTTCACCGTCCCTCTCCAGTAGGTTACGTCTTTCCCAGAAGAACTGATCTCAAAGCACTATTTCCAAGAATGTTATTACCAGAAGAGTAGGGACTTTTAACCTATGATATACAGGAGGAGTGAAACAGGGGACTCAGGAATCTGGGTGTTTGTGAAGCGCTGTGACTAGGCTTAGCTACGGATGGACCTGACGTTGCTGAGAATACCAGCCTTTTGAAAAGTTTTAAAGTAGACGGGGTAACATTGTCCCCAAATCTCCTGACAGCAACCTCCATTCTTAGCACACCATTACATTTTCTGTTCCAGAAGAAAGCCACCCAGTGTCACTGGGCAGGAGTCTTGGGTCTGCTCTCTGGAGTCTCAGTCTTGGGTCTCCTCAGAGCCTGGCATTAAGGCAGGAGGCACCCCATCACCCTCCCCCAGACATGCCCTGTACCATGGTTTGTGGCCACAAGACTCGGCTTCTCTCCACACTCAGAGGCTTTGGGTAAGTCACTTCCTTTTTTGAAGCCTGCCTTACTAGTCTGTAACATGAACATAATAATGCCCAAGAGAATCGTTGTGGGCACAACATGAGATGCCAGCATGCTAAAAGAATTCTTCACAGGTTTGCTGACCAAAATGATCAGATATCCAGGGTCCTAATCCACAGAGAAGAGCTACATTTAAAATGAGAGCAGGGCAACACGTTGTAAAGGAAAAGGCAACAGGCTTTGGTTTCAGGAGAGCGCTGTACCTCTCCCTGCCACTAAGTTGCTGTGCGACCTTGGGTAAGTCACTTGACCTCTCCTACCCGCCATTCCGTGAGTTGGGAAATGGAGACAATGCTATCTACTTCACAGGGTTACTTAGGTTACTAGAAAATAAAATAACACAAGTGACTCCCTGAAAAAGTGGAAGTGTTTCATGGGGTTGATAACAGTGCTTTGCCTTATTTTTTAGGAAATAACTCTTCAACAGTCTTGCAATCAGTGGTGAGTTAGAGATTTTAAAAACAACGTTATCTTTACAGACCCCCAGAAACTCTATACCAGCTATACACCGAAAAGTCTCTTACTAGTTGCGCTGTGTAGTCACAGGGAGTCAGACCAACCCTCGGTGCAGAGTGGTGTTTCTCTCACTGAGACCCACACAGCGGCACTGATTAACAGCCGCTTGCAAACCCTTCCTCTCATGGCTTGTTGATAGGTTAAGTTTCCTTCCTGATTTCTAATTTCATATGACTTCGCAGAATGATTGCATATGTATGTATTATTTATTATGCAAATCTAGCATTATATATTATTTAAAGCCATATTAACAGTATGTATTATTTATGAGGGAACTGTATTAATATATGTTATTTCAAGTAACTTTGGCTTGGGTGTTTTTTTTTCCTGTGGAAGTTAGTATTCCACTCCAGAATCAATGCAGCCCTCTCTTCAGGAACATCACCATCAAATTCCCTCTCAGCACGATGTCTGCATAGCCCTCGTCTGCTAAATGACTCTGACCTTAAGGGGCAAAGACTACAGGGCTCAGAGACTGCCTGCAGTCTTGGCTAGGTACTGCCACTTCTTTGAAAAACTGTGAAGTAGGTGCTTTGCCATTTGGATTCTACTTCCTTTAGTAGCAAATTCCATTCCCAGAACATTATCTGTTTCTGTTCTGGAAGAAAGTGACAAGGTAAATGTGAGCCACATGAAAGTAGATATTTGGTTGCCAGACACAGAAACCCTGACAAACAGTGTCTAAATATTAGGGATGTATAATAGTCCTAACATTTATTAATATTCCTCCAGAGAGTTGGGGTCAACCTCTCTATGATTTTTCTATTCTTCCTTTCTGCATTTGACAATGTTACTCTAGATTGTCACCACATAGATGCAGGCTGGTTGACTCAGATTCAAGCATCAAATCCTTTCTCAAAATCTTCTGAGAACACCCCTGGCTGGTGTGGCTCAGTGGATTGAGTGCTGGCCTGCAAACCAAAAGGTAGCAAGCTCAGTTCCCAATCAGGGCATGTGCCTGGGTTGCAGGCCAAGCCCCCAGCAGGGGGCACACAAGATGCAACCACACACTGATGTATCTCTCCCTTGCTTTCTTCTTCCCTTCCCCTCTCTCTAAAAATAAATAAAAAATAAAATCTTTTTAAAAAAATCTTCTACTAACAGAATGAAGGGGTGGCAGGAAAAGGGCTTTGTTCTAGCTCCAGCTCTGTTGAGTCTGAGAGAAAATCTTTTCTAGAAATCCTCCAGTGGACTGAGCCACATCCAACAACTTTATTGCAAAAAGTAGTAGAGACAGGAAGTAACAATAGGATTTTCTTGACCGCCACTCTCCCGTGGCTACCTGCAAAAACGTGGGACAAAGGTAAAGCATTTGCCACACGGTTTCCTTCTGTTGTTTCCCCCAACCTCAGTCTCTGGCCTTCGCTTCTCTGGTGAACATTTTAGCCTAACATCAAGGTTCACTGATTGAAGAGCCAGAAGCACAACCAAGGGCCTCAAGGCCGGCCCAAAGGGGCTGCTGCAAACGGTCAGCTTCAGTGTTCCAAGCTCTCCTTTGATGCTTCTGGTTTTTATGACCAGAAAAGGGTCTGTGTGGGCTTGTCTCATGGGTGGGAGAAGAGGGAGACCAGGTGATTGGTTGCTCTTCAAAAAGCAAAACAAAGAAAGCAAGCAAAAACAACCATCTCAGCTGCTCTTCTCTCCACTGCTAAACCAAAGACCTTTAAAAGACCATCTCCAGTCCCTGCAGGCAGTGATGGCCCTGACTCCTTGCCCCTGATTGGAAAAATGAACTCTTTCTTCCTCTCCTGCTTCCTCACTCATTTAAAGCAGATGAATGTGTCACCTGCTGGTCCCCAAGCCCAGCCATTCCTGCCATGGAGCAGGAGACTGGATCCACAGGATACGTCTGAGAGAGGTTGTCTACTCTTGTCCAGTACGCAGCTGATCATCACGGGCGCCTGTTCATTCTCACCAGACAATGGCTCTGAGAGTTTTGTGGTGGGGGATGAAGGTAGCCCAGGCCCAGAGCTTCCACTCGATGACAGATGACAGGACAAGTGGGTGAGGACCACTGCTTGAAGTCAGGACTTACTCTGCCTCCCTGCTGTCAGCAGAAGCCACTGAGAAAGCTCTTGCTCTGGAGGAGGGAACAGTTGCCCCTTGTGGAAAAGATGGCCCTGCTCTGGAGAGTTCTCCATTACTTCACCATGGACCATTATTTCTACAGGACAACCCATTCAGTGGCTTCGGTGCAATTGCCCCACACAGCTGAGACTCCCCTACTTTCCCTTCCACTCAGGAGAGCAAATTGTTGGGTAAGAAAATGGGAGCCACATTACTTTAGGTTTAACTTTGAATCCACTTACATGTATTAAAATTCAATTATTTTCCACTTTTGGTACTTATTTACTACAAACAATTTGCAAAACAGCTTCTGAAAGTAAACTACAAAAGTGTGATTAAGACTCTGTGATTAGAGTGAGGTGGGGTGGGGTGAGAGTCATGTGTGTTTAAAGACTATAAAGAAGAAATTTCTACTTCTTCCTTTCCACCCTCACCATAGTCTTTGGTCCAAATTGCCGCTCCAGAAATGTAGCAAGGCCAGAAAAAGGACTGAGAGAAATCTTTGCTTCTGAATTGGAAAATACAAGTATGGGATGCTTTAAAAAGCTAGAAATTTATGTTGAAGAAAACAATGACTATTGAGTTTGTCATTTAACTGGATATTACTGGATATCATGTAAACTAACTGTGTAAGTTTTAGGTATCTTTGTAAAGAATGGGAAAAGAGTGGTAGCATCCTTTTAAAAAAATGTTTCCCAGGGAATTATCTGGCGTTTCTCTACATTCATCACGGCAACGGTTTCACTAGGTTCCGCCCAGAGAAGATGTTTCCCTAAACCAGGCAGACGGCATCCCTTCGGGAGACATTTATGTATGTAAGATGAATTTTGAAACTCCAAACATCAGATAGATAAAGCAAATTATTTAAATAGTCTCATTATTTGATGGCAGAATGACTGAGACTCAAATCAGAAAACAGTCAAGCAGAAAAAAATCCAGATGGGTCTGAACGGAGTGGTGGAAGAATCTGGCTGCTAAGCATCCCTCACTTACCTCCTACTCCTCTTGGAGCAAACAGAGTCTGAAGCTCTGATAGTACTGTAAATGAGAGGGAAAAAATTCTGGAAACAAAGTAAGCATGACTCAGAGTAGAGCAGTCTGGAAGGCCGGACTGGCCTGGCACATACTCTAGGCGGACCCTGTTACCAGCAGGAGATAGAGGAAGCTGCCCACTATTTTCCGCCAGTGTGGGTGGAGCAAGATCGACAGACTAGAAGCCCATAGACAAGCCAAAGAGAGGACAGACACAGGAGGGGCAGACCCGAGCATAGACCTGGATGCTGAGAGTTTGAGCAGGGATGATCCGAAGTCAGGTGGGCAGCCCAGTGTTGTGGCACAGGTACCAGAGGTTGGAAAATAGTTAAGAGTCACAGAGCAAGCAGAGTTAGAGACTATGCTATATTTTCACATGTACACATGTACATGCATGTGTGCACACACATGGTGAGCACCTTGAGCACAGGACAGTCTCTTACTCTCTCGATATCCCCAGCACCTACAATGGTGCCAGGCAACAACAGGTGCTCACTAATTTGAAATGGAAAATGTGGGAGTAGGTTCATAGGGGCAGGTCTGGAAAGATACAGATACAGAGGTCGAGTCCAAGACGAGGGTCAGATGCAGGTGTCGAGTCCAACGCAATGCACTGGCTTTGGTGGATGAGCCAGGAATGAGAGGCAACGAAGCGCTGCAGGCAGCAGCGGGATTCGAAATCCTGGCAGTGGCTCCAGGCAGCTACAACCGGCACTGGCAACAAGGAACTCTCAATTTTGAGCTATTTTTTTTTTTTTGCAAAAGACACTATAGCACAGTGTTGAGGAGGACAGGGCTGGGGTCAGGGTCCCTGGGCTCACGTCCCTGCCTGCTGCTCACTAACTATGAGACTGTGGGCCACTTCTGTCGGTTCTCTCAACGCCCAATGTCCTCATCTGTAAAGTGAGAATAATAGTACTTAGCATAAAGTACGGTGAGGACTAAATGAGAGATTATACACTAGGTATTTAGGGCAGTGCCTGAATATAGCAAGTAACTGATAAATATTTGAGATGACTGTTGTTATCTCTCATCGCCATCCAGGAAGTGTCTGTGTGCTTTGTGCCAGCACAGAATGCGTCCCAGGACACAGAATACCCAGGGCTAGGTTGTAAATGTATGTTGATCCACCTCTTGAGTGTCTGTCCTTCAGTGCCACTGGCATAGTTTAGGACATCACCTTTTTTTTTGCATATAGTCTTTCTTTTATGCAATAATCTTTCTGATTCTCTTTCTGTAGTCTCAGCCTTATCCAGCCAGAAGTGATCTTTCTAAAATGCAAACCTAATCAGACTGTCTCACTTGCCTGACTAATAACATTCATGATTTCCATTTGTCCTCAAGATCCCTTGGGTTTCCATCCTAAATGGGACTGGAGAGCTCCTTGGGGAAATAACTGACTCTAGGAAATACATAAAAAGCACCCAGAACATCTTGTCTTGCCAGAAAGCAAGGAAGTACTCAAATACAAACACCTGTAGTGATAAAGGTCTGTCAAAGAGACCCAAGAACCAACTTAAAAGATCTCCAAATGGCCAAAGCTAGAACAATTTAGACAACAAAGTAAATAACGTAGCATTAGGTTATAACTCAGTGTAAAATAAATATCCGTAATTTGATATTAATGTAAGTAAATGATTGGATAAATAAATAAATGGTAGGAAAAAAACAACTTTCCCCTGCAGAATTCCAAATAGATTATGTAGCTACTTTGCCTTAGAGGTGGGAGCATACCACCTCTAAAGTGGTATGCTCCCCACTCCTAAAGTGTGGGCTGTGCTTGGTGACTTTGTCCCAAAGCATGTAGTGTGGCAAGTGGGGAAAAGAGTGGCCTTATGGTAGGGAAACCTGACAAACACTGTCTCAGCCAGCTGGTCAAAGTCAACCTCAACAGTGTAACTCAAGTGATAAAAGTTCATGTGTTAAATAGCATGTACTTTTGATATAATGTGATAGGAATGGACCTGCCTCTAGGGTGTTTCTTCGAAAACTCATAACTCCAGTATAAGCATGAGGAAAACCCTGTAGAGGGACATTCTGATCAATACTTCTCAAAACTTTCAAGGTCATTAAAGATGAGAAAGTCTGAGAAACTGCCACAGCCAAAAGGATCCTAAGGAGACATAACACATTATGTGGGATCCTGGGACATAAAATAAACATTATGTAAAAACTAAAGAAATCTGAATAAAATGCAGAGGTGGGCAAAAGTGGGTTTATGATTGTTCATATGTAAAATATATAATATAAAAATAAATAATAAAAGAATAAACTCTGTGTTTTGCATCCTCACAACTGTGTGTCTACTTTTGGCCACGCCTACACTTAGTTAATAACAATATTTCATATTGGCTTGTCAGTTTGACAAATGTGCCATATTAATGTAACACATTAATAACAGAAGACAAAACAAACAAAAAACCAAACTCACAGACACAGACAACTGAATGGTGGTTACCAGAGGCAGAGGGGGTAAGGAGAGGGTGAGGGGCGTAAAGGAGGTTAAATATAAATATGAAAGGGAATAGACCTCAGGTGGTGAACACATAATAGCGTGTAAGATGTATAATAAATTTGCACGCCCAAAATTTATAGAATGCTATTAACCAATACATTTAATATAATGATACTAATAATGAGTTAAAACTCAGAAATAAAATTAAAAGAAATAAAGAAAAATAATAGAAGAAACTATGTTGGATTATACATGGGATCTATCCGCACATTTTCACAATTTTCTAGTAAATCTAAAACTGTACAAACAGTTAAACTTCATTAAAATGAAAGCAAATACACAGAAGAGAAACAAAAGACAAATTCACCTGTTTCAGAATTCTGGTAGACACAGTTACTGTTAGACCAAACACATTCTTCAACCAGCAGCAAGCTCGCCCCTGCCTGTAGACACACTCTTACTCAGTTCTTCAGAGACATGACAAGGGGGATTACCCCACTCTCTCTGTTTAGAACTCAGAAAGCATCCAGATTCTCTGACCCATCTTACACAGAGAGTAGGACATAAAGTTGATGAACAACCTGGGCTCTGGAATGAGGCCAACCGACACTGCCATGAACTTGGGCAAATTCCTGACCCTCTCTGAACCTGATTTCTCATCTATAAAATGATAAAGTTATAAATACTTAGCACATAGAACTGCTGAGATAACTTAACTAGATTATGTATAAAAATGCTTAACGCAGTGCCTAGCAGATAATGATTAGGGAGTGTTAGCTCCTTCCTCTCAGACCTACATACAAGAGCCCAGTGTGTAGACTACATGTAGAGAAACAGAGATGGTGCCTGCTCTCTAGGATTTTCTTGTCAAAACCAGGGTGTACAGATATAGCTGTGCTTAGAGGACACATCAGACAGTGAACTGTCTAAGTGACTGGGCTGGAGCTAGCTGAGGAGCACAGGCTATGGTTTGTTGTGGGATCGCTTTCAGAGGCTGCCCATTTGGAGGGAGGCCACACTGGGGCCTGATGTGCACCCCAAGGCGACTCACTTGGCCATTTCTGGCTGCAGTGATTTCCACAGGCTCTGTTTTAATACATTCCAGCCAGTGTTCCGCCTGCACAATGATTACAATCAGGTCCAAACCAGTCTGAGCAGAATTTGCCAGTAAAATGTCACAAGACTGCAAAGCCAATCCTTTATTACTTCCTACATCTAAACATACAACAACTACAGTTTTACCAGCTCCTAGCCGTGTTTTTGTCATTTTAATGTGAACAGCAATTGAGTGTGTCTGGTATGTGTTCTCACTATTTTGAGATCACCCTGCTGATTGAGCTAATTCCATCCTCTCCGCTGATGTTGACCAAAGTTCTCCTTTATAACCATTTGGCTATTTGAACGGGTAGGCGCCAGGGGAAGAAGCAGTAGCTGCTGGCATCACTGTCCTTCCTTTCTGAGGAACAGAGAACAGTTCCTTGTCTCTATCCAGCTGGCAATTTCCCAGCCAAGCAGAGAAGCTCCCAGAATCCCAGATCTTGCAGCCAAGCGTTCAGCCTATGCAGGCCCCTGCTTGTGCTCCGTCTCCTTTAAGCCAGACTCTCAAAAAGGTGCACAATGGAAGATTCCCCAGGATCATCAGGCCAAGGCCAAGCCACCTTGTAGAACGCTGTGCAGTCCTGCCTTCTTCTAGAATCTTGGCACATTCTTATTTCTTTCTCATTAAAAATTACATGTAGAGTAGGCACAGAAGACAGGTCCTTTTAATACAGTATCAATCAATCTCTTTAATGTAAATCCACTGTGTCTAGCCACATGGTAGAGGCTTAGATTATTCTTAGAGCAGGTCATTTATAAGACATGTTTTTTTTCTTTTAGTGTTATATTTCCTCTTTTAGGTACCTCACAATTTTCACAATAGAGTTAACATTTTATATTTTAAGGTTTTTTGTCTCTCTTTTATTTTGTTTTTTTTTTCACATTGTAAGTTAGATCTGTGTTCATACTGGGGGAATAAAATAATGAATTAAATAGTTGTCTGATAAATAAATTTAAGTATAATAATAATGTGGGTCCTTGTGGGTAAATGAAAGTTTCTAGTAAGAACTTTCCATTCATTCTACTCCATTATAAATAGTTAATTAATTCTATTCTCAACCACGAGGGGAAAGGCAGCTCAAATATTTATTGAGCACCCACTATGTTCCAGTCATCAAAAAGATGCGATTTCTTTAGTTTTTAGGTAGTTGAATTTCACATTTCCCTGAAGGCACAATAACACACGAGAACAAGACACCTGATTGGTGCAGACATATGTAACCTGCATGAGGCCAGTATGTTCATGTTGAGTGTAGCATTTGCATATATTAACTACTCATAAGAGTTTTGAATTGAATGTATAATCTCAGTTTAAAATCTTTATATTTACTCATCTCTATGTACAATCATGTAATAAAATCTTGTGAAAAAAAAGCTAGGCTTGTACTAAAAATTATTCAACATGTATACGGAGTATTTTGAAATGGTTTCTGACATTTACGTCTGTCTTTGCCCAATGTTTGGATGTCTTGATAAGAAAACAAGACCTAAACAAATATTTGAAGTACTTAAAGGATCAAGTGACAGGTTAACTCACTTTCAATATAATTTTGGCTTCAAAGAAATCCAACAGCAAAAGTGAAAATTAAATGCCAGCCAAAGCTCTGTCTGCACAGTCAGGTATGAGTTTACCCCCTGCAGAGTCGGCCACACAGGCTGACCACACACGGTGGGCTCAGGTCACATCGCGTCATACCTGTGGGAGAAAATGAAGCATCTGGCCATTCACCCAAAATGGATTTGTTGAAAATCCACTGCAGATGTACCTACAAAGTACAATATGGGGAATACAAAGGGTCACTAAGACAGGCTCCCTCTCTTTTTTGAGATAAGACTGGCATAGTTAAAGTAAATCTAAAGGAATATAAAAGTAGGGTCCAATTCAATTTAATATTCTTCTTCACATACACATCTGATTGAAATCATTGAAAACTTAATTCAGCAAATACTTTTTGAGCACTGACTACATACAGGGCTTAGGGAGGCTTGTCCTATTCATCTTGGAACCCCTGTTCCTACCAAATGCCTGGCAATTAGCAGGTAAACAGTACATTTTTAGTAAGTGAATGAATACATTTCACTGTATGAAAAACCTTACAAAGGAGTACAATGGTAAGGCAAGTACATAAAGAATAATAATATTTAGTATCACAGGGCTATGAAAATTTAGAAGTGGAGAAGACACTAAATTGAAAGTTAGGAATATGGGCTCAGGGACAGATAATATAATTTGAGCCAATTGCAGGAGAGGGGAGAGAGGAACCGGGTGGGGTCGTGAGGTGAATTGTGACACATCCTGGTGGCCTTCTTAGGCAATGGGGAACCCCAGTGGAATTTTAAAAAACAAAACTAACTGATTGAGATATCTAATGTTAAGAATAAGCAGGAGAGTTTGTCGAAGGGATTGGAGTAGGCAGAAAACAGAGACAGGAAAACTGTTCAGGAGCATCTGCTAAAATTGTACAGACAATAAGAAATAAGGGGTTGAGGAAGGAAGCGATTTTCAAATCTGTAGCAAAAGTGAGCTCTTTGCTCTCTAAGAGTTTCTGGGCAAAGCTGGTTACAGGTTGTGTCTACTTGCAAGTCTTGGTGTGAGGGAGTTGAGGATAAATCCAAATCTGAGGGTGAAAATTGGGAGGTTTCTTTAAAAGTTTTACATGGCATTGGGGAGGGGCAGAGGAAGAGATGAAGTTATTAAATGTTCTGCTAAAGATTAGAAACTTATAGTAATCTAGTGAAAGGAGATTTCACTCTGAGCTGGAGAAGCCAGAGAAGATGAGGACTGGAGACGTGAGCTGAGCTGGACAGAAAGACAAAACAAGCGTGTTATTGCTCAGAATGTTATTGTTCAATTCTTCTGTTACTGTTGAGCTTATTGAAGCAATTATTTAGACGTTAGATCTATGCAATGCCAAACACTGTAATATTTTAAAACAACCCAATAAATTAAAAGGGTGTTGTTTATTTTGTTTTGTTTTGTTTTTAATCCAAGGGTTTGAGATCATGTAGTAACAGCTTCAGCATTTGGCTTGTTTTTCATAGTAAGGTTTTCAGTCTCTTAGAAGATTCATTTAAGCAAGAGATATTAAATGCCATCAATTTAGTTGGGATCTCATATAGAGACCATAAATTACATGAGGATATGTATTTTGGAAAATATTATCTTTCAAGTGAAATTTTTGTTTAACCTATCAGGAAAATTAAGATCTTCTACAAAACAAAAGAAGACAAGAATCATTTTGTTCATTTTGGAAGTGACTTAATGAGAATTCTAAATTATTTCTAGTGAGGAAAGGCATTTTAATAAAGCAAAAGAAATGAATGAAAGGATAATAAAATAAGAAGGCAGTGAATCTGCTGTTTCATTCTGACATTGATAAAGGGTCAATTCTGGAGAAAATTAAATCTGTTCTGTATCGACAAGATCAAGTTTAACAACATATCATCATTACGTTTGTAGTAACATGCCATGGCTGATTTTAAAATTGTATTTTGTTTAATGTTTTGGATAAAAACGTTACCGTTTTGGTCACAGATCACTGGGAGGATCTGTTGAAAACTTCATTCACTGTCCTCAGGAGAATGCACAACTTCGAGTAAACAAGGAATGTTGCATACACGAACCTCAAGTTAACATTCTCTGACCCCATTCCACTCCTTCAAATCACAACTCCTAAGCTTTTATTTGCAGTTGCTGGATAATCGTAAAGATGGGTCTGAAGGATTTATCGCTCCAGTGTTACTTGGTCCTTGGCTAAGTCTGACATTATGATAACAATAATTCTCCTAATCCTACATATTCGTTAAAGACATTGGTGTTCTGTTTCATAACAACTCTTTGCGGGCTTGAGATGTGAAGTAAACCTTTAAGGATCCGTAGACACAAACGGAACCTAATTCGATCCGCCAGGGTTCCCGGTGCAGCAAACACTCCTGACCCTGGTGTGCCTGACTCTGCCGAGCTGCCCTGAGGTTGTGGAGGAAACTCAAGCTACACGAGACACCTTCTGTTTTTGAGAAAAACTCAGTGACACTCAGCAGGCGGCATGATAACTGCTGGTCCGAGGTAGTGCACAGGTTGCTGTTAGATTGCACTACGTCATCTTCGTTGACATCACGTCTTCGTACAGCTGGGCTTGGGCAGTTGCTGCGGGGGGAGGGGCTGGGGGGGGCAAGCAAGTGCTGCATGAAAGTCAGTGCACCTTGGGAAATGACAGCGGTGGCTTCCCTTTGAATTCTAAGATTTAAGGGGTTGAGCACTGCCCTGGCAAGCACAAAGTCCATTAGTACGTAATTACGGTTTATTTAAGAATGAAATACAAATATTATTTTCCCTTCAATTTATATGTATTTTTTCAAACGGCTACTGAGTTATTAGGACATAAATATTTGTTGGTTTTATTCCGGCCTAACCATTTAATAAATAGAACTAATGGTATTTCTTTTACTAGTTTCATGGGCGCCATGAAAAATTGCTGACACCTTAAGGGTACCATGAACCGCACACCTCTGGGAACAACTGTCCTCAAAAGGGGAGCTGACTGGAATAAAGTCCAGCCCCTGCCTTCGAGTTGCTCAGAGAGACGTAGGTACTGCTAACTACAAGTACAAGTAAATTAGGACATTTCTCATAAAAGGGATATAAACAGAATTCAACGAGCAAGGAAATCTCAGGTGTCATCCTGTTAGACACAGAAAAGAGAGAGTTGAGGTGACATAGAACTTCAGCCTTAAAAAAGAGTAAGATTTTTAATAGGTAGGAAAGAGGGGAAGAGCATTCCTCTATGAGAGAATAGCATGAACCATTGTTCGGTGCATTGTTCATACACTGGGGTAAAATAAATATCGCGTTTGGGCTGGAAAGAGGATGGGCAAGGAGTAGCAACAGATAATCGGCAAATTTTTGCCATGGACAATGGTAAACTTCTGGGTAAGGGTATGATCAGAATCAGGGATTAGAAAGCTAAGTATTACAAGATGGTTTAGAGACTGCACTTCAGGGAGAGAATGTCTTAAAGATGACTCAGTTTCCAGCTGGGGTAACACCTCTTCTTTGCACAAACTATGCTTTATTAATTCATGTTAATTGATATTACCTAGCACAAACCTGGTAATCTGAAGCACTGAATAACTTTTGGAATTTGAAATATCTCACGGTCACCGCAGGGAAATATTCTATAGCACAAGGGAGAGGTAAAACCTGCTGGGTCAATTTGGAGTCATGCACCTAGAAATGAGAGAAGGGACTGACAAAACAAAATTTCACAGGGAGCAAATGCAGATTAAAAAGAGAAGCAGTCCAGTGACAGGCCCCTGGGGAACGCCCGCCACTGGGAGCGGAGGAGGAGCTGCCAGCAGAAGAGATGGGAAAGGAGGGCAGGTCACCGATGGTGAGACCCTGAGGGGGTGCAATCCCCGGACGGGGAGTGGAGAGTCTATGACATCATACAGAGGAGGGAGAGTCCTCCTAGGAAGCTATCAGAGGTGGTCATTGGCAGGTGCAGTAGCATTTAGAGGCAGAAGCCAGACTGCAGTGGCGGTGACAAGAGAGGCCCTTTTGGAGAATTTTGGGGTGAAATGGATCAGGAATGGGAGATTTAGGGGAAAAGAGGTTTTCCGTAAGATGGTTTTAGGACAGAAGGGATCTAAAGGAAGCATGCAGTGAGAGAGGAATAGAATACAAGCAGACCCATATACAGAAGAAGGAAGAGATCATTCAAGTTTCCAATGAAAGAGAAAGAAGTGGGATTAAAAACATGGTGCTTTTCACTATTTCTCTCTTTCTTCCCTTCTCTCGCTCTTCCTTCCCCACAGCCCTGGAGCCTGAGCAGGGGAGGAGGGAGAAGGACTAGAGAGGGGTGGGTGAGCACAGCCCGAGCAGGGTGCAGATGGGTGGGGGAGGAGGGAATGGAGCAGGGAGCTGGGGCCCCAGGACCATGAGTGAGGAAGATGTCCGTGCAGGAGAAAAAGTGGGTGAGGAGGCTCCTGTGCAGGTGGGGGGCTGGCCCAGCACGGGGTGTCAGGCCTGGGGCGTTGACAGGAACGTTCTCATGTGCAGGGGGTGTCGGAGCCGAGTAGGGTGAGGAGGCCAAGTGCATGCGATGAACGGGATGGGGATGGCATGGGAGATTTCTTACACAGAGGAGGATTAGTCCAATAAGTAAATATACAAAGATGAAGGGGGCTGAGTTGCTCACTGCTGGAGAAGGAAGTCACACATACGAAAAGGGGGGAATAGTCCGTGGTTGTGGACTGGAGATTGGAGATATCGGTGCAAGTTTGCGGATTTCAACATATACAATTAGATAAAAACAAACAGATACAAGAGCCTCTGTGTGTTATGAAATACACACACACTTGTTTCTCTAGCTCTGTCTACAGAGGAGCTGGAAAATCCTAGAAACAGCAACATTTCAGTAGCAGTGAACACATCTAACATAAACTTGGCTTTTATATAGCATTCTTTACTGAAAGAAACCAGGAGAGACACTGACGGCAGGGTCGGGGTGGGAAGTACATGATGAAACCAGCATCTGTTGTCAGAAAGCAAGAGAGTGCTCACGGGGGGCACGTCAAAAGGACACGGGAGCCAGCCTGCAGTGGCTCCCACTGGCCAAAATGGTGACAAGTGGAAACGAACACAAGGCTAATAAAAGATTATGCCCAGAAAAGAAGAATAGATGGTGTGTCTGTACAAGTAAATACATAAGTGAATTGATAGAAAGCTCGATGAAGAATGGGCTATTTACATAGTTGGAGAGTGCCTCCCACAAAATGCTCATTAACTGCAAAGGAACAAAGGGTGACTTCGTAAAGAGAAGTCTGGCTGACCCCACTTTAATCAAGCGATCCAAGGGAGCGTCATTCGTAACAGGTCAAATTGAAATCACGTGCCACCCGACAGGCGTCAATGAGAGGGACGCAGCACCATTTCTGTGATATTTCTGCTAAAGATGCTTTAACTTCAATCTAATCATCAGACAAACTCAAATTGAGGGTCATTTTGCAAAATAACCTGCCTGTAATCTTCAACATGTCCAAATCTTCAAACATGTCATGAAAGTTAAGGAAAGACTAATAAACTGTTTCAGACTTGAAAGAGACGAAAAAGACACGACAACTGAATGTATGGGCTGTGTCTAACCTGAGTCTATAACCTGTGTCGAACCTGTTTGCGATAAAGGACATTATGGGGACAATTGGCTAAACTTAAATGAGAGTCTAAGGCTACAGTGAATCAATGTAAATTTGCTGATTTTGATGGCTGTGTTCTGTTCACCTCAGAGAATGTCCTTGTTTGTAGAAGTACACATTGAAGTTGGGGGTATGTATGATCCGAGTAAGTATGGTGACTTAATTGCAAACGGCTCAAGAAGAAGGCAGTTTCTAGGCCTGTACTTTTATCTCTTCTATGCATTTGAGATGGTTTCAAAAATTTTTTAAAAACTAATTAAAAATGGTGTTTTCGCACTTCTACCATTGCCATGGAGAGCTTCCCTGTGGGTAGCTAGGCCCTTGAATGAACACACGCAGACCACAGAGGAGCCCAACCTGCCATCCCTGCAGCTTGAGGCAGAGCTGTCCAGCCACGCTCAGCCGAAAGCGGTGAAACCCAGGGGCCCACAAGTGCAACTTGAATCTTGAGTGGAATAACACAGACTGAAAACTGAGCAACTTTCAGTCCAGGCGGAGCATCGCACTGCAGAACGGAGTCACCAAGGGAACTGCAGCCTCTTCTCTGATCAGCAAGCCACTAGCTCCAGTTCAATCATCAGGAAGCCAGAAGGTTCGGAAACAGCCACAGCCAAGATCCTGCTGCCACTGCTGCTTCTGGAACCGTGTAACTGGCTGTGATCTGCACCAGCAGGAAAGAGGCCCCATGCCCTGCCTCTCAGTACCTGCAAGCCAAGGTCTGGGCACTGAAGTGTCTATCACTGCCACAGAAAACCGGACCCCTCCATGGCTCTGCTGGACAGCAGAAGCAGTGGAATCTGCAAAGCCACAGCCATTGCCTCGGTCCTGCAGCCAGACCTTGTGTAAGTGCACCTGGTTGGCCGGGTCTAAGCCACTCTCTCCAAGGGAACCTTGGAAATGCAGTTCTGTAGACAGAAAGGCATGCCAGAAGGAGGATGAATAACTGTTGAGTGTTAAAGCAGCATATTCATCAAGGTGGGAAGGGAAAGAAGTAAGGGAGGGAAAGAGGGGGTAATAATATATTATAGTTTATTGAGGCAATGGAATACTACCTAACAATGAAATTGAAGGAACTAAGGTCAAGAAAATCAACCTGTGTAGATCTCAATGTAATAATTTTGTAGAAAAAGGAAGTCATAAAATAATGCAAAGAGCTTAATAACATGTATATACTATTAAAAAACACTGTAAAAATAACATATATTTTTAAAAGAAACACAAATACATAGTGATATCCTAAAACATGCATTAAAATGATAGTGTTTATGTTTTGGCAGGAAGAAATACAGAGAACAAGATTGGGGGTGTTCCACAGGGTGTCTTAATTGATGCATAACGGCCCATCCAAATGTATTTGCTTATGATTCTAGGGGCTGGTGGCTGGGCAGGGCTCAGCTGGGATGGCTCTTGTCTGTTCCATGTGATGTCATCTGGGCTCACTCCTCTGCCTTTGGTCTGTTGGCTGGGCGATCTGGTCCCCGATGCCCTTACTAACAGTCTGGGTTTCAGCTCTGCTGCCTAGACCTCTCTCAATTAAGTTTCTCTCCACGACTCTCTCTTCCTCACGGAGCTAGCTTGGACTTGTTCACAAAGGGTGACAGAGGTAGCTGTGGGTCTCCTTTTTTACTGCCAGAGCCTATAAGTCATATAATGTCACTTCCACCATATCCTATTATCTAAACAAGTCACGGGACCAGCCCAGAGTCAAGGAATGGAGAAATAGGTTCTCAATGGGAGGAGCTACAAAGAATTTGCATCCACATTTAATGTACCACATCAAAGCTCCCATTGGGTATATAGATACAGCCATTTATTACATTATTTCCTGCACTTGGTTTTTATGTTTGAAATATTTCACAGTGTAGAAAAAAGAAAAGAACTTAAAATGGTCGCAGTGGATCCCCTGTAGGCATCCTATAGAGACCGTGTGATCATTATGTTCCCTGGAGCTTCGGAACTGTTTGGATTCCTGCCCTTTTAGACCCGATTATCCAGCTGTCTTTTCAGCTCTGGAATATAATCCATAGACTTCCAAAAATATACTTTATGATAAAGAGCAAACAGTAGTTAGAGAAAAGTGTTTTGTATAACAGTTCATGGCCAAGTTGGAATTGGAGCTACTGTCATGAGCACTGTAGGCATCTATTTGTTGCCATTGATTTCCATAGAGGTTGAGAAGACTCTTGGCCTTTAGACTAAATTAAGTCTCTAATTAGGTACAGAGATATACAGATAGAAGGTGAACTGGGGTGACCCTGGTAGGAGGTATAGAGAGTGGAGGATGATGGGGTCCCTTAATGAATGAGGACCATTAGGGGAAAGGGAAGGCAGGAACAGCACACCAGACTCCTCAGCAGGGCCTAACTGTGAGATAACATCATGGTTCCTGGCACACGCAGCTGCTAATATTGAAAATAGTCCCAGGCCAGCCAGCGCATCAGGATGAGAATTGATGTTTGGGGCCCCAAGCAATTATGTTTGGGAACCCCCAAAGTGATAGGAATGTACGAGGGTTTTCCTTTTCCATTTGAATGAGATGTACTGAAATTCTGACCTCAAAGCATTTGGTGCTTGCCCAGTGTCATTAAGAGGAGTGGGGCAAACCTGCCTTATAAGTAAGGCAATGCCCATGGGGAGGGAGCCCGCAGCCTATGAGCAGCTTCTCTGCGAACATGCATGCCGGTCCAAGTAGTCCACACCTAGGGGTTGATCAACTATCTGGCCTGTTTGTGCACACACATAAGCATAGGCTTGGGCTACCCAGAAGTATACTTTAGGAGGAGGGCTTTTCAAAAAGCATCTTGTACTAGTCAAAGAAATGGGCTCTTGTGTTAGAGTTTCACTCTTAATGGGCCTTAAGAGATTCTGACTCTCAATGGCTTTAGATGAAACACTCGTATTTTCTTAGCATTAATGCAAGTAACATTTAGCATGTTTTTAGTTACAAGAAGTTTATGGCATCTATACAAAACTCATTTCAGATTCTAAAGCCTCAGGACACTGAAAACATATGCGGAATATGCTTTCTTTAAATACTGAACTTAGACGATTCCAGAGAACAAACTCCCCTTCTACCAGGGTTGGGTATTTGCAGACTGTTTCTTTTATTAGCTGGTGATTATGATGATGTCAGTGATGATTACTGGCTGCTTAGGGGATCTGACATCCTTACCTTTTCTTCGTTATTATCAACCCATGATGAACCCCAAATTCTTCTGTTTTTGGTTAACTTGTGTTAGGGTTCTCCAGAGAGAGAGAGAACCAAAAGTGTGTGCATGTGTGTATGCATGTGCGTGCATATCTTTGTTCGTCTTAAGGCCTTGGCTCACATGGCTATGGAGGCTGAGAAGTCCCAAGATCTGCAGTTGGCAAGCTGGAGACTTGGGAACTGAGGTGGTTTAAGGTCCAGTCTGAGTCTGAAGGCCTGAGGACCAGGAGAGCCAATGCTGTAGCACCACCCTGAAAGCCAGCAGGCTCGAGACCCAAGATGAGCCAATATATCAATTCAAGTTCAAAGTACCGAAAACACTGATGTCCCAGCTCAAGGCAGTCAGGCAGAAGGAGTTCCTTCTTACTCACAGGAGGTCAGCCTGTTTTTTTCATCCTTTCTCAAGGATATTTCCATTGATTTTAGAAAGAAAGAAAGGAAGAGAGAGAGGGGGGGAGAAAGGAAGAGAGAGAAAGAAAAAGAGGAAGAGAAAGAGAAAAAGCAAAAGAAAGAGAAAGAGAAAAATCCATGTGAGAGAGAAACAGTAATTGGTTGCCTCCCATTGATGCCTCAACCAGGAAATGAACCTGCAACCTAGATATGTGCCCCGACCAGGAATTGAACCTGCAACCTTTTGGTATATTGCATGATGCTCCAACCGAGAGCCACACTGCCAGAGTGAGGGTCAGCCTTTTGTTCTATTCAGGCCTCCAACTGAATGAATGAGGGCTACCCATCCAAAAATATACAGACACACACAGAATATTGATTGCTTAAATATCTGGGCACCCTGAGGCCTAGTCAAGTTGATACATAAAATTAACCACCAGAGGTCTATTACAATATAGTTTATATACAATTCACAAATTTTAAGTGTGCAATTCAGCGGTTTTCAACAAATGCATAAGATACTGTAAGCACCACCACGATGATATGGAACATTTTCACCATCCTAAAATGTTTCCCTGTGCCTTTTGCAATCAACCCTCCACCTCCTGACCCCTGGTAACCACTGATCTGCTTTCTATCACTATAGCTTTGCCTTTTCTAGAATTTCACAGAAATGGAATCTTACAGGATGCAGTCTTCTGTTTCTGGCCTTTTCACTTATCATAATATTTCAAGATTCATCCATACTGTTGAAAATCTCAGTAGTTTATTTCTTTTTATTGCTGGTAAGCATTTCATTGTATGGCTATACCACATTTGTTTATCCATTTACTCACTAGAGGACATTTGGGTGGTTTCTAGTTTTAGGCACTTATTGATAGAGCTGATGTGAATATTTGTGTATAGATTTTTGTGACAACATCAGTTTTTATTTCCTTACAGTTAGCATCTAGGGGTGGGATTGCTGAGTCATAAGGAAAGTATGTGTTTAAGTTGGTAAGAAGCTACCAAACTGCTTTGCAGAGCGGCTGTATCCTGTTGCCTTCTCACCTGCAGTGTATGAGGGTTCTGGTTACAAAGTATATTCCAAATAAATACCATTTCAGGACAGTTATGGAAGGATGCACAAGAAGGAGCGGAGGAAGGGAAATGCAACAGAATGTGGTTACTCTAGAAAAAAAGCTAAGCTACTTTCCCTGGGAGAACTTCAGAGTTTAGATATTTGAGACAAGAGCAAAAAAGAAAAAAATGATGATAAAGAGGCAGTTATTACTTAAAAATTTAGTGAATATTTGTTAACACAAAAGGAATTACAAGCTGTGAAAATGGCCTGTGGCAGAGAGAGTTGGAGGAACAATAAACAATATTTATTCAGTACATAAGCCAGGGTTAGACAGACCTGATAACCCAAGACAGAAAAAAGCATTCAATACAGGACATTCTTCCTCTAGTTTTTTGTATTACTGTAACTGCTGGGTGCTCTTCTTATTGAGGAGTAATTTATATTCTTAATATTAATTCCGTATTAACATACATATGAGGTATATGAGTGTATCTATATGAGGATGTATAGCACAGTGCAGTGTTTCTTAAACCTTGGAGATGCATAGGAATCTCCTGTGGATCTTTTTACGTGCAGGTTCTCATTCAGCAGGACTGGGGAAGGGCCTGAGCTTCTGCATTTCTAACAAGGTTCTAGGCAAATAAAATACTGTTGGGTTGCTGACCTCAGGCTAGTGGCTGTGAGAACAGACTCTGGAGCCAGACTGCACGGGTTCATATCCTACCTCTGTCATTTCTAGATGCATAAACCAGGGCATATTTCCTAACCTCTCTACCTCATGGGGGTATTGTGAGGATTGCATGAGTCCCAGTATGTCAAGCACTTAGACCAGTGCCAGGCACATAGTAGGTGCTATATCTTATTCCTCTAGTGCTCAGTGGGCAAGCCAGTGGTATACCGAACAGCCTTAAACCACCTTGATTGAGTTCTGCAGTGCTGTAGTTCCTACTAGGTCCTGTGCCACTCTGGCAGCCACCAGTTCTACTAGTGGTGCTCATTAAGGGAGTCCATTCAGAGCCACTAGACAGATTGCCTCAGAGAGAGAAAACCCACCAAGAGGACTTCAACAAATGACGGAGAGAGATTGACTATCTAATGTGCTTCACCTGTTGGAAATGTCACCAGGTTAATTCCCATGGGGTGACTGGGACCTTCACACAATAGATATTACTCCAGGCAGGACTAGTGCTGGTGTGGTGCTCCGTGCATTTGAAGGTATTTCCAGCCTGAGGGCCCAGGTGAGAGCTAAGAAGATGCATTTGAAGGTATTTCCAGCCTGAGGGCCCAGGTGCACCCTTGTGCCCTTCTTTCCACCAGAACCAGCAGTCCCTTGGCCACAGCAGCCAATGAACAGACCTGCAATTGTTGTTTGCATCCTGCCCCTTTCATCTGCCTCCAGCCCCCTGTAGACACTCTTATTGGTCCTCTGGATCCAGGCCTCTGGCCTGTCAGCCTGGCTCTGTGTTCATGGCTCGCTTTCATCTCCCTGCTCGCTTGGCGTATTGCTCTATTCGCTTCCTGATGTCAAACGCAGCTTGTGGAGCTTGGATGATCTTCATACCATTTCTGCCTTGCTGTTAGTGACTGTGCTAGAAAAACAGCTGTTAATCTCAATTAGGTTTTGATTGCTAATTAGCAGCTGCCTGTCAGGATCAAGCAGCCCTTTTTCTGGTCTCTTCAGCTATTTCTCATGCAACTGGTACACATGGTTTCCATGAGAACTATTTAGCTAGATGCTTCCTCAACCAAAACTGACACCTCTTCTGAGGCTTTTGTAAAATCTCTCCAGTAACCTCTGAGGTCCCTTGTTCACTTTCCTGCTCCTTTGCTTTCTTAATTTCATTGTCCAGCCACTTTCCAATGAAAGCCACTCTGTCTTTATTGCCAGTGTGTCTTGGAAGGGAAATCAGGTGATGAACAAGTCCATAAATTGAACTCAGGTTAAGAACTCATGCTTTAACATTTCATCTTTAGACTTCTGGTTTCCAGTCCTGCATCTGAGGCTTAGAAGTTGCCACTCCATCCTAACAAGAAGTAAAAAGCTGGACAAACTAGAAAGCCAACAGCTGGAAGATTTAATTCTTTTCAAATGACTGTCTCTGTCACTTCCATGGATACAGGGACCGGAAAGGACAGAGACACAGATGCTTCATCTTTTGTTATGATTAATTTTCTTTGTGACTTCTTCTCACTGATTTATGCTTAAAGCAGACTTCTCATTCTATCGATATATTTCCCTTTAGCTTTAATAGGTTTAGGTCACCCACTGCGATTTATTTTTGAGTGGTAATTCTTGTTTTTTTTCCCAAAGAGTTAACCATCTCTCCCAGCATGATTTATTCAACCATGATTCTTTTTCTTACCAGTTTTTGATGCCACCTTTAATATATACTAAGTTCTCATATATCCTTGGGTCGATTTCTGGGCTATCAAATCTATTATATCGATCTGTCTGCCAATTCTTTTGTCCATAGCACACTGCTTTAATTATTGAAGTTGTGTTATTGGGTAGGGCAAGTTTGCTTTCATTAGTCTTTCCTTTCAATATGTTCTTGGCTGTTTTTACCCTTTATCTTTAAAATTACCTTGTCATACTCCCCTTTCCCCATCTATCTTTGATTTTTAACAAGGATTGCATAAATCTATTATTTTGTGAAAGATTGGCATTTCTTTTCCAATGCAGAAACATTATATCAATCCATTTATTCAATACTTCTTTAAAACATCTCAAACTTTTCTAGTGTTCTGCAAATGGGTCGCATGCTTTCCTTGGTATTTCACCTTTTCTGTTGAAATTATTTTCTTATTGAAGTTTCTTATTCTCATTCTGAGAGAGATTTGGGGGTGGAACAGAAAGAATATTTGCAAAAAGTCTGTTTTTAATAAGAGAGTTTGACATGAATTGGGAGTTTTGGCTCATGAAAGAGGGTGTTTATTTTGGATTTCAGTATGCTTGAATTAGTGGCAATCGTTGGTGGTTCTTGACTTAATAACATGCTTGCTTCGTGCTGAATTTTTACAATAAAACAAAAAGAATGGCAAAAATTTAATAATAACTGAAATGTAATTTATAGTTACGTTGCCCTTCAGTAGCCAGGGACAATGAGTGCACCAAGCATACAATTAAGCAGATCTCTCTTTTTCATTTTCAGCCAAGACCAGTTCACTCAGTGCCTGATTACTGCTAGAATATATCAGCCTCTTAACAATATTTTTTAATTTAGTTGATATTCCCAAATGACCTTTCCAATTTTGTATGATGTTTTGCATATTGCCTTTAGTTCGCAAAACAGAATGTGTCCTTCAGGTAATAAAATCTTATTCTAGTACTAAAATTCAGCTAGGCATGCTTCAAAGATAAGCCAACATGAAAATGCTGCTTCATAATACTGGTGCATATACAAAACTTGAGGAAAACATTATCTTAGAAGAAAAGCTTATGTAAAAAGTTAAACAACTATAAATACAAAAAAGAGAGGAAGGAAGAAATTCCAAAGTCTAAAATATTCATCAAATCTAAATTATACTCTCAGATGGAAAACACCACCAATAAACACCATTATTTTCTGTACTGCACAGAGAGAAAAAGATTCTACCAGGCAAACTGTCACGATTTAGATTGTTGGACTCATCTCAGTTCTAGAGATTTTAAAATGGTAGGGGGTGAGGGATATGCTTCTTAGAATCAATGATATGTGTTAAAATGCTTTGGACTGTAATTAACAGAAACATGATTCAGAACTATGTTGGTTCACATTGCTGAAAGCTGAGAGGAAGTGGCAGCATCAGGAAGGGGCTGATCCAGTTCAATATTGTTATTAAGGACCCACTGTCCTGTCACAGGATCAACTTCATTCTCCAGAGTTGGTTCCTGTCGTAGATAAAACACAGATGCCAGCAGCAACTGAGCTACAGAATTTTGTGTTCACAGTAAGTCAAAGGCAGAGGATTATCTCTGAAAAATTAAAGAGAAATTTTCTAGATGTCCCTAGACCAGTTCTCATTGTGTTCTCAGCAGCCCAACTCCAAACAGGGTCACCTACCCATCCCTGAACAAACCCCTCTCTGAGCTGTGATGTCCAACTTAGTGAGGACTCGATGCACGGTCACCTGTAGAAACTGATGCTGTTGTACACACACCGGGAGGGTAGAGAAAGGCTCAAAATGAATTATTGAGGTCTCTGGGAAGAACAGGTCAGGCTTCTCAAGCAAGTTCAAAATGGCTCAAAACAGCAGGGACAGGTGGCCAGCCTGGCTTTTACTGTAGTCCGGGTGGGGCCAGGGACAGAGTTCCTGGGTGAAGGCAGTTCCTTGGTGCCAAAGAAGGGAGCACCCAGGCCTTCTTAACGGCTTTCATAGATGGTGTCACAAAGAGAGAGAGGGGCGGGACCAAAAGCTATCAGTAGTCAAACATCAAAACATGAAGTGAGATTTCCATTAAGTTCGCCAAAGGTAATTATTTACATTTAAAATAATTAAAATTAAATAGAATTAAAACTTTTCATTTCTTAGTCACCCGGGACACATTTCAAGTACTCAACAACCACATGTGGCCAATTTGGAAAACATCTGTGCCACTTGCCCTAGAAAATGCTGAAGGGTGACGCTGGTCCCTCCGGCACGTGTCAGCAGACTGCAGCCCATGGGCCAAATTTGACCTAGTGTCTGTGTTTATGTAGCCTGCTAGCTAAAAATGGTTTTTATATTTTCAAATGGTTGAAAAAATCAAAGGGAGAATATGTCATGGAAAGAAAATTATATGAAATTAAAGTTTTTGTGTCCACAAATAAAGTTTTCTTGGAACTTGGGCGTGCTCACTCATTTCATGGGTTGTCTTTGCTGTTTCCACACTGCAGTCACATACGTGGTTGTAATGGAAAGCATATGACCAGAGCCTGAGGTGTTTGTCATCTGTCCCCTTCCAAGAAAGGTTTGCTGACCTCTGGTCTGCAAGTACAGGATGACCCTTACTCAGGGAGGCCCACTCCTGGGAGCTGCAGTGGGCCCAGCCTCCCTGAGTCTCATTGGTGTGCCGAGGTCCCGGGGACACCTGGGGCAAACTCGGAGTTCCGTTGGGAAGGGACAGGCAGAGCTGGATGCTAGGTAGGCCACCACCAATTCCCACTACATTACTAGGAAACACAGACTAACATTTAACTTCAGTATGGAACTGAGCTGATGGTCTCCAAAGTGAGTCTCTACTCACTAAACAAATGGCATTTCTTGTTATGACACTGCAACCCTTCCACACTGAGGCACGAGTCACTCAAGAGAGACACATTCTCAGTCCTGGCATAACATTTTATAGTTATCCATCTTATTTCATTGTTACTTGTGGTGCGTGCGTGATACAAAGTTTCAAACTAATTCCGTGTCACAGCTTTCATCTTCACTGCCTCCCCCAACCCCTTCGTATCTAGCTTTTCTGTCATTCACTTAAATTTCTTACTTTACAAAGACCCCTATCTAATTAACTTCAGTCGGACAATTTGAAAAAGTAATGCCCAAGTGGAAGAGAAGTTTTGACATTAGAAATTATTGACCTTATAATCTGTAGAAATGCCATCAGTATCAATTCATTGACTGAGTTCTTGTCCTCAAACAGAACATGCGTTCTACAGTATGTGCTACGGCAGACCTTGTTAGTTCTACAGGAACGAGTTATTAAACATCTTTTCATCTGTTTTGGATATGATAGTTGTGAATACATAGGAAATAGTATAAGTTAACAAGAATTAAAGAAGTTCTTTTCAAAAAAGCTCTCTCATCTAGAGAATTTGAAATAAGTTTGATTCTAAGCTGCCTTAGCTTTTTTAAAAACATTTTCTTCCAGTGAGCTTATCAAAGTGGAATTTCACTGCAGTTCGAATAGATGAGCGTTCTTATGAATGGTCACTGAGCTTCAAATGGTACCTTGGTCCTGACTTCGCAAATGTTATAGCACCACCCTTCTTTCAAATGTTGAGAAAGGTGAACTGAGGGAGGGGAGGGACTGAGTTAACTAAAAACAGAAGAGGGATGTCAGGTAAGAATATCCCAACTTGCCTGGTTTTGGAAGAGCTATTGTGATTTTGATGTGCAAGTCTAGAAAAGTCCCATCATTGCTCTGATTGCTAATTGGTGTTGAATGGAGCAAATTGCACATTAAAAAATTTGTGTCTCCCCCAAAGCTATTCTCTTCTCAAAAACAAAAGAGGAAGAAGTGCCTTTATTGAAAGCAGTTACAGCTTTTGGCAGAAATGGAGTTTTTTTAAAGGCACCTGGCCCTATTGAAACAGCTCAGCACCTCACCCTTGGGCAGCGAGGGTGAGGGAGCAGCAGGGGCTTCTATCAGAAATGCCCATGTGCATCATCGCAGGGAGGCAGGGAGCCAGGGAGCCGAGTCCCTAAGGACTGGGCTGTAGGAACCAAATGGGACTGAATTCCAGGAGAGAAGAAAACTGAGAGAAGAGGCAGAAGCATGCTTATCTCTGTTCAACTTCCTTTCCTGCTTCTCCGCAAATGTAAAGGTTAGTCTCCAGGAGGCTGATGTGACAGTAAAAGGCATGACAAAGAAATTGTTTGCACAATGCCCTCTAGTCATGTAGAGAACACATGGTCACATCTGTCCACTACAATGCCCTCTGAAGCCAGGCTGGAAAGATGGTCCCCAGCAGCTACCCCCATTATAAGGCCCACTTTTGCATCCTCAATCACCAGCCGTGGCCACCCCCATTATTCCAAAGTCTTCAGTCTGCTTAGAAGAATAGCAGTGAAAGGGGTCAGGTGGGGCTTTGTCCTTTCTCTCTCTACCTGAATAGATTTTGTTTGGAAGAAGAAACCAAGGAGCAGAACTTGAATACTAGGTATCAGCTGAACATAAAATGTTAGTACTTTCCTCACCCCCCACATCTGCTTCTCTAGTTTATACATGCTTTTCACTGTGTGTTCTTTGAAGCGCTTTGAAGACAAAGCAGTCCTCTATCCTTTGCCCAGAAAAGTTCCACATGTAAAGAGGTCCTTTCGAGTGTGCTTTTAATCACACCAAAAACAAGCTTGCCCTTGGTCTCCTGTGTGAGGCTGGCATTCTGCAGGTCGCATTGTTCTCAGACTGAACATGTTATTTTCCAACACCTGAAAGTATGTGTCTGGATATCAAGAATAGAAGGGGTGTGTGGATAATCATATTAAAATCATAACAACACCTTTATGTTTTTCAAGGTAGAGTCGTGTCTAGTTCCTCACAATTGGTTTGCATGATTCCATTTGTTTCTATGTTTAAAATAGTGTCAGGCTGACAAGTCTTTTGTTCCCACTATCACATTGGCTTCTCTTTGAATCCGTGTGATAGCTGGATAATACAGATAAGCCAAACGTGGGTTAATCAATTCTGACTCTTCTGATCTGACTTATATTTCTGTGTGAATTTTGATGAATCAGAAATGTATAGAATATTCATGCCTCAGCCTGTAGTTATGACAGGTGCAGACTTTGCTTTCCATGTGTTCAGAATGATGGCACAATTCAAAGTGTCCCTTTCATGTGACATACTACTAATTGAATGATTTCCTTTCTTTTTTGAAATAATAGGATAGCCTGTTGGCTTTATACTTTTGAAATAGGAAATGGGAAATGTGGTTTAGAAAACCTTCTGTGAAGTGTTATCAAGGGTAAATAAATTTGTAATGATATAATTCTCATACCCTCAACACAAAAAAATTTCTGAAGGTTTTATTACAATAAGAAGAAAAGTGGAAAAAACACAAAATGAAATCTGTAACAAATGTAAAAAGGTCAATATAACAGGTGGATATTTTACCTTCAAGGGGACTATACTTTTCTATTCTTTATCAGTACTTCTAATTCCAAATTCCTGAACATACTACCAAAGCAAAGGTCAAGGCATGGGGGGACTGAATGGGATCTAGTCTCAAACACAGGGCAGATTTCTGGTTGTCTCATCAAAAGCAAACAGATACTTCCTGTTTCATTTGGGGAGGCAAAAAGCTTCAGAGAGCATCACACTCATCCTTACAAAAACAACAACAGTAACAAAAACACACACCAGACAAACAACAAATTCAAAGCTTTTATTTACCCTATCAGAAAGGTAAAGAGTGACAGGTGTCTACAGAGAGAAAGGAGGTGAGAACATGTTCTTACTTCAGACAGATGCAGTTGAATACTGGTAAGAACTTAGCTAAAATTGTTAACGAATTATTAAAGACTGAGTGTAGGTTATCAAGGGCTGAGTGTAGATGAGTAATGTAGAGATAATAGAACTGCCAGGGGCTCTAGATTTCACTTATTTTTATGTTCTTTTCCATTAACCTCACCCTGTGCTCACAAAAACAATAATGGTGACAGTCTTGAGAAAGCAGCCCTTGAAGTGCACGCTTGCAGTGAACAGTAGGGCTGTGGGGGAGGGGGATTCCCTTCTCCCTGGTCCTTTCCCCCACCTCTATTATGGACCATAAGCCTTACACTGTGGGGAAAAGGTCAGAAAACACTGTCACCTTAGGCACTGATGAAAACCCATTGTAGCTGGGGAAGAAAACAGAAAATAGAAATTTTCTGAACTTGGGGAAGGGGCAGGAGCATTGATAAAGCAGTGAAACCCTATGAGATTCAGGGGAAAGGGACTGCTAAAGTCTAAGGTATTATCTGAACTCTGAGAACAGTCCTCTCTCTGTCGTCAGGCTAACACGTGTCAAGTAACAATGGGATTTTGCTGGGAGAATTGCAAGCATGTGGCAAGAGACTCTTTGTGAGAAGCCGCCAAATAAAAAGGATGACCTAATGCTAAGGGTGAGGCATTGATACTGAGAGAAAAAAAAAAAAAACCGTATTGACCCAGCTGCATTGGAAACACCAGTTATGACTGGAGAAATCTGAAGCCTGTGTCTCACTGTGGGTCACCAACTCAACAAAACACAAACACAAGCTTTCAGTCGAGAGGGAGGTGTAGGTAAACATGCTTCACCTCCTCCAGCAACCACAGAAAGACTTACAACTAGACCTCAAAACAAATAACACCCAGAACGTCAGAAAGTCGAGCTATACAGAAGTCTGACAACCAAAAATTTAAAGAACCCACATTCATCCAGATGGGCAGAAGGGGTAGGGAGATGCAGTGTGGCACAGAGAGCTGCTGGCAGAACAGGCAGTCCCACGTTCACACGGGGTGGGTAAAAATCAGGAGGGATACTTGGGAGCAAGTGATCCCAGCCGCAGGCCAGACTGCAGAGACCTGGGAACCAGATTCAAAAAGATAAATCCCCATAACTTCTGGCTATAAAAACCAGTGGGAGTTGGGGTGGCAGAAGAAACTGTGGGGTTTTCGGGAGATTCCACATTAAGGGCCTGCACAGCATTAAAATGTATGCAGAAGCCCCTACTCTCAGATTCAGCACCAGGGCAACAGATAGAAGGGTGCTAATCACCCAGGGCAAGTGCCAGGCAAATCTCCAAAAGCCAGGGAATGGCATTGTCCCCTCTCTGAGCCCTCTCCCAACAAGGCAGTAAAGCGGATTGCCCTGCCCTGGCGATTACCTAAGGCTCCATCCCACACAATTGACAAGTGCTTTTTCTACAACAGGTCACACTACTAAGACAGGGAGTAAAAGCAGCTCCACCTGATACACAGAAACAACCACAGGGAGGCTGCCAAATTGAGGAGACAGAGAAATATGGCCCAAATGAAAGAACAGAACAAAACCCCAGAAAAACAACTAAGCAAAATGGAGATAGCCAACCTATCAGATGCAGAGTTCAAAACACTGGTGATAAGGATGCTCAGAGAACTCCTTGAGTAGAGCCACAGCATAAAAAGGACTTGAGAAGAAATGAAGCTTACACTATGTGAAGTAAAGAAAAATCTACAAGGAACCAACAGTGGATGAGATGAAGTTGGGGTTCAAATCAATGGCTTGGAACATAAAGAAGAAATAAACATTCAACCAGAATAGCAAGAAAGAAAAAGAATTCGAATAACAAGGATAGTATAGGGAGCACCTGGGACATCTCCAAATGTACCAACATCTGATCATAGGGATGCCAGAAGGAGAAGAGAAAGAGCAAGAAATCGAAAACTTATATGAAAAAACAATTAAAGAAAACTTTCCTAATGTGGCGAAAGAAATAGATATACAACCCAGGAAACACAGAGAGCACCAAACAAGTTGGACCCAAGAGGACCACACCAAGACACATCATAATTAAAATGCCAGAGATTAAAGATAGAGAATCTTAAAAGCAGCAAGATAAAAACAGAGAGTTATGTACAAAGGAGTTCCCGTAAGACTGTCAGCTGATTTCTCAACAGAACCTTTGTCAGCGAGAAGGGAATGTCAAGAAATATTCAAAGTGATAAAAAGCAAGGACCTAGAACCTAAGTTATTCTATCCAGCAAAGCTATCATTTAGAATAGAAGGGCAGATAAAGTGCTTCCCAGACAAGGTAAAAGCTAAAGGAGTTCATCATCCCCAAGCCATTATTATATGAAATGTTAAAGGGACTTACTTAAGAAAAAGAAGAAGATCAAAACTATGAACATTAAAATGGCAACAAATTCACAACAATCAACAACTGAATCTAAAAAAACAAACTAAGCAAACAAACAGAACAGGATCAGAATTGTAGATATGGAGATTATTTGGAGAGCTATCAGCTGGGAGGGAGAAGGGGTAGAATAGGGTAAAAGGTGCAAGGATTAAAAAGCATAATTGGTAGGTGCAAAATGGACAAGGGGATGTTAAAGAATAGTATAGGAAATGGAGAATCCAAAGAGCTTATATGCATGACCCATGGACATGAATGAACTAAGGGGGTATATTGCTGGAGGAATGAGGGTACTTGGTAGAGGGAGGCAAAGCGGAAAACATTAGGACAACTGTAATAGCATGATCAATGAAATATATTTTTTAAAATATTAAAAAATTGAAAACTAAAAAATAAACCCAAATACAGCTCATCTTCCTTGCTAGATTGATTCAGAACTCCACAGTAAATGCCTACCATAAGAAAGGTATGCCCATTTCCATCATAAAATTATTTATCTCAGTCTCTACTCTTCTATGCAAGGTATTCAGCTTTCAACAAACAATTATTAGTTAGGTAAAAAAGGAATTAAAAACACACTTTTTTTTTTGCAAAGAGACAAAGCAAACCATAGAGACAGACTCACCATGACACAGTGTTACAACTTTCAGACAAAGAATTTAAAATAACTGACTAACATGTTAAAAACTCTAATACCACAGGAAGACAACATGTAAGATAAGATGGGTATTTCTACAAAGAAATGAAAGCTATGAGTAAAAGTAAAATAGGAATGGTTAATCCGAGAAAAGAAAACCACAGTAATTGAGGTAACGAGTGCCTTCAAGAGGCTCTGACACAACCGGGGAAAGAATCAGTGTACTTGATAATATCTCAGTGTAAATCACAGAAGCTTAAATGCAAAGAGTAAAACTAATGGTGAATAAACAAACAGAACAGGGCATCTAAGAGCTGTGGGGAAACAAATGGCCTAGCATGTGTGTACTTAGGATCCCATGAAGGAAAAGACAGAAATAATGGCTGACATTGTCCAAACTCAGTGATGACTTTCGAGTTACCTATTTAAGCAAACACACGGATAAAGCCAAAAGGGGAGTGGATCAAGAGTGGGAGGTTGGGGTTGGTGTGGTGGTGGGGGGGAGGGGGAATGGAGACAACTGTCCTTGAACAACAATTAAAAAAAGGAGAAAAAAAAGAATTTCAGAGATTACACAAGATAAATACTACACACACTAATACACAGAAAGAACTCTAACCACATCTGTCCCAAACTGCTCGAAACCGAAGTGGGAGAAAAGAGATATCTTAAAGGCATCTAGAGAAAATAAAATGAAACACATTACAAATAAAGATAAGAATTACAACAGACTTCCTGTCAGAAATGGTACAATATGAAAGACAAAAGATGTCAACAGCACCAAAGGAACAAAAGAACCCCCCTGTCAACTCAGAATTCTACTCCCAGAAAATATATTCTTTAAAAAAGGAATTAGAAATAAAGACTTTATCAGGCAAACAGAAACATATTATTTATTGCCATCATGTCTATCTTGTAGGAAATGGGTTTTTTTTAGATTTTATTTATTTATTTATCTTTAGAGGGGAAGGAGAGGGAGAGAAACATCAATGTATGGTTGCCTTTTGTGTGTCCCCTGCTGGGAGGTGGCCTGCAGGGAACCGACCTGCAACCCAGGCATGTGCCCTGACTGGGAATCGAACCGTGATCCTCTGGTTTGCAGGCCCCTGCTCAATCCACTGAGCTATGCCAGCCAGGGTGGAAATGTTTTTAAGAGGACTTATGACAAAAAGAAAATTTCAGACCAAAAAACCCCAAGAAAAAACAGATCTACCGAGAATTGAGAACTAAATGTGTATTTCCTTGCTTTTAACTCTTATAAAAGATAACAATAACTAAGCATAAAATAATTATTTCTCAAAATAAATGCAAAATTTTTTGACAAAATTCAACATCCCTCTATTTTTAAAATCTCTCAGCCAATTAGGAACAGCGGGGAACTCTCTTCACAAGATGAAAAGCATCTACTAGGAACCTACAGCCAACATCGTGTATGTATGGAGACTGAGTGCTTCCCTCAAGGATCGGGAAGAAGCAGGAATCTCTCCTCTTACTTTTTCTCTGTGTGTTCAACATTGTACTAGAAGTCCTAGTCAGAGCAAAAGTCCAATTCAAAAAAGGCACATAGATTGGAAAAAGACAGAATTCTCTATCGCAGATGACCTAGTTACCTATTATAAAATTCTAAAGAATCTACAAAAGAGTTCCTAGAACTAATAGGTCAGTTCAGCAAAGCCACAAGATACTTGGTCAATATGCAACAATGAATTGCATTTTTATTTCTAAGTAATGAAAAATTAGAATCTGAAGTTAAAAACAAGATCATTTACAATGGCTCCAAGGGCAGGATATACAGCATAGCACAAAAAGTAGGTTTAAAGTTGTGAGTATACAAAACACAGGGTTTATTCTTGAATTGTTACATATTAATTATTGTATATCTTCTATTCAAACAACTGTAAACCTACTTTTGCCCTACTCTGTATATCTCAAAAACTACAAAATACTAATGAAAGAAAGCAAAAGAGACCTAAAGAGAAATAGAAATACCTACTGTGTTCCTGGATTGACAAAATATTGTTAATATGTCAATTCTCCCCCAATTAACCTAGAGATTCAAAGAAATCTCAGTGAAAACCCCAGGAGGATGTTTTATTGCTATTGAATAGTTATAATATTCACATGAAAGAAGGAACTAAAATAGCCAAAGCAGTTTTAGGGGGAAAAGAACACGGGTCAGCTGTAGCACTCACACTAGCTGATTTCAAGGCTTCCTATAGCAGTAACCCAGACAGTGAGTTATGGGCAAAAGGACGGACACACAGATCAGTGGAATACAATTAAGATTCCTGAAGTAGACTCACACATATGTGACAACTAGTTTTGGACAAAAATGCAAAGAAAATTTAGGAGGAAAGGATAGACTTTTCAATAAATGGTGCTAGATGTCTCTCTGTAAAAAATAGTGATAATACTATTACTTTGACCCAGACGTCACACCTTTTACAAAAGCTAACTCAAAGTGGACCATAGACCTACAGATAAAATGTAAATGTATTGTATTCAAGCTCCTAGAAGTCAGGGGAGTAAAATGTGGGTCAAATTAAACTTAGCGAGTAATGGTAGATTATGCAAAATTTTAAGTTCCTCTGCCAATCTGAGATTCCATTCTCTGAGTCCCATCTGAGCACCAACTACACGGTATGAAGTCCAAATGCATAACTTGGCACACAGTAGGCCTCCAAAAAATGTTAGCTCCCACGAGTGTGCATCTAAAACATCCCTCTCTATTGTCCATCTTCTCCACCAAGTCTGCAGTCCTACTTTGCTATGAATTCTCATTCTACTCACTGTACAAAGCAGTAAATCAAAACAGATCTAAAAACATTGCTTTTCTCAGTTGGCTCTTGCTTCTGTCCAATTTTCCCCTTTCTTTTGGGACCCCTTTGTGTCGGTCTCTGGCTGATCAGTGTTCACACCACGTTCTGATTTAGTGTAACCTGCAGCTTTCGAGAACACTGAGAGACTTACTCCCTCTTCCAAATTAAAGATGAAGGCGCTAAATAAGACCATCCTGACAGCCATCTCTGCGCCTTCTTACAACGAGATACTTTGCAATTTATTAACAACCTTTCTTTGTGATCTCATAGCTAATTTTGCAAATAAAATTTCCTGAGACCTATCAAATCTTTACCAACATAAAATATATTACATCTCTTGCATTTCCCCTTCATCTATTCATAACTCTGTCAAAAAAGCCATTGTGCCAGCATGATTTGTTTCTTTGAAGCCTGAGCCACTTATTGTTCCTGATATCATCATTCTCCTACTACATATATATATATATATAATATATAATTATTATGGCTGGAAGTGATGTTTACAGGGCAATAATTACCAGTATCTTTTTTTCCTTATTTCTCACTTTGAAGATCAGGATATGTTTCATATGCACATCAACCCATTCATCTGGGAATTTCCCTGATTCTACACCAAGTGCTCAGCTTGATTTTCTGTGATTACTCATGAATCTTATCAGAGGGCCCATCCTCTGGATCTTGAGCTACATCCTGAGTCATACAGGTCAATGTCAGGGAGGTCCGTGGCCCCTCACAATGTGTGGAAAAAGCACTTTCTAGGTTCCAAAAGGGAAGCACATGAATCCTAGGTTCTGACTTGGATGGATATATTTTTTCAGAGTTCCTATGGACATACAAGCTTTTAGAAAATGTTAAGAATTATAGAAATTAGTTCAGAAGTTCTGCCTCATTTACATATGGCCTAGAAGGGAAATTTGGCCATCTTAATCTCCTAGATATTTATGTGTTTTGGTGTCTTGTCTTTTAAAGAAAGAAAGTGTTATTTATTGAAACCTTATCCTAGACCAGACATTCTTTTAGTTCTCATTTAGTCTGCATGACAATGCTTAATATATATTTTATTATACCCATTTTACAGATGGCGTTGTAGAGACTGTCTTGAGGCCACAGGGCAAGGGATAGATCTGGGACACACACGCACTGTGTAACTTCAGAGACCGGTCACCAAACACTCAGAGAGCCTTGAAGAATTTGAATTCAGGTCAAGAGAAGATCTGATTATATTTCTTAAAGGGAAACATTAACTTTAAAAATAGAAAAATATACATAGAACAATAAAAGGTGGGAGGTATTAGCTAAAGTAATACTTCATGCAGATTCTGAAATATCAAATAAGAGACAATTCTGCAAACAGTTTTAGGATGCATGAGGAACTCACATTCCTATGAAAGTTGCCTTAGACATCCTGACCAAAAAAAAGAGGGGGGGTCACCTAGATTTAGAAGGGTATGACTTCTAAATTGCTGACTCCAGTCTTGAGTTGCAGTTCTTTAACCATATAATCTAGAAGAGACTTCCAAGAAGAGTGCTTGTGCTGAGGACCAACCTTCTGAAGAGCATCATTCTGTTTAGTGATATTTCCAGAGATCCTCTTCTCTTCTGTCTTACATCCCCTTTTTCTTCATCCTTTACACATGGTAGACAGAATGCCTTTTTACATAATTCAGTGTTTTTGATGGGAAGAAGAGTGATCTAAAGTTATGAGGGGTACCATTACTTATATAGATGACTATGTTCTCAATGTTTTCCACCTTCTTTCCTTCCTTCCTCCTTCCCTTCTTCTTTTTTTAATATTGTACTTTTAATTTATTTTTCTTTATATTTATTGTTAACACTATTCCAGATGTCCCCATATGCCTATTATGCCTGCCTCCACCCAGCCCCCACCCCACCCCTTCCCTCTGATCCTCACCATCCTGCCTTTTTTAAAGCAGGGTTTTGCTTTCAGGAGTTATTGCATTCTAATTTATAGTTTCTACGAACCATATAATATTTTAAAGTATTCAATGGGCACACCTTGGCTTAGAAGTTTTCTATACTTCCTTGCAGTGAATGAACAAAGTACTTACTTTAAGCCAGTGCTCCTTTCTTGAATACAGTGAAATCTTGTACCCCAGCTCTCTGTGCATTTTTGGATGCTAGGTGAGGAATGGAGAAATGTAAGCTAGCTGGTGAAAACGCGAGTCCGAGGTACCCAATATGATTTTCAATCATATTGTAAAATATATGTATTTTAAAAATTGAAATTCATGTAATTTTCTGACTTGATTGAACTAGAAACTCTCAGCAAGAGCTTGATTTCCAGCCCATTATCCAGACTAAGAGGTTTGGATGAGCTTCTGTTAAGGATGCAATTCTTAGGCTCTCCGAATTCTGCTCATCAACAGGAAAGCCACGTTGCAGACGACACGCGGAGGAGCTCTGGTGTCCGCTCATTTCCACTGCCCGGACCATCGGCGGGCAGGGCACCACATTCTGATGCATAGTGCCGGCACGGTGCCCTTGCCCAGAACAGTGGCTTTGCTTCTTCCTTTAGCTACTTCTCTGGGCTGAGAACACAAAGGGAGAGCAAGTCTAGAATAACAAAAGCCACTGCATAATATCAGCAGGGATGCAGAGTGGTGGTAAAGGTTTTAGAGCCGCTTGGAGCCTCGGTTTTCATATTTTTAAAATGGGGGTAATACCTACTGCTCAAGTGTGGTTAAAAAAAACCTGAGAGGAGATATATATTTATATACATATTTATATATCTCCTCTCAGGTTTTTTTTAACCACATTTGAGCAGTATATATCATTACATAAATATATTTATATTTATGTAATTATATATAATATGTTTTATATAATTTATATCGGTATCATTTATATAATTAATATATAAATTTATTTTTATATTAAATATATGTGGTATATAACTTTATATTGATTAAAGTGTACTTATTTTTATTTATATTTATATAGTCACACGAAGTGACTAGCTAGACAGCACAGTAAAGTGCCCGAGGTATCTGGTGCCTGTTGGTATTATTTAATGAAATACACACTGGGGGTCAAGGGCTCCTGTCCAGGCAGAGCCTGCAGAGACCCTTCCCATTCCTTCCCCCAGTGCTCTGCCCAGGCGAACGTGCCCAGAGCCCCTCGCCACCAGCAGTTCTCGTTAGGCCTCCATCCTGTGCTACACCGGCTAGGGTGCTGCCTCCTCTCATTCAGCTCAGCTAGCCTGTTACTCGTGCAGTTTCAGGTGTGGAGGAAACCTTTGCCAACGGAATGAAACAAGAGTTCTAACTTCTTTCTCCCCCAGTTTCTGAACCTAGATGATATGAGAACTTAGGTATATGATTTTTTTTCAGTGTCTCAAAATGCATGTACTTCTTAGCTCAGGATCTAAGGATAATTTGATCTTTATGAATATAATATTTGAGGTGTTACTGTTCAATCTGAACACATCCTTACATTATAGACATGATGCCTTTTTAATAAAAGTGTTTTGGGAAGCTGCAACTGTCTGACATGTATAGGTAGCTAAAATAAGTGTGTGTGTGTGCGTGTGTGTGTGTGTGTGTGTAGCCTAAGTTATGCATGCTCTTTTAAAAAAATTATAGAATTGAGATATATCAATGGAAATTAAAATGTAAGTGACCTCAAATCTCACTATCTAGAGTTTATTTCATTGTTAATCTTCTAGACTCATTCGGGTTGTCTATGTGTGTGCACCTAAATTTAAAATGCAGACAGCCTGTAATAAAATAGAGCTACACTTTACATACTGATTTTGTTCCACCCAATAATATTAAAACTCTCTTTGCATATATATCTATATATTTACATCTCTATTCCAAATGACTACAAATACTGTAATTTATTTAATCAATTTTTTAATACTCAAATTGTTTCAGTTTTTACTTATAAATGTGACCTGAATACCTCAGGCTTTACTCAACAGTGAATATAAATATAATCTCAGTAACATTAGTTTCCCAAATAAAATAATTCTAAAGCCACAAATTCCATAATTTTCAAATTTCCTCCTTACATATTTCCAAGTGTCCACAGGAGGGCTTACCTGTGTCAGTGGATTGGTCCTGGCTATTGCATGCTTCTGCGACCAGCTGAGCCAAGGGGATGGATGTGTCCAGAGCCTGACTGGTCCACAGAGATGCACTTTGGGCTGGAACTTCGCTCTTGTCGTACCAACTTATCACCATGTTCTGAAAATCTGCTATCCCAGATGCTGGCACAACAAAATACTATTTTGAAGTACATTAATACTTACTTCAAAAGTTGATCATCTTTATTGCTATCACCACCCGCTTGGAGGTGAGAAGGAGACTGAATCTCTGCTCTGCTCGGCCAGGCTCCACAGTGAGTCTGTTCAAAGCCCAGTGGTCCCGTGTTGAGTGGAACACTCTCATTCTTACACAGCTTCTTTCTCTGAGTGTTCACCCGCACCCCCTAGTAGAAGCTAGAATGACCAACCATTTTAGTATTTTCCTGGTTTTAGCACTAGAAGTTCCATGTCCCAGGAAACTCCTCAATCCCCAGCAAATGGAATGGTAGGTAAATCGCTAGTGGATGGATTGGTTCAGGGGCTGGTGTCAACTGTCTTTAGAACTACTGCTCATTTCCAATGACTAGGCCCTGTGTCTAAATCTCTCTTGCTTTTTCCTTTCTGGTAAAACTCATTTTAGGATCCTCCCCTCTGGTTTCCACAGGGGCCACAGGTACCAGATATACCTGTATATGTTTCAATTTTTTAAAAAATACAGTGTTTCAATTATTTATCCTCAAGAAGTTCTTCCCTTCCTCACTTAGTATTGTCATCAGTCTCTTACAGCAGTAGATGTGCGTGTGCATACGGTGGGAGAGATGTTGCCTGGCCACACTCAGCAGAACCTCCAGAATCCCATCGCTTTCACCTTAACACCCTGATGAACCTCTTGTACTCAGAGGTCTATGTATGAGTCAGATTGTTTCTTTAGGCTAAATCCCCCAAATGTCATTGCCTTTTGATTTTTGGTACATATTACCAGAGTGCCCTCCAGAAATCTATTCCAATGCGCTTTAGTAGAGGGGGATGGGGTGCGTATTTTTTAAAACCATGCAAATTCATGTCTCAGGTGAAAAGAAGCTCTGACTTGTTTCTGGGATAACAGAGTACATTCCATGCCAGAAAGTCCTTGTCAGAGGGGAAAGGGAGAGGCTAGGAGAGGAGGGCTGAGGCAGAACAGCTCCAGAGTTGCCTGAAAGGACATGAAGCTTTATTAAGCCCTTTGCTCTTGGTGCTTTGTGGGTCCTGGGCAGCATCTTTGCCTAGAGCATCCATGCAGTACCCCAGCATAATGCTTTCTCCTTCACTCAGGTCCCAATCCTTGCAGGCTGTACAGGTAGGCCCCTACCAGGGAATCTGTACTTGGAAGGAAAACAGAGACCAGAAAATTTCTACTCAGACTTGCTCTCATTTCTTTGTAGATTTCCACAGAATCTGCAACTACAGGCTCCTGGGAAATAAAAATGATGAGAAACCCAGACACAGGTCACTATTAGCCAAATGAAGTTGTTGCCTAGTTAGTTGGATAGCACCCTGAGGTGGTGTGAGTGAGACAGTCTTGGACAGAGTTGCAGAAGCCATGTGGGAGGCTGATCAGGGTTACTGACGGGGCTTTGGGTCTCATGCAAGCCCTGGTTAACAGGCCTGCGAGCTTCCTGGGCCAGACCCCTAATGAAGGGATGGCTCAGTAGCTGCTGGAGTCAGGCAGGAAATGGTGAAACCTCGGAGCCTCAAGCGTATCAACTGATTTCATCCCATAAAGTATATTCAATGCATGCTCTGGAATAAAAGGCACAGCAGATGTGTGCCAAGGCCATGTCCACTTCTATCCTGTTTCAAATCCAAGTAAAGAACATGTAAAGTGTTCCACATAAAGAGGATGCCATATTTGTGTAAACAATTTATAATTCTCCTCATGTAAAAGTTCCTGGCAGTGATGTGTTCCTCACTGAGCACTACGGGAAGCAAACCAAAATTATCATTAGATCTGAGAGTACTAAACAGACATACATCAACATGATTAACCATCCAAACTAACTTAATAAAAGATCCAGTTCTCTCAACAGTCCTACAGAGTCCAGGGCAGGCAGATGGTCATGATCTTAGTCTGAGCTGGCTGAGGGTCTCCGATCAGAAACCAGGCTTCCAGAGTGCTCCCACTTTGCTCATCCAAAACATTCAAGTCCACCCTGAGCTTCCTGAACTTGAATGAAAAACACAGGATCACAAATTCTCTGCAATGAAGATGGTGGCCCAGACAATGTCTTTATTTAGGTGTTAAACCCTCCAATGTCTCCTAAAGAGAAGAATTCCAGCGGGACTCAGGGGAAACCTGGTTTCTAGTCCCAGTATGTCCATTGTCCAGCTGTGTAACCATAAGCAAGTTGCTTCTTTCTGAGCATCAGTTTTATGGCCTTTAAAATGAAAAGTTTGAGCTATATTGTTTCCTAAGATCTTTCACCTCTAATATTGTCAGCAAAATGGCTCTTACCAAATAAATAGCTCGCATCCCTTTTGAGATGGGGAAAGTTAATTTTAAAATCATTGATCGACTTTCTGCAGCCATCACCTGGAAAGCCCCATGCCAAAATTCAGATTCACTTCTTTGTCCTCCATTGCTTCCCGATTACCCTGGGTGGTCTTGGGCAATGGCAGTGTTCCAAGACCTGTGGGTACATATATACAAAACCAACTCTTACAATGGTAATGGCCAAAGAAAGAGCAGTCTTGCTCCTTTTGTGCCATTCTTTGGGTTTCTCTGGCTATTTGAGAAGAAAATTAAATGACCCTTTATCACCTTCACATCCACACTCTATATTTTATGCTTTTCTGAAGCAGCTCTCTTCTGGAATGCAGATTTTACCTAGACAGATACTGATTTCAACCTTCTTCAAGCTCCAACTGAAAGAAACACTCATATTGGTTATAACATTATCTCCTGGTTTCCAATGTGGATGTTGAGAAGTCAGCTGTCAATTTGACATGACAGTAACCTGTCTTTTCTCTGGCTACTTTTAAGGTTTCCTCTTTATATTTTATGTCCTAAAATTTCACTATAATGTGTCTAAGAGTGGATTTCTTTTCATTTATCCTTCTTGGAATTCCTTTGGCTCCCAGAATCTATTATTTTATTTCTTTCATCAAATATGGAAAGTGCTCAGCCATTCCTTCTTTGTCTATTGCCTGTTCTGCATTTTTCCTATTATCTCCTGAAATTATGACTAGTCTAGATCAAAATATCTTATTCTATTCTCCATAACTCTTAATTTTTCATTCATAGTTTTCCACTTCTTGGTCTTTCTATGCTATATTTTGGGTGATTTGCAGATCTAACTTCTACTTAGTCAATTCTTTTTTTCAGCTGTATTTAAACACAAAACTTTGTATTGTTCATAGAATTTATTTAAATTACTAAAATTTTTATTTTTAGAAGTATTTTTGGTTCTTTCTCAAGTGTGCTTTGCCATATGTTCAGTACTCTCCTTTATTTCTTTAAAAATGCTGTTTTATATTATTTTTTACTTTTTTATAGTTAATATCTAAAATTCTGATATCTGCATGTTTTGTGAGATTCACTCGTTATCTTCTATTGCCTTTTGCTCACATTTGCTTGTCATCTCATGTTTTTAGTGATTCTTGAATCATCTCATATTCCCTGAGATTTATATTCTTCAAAGAGGGGCATTAAGAACATGGGATTAGCTTTAAGCAAATTTTTAATTTGGGGTTTCTAGGCCATTGAGATGGTATAAATTTTTGTCCAAATTCCCAAAGCTAAGGCACAGGCAGACAAATGTCCCTCTGTGAGACAAGTCCTCCTACAAAGAAAGCAGCTATTTAGAGGTAATGGTTTATTCAAAACCCCAGGATTTGTCTCTGATTCTCCCTGGATGTAGCTCTAGGCCACCACCATCATCATGGAATTTGGGCAAATGCGAGCTGTGCTGATTTTAAAATGAGGTCTGTCCAGAAAGTATCCAGTCATGTGCTATGAAAAAGAGATATTTATTGAAGAAGGTACAACATACAAGAACCTTGTACATAGGACAATGACACCTCAATCCCCTTCAGGGTAGGCACTTTGGGACCTCACACAGTTCTTCCAGTGTCTCTTCCACTGTTCAAAACACTCTGCAAAATCCTTTGTTGGAATCACCATCAGCTGCCCCAGCATATTTTCCTGAATCTCATGAATGGTTTCAATTATCTTCCCTTTCAAAGGTAATTTTAGTTTTTGGAAAAGCCAGAAGTCATAGGGTGCCGAATCTGGGCTGCATGGGGGCTGAGTCCCCTGGGTTGCCAGTCTTTGTCAATTAAAGCCCATATACATTGAATATTCTCAGGTGTTCTGCTTGTTGCAGGCCTTCCAGAATGTGGATCACTTTCAACAGGTTCCCGACCATCTTTGAAGTGTTTGTGCTGCACTTTTATTTGCACTGCACTCATTGCACTATCCTCAAAAGCCTTCTGAATTGTCTGAATAGTTTCTGCTGAGGAATGCTCAAGCTTAACACAAAACTTGATGCAGATTCATTGCTCTACTTGCTCAGTCATTTTGAATGCTACAGCCATACAGTACACATTCTCATTCAATGGTGTCTACTGTCCCCACTGACTAGTACAATATAGTCATCATTGTTTACACATGCACATTCCAGTCCACCCTCCTTGGCTGTCAGGTTATATCAATGTCATACAAACTATCCTTGTTACATTAACAATGGCTGGACTTTTCATGGACCAACTGTGTATATCCACAGTTTCTTCAATGCTTCTCCCTTCAAATAGTGAAACCTAATTCTCCTCCCCTTGAGCATGGGCTGAACTTAGTGACTCTCTTCTAATGAGTATAATATGATGAATTTTATGTTGTAGGACTCAAGACTAGGTCATAAGCATTGTGACCTCCTCCTTGCTCTCCTTGGATCATTCGCTGTAGGAAAAGCCAGCTGCCATGTGGTCAGGAGCTCAGTCAGCCCCTATGGAGAGGTACACAGGGCACGAATCTGTGGCCTCTGCTGAATGCCACGTGAGTGTGCTATCATGGAAGCAGGTCCTCCCACCCCAGGCAAGCTTTCGAAACACTACGTCCACGACCCTTATCTTAACTGCCATCTTTGAACCCAAAACCACCCAGCTAAGTAGCTCCAAAATTCCTGACTCCTATTTTTTTAAAAATAATTATATTTGATCTAGCTTTTGGGGAGTTTTTTCTTGGAAGGAGGTTTTGCACATTGCCTGGCATATTTCTGAAAACAGAACTCCTCACATTTATTACTAAATCCTCTTACCTCATCTAAGCCCAGTTAAGTGGTTCATTAACTTGATTGTGTAGGTTAGAAAGGTAATTCAAAGAGGCTGAGTATTCTCCCCAAGGTCACACCACAAGCAAGTAATGCAGTGGGGTCCTGAACCCAAATATGGCAAATCCCGAACTCCATGCTCCTTTCAAAATCACAAGTTGAGGGTTGAGAGCGCTGTTGTCATCTAATCTAGCTGTCTATCCACTGGAAATAGTTTGTTTCAGAAGCAGTAGGTGAGAAGAAATAGAGACAGAAGCTGGGAGTCCTGCTATCAGTGCGTTAAGGACATGGGGCGACTCTAGTGAACCTTTAGTATAAACTGCTGACACTTCCTTGAAAAGGCCCTTTGGCCACAGAGCTGTCTCCTCTTCTACTTCCCTAAGTGTTTCCTGGGAACCTACTGCAAAGAACAGTCTTGAGCACAGTTTGCTCTCCTCTATGTGTGTTCTCTAGGGGGACTGGGTTGCTCATACATCTTCCATTAGTGCTCATTCGTGGACAAATCCTTGCCCTCCTTAAAGTCCCACCGCTCTGTCTTTCCCTGGCTTGTCTTCCCGTTATCAGCTGGACGGTTGCATGACCAAATGATGAGCTCATGATAGCACACACCCAGTGGGCAAGTAGTTTAACTTTCCTAAGCCTCAGACTTCTCACTTACAAAATGGGAGGAACAGTGCTTGTCTTTAGTGCTTGTGAATATTAAATGTTATAAAGTGTATAAAACCAATGCTTGGCACATAGTAAATCCTGAGTAAATGGTAGTTATCTAGAAAGTTTGAGACATTTGGTTGATGTTGGTTGGTGGCAAAGTGTGCGATCGGGAAATGTTCATTTTTATGTATTTTTCAGATTCACATTTCATCATAACACAGATGTAATTTCAGTGAAAGCAACAAGAGAAGAATATAGAAGGCCTTTCCTATGGCCTCTATCAACCCTGGGATTTAACAACATCAAGAGGGCTATTTAGACAGTTTTAAGGCTACATATTTGCAGATGGAATTTTAAGGGTGAAAGCCCAGTTGTAACCCTAAGGTGTTTAAATAACCCTGTAATTTGAACTAAATTCCCCCAGCAGTATCTTAACTCCTCCAGGCTCCTGTCTGTCAATCCAAGCCCCACTTTCAGGACCACCTGTCAGCTGCTGGAAAGGCTGGGGTTCTGTGAGGCTCCCAGCTGTAACCTGATCTCCACAAATGTTCAAGGGATGCTACAGCTGCCACACAACTTCTCAGTTTTAGTGATGTGCAGTGGCGGAGGTTCAACGGCAGGCTTCTGGAAAGTTTCCATTCATTTACTTACTCATTCACCACACATGTTTCGTACTCACTTAGGGCCAGGCCCGGTGCTCACTATGCAGTGGGAATAAAAAGGGAGTAAAATAGGGCCTCTGTCTTCAGGGACTCACAGGTTAGCTGTGGGCATGGACAGACAACAACATGTTACAAGACAGCATCATGGCACAGGAGTAGAAATGGGCACACACTGGCCAGAAAGTGATTAACCATCCGAGGTGGGAGGAGACAGAAGAAGGGAGACTTCCCACATCAGTGACATTTGGGTTGGCCAGTCATCATTTCTCTTGGCTACCTAATCCTTTTCTGGTTCCCCTGTCATTGTCAAACAAGTTCCTAGTTTCTTATTTACCTCATTTTTGCACCCACGTCTCCCACCCTCAACACCCCCCCAGAGGCCCTTTGAGTTCAGCATTAAATCCTGCTGTTTCTTCTTCTGTCTCCTTTCTCCTTTCCACCACTTTGGTCCAGGATATAATCGCTGCACACCTGGACTCCTGCCTCCCAATTAGCTCCCCTTTCTTCAGCCAGTGTGACTCCCCTCTCGTCTCTTGTACACACATCATCGAGAATCATCTTCCTCCAGTGCCACTTAGAGCACATCATTCTTCTATTTGCTTGCCCATAAAAGCTCCCTGCTGCCTCCCAAATCATATTAAAACTGCTCTAGTCTTGGGCTGCAGGGCCCACTACCAATTAGCCTGGCTTTGCCTACCTGCTGACCATTCCTGCTCAGCTCAGGTTGACATGCTTCGCTCTAGCCAGGCACGGCTCTTCCACCTGCTTCCTTCCAGCTGCCCTGCCCTCCCCAGGTGTGTGCCTGAGATCACTGCATGTGTTCCTACCCGTGTGTGTGTGTGTGTGTGTGTGTTGGTGGAGGCGTGTTTGCAAGAAAGAGAGAAAAGAAGCCAACCCTCCCTCGAGATTCTTTTATAGAGGAAGGTAGTAAACATGAGCACCAAGGGTAGAGATGAAAGAAAAACCAGGAGAGAGGGGTGTGGGTGGCTGTTCAGTGGGGAGAGGCCACCGACCAGTGCTCTGATGCTGGGTGGGAAGCTGAAGGGGCATGTGAGCCAACCCGAAGTGCCTCCGCTAACTGCGTTGCCCCATCTCCCTGCCTTCCTTCAGGGGTGCTCTGCCTCATCTTTCCTGGGCTGATCTCTCAAGTCCCTCTCACCTGCAAATCGAACCAGGATGTTCCTATCCGTCCAAGTCCTCTCAGCTTTCTTTCAGGTAGAGTACAGCTCTAAGCTTTTACTCAGAAGGCNACATGCTTCGCTCTAGCCAGGCACAGCTCTTCCACCTGCTTCCTTCCAGCTGCCCTGCCATCCCCAGGTGTGTGCCTGAGATCACTGCATGTGTTCCTACCCGTGTGTGTGTGTGTGTGTGTGTGTGTGTTGGTGGAGGCGTGTTTGCAAGAAAGAGAGAAAAGAAGCCAACCCTCCCTCAAGATTCTTTTATAGGGGAAGGTAGTAAACATGAGCACCAAGGGTAGAGATGAAAGAAAAACCAGGAGAGAGGGGTGTGGGTGGCTGTCCAGTGGGGAGAGGCCACCGACCAGTGCTCTGATGCTGGGTGGGAAGCTGAAGGGGCACGTGAGCCAACCCGAAGTGCCTCTGCTAACTGCATTGCCCGATCTCCCTGCCTTCCTTCAGGGGTGCTCTGCCTCATCTTTCCTGGGCTGATCTCTCAAGTCCCTCTCACCTGCAAATCGAACCAGGATGTTCCTATCCGTCCAAGTCCTCTCAGCTTTCTCTCAGGTAGAGTACAGCTCTAAGCTTTTACCCAGAAGGCCATAGTCTAACTCTGCATCCTTCTGCAAAGTTATCTCACATCACTGTTCCCTTTCCTCATTCTGCTCTCGGCAGTGTGGTGGTTCTTCCAGTCTCAGGAATAGTCCAGACTCTCCCATCACAGGGTCATTGCGTATGCTGTTCCCTCTGCCTGACATTTTCTTGGTCACATCCCACACCTGGCTGACCCTTTTTATTCTTCAGAGTCTCAGCTTCCATATCCCGTTCCCTGATCACCTCCATTATGATCTTCTACGACAACAATACTCTGTACAGTCCTGTCATCGTACCAGTTATAGTGTGTAAATCTACATGTGATCATTTGTTTTCTTGTTGACTTGTCACCTCCACTAGCAGACTGCAAACTCCTTGAGACAGGAAACCATTTGTCTTGTTCACTGATGGCTCAGAGCAGGAGCTAAGCCATCGCTCACCCAGCCTCCTCTGGATCTCTCCAAAGCACAGGCATGCTGTGATTGGCCCAATCTATGGTCAAGAGGAAACACCCTGGTGCTCCAGGAAGCTTTCTTCTAAGAAGCCTCGTGTACACCCAGTCCACCAGATCACTCCATCTTGCCTTTCAATATCTGTGCAAGCACCTCCAACATCCAAGACAGTTTTCCAGATTAACGCTTCCCAAGTCTAGTCCAGGACCTGCAAATTCAAATGCCTGCAGAGACCAGGCAAGTAATTGAGAGGAGTGGGCCACGTGGAGGGGCACAGAGAGTGCTCTCAACTGCAGACCTCTGTCCCTTATAAAGGGAGCTAGCTCCAGGGGGTGTTAATATGCAAGAAAAGCAGGCCCCATAATATAAGCTTTTCCAACTTTTCAAAAGAAATAAAAAATATGAATTTCTATAGAAAACATCTGGATGTTTAAAACACGGTAGAGGCATATTTCTGCAGTCTCTCTCGGCCTGATGGCCAATGCCTGCTCCATTCTTTCAAGAAAGTTGCTTGGCACTTGCATTCGTAAGTGGTGGGCACACTCACATTCCGAGTCTTGTATTGTGTCCTGTAGCCAATGCCAGGCTTCTCCTGAGGGCAGAAAGTGTGCCTTTGTCTTCTGTGCAACCCCTCCAGATCACTGAGGGAGCACAGCATTCTACTCTCCCTGTCAACACTGGGGCTAACAAAGCATTTCTTATGAAGGCAGCAGGCAGCTCTGCTGTTCTGTGAACAGAAGCCTTGCCTGTTACACACAGAAGCCGGCACTTCACGCGAGGCTCATGCATTCCATTCATTAGGCCTTCATGCCTCAGTCAGTGGGAGAGTTACAGACTCTCCACCTCATCTGTTCTCCTTCTACCTTAATGCCTTGTTGAAAGGTGTCCCTGTCCTTTGTTCCAAATTCCAATCTCTTCTGTGCTAGGATGATAGTGTTAACTTTGTGATTGTGCATAAGTCAGCAAACCAGCAATGCCTTATTCACCCAGCATTGTCAGGAAATGAGGTGTTTCATGTAATTAAACTGTCCAGATAACTAGCGTTAGCCAACATGTTAAAGATCAACACTTTAAAAAGAGTAAATGGAAACATCCCCAAATGTATTACATAACCTCTTGCCTTCTTTGTTTTTAAATTATTTATATCATTTTTTTCTTCAGAATGCAGACAAAAGAGTGAAGAGTGATAATTAAGTTTCCCTCCCACCCCAGCACCCAGGCCTCCCCCCAACCCCTGTCCCTAGCAGATGCCTCCTTACCACCAGGTTACAGGGTATCTCCTTCCTCAGAGAGTTTATACACACATGAGCACATTTTTTAAATAAAAAAAGAACCTGCTATGACACTGCCCTGCATCTTGCTTTTTAAAATCATTTCTTGGTCATTCCCCATCATCAGCACGCGAAGAGTCGCCCGGTCTATGTAGCCGCAGCACCCTGTTCTGCCGTGTAGGGGGCAGGATCGCCAGTAGGCAGATCCTACCGTGTGGGCACCGGAGGTTTATTTAAGCAGTCCCCTGCTGATGGGCATCTCATTGTTCCCAATCTTTGGCTATTCTAAAAAAATGCTGCAGTTATAGTCTCTAAATTGACTCCATTCTGCACGTGTTCTAGTATCCCCGTAGCTTAAATTCCCAGAAGACAATCGCTGAGTCTCAGAAAGGATTACGTGCATTTGTAATTTTGAAAACTATTGTTACATTGTACTTCATAGAGTTTGCATCAATTTTCTTCTCTTGCCGTTACTGAAGGAGAAGACCTGTTCCCTAACAGCTTCATCAGCGCAATGTGTAACTAGCCTTTTACTGGAAGCTTTATCAATTAGTGAATGAAGAATGTTAATTTCAATTACTTTAAAAATATTTTATCATGGATGTGGCTTTTTATAATGTGTTCTTTGTCTCTCCTCACATGGTTCAGCTTGAATTTTACTTTGAAACTAGGATTGCACCACATGCATTCTTATTCTTTCCACTTTTCTTATAAATCTTTGTCCATCCTCCTTTTTAAACTATGACACCTTATTTTTTAAATCAGTTCCAGGTTTACAGAAAGATTGAAGAGAAAGTAGAGTTCCTATATCCCCCCCGTCTGTCCCCTACTCTCAACCCCCACACAACTTCCTCTATGATTAACACGCTGTATTTGTGCGGTGCATTTGTTAAAATGGATACATTATTATGAACTAAATTGTGTTTGTGTTTTGATAAATACATGTCATGTATCCACCATTACAGTATTATACAGAATGGTTTCACAGCCCCCCCCTAAAATTCCTCTGTGCTCTGCCTGTTCGTCCCTGCCCCCACACTCAACCCCTGGTAACCACTAATCTCTTAACCGTCTTCAGAGTTTTGCCTTTTTCAGAATGCCATGTAGTTTGAACCATATAGTGTCTACCCTTTTCAGATTGCCTTCCTTCATGTAGCATTATGCATTTGGGATCCCTCTGTGTCTTTTCATGGCTCGTTAGCTCATCTCTTTTTAGCACTGAATAACATTCCATTGTCTGGACGTACTATCGTTTATCTAGTCACTTATGGAAGGACATGTTGGTTGCTTTCCATTTGGGGTAATTATAAGTAAAACTGCTGTAAACATTCATGTGGAGGTCTTTATGTACACATGACCTTCCAGTGTACAATACGCAGATAAATGCCTAGCAGCGTGTTAGCTGGACTGGGTGGGAAGGCTCTGCTGACATGCTGTTTTCCCCCCTCTGGCTGTACACTGTGCACTGCCACCAGCTCCGAGGGAGAGCTGCTGTTGCTCCACATTCTCCCTGGCACTTGGCATTGGCAGTGGCCTGGGCCTCAGCTCTTCGAATAGGTGTGTAGCGGTAGCTCATCGTTTGCAATTCCCTAATGACATATGATATTGAGCACCTTTTTATATGTTTATTTACTATCGTCAGGGGCCAGGGAAACTTTCCCCATAACTCTTTGTTTCTTCTGACATGCCGCAGATTAACAGGAAAAAAATAAAAATTTGATACCTGCACACAGGGAATTTACATAAGCATAAAAATTCCAAAGACAGTGAAGCAAAATTCGGTATGTATGTCATTTTGGACAAATGAGAAAAGGAGAGGAAGGGGTGTCTTAGATTTCTTAAGTGAAAATGGGCACTTTGCAGGGAGCCCAGAAAGTGGCAAACAAACTCCTGCTAGGCGATTCGGAAACAATGGAATGCCAAGCAAATCTAGCTAACGCCCCCAGCCTGGATCCTCCCTATCTATAATGCTAAGGTGAAAATGCTTCAGGTGATTATGCTAAGGTTCCCTTCCTGAAGCAGGTTTTTCTTCTATGTGAATCTCTTAAAAGAGAAAAGGAGAAGGAGAAGGTTAAAACAAAAAAAAAAAACCCTCTTCCTGCGTTTGTTGGGCTTTAGTGGATTGTAGTTTGAAATAAGCTTTGTGCCAGGGCGGCCCATTCCAGGAACACTCAGTCCCAATCCTCACGCCGTGTTTGGATCCTGGTTTTTTTTTTTTTTTGCTTAGCTTTTAATTGGGTTATTCATTTTATTATTGATGAGTTTCAAAAGGTTTTTTATGTTGTGGCTGCAAATCGTTAATCTCCTATTTGTTTCACAAATATTTTCTCCCAGTCAGTGGCTTTCATTTGAAGCTTTACTTTGAATGAGGTTGAGTATCCGTCACTTTGCAAGGATCACGTGTATTTCTTGTTCTGGGACCTGTGTGGCCATATCTTTCGGTTCTTTCATGTTAATGACTTAATAGGCTTGACAACATTTAACCATTATTCGAGAATTGAATCATTAACGTGAATATTGATTGCTGCAATATAATGTGATTGTCCAAACTGCTTTGCTCACTTGAGTTCTTGTATTTATTTTTAGTTTTCTCTTCTCTCTCTAGGTGTTAGGATATGTGTTATCGCTTTGCTTCCCTCACATGTCTGTCTTTCAAAACCCGTGCCCCCCTTTTGGAATTTACTGCCTTTAATATCAAGAGTTTCTGATACTAAAACAAAATTTGTTATAATAGCCTGAGAAACCTGATTCATGGGTCCCCAGCACATTTATTTATACATCTAATGTGGCCATTCGGGAGTATTTATCATTTCCTCGTTCTTAGCCTTCTTCAGAATATGCTGAATCATCCCCCCAAAGAATCCCTGGTTCTAGCATTCGCTGCTAGAACATCACAAAATCACAAAAGCCCTGTGAGTGGAGCCCATTACCCAGATGTTATAGTCATGTAAATATAGTTGCCTTGAATAGAGGAAAACCTGTTCTTTCACTCTCTGAAGTAGCAATATGAACTTATATTTCTGGAGAACTCTACACAAGTGAACTTACAGTGGTGCGTTGTGTGGGGGCTTAGTGCAATGCCTATGCTCGAACTGCGCGAGCGTTTCCGCGCAGCTGGTCACTGGAGTTGCCTGGGAGCTACGCGGCATGAGGGCCCACCGGCCTGCTAGGCCAGCCGCCTCCCATAGATGGCAGTCGACACACTTTCTAGTGCTGCTCTCCATCTTCATTGGAATCTGGCGCCTTCAGGGAACGAAAATGAATGCAGAAATTGTGCAGTAATAATTAGCAAACAGGCTCTAGTCATTTGAAAAATTGGCAAGAAGCCTTATTAAAGGAGGTTATAATACTCATATTTTGCACTTCTAATAAGGCCTTTTATCTCTAGGCCTTCAAGAGCCTGTCTGAGTCATGGAAAGTGGGGGGGGGGGGGGGAAACCTGAGGTAGGTCAGAAGTCAGGAAACAAGGAGTCCGTTTGACATTCAGTAAGGCTTTCTCATTTCAAAGTGAAGGTGGACTATCTCTGATGCATTTAAATACCAGGAATGTGCGCTGGCTTGAAAAGGAAAGTAAAGCCATGCACTGTGAGATAAACTGCACATTCCTGGGTGAATTCGGTTAGCGTGCTTTTCTCAACTTGCTTTCCTATTAAAATAGCAACAGAACTCTAAGTACTTTGCTTCCTATAAACCCATGAACAGCATTATTATTCACAGTGCTCTAGACAAATTGAGAAAGCATTTTCATATATTCTTTCGCATATCAAGGTGTAATTATCAGCACATCCTTGTATTCATTCTTACAAGGCTGGAATAAATACTGCAGTTGATAAATATCAGTCCCATGAACTTGGTATCACTCACTCTTTATCTCTGGCAGTGGAGGCAGCAGAAGAAAATGACTTCTAACATGTATACACAGCAAAAGCCTTAAATTTACAAGATATGGCTGTCCTCCTTGTCCCACATTCAACCTGCGTCTTCAATTTCCCACATGAACTTCAGATCTATTGAAATCTTGGAACATTAAAATTCTCCTTCATTGTTGCAAGGTTTAGTAACTTGACAACCAGAAGACAGACGCCCTGACTATTTGAAGGAACGTAGGTTTGGAATAAAGAAGAGCAGCTTTTCCTGGTACATTAAAATTTGCTTGGGGCTTGGTAGGAAGAATGTGTTTTATAATAATCAATTTTTGGTTGTGTGACTTTGACTTTGGGCAAGGTAATTAACCTCTCTGAGCATCAGTTTCTTCACTGTAGTAATTTCTACCTCATGAAAGATGGCTAAAGGATTGAATGAAATCATGAATGTAGAAGCATTCAGCACAGCTCCTGTCAGTAGGTTTTCAATAACTCTTGGAGAGAGAGAGAGGGAAAGAGGGAGGGAGAGAGAGAGAGAGGAGAGGGAGGGAGAGAGAGAGAGAAAGAGATTTCTACTAGGCTCTTCTGAGTCTCAGAGATTTAGGTACTTTGGTTCAAATCCTCAAATTCTGAACCCATCAGTCCTTACAATTCCTTCAAGTTCATGACCTCACATACTCTTGATTTCTTTGAATTCTTTCAAATCCTAGTCTCAGGTTAATTCAATGCTGGGCCAGCCAATACTTAGGAAAATAGCTTCTTAGCCATTTTTACACATGAAAAAAAAATCCCATCCTCTCTCACAAATAGTGTGAATCTGGTCAATAGAATGGAGATTTACATTTGAGAAGAGATCAGATCTTGCACCACTGGGCTTTCGGGCTTTCTGTCATTCTCCTGATCCCCCACCATGCTCTACTATCTTCCAAAAGAGCTTCTTACAACCTGGAACTCATACACCTGCAGCCCCAGGCCTGGGAGGTGTAGCCCAGTCCTTCCCTACCTTCTCTAACTGCTTTCAGGTGGAGAACAGCTCACTCTGACCAATTGGATTGTTCCTGCCTCCATGGGATTTGGGGAAATACAGCTTCTTTCCCACTACCTTTTTAATTCACTACAAAACTCAGTGGTCGATATTCTCCTGGATAATGCCATCTCCTTAATTCTGTGGAACTAGCTATTTTCAATATATATATATGTATATATGCATATTGCTACATCATAGCTATTCTTTTAAGAATTACCTACTTTTGTTTTGTTTTTTAGAATTTTAACATTTGTATGTAAAGTTTTTTCTAATAATTGCATTCATCTTTGTCTGATTTTTTTCATTCGGAACACAAATTCATCTTTTGCTGGTGGACCTGAGTCATCAGTATGCATGACTGTGAGGACGCCCTGCCCTCCGGGGTATTGATTGGGCTGTACTGGCTCTTTGCTCTAAATGCCCCAGATTCTTGTGTGTTTGAAGTTACTGTGTCTAATTGTTGAGTTTTTTCTTCTTTTTTCCTCTACTCTTTTGTCTCCTTGTCTTCTTTTTGCTGTCACCACTGTATACTGTCTCCAAGAGTAATTGTTCTGCTATAGTTTCCTTTTGCAGTTTCCAGTCTCCCGGCTGATGAAAACAAGGCAAACATTAAAGGTGGGTTTAGAGCCAAGACCACTGGCCTAGAATCCCTCAGAACTTCCCAGGAGCCGAGCATGGGGGTTTAGATACGGAGACTCTTCTAGGTAGGTTAAGGGGCTCGGTCCTCTTTTTGCTCAGCTCTCCTAGTCCTTGAATGGTTTTTAGATGATCTAAATCGTAGGAAAAATGACCCGAGAGGAGTGGTATGTTGCCGTACTATTTTCCCATTGGCCTCCTTTTTGAACTCCAGATCAGTGATGGCTGAAGGCTGAGGTCCTGCTGGTCCTCAGGGACCCCATCCGGGGAGCTCGTGTACTGGCTGGCGGGGCCCTGGCCCTGGGGTGTGCCTCTCTGAGACTTAAGGAAGGTTATGTATGATGAAAACCTTAAATCAAAATATTTTCCTGTGAAGGCAAAAATAATCACGTCAACAAAAGAGAATCAATCGGGCCAGATAATTTGGGGTGACCAGATTATATTCTCATTACCATGCTGTCGTAGTTTAAGAAAATTTTCCCTTCTCCATTCCCTCCTTCCTTTGTCTCTACTTTTCCCCCTCTCCCTTTTTTCCTTTATTTGTCTTCAAGTGATTTTCTTTTTTACTGATTTTCTTTTTACTGGAAAAAGAGGGTACCAAAATGTTTTACAGTTAAGCTGGGACAATCAAACTATTAACAAAGGCTAGTAGCAAGAAAATTTTTCCTTTCTAACTTTGAAATTAACTGTACTAATTTAAAAACAAAAACAAAAAAACCTTATTATCTTGCAGAATTTTCACAGCGGGAACCTGTTTCTCCCAGGTTTCCCATGATTAGCACTTGAAAATGAAGCCCTTCCTATAGTTCGGGAAACAGTTATGATTTCTCTCTCACAATGTGTGAGATTTCAGGGACAAGGATGACAATGAAGAGACTGTACATGACTGTCGTTCAGACAGTCTCTGGCTACTGAGCATGGTCTAGGAGAGGGGACCAGACCAGGCACCCTGAGTCCAGGCCAAGTGTGGGTCATTCCTGAAAAGATCCTTCCTTGCAAGTCAGAAGTATATACTCGGTATACTTCTCAGTGTCATGCCATAGCAGTAGAGGTCAGAGCCCGGCCACCTGAGTTCAAATTCTGACCTAGGCAAGTTCCTTAACCTCTTCGTGCCTCAATTTGTTCATCTCTGAAGAGTAGAAAATACTCGTGTTTACCTCACAGGGTTACTTTAAAGTTAATGGAATTAATAAATGTAAAATCCTTTGAACAAAGCCTGAAGACTCTGCCAGTGTCTGTTATTCTTGTGTTTGGAATAGAGACTGAGGCCCTCCAGAACAAGACACTGAATCTGTCGTGTGGATTTTCAAGTTTAAGTTCAGGAGTCAGTCAGTCTCGTGGGGTTCGTGGCATTTGTCCTCTCATATCCTGGCTGGGTGAGCTTGGACAAGTTATTCGGCCCCTCTAAGCTTGCTTCTTTATCTGTGGAGAGAGGTTAATTATACTGTCTTTCTCATAGTGCTGGCATGAGGATGAAATGCGCGGAGAGAACCCACAGGATGCCTGGCACATAGAAAACGCTCCCCGAATGTCAGCCATGGGGATGTGCAGGAGGAGGAGGTCAATGGTGTGATGATCTGCCTACTGAGAATTTTTGAAGGTAATTTCTGTGTGTTCCTTTGTGAAGTGAGGGAACAGCTACAGCAGTCCTTTGGGAATTGAGGGACACAATTTACACTGTTCTTTCTGTGCTGGGTGGGGGACAGAGAGCAGAGAAATTGAAAGCAAAATGAGACTTGGGGGTTCTTCCAAGTCTTGCAGGTAGTTGAGTTCATATACTTCCAGAAGGGAAGTCCTGAGTTTTCGCCTGTGACCTCTGATCTGCAGTAAAACCCCTAAACCAGGGGGATAAATAAATAGCCTGGGTATAGGACTCGCAACACAGCAGCCAAGGCCCTAGAAGACCCTAGGGCTCTCTTTTCTGAGTTTTCCTTTGATTCTCCTTTCCCCTGAAAGAGAGCCAGGGAGGGTAATGGGGACGGGTGGCTTCCATTCTGCTACTTCATTCACCTGGCATGTCTAACTCCCTTTCCCTCTTGGAAGATGTCTACCTTTCTTTCATGGCCAAGTTCAAATGTCAATCCAGAAGGCCAGTCCTCTGTAGCTACACACGTGTATTAGGAAGATAGGAGGGGATGGAAAGGGACCTGACATTTTGGGAATCACTGCTTACCTTGTACAGCTGGAATTTCTCTTTGCCACAAATCAACCAGGTGAATTCTGTGGTCTACTCAATTCTGTAGACTTGTAGAGACCTGTTAAGTGCTTAGATGGGATGGGAAGACATTCGGTAGACAATTCAAAGTTTTGTAAGAATTGGAAGATCTGTATCAAGTAATTAAATTTCCTTGCTGCCCAGTATTGATCATGAATATCTGCTCACAAAACAGATGCCCCTTCAGGGTGAAGACCCTGCCTTGCCCACATTTGACTCCTGCCAGCACTGCGTGCCTGGCGCAGAGGTTATCCAGCAGTACAATGGGAATGAAGCTCCCTCTGCACCCTGAGCCCAATCTTTTCTTCAACTGTCCCTCATCTTCCAAGTGCAGCCCTCTGAAGTCATGGAAATCATCTACAACTTTTCCTCTCTGCTGACAACTGCCAAACTTTATTGCCCATCCTCATTTCTTCCTAAATATCTCCTTGGCCCTGGCCTACGTGGTTTCCCATATAGTATAATTTTAATTCCCCTTCCTTCTCATTCAGGTTCATCAACACTCCTTTTAAAATGCTGCCCACGAAATCAAACTCATTCTCCCCTCCTCTGGCCTGCTGCCCTTCTGCCTTCTTGTCTCTTTGTTAATTGAACTACCCATCATTTACACTGGCCACTTCGGTCTCCTTAACTGCACCTCCTCCATCATCCGCCTCGTCCACCTCCCGTCAGGCACTAAGTCCTATTGATTGTTCCAACTAAATATTGAACAACTATAGTAGGTATTCAGACAGTATATGGTGAAGGAATATAAATGAATAAAATTCATCACTTTATATTCATTCCTGCTGCTTCAGACTTGAGAGAAGCTTTTGTTTTGTTCTGCTTTTATTTTTAAATATTTCAAATGTGCAGCAAAGTTGAAAGAAATTGTCATGAGCACAAATAAAACCTTCCCCTAGATTAATCAATTGCTAACATTTTGCCTCAATTGCTTCCTCTCTCTCTCCTCCCAAAATAAGCACGCACACTCACTCACTTAGAAAATGAAGTGAGGAAGCTGCAGGTATGTATTGTGACATATCTTTAAGTACTGCAACACACATCTCCTAAGAACTATGAAATTCTCCACAAGTTACTTCCCACAAATACCACTAGAGTGATGACTTAGAAGCGTGGGGTTATGGGTGGGCTTCGGGGGACGTCTGTGACATCCCATGCAGAGCTGTGGGTGGACGAGCAGTTTTCTGGGGAGGCAGCTCACAACCTTCATCAGAGGCCCAAACCGCCAAACAAATGCCCACCTTGGTCTTTCCCTCTTTATGCCAAGTAAGGAAGCAAGATGGTCAGTGATGGGTTTTCTGCTCTCTCAAACTAATGATAATTCATATGCTATCTAAAATGTACTCAATGGCTTCCTATTGGCTGCATGAGAAAGTTGTTTCTTAGCATGACACCACAAACCTCTGCAATCATGCTTCCAACACATTTCCACTCCATCCTTTCTAGCCCCCTCCCCCCAAAGGAAACTGGCCATGAGTCCCTACCCAGGTCACTTTCCGAGCTTTACCTCACCATACTCCCCCTTCTTAGCCTGGTCCCATCTTGGCCAACTTCTGCTTTTCTTTCAAGACCCAACTCAGTTGCCATTGCCTCTGGGAAACCTGCCCCAATGCGATTCCCAGTTGCTTCTGCCTATAATTTGTGCATTCTTCTTTTATATTATTTATCACATGTACTAGGCTTTCTTTGCTTAAGCAGCTTCATCCTCAATGGCACTGTGAAACACACAGCATATGAATAAGTGGATACAAGATGAAAGGATCACACAGCCCTGGCTAATCGCCTGAACTTTGACCCTCCTGCCTGCTCTGTTCTCTGAGGCATTCTGACTTGGTAGGCTCTCCGGGTCTCAGACCCCTGTTTTGCCTTCACCAAAGACTTCTGATGCTCTCTGCTCCTCTAATTTTGGCAGACTACCCCATATCCACATCCCGATTTTCCCTTGGCTGTCCAAATTCAGCTCCTGGAAAAGGCAATCTGACACTCATCCTTGGTAAAGATTCTACAAGGTTTAGAGGGGTAGAGACACCAGGAAATGGATGTCTGTCCAGGCACTGGGGCACCAGGAAAAGAATGAAATGAAGCCAGTTCCGAAGCCTTGTGAAAAAGTACTGAGCCGTACTGTAGGGCTGCTACTACTTGGAATAGAATGTGCTGGTGTGATGGGCCGAACTAGACAAGCTGGCATTGGAGAGGTGACAAGTACCCTGGCAACCTCCCTGCACAAGCCAGAGACTGTTTGCTTTGACTTTTCCAGGGTGACTCCATTGTGCCTTTCCAACATCGGTACTAACACTTCTAATCGAGAAATCAGATCCTGACTTGCAAGGATGGCAAGCAGCTGGCCTGTTGGCCGGGGTCCAAATCCACAGCACAGGTAAGAGACCTGCATTGTTATTACTCCAAAGCCCAGTGTGGTGGAGTAAAACAGCAATGGGTCGGAGTAGGAGGGGTGGCCCTTCCATTGTGATTTTACCAGCCTGTTGGAGGTATTGCTTAAAAAGGAGTCTCAGGAGGGGTTGCAGATTCTGAGGAGAGGGGTTGGAACATCCTGCTGAGCCTCCAGTTCTCTGCCCCCCAGAGAAGCTCCCCAGCAGCCATGGGCCTGTGCTGGGACACGCAAAGGCTGCTAACCTGCCAGCTAATGTCAAATCTGACCTCAGCTGGCAGCGCCCTCCTCCTCCTGCTCCCCTGGCGGATTGGCCCCTGTGGGATGTTAGCCCATCTGCTTTCAGAAATGTGGCCACCCCAGCCCCCTGCCCACTGTGGCTGTCTTCCTCTCCCCCAGCGGGGGCTTCTGGGCCCCTGGTGAGTGATGCTTCTGATCGGGCTCAATCCCTGGTGCTCCAGTCGGAATGCATTACCAGGCAGGGTGCATCAGCTTGGCGATTTGGNTGCTGAGCCTCCAGTTCCCTGCCCCCCAGAGAAGCTCCCCAGCAGCCATGGGCCTGTGCTGGGACACGCAAAGGCTGCTAACCTGCCAGCTAATGTCAAATCTGACCTCAGCTGGCAGCGACCTCCTCCTCCTGCTCCCCTGGCGAATTGGCCCCTGTGGGATGTTAGCCCATCTGCTTTCAGAAATGTGGCCACCCCAGCCCCCTGCCCACTGTGGCTGTCTTCCTCTCCCCCAGCGGGGGCTTCTGGGCCCCTGGTGAGTGATGCTTCTGATCGGGCTCAATCCCTGGTGCTCCAGTCGGAATGCATTACCAGGCAGGGTGCATCAGCTTGGCGATTTGGTTTCCACAATAAATCTCCTTGCTTTCATGAGTTTAAATCAGACTTTAAAACATTGCCCTTAATGTTCTTTTAATGCAGTTTTCTTCTGAATGAGTTCCCTTTAGGTCCAGTTCTTGTCATTAATACATTCTCTTGGCAAACGAAGGAGGGCTTCTTCAAGGAAAGCCCTGCCAGTTTAGGAAGCCAGCTGAATTGCCTTGGTGATGCCAGGAGCCTCTTTTGCATTTTACAAGGACACTTGAGAAAACAAAACTCTCTGACCGTAAATTTAATTTTCTTTTGACAGCCTCAGTGTCTCTGCAGCCCCAGAAGTTATCCATTACTTCTTTCTTCTGTAATTAAAAATCAAGGGGGGAAATGTACAGGATTAACAAGTTCTAATTTTCATTGATGAGCTCTAAGAGCTTATCAATAATGGGATCAGAAAAGCCGCTTCCCCTAAGCTGTATTTTTCCAGGGCATCTGATTTTGATGGAGAATCTTGCTTGGGATGGAAGTATACTGATGTGCCAAGGAGCCCCACTGCCAAAGTCAGGAAGCAAGGGTGGGGCAGGCCAAGCCAGTGTCTAGTGGGAGGGAGCAAGAGAGCGGCCTGGGCTTGCAACTCTTACAGACTCAGCATTTGGGCTCCAGGGAGCTGATTACAGGGAAAGATTAAACAGCCTGTCGTTCACACACATGTTCCTTCTCTATGGATGGCTTCTGCAGGAAAAGGGGCTTGCACGTATCTGCTTAGGGAAAGAAGGATCCTTCCAATTAGGAGAATATTGGTGGTAATTCCTTTTGAGTTATACATTTGTAGATATAAATACTTTATCAGGGGATGGGGCATCCATCCTGTTTACGAACCACAGGGAAGTAGCTGCACATGAGTTTCTCCGAGACATACCGAGCTGATCGATAGTGTCTGGGCTGTGTCATTTCAAAAGCTGTGACATACAGGCTCCCAGTGAATGTGACAGGCATGTGATGGGAAGGAGCTGTCGAATTGATATGCACAGGTTCCACAACACTCCCAAACAATCAGGTGCAGAAAAGATTCAGCTAAGATTCTTTTTTTTTAAGACAGGGCAAGTACAGTGTAGGTAGCATGAAGCAGGAGCCCTAGCACCTGATCTTGAGGTTCTTCTGTAGGAGAGCAGAGGCCTTAGTCTCTGCTATGTTCAACATGGGTTGGGCTTATGAGGTTCAGGCAAAGATTGGATGGTTTGGTTCCAAAGCTTTCTTGCTTAGATCTGGAAAGTTCAGGCCATCTCTGGAGACGAAAAAATGCACAGTATAGCAGAATAGGCCAGCAGCTGAGGATTCTGTCCAAATTATACCATCTGAGTTCCTGCCACAAAGAACTTCTTAAACCAAGACTAGAGAACCACAGACTTCTGAGTTGCCCACTTCCAGAGGTCACCTCTTTGGGGCATCCTGCCATCCCTCCTGCCATCCCTCCTGCCAAGCATCGCTCCTTCCCCCAAGGTGAGAATAGACTGCAGCCAAGTCTGGGTACTGAGGACAGTCTTACCCATAGTCTTACCTATTAGAGGTGATATTATATGGATAGAGTAAGCACATGGACTCCAGCCAAATGGTCAAGTTTGAATAAAGGAATCCACTCTTATGAACTGTATGATCTTGTGCAAGTTACTTAAGCACGAGCCTCCATGGTCTTTTCTGAAAGATACAATTATTTTAGTCTCATTGCTTAGAGCTATTATGAAGATTAAATGAGTGAATACAAGTAAGTCATGTAGAACAGTGTCCAGCATGTCAGAGGCACTCAGTAGATGTTGGCAACTTCAATATCATGCCATTAAGCAGTGATCTTGTCAAAGACAGAGTGATTGGCCTCTCAGAGCCCTCTCTAACTCTGTGATTTTAGACAGGGGGCCTAACTTGCTGCTTTGAAAAGGTAGGATAGTTGTGGTGGTACCTGAGATGAATCTGGGGGCAGGTATATGGATGGACACATTAATTTTAATAACTATATATTTATTTTGTATCAGAAAAAAATCCAGTCCATTATTCCCTAAACATTATTGATCAGATTGAAGATAAGTGTTTTAAAAAGTGAAATGTATATGTCTTAGAACCTGTGCTATGTGTAATGTGGGCCAAATCATAATGGCACTTGAGCTGAATCTTAAAGGATGAGTCAGAATTCTAAAAGGGCCTCTCGGCAGGGACGCTCTCTGTGCAAACGCCCAGGACAGAATCCAGCATAACAGCAGAGAAGGGAGGCGAGGCTGGAGAGGAGCAGTCAGGACACAAAAGGACTTACCTGCCATGTTAACAAGTTCAAACACTGTCCCAGAGGTGCCAGGAAATGTTGGTGGATAAGGTAGAAGGGAAGTAGAAACAGGGAGCTGGTGAGAACATTATTGTCAATTAAGAAAAGATAAGGACATAAACAGGAGCAGTGGTCCTGGAGAGAGTGAGGGAAGCAGGTGAACTGAAGAAGTCTTTAAAAGGTAAAGGAAGATGCCTAAGCTGCTCCCTGGGCCTCCAAGTAGATGATGCTGTGTCAACAACCAAATCTGAGATGAGGGGTTGGTGAGGGAGATAATCATTTGTGAGAGCAGGGAAAATGACTGATTCAGTTTGGGACTCTGGAATCCGAAGTCCCCATGGGGAGAACTTGAGCAGACAGATCTGGGCTAGAGTCTACTTTAAAGCCAATGGAGGTGAACATGTGGAAATAGAGGGTGCAGACTAATTTTTCAAGAAGCTTGGAAGAGGTGGAGAGAAAAGAGATGAAGGATACTTCTGGAGGAATGGAGAACGCCCAGGGCCCTATATTGGCTGAAGATGAGAAGCTGGTGGGAGGGTGGGGGACAGTTCAAGTGCAGCAATGCTTTGGAGCCCAGGCCTGATCTCACTGGTGTCCTGAATGTGAGTGTGGGTGTCTTCATGCACTTACACTCATACACGCTTTTGTCTCTCTGTCTTCCCTGCCCTACAGCCCACTCTGGCAAGCCTCCCCCTCCGCCTTCTTCAGTCCATCCTTCCTTTCTTCCTTCATTCACCAAATATTTATTGAGCACCTACTATGTGTTCTAGGGGCAAACAAATAAATCAAACCAGACAATCATGGAGTATCTACTCTAGTGAAGGGAAGTAATGGACAAACCAAACGGTAATACATAAAGTGCATGAAATGGAGATAAGTTCTCTTAATAAATGTAAAGCAGGGCAGGAAGGGAGGGAGTGCCTTGTTGGGCAAGTAGTGGTGAGTAGCAATAATAAGTAGGGAGGTCAGAAAAGGCATCACTGAGAAGGTGATATTTGAGTAAAGAGCTGAAGGAGATGAAAGAAAGATGATGTAAACATCAGGGGAACAAGTTCTCAATAGAGGGAGCAGTGAGAACAAATGCCCTAAGTCAGGAGAGGGCCATGGTGGTTCAAGGAACAGCATAGCAGCCTCTCCCTATACACTTCCCAGGCACATTGGGCACTTAGCCTTGATCATAATATAATTTTTATCATTTTATTTTGTCTTTCTATCCCTTTTGGCTCCTAGTCCTTCTTTTCATCAAGCTAATTGAGATCCCAATTCACAGGGTCCACCTTTCCCCAAACCCATGGGGAGCATTTAGGGAGCTTTTGGTATTGACTCTCCCATATTGCTGTAGCTGGTTATCAAGTCTGGGATCCAGGACTTAGGAGTAGTGAGGAAGATCAGGTAGGGGGGAGGTCAGGATCATAAGTTTAGGCTGAATCCTAAGGTACTGGAAAAACTAAACTCCAGCAGTAGAGAAAAGGGTAGGTGGTCCCAGCCCAGAATCTGGAGGTAGTTCTGGAGCCCTGATTTTCTTCTGCAGGAGAAGCCAGGCAAGGAATATTTATGGGTGGTTTTAAGATCAAATGTTCACAAAGTCAGTTCAGAAAAAGTTGGGCAGCAGGGCAACGTAGGGGACCAAGAAGATGACATGGAGATGTGTTGAAAAGCTGGTGTGTTAGTGTAGGGCCAGCAACAGCCTTCTGGAAAACCCAAGTTCAGGGTCAAGAAATGCAGTCACCAGAGCTCCTAGGACTCAGACAGGACTTGGTTCCAGCTTACTTGGCTCAGGCCTAACTCACTGATGAGCCAGAGTTATCAGCTTGAGATCCTCTGATCCCCTGCCTAGGGACAAGACTAGTTCCAGAATCTTGGCTGGGGCCACCATTAATTGTGGGATTAAATGGCACCAGCTTTGAAATACGGAGATGGCCACAATCCCAAACCCAGCCAACCTTTGGAAACATATGAACAATTTAATTGTTGGCTCCAATTATTTGCCAGTTCCTATAACTATGCTCTTGCCTGTGGCCAACTCATGGAGGAGAATACATCCCAGTTCTTGACTTTGGACTTGGTCATGTGATTTGCTTTGACCAACAATAAATGAGTAAAAGTTATGGTGTGTCAGTTTCGAGCCTAGGCTTTAAAAGGCCTTACACACTTCTGCCTGTCCTCTTGAGAGTCTGCCATCAGCATAAGGAGAACAAATATTTGCTAGTCCACTGGTCCCAAAAGGAAAATGGAGACATGAAGAACAGAGTGACCCCAGCCACTTGCAGCCTGAAGCAGAGCTACCAGTCAAAACCAGTCCTCATGAGAGGGTGAGGTCCTGCATGAGAGTGTGCATACCTCCGATGACCTGTTGACATAGGAGCAACAATTAAAGATTGAAGACAAAGAAACATAATAACTTTCACCCTGCCTCCTGCTGCCTAGCACAGTGCTTCACCCCCAAAACCTCAGAACTGACTTGTTAGCTTCATTTGAGATGTTCACTGTAAATCAACTGGATATGTGGGCTCCTGGGGTCAAGGGAAAAATCTGGATGCTCGTACAGGTGACAGAAAGCAAAAGGCTATAAGGAAGTTTCCTCAAACACTAAGGGCAATGACTGAGCTAGCTGTCCTGTGCTTGCTTGTTGCATAGTCACAATATCTAAAGGAGAACTCCGAAGGTCTACAGTAGTTTGGGACTCACAAAAAATAATTCATTATGCATAATGGTGATGTTGGCAGTGCATGCCAAATGGTTAAATCTAATGTAGCATACAGTTTCATTAAGGCACAACAAAATTAATCTATCCCTTCCCACCAGGAGGTTTAAACAAAAGCAATGGGGAAGGAGCTGCATGTAAAAAGCAGCAATTCATTAATGAAATGAAGACATGTAAAATAATTAGGCTTATAACAAGAGATTAGAGAACTAAATTAACCCTTCTGTTTACTTTGCACAGAATGCAACGGAGAACTTTGGCAAATGTTAAGTTATTATAGAAATGTCAGCTCAAAAGATTAACCTGGTAGCCTCCCCTGAAAGAAATGACCTGTGTCAGACCCAGACTAATAACTTCATTTTATGATAGTGAAAACCATATCTGCGAGGTGTTTCTGTGTTGGTCCCAGAGGCATGAAAGAAAGCAGAGACAGCCATGGAGCTGCAAATGAAACAGTTAATTCACAAAAAGTAGGGGCTTGGTGTTGGTGTGCTGTATGCTAACTTGGGTAATTAATAATATTGAAATGAAGGGGCTAATCTAAATCAATGGTGGGTTGAAGCTTTCCTCTGCCTGGTTAGTAATGATAAGCCAAGAGGGACAATTGAGCTTCTTTTCTTAATAACTCCAAATCCTCATCTGCATGGGGGAATGGTGGGAACAAGAACCCGTCCACATGACCAGGTAAAATACAGCTTAAGACAAGATGGAAATGGGTTGTGCACATCCAGGCAGGCACCCTCTTGGCTTTGGGACTTGACCCTGGTTTCTTGCATCTTGGCTCCCTAACTTAAGGGCTCCTGTAGAGATATGCAGGCTGGTATTTCTCCACTGCTCCAAACTCTTCCAACATGTGTTGTTAGAAGAAGTCTAGACTCTTAAATAGAGGTACACTATAAATGTAAACTCGTGCCTCCTATCACAGAGGTTGGGGACGTGAATGACCATGGTAAGAGTCCACACCCACCCTTTGATGGAGAGAGTCAGCTAAAACACTGTGCCCGAGGTCCAGTTAAGAAGGCAGCAGGAAATGGCTTCACTGGCTGACTCAAGAGGGATAGATCTTTTTGATGGGGAGGGGAAACAGTGCCCACTTTAGGATTCTACCCGCAGTGGCAGCCCCACACAGGACAGCTTGGGTCTGCAGTTCCCCAGTGCCCCCACATGCCTTGCCCAAGACCATCCTTGCTCTGTGTTTCACACCTTGGTGACATCATTTCTTCATAGCTTGCCTTGTGCAAATGGAAAACAGTAGCCACTCATTCATTCTACATGATTAAATGAGAAGCAGAAGGTTGTGTGATACACTAGAATCAAAATCAACATTTTTTTAGCCCCTAGCATGTGACTGGTACTTTTCTAGCATTATGTTTCACCAGCCAGTGCCAAAGGTATCGTGTTCCATTTTGCGGATTGGTAAATGACAACTGAGATGCATTAAGAAATTGGCCTGATGTCATTTTAAAGATAACTGTAACTTTTAAAGTTTTTATGGATATGCCAGTCACCTTCTATGGCACCTCCCCAAACTATTTGGAGAGCACAACAGGTAAAATCATGGTGAGGGAGGGAAGAGGGAGCAGAAATCAAGTTCCTCAAAGTAACCGCAGTTGTACCTCTCAAAACTTTGTCCAGGACTACGTACATCTGGAGGATGTGACTTTGTGGCACTGTCCCTCCCTGACCCAGCCCTTGAGCCGTTACCAGGAGCAGGTAATGCAAGGCAGAGGGAAGAATAAGGTGAGGACATGGTCAGACAAACTCACAGGCTGCTGAAAGAAACCTTCTAGGCCTGGTTTCCTGAAGAGCCCCAAGCGAACAGCAAGTATCATTTCCAAACTGAAAGAAGGGCCATTGTTTCAATATAAGTATAAGCATCTTTAATGAAGAATGTTTGAAATTCTGGATTCCTGTTGACATAGGACTATCCTATGTGATGGAGCGATTTGGGGAACTGTATCCCCTACCTCTCTCGTGTCCCCATTAACCCATGAAAGTCACGCTTTTGACATTGGGCCTTTCCTCGCGCTGCTCTCCTGGCCCACCCTGGCCTAAGCCAGAGAAAAAGAGAGCAAATTTAAGAAGAAAAAGACTCTGCTTTTTCCTCTTTTGTGTTCTTAATGCTCAGTCCTATTCTCTGGCTTCTACAGGAGCTACATTTCCATTTATTCCTTTATTTGTTCATTCAATGCTCACCTGGGTTTCTACCATGTGCCAGGCATCCTGCTGAGTATTTCTATCATGGCATCTTACTTGTCACAATAACCTGTGAGGAGGGCACTGTTATCCCTGATTTATAAGTGAGTAAACTGAGGCAGAGGGAAGCTGAACGATCTCCCCACATATCCCAGCCCAAGGAACTGGAGCCAGTCTGGGCACCCAGGGCTCTCCAGCCCCTTCGCTACTCATACTGTCTTCTCTGCCCCAGAGTTGTAGCCATCGTTTTTTTGCTAGAAATTTGCTATTATAATCCTCAGGAGAGAAGGCATTTCTCCCATTATCCATATATTCAAATTGAGGTCCTAGGGTCATTCTGGAATAAATGAGAACTTAGAACCCCCTTAGACACTAGTAATCTTTATTAATCTTTACTAATCTACTTGGCTTGCTGAGCCACACTGCAATTTCCAATGCTAACTAGCACCATTCCCCCTGAGAGGAGCTGTGTCCTTGATGGTACTTCAAACAAAGGAAACAAATCGTAAAACTTTTCAGACCTGTGAATAGATGGTGTCCAGAGCCTATCGTAGTGTCTTGTGCGTAATAAGTGTTTAATAAAGATTTGAGTGGAATGAATGAGTGAATGATGGAACAAATGAATGACCCTTAAAGGTCCCCAAGGCTTCTCTGATCTTCTGAATTTATTGCTATTGATACAGATGTGTGAGAGGTAGATAAACAGCAGGCCGGGCTGTCCAGCTCTAAAGGTAGCCTACAGTGAGGTGTAAAGTACACAGTTCTTTGTGGAAATGCTACTTTATATTCATGCTGAGCATTTGCCTGAGATTCCCTGCAAAAGTGGGTGGAATTTGTGTTTAGGATTACCTGACATGCATTAAAAGCAATTGACTTCAGAGCAAATACTAAGGAATCACTTTGTGCATTGTCACTGATTTCATGGGGATCAGAAAAAAATGGGTGTGAATCTATCATGTTTTACTTATTGAAAGTGGCAAAATCTTCATTCTTTGACCCACTTCTTAACTAATTAAATAAAGATGGGAGTGATTATGGAGGTAGTAATTTGCAAGTGTTCACAGTCTTGAGGAAATATGACATGTATGGAGTTTTCCATTTCAAATATGTATACACACCCCCCCCCATAAATAAAAATGACTTGGTCCTTTGTGCCTAAATTATATGAAGGTGGTTAAGACCATAAGTCAAATCTAAGGATTTCTCTTTTGCAATTTTTCCTTTATAATCTGCCCCCTGCTCACCCACCATATCTTAGTCTAATCTCCTGAGTCTTGGGCTACACAGTTGACCACATTCAGAAGACAATTTCCATTTGCCTCCTAGGGGACGTGGTGCTCCGAGTCACGACATCTTTCGGACCATTTTGTTACTGACTCTGCAGACACCTCTGCCTGTCTCTGCCTGTCTCTGCCTGCAGTGCTGCTTGCTTTTGATTCTTGCAGCAGCTTTGAACAAGGTCCCACCCAGTAAAGTGTCACAAGCATTTGAGAAGTCCCCAAACTGAATGAGGACACATCCTTACTTCCGTTAGTGGTTCTGAATCAAATCCCTCCCATCCAGAACTGTTGGGAATTTTTTGAGCTTCAGCTGAAGTCCTACTCTGTGCATGGATTAAGTTCCTGCTAGAAAAGCTTTCTCATCACACTTCTGGGAGGGAGGCAAGCCAATTGCTTAGGAGGCGTATAATTCAAGAGGTGCCAGGAAGTACCCTGAGAGAACAAATACCCTGCCACCACATGTGAGGTCCTGTCTTTTGGGTTACCTGTGTGAAATGGCACGGTGCCTTGGGTTGTTGACATATTATATTTGGTGTTAAATGATTTTGTCACCCAATTCCCAACTAAGATGCCGGAGTGCATTTGAAAAGGGGAGAAAGAATCTAAACTGGCTCTGAAAATAATCTCAAAAGGTGAGTTTGGAAAGGGTATTTTCCTTAAAGTTTTTAAAAGATTTTATTTATTTATCTTTAGAGGGGAAGGGAAGGAGAGAGGGAAAGAATATCAATGTATGGTTGCCTCTCATGGGTCCCCTGCTGGGAACTGGCCTACAACCCAGGCATGTGCCCTGATTGGGAATCGTACTGCGATCGTGTGGTTCGCAGGCCCAGGCTCAATCCACTGAGCTATGCCAGCCAGGGCTGGAAAGTTTTGAGTGATGCAAATATCACTTAGTGGGGCCTCTACTGTGACTATTTCAAAGAAGAATACTTGATGTGCAAGTTTTGATATGTTAAAAAAAATTGACATCAGTTTTCAATGTCTTTGATGCAACTTTTTGTGCTCAGTAAAGATTATTCATTGTTGCTTTTGTTTTCAAAATTAATACTTATTTTGTTAGGTTTATACTTTTAAAGACATTTGGCTTCCAAGTTAAACTTTCAAATATTACTTATTTCAAAATCCAGTAAATGTTAACACTTGCTTTTAAGGGGGCCTTTGATTAATTTTCGGTCTGATTTACAAATTCATCACTAAATTTCTTTTTTTTTTTTTACTAAATTTCTTTAAACATTTTAAACTGAGGGTATAAATTTCATATACTCAATTTTATTTTTAAGTGCGTCCTTTGTCCCACTAGCAAACGCATTTTTTAAACAGGTTTCAATTTAAAAATCACAAATCTACTCATTTTAAATGGGAATTATAACACTGACCTAATATTCTGAAAGGCTAAACTCTGCTAATCATTATAAGATTAAATATCAAATATCAAATATGCACGTGTTACTCATAAAGGGATTAATTGTCTTTAAAGATGCATGTCTACTGAAGAAAAAATTCCAAGCAATTTTGTAGGAACATTCATAAGCAGTTTTCAGGACTACATTTTTCACTGCATTTGGTTATGTAGTGATTGAACAGGCCATGGGCGGGCGTGAACTGCATTTGTGCCCGCTGCACTGACGAGACTTGTAAAGTCCCTCTAGGTGCTTTGTCAGTGCTTGCCCAACGTTAGCATCACGCCACTATTTTACATTTGAGTGACTTTTAGGATCTCCGATCCCTACATTTTGCTGTACCACCTGCTTGGATTCAACTCTCTTTACAGCGTCATTATATAATTTTTTTTCAAACTCTTCACATGACAGCCACAATCAAAGAGAGATTTAAATAACATGTAATTGAACCTCATTGTTTTGTCTAAATTGGGGTCACTATCTTAATTAGGTCATGCCAAAGACGAAAATCAGTCACAGTGTTTTATTGTTATGCCTCGTCAGGACAGATGGGTGTGGACCTTTCAGCGGTCACCCTAGGACATTCCCTGAAGTTACTGAAGTCTCCATCTGCCCACAACACACACACTTGCCCGGTCTACATAGGGCTTCACTTTCTTACACTGTCGCTGAAAGAGCGAAGACAATGTTTGTAGTGCCCTGACATGGAGTTCAGGAAGTACTTCCCACGTGAACGTTGCTAGGCAAACTGCTTAGTTCTTGTGTGAACGCTGCTGAGTGTGCCACTAAGCTAGAAACTTGGTTATGTCGTGGTCGTAGAGGACGATGGGCCTCTTCACAGCCCTCGTCTCTTCACGTGCTGTTGGGGCACAGGGGGCACCTCTGGGCAATTCAGGAGGCGAGTAAAATGTCCCATTTCCTAGATTCTCTCTTTTTTCCTGGCTTCCCTTCTGTCTCCCAGAGAACACCTTTGTCTGTGGTTACCCACAGTCTCCCAGGAAAGAAGCACAGCTTGGCTAACCTGCACTGCAATTCTTGCTGGTGGTGATCAGGGGCAAGTGAGGTACAGGGGAAACCCTAAAAGGGTGCTGATGTTAGAAAATTCACCACCTTGGAGCAGGAGAAAGCTGCTCAGTGGACAGGACTGACCTGCTGGTGGGTGTGGATTAAAGGAAAGGGGCAGAGGAGACTCAGCACTGATCTGGCCAATCAGGTGAGGTAAGAAAGGCAATCTGAGCAACTCACAGTGAGATTCAAGATCACTTCCTTTTTGTTCCCCCTTCACTTAGTCTTCAGATCGGTCTGCTTAGCTTTCTCTTCCCTAAAGTTTCCCAGGGAGCTCTTGTGTCCTTCATGTGAGTTGTCCTCAACAGGCCCTAGAGTCTCCAAACCTCCTCCAATAGGAGTGAATGTGCAGCTTGTAAATACCCCCCTGGTGTAAGATCCCCCATTGCTCCCTACCCAGAGACAAGTCAAGATGAAGTGAGATCTCTGGAGAGCTGATGATTCCCCATCATCATTTCTGGAGGCATTCAAACAACCCTCTGATGTACTCAGTGAGAATCAAATGGGAAATTCAACCGCAGAAATGGGAGTTTATGACTTGGGCCATTCCTGGGCTGGGAGACCTCATATCAAAAACTATGCGCACAGTGAACACTAAAGACGTTATTTTTGCTATAAAAAATTGGAAGGGATTTTGAAACAATTTTCTTTTGGGATTTTTGCTTAGACGGTATACTTTCAATCATTTGCAATCCGTGATCACTTTTTCCATATTCAGTCATCTCAGCACCCAGCAGCCCCTCTTTGCATCGATTCGCAATGGCATCTTTGTCAAACACCAGTTTTATTTCCAAACAAGGCCCTCCTTTTCCTTTGCAATGTCTGCTGTATCCCTGAGCAAATACCACCGCCCTGCCTGCCACCCACAGCCCTCTTCCTCTGTAAAGTTGTCTGTTATTCTGAGTTATTTATTATTCCCTATGATGTTCAGGATCAGCTTACCATCACCAAAAACTCTATTTGTATTTCAGTCAAAATCACATTTAATACACAGATGAACTTGGAGAGCATTGACATATTTTCTACCCTTCAATAAAGTTTTATAATTATATCTACAAATGTCTTGCACATCTTTTGTTAGATTTGTCCCAATGGCTTGTTGCATTTTAAGTGGACATCTAAATTTACATTTTCTAATTTTTGTTACAGATGTATAGAAATGTTATTGACTTGGGTATATTGATCTTGCTGAGCTCTTATTAACTTAATAGTTCACATGATAGACATTGCCAAGTCTCCCTGAGCACACAAAGAGGGAAGAAAACACACTTCCCAGGTACGCTGCAGTTAGGGGACATGTGACTAGTTGTGGCCAGTGAAACGGGAGTAGAGACGATGTGGATCACTTCCAGGCTGAGGCAGTGAAAAGCGTGGTGTTTTCCTCTCTCTCTCCTTCTGAGACAGATGTGGATGTATAGAGTTGAGAAGGCAGATCTTGGGTTGATGAATCCCGACGTGGTAGAGAGTCACTAAGAGCTTCAGCTGCAGGAGAAGGAAATAAACTGCTGTGATGTTAAGTCATTGCCATTTCAGGATTAATTGTTACCACAGCATAACCCAGCTTCTATTGGCTAACGCAGTTTGTCTGTGGGTCCTCTTGGATTGTTTTAAGTGGACCATTGTAGCAGCTTTGTTTGAGTAATGAGTTTGTTTCTTCTTTTCTAATTTTTAGGTAATTAAGTTTTCATGAATATCAAACGTAATGAAGTTGATACAATGTTATATTTTGTAGATCTTTAATTAAACACATTGATTTTAATTTGCAATTTTTCTTTGTTCTCTTTCAGTTCTCAGACATCCTAAAAAGCTGATAGGCCCCAGGTCCTGTAATAAGAGGGCCTATGGGCTAACAGGTCCTGGGTAGGCTGAATGTCACTTTGAGAACTTACCAGTCTAGCCTGCAGTTCCGGAAAGAACTAAGGTAACAGGGGCACTGAGAGCCCTGGCTGAGGAGAGTCAGCCGGGCGGAGACCAAAAGAAATGACAGCGCCCTGGGCGTGCTTGCAAATTGGGGCTGGAAAGCCCTTTGTTCCCATGCATCCTTCCCTTCAGGAGGAAAGTTTGAGTCACTTTTCACTCTCTCCTTCTCTGACATCTAGAATTTGGCAAAGGCTCTGAATATCTTATTATTACCAGTTTAACAATGTAGGCATGCTCTAGTTCAAAAAGGTCCAAAATAATAAAACCTGACCTTATCAAACAGTATACGAATTGGAGGATGGTAATTTGCTTTACAAAGTGTTCCCTGCTCCACAAAATGAATTCAACTTTGGTGTCCCTAAAATAGCCAGCTCCCTTGGTGCATGTTAAATATAATTCAATTTACAAAAATTCGATTTGCATATAACCTTTTCAGTAGCACATCTATTGTGCAAAGCAGTGTACACTTGTAATTGGTCACAAATTGCCAGGAGGCCTGCCCTGCACACATTGTTTCTAGGTGTGCAGCTTTTCTTACTCTCTGTGAGATAAACGAGTGGGGTGGCTAAAGTTCCAGTTGTTTACCTGGTCCCCACGACTATGTTGCCAAAGGACATTTGTCAATTATTTGGGACAACATGTGCTACGTGTGGATTAATGTTGGGGACTCAGAAACAGGAAGTGAGGAAAAGTTAGGAAAACTGAACATGGATGGCGGGGCTCAGTTCGGGACAGCTGTCTCGCTGTGCCCGAGAAGCTCTCTTTATCTCAGTGGCTTGACAGGCATCAGGAGAAAGTGAAACGAAGCAAGGGACAATTTGCGATCACAGTTTGGATAACGTTTTTCCCCATGAGGCAGCGGAACTGCAGGAGNCCCCACGACTATGTTGCCAAAGGACATTTGTCAATTATTTGGGACAACATGTGCTACATGTGTGGATTAATGTTGGGGACTCAGAAACATGTGTGGATTAATGTTGGGGACTCAGAAACAGGAAGTGAGGAAAAGTTAGGAAAACTGAACATGGATGGTGGGGCTCAGTTCGGGACAGCTGTCTCGCTGTGCCCGAGAAGCTCTCTTTATCTCAGTGGCTTGACAGGCATCAGGAGAAAGTGAAACGAAGCAAGGGACAATTTGCGATCACAGTTTGGATAACGTTTTTCCCCATGAGGCAGCGGAACTGCAGGAGCGTCTTCCAAGGGAGACTGAACTGAGTGTGGTGACCTGAGCCCTGTGGTTAAAGAGTCACAGCTGACCCAGCCAGCTGTGGCGGCCTGACCCAAGGTGTTCTCTGAATGGTGTCTTTTGGCCACAGGAGGATAGCCAATGTACTTAATCAGGCAAGCACGGCATTTTCTCCTGTTACGGAAAAAGCAAAAGTGACATTTTTTTATGGCAAATTGAGTTCAAGTAGATTGTTGTCAATGATGCCAAGTCACATCTAAAACCCTTTTCAACCTGAATATTAATAACCCTGCCTGGCACATCACACTTTGTTTTCAGAAATGATACCTTCCTTGTACTTCCCACGGCTCAAGGCACCCCCTTCCCCGCATCTGATGCCAGGACACTTGCTCTTCTGATTAGGAAGCTCCCTCTGGAATTTCATCCCGGCAGCCAGCAGCTCTCCTTCCCCTGGCTTCGCTGCAGGGCGTGTCAGACACGTGGCAAGTCAGGTCCCTCCCTCCTAGAGACACTGGGCTCCTGCACCAGTTTGGGGGAGGATGCCCTGAAGGAAGCTAAATGAGGCCTATCCAGACCTAGATTTTTTTCTTCTTTGTTTTTTTTTTTTTCTTTTGGCTGGAGGGAATGACTCCTTATTCCCTACCTCAGCTGAGCTATCTCTCACACCGAAAGTTCAAATCCCAGGAGGCAAGGCTTGGCTCCTCCCTCTTCTGAGGCAGGTGTTCTAAATTGACCACCATAATAAACTCCTGGGTGCAGAGCAGTGAACAACTTGAAAATGGAAATGTCTGCTAAGCCAAATGAAAACACCGTGGTGTTTCTTAGAAGCCCCAGTTTGGGATAGCGGATTATCTCAGACCGCCTCCAACAGAGACTGTACTACTTAACCAAACTTTGGTTTTGCTGCAGTGAGTCAGAGACGCACCTTGGAGAGAGCATACTGTGCCCCAGAGGACTCCAGGGATCCCACTAGCACGGCCAGGTGGGGACAAGGCCGCACAGGGTTAGGCAGTTCACAACTTGCGTGTTGTGCCCTGTGGCACTGGCCCAGGGAACAGCTGATGTACATCTACCTAGGTAGCCTGAATGCGGGAATGAGGGCAGCCTGAGGTGCAGACCAACCTGGGTTCATGCAGTTGTTTGGCCTCTTATAATCTCTGCAGTCCTGGAAGTCTGCATAGCCTTTCCCACAGGAACCACGCACAGCAATGGGCGACTTACAGACTAGAGTAAAGATTAAAAGGGTGAGGTGGAAGTGTCTGGCATGTTGTCCATTGTGAACGTGATGTTCCCTTCCCACAAGTGCTGCTGGGAGCTGGGTGCATTCAACAGCCAGGCTGCACAGGTCACCAGTTTTTCCTTCTTCAGCTGTTTTTATCTCAGAGGTCAAGGGGAGAATGAGAAACTAATAGATGATCTGGTCATGGCTTTGTGGCTCCTATGGGGTCTGTGTTGTATGGTGGTGGGATGTGGGAAGCCCTAGGCACACCTTGATGACCTTAGCCTTTTGGTCATCTCCAAGGCGTCTCCAACGGCCCAGACCTCAGCCAAACTCAGCGAAACCAACATTCATCTCATTTCCCTGGGAAGAATCCAAATTGTCAGTCGTGATGATGGAACATTAGTCTCAGGGAACTTCAGAGGATCCCCAAAACAGCTTCTCAACTTGCTCAACTCTTCTTCTCTCTGTCTCATAGCTGCCCAGAACTGATTTTACTATCCTTGGTTCAATACATTTTCAGGGCCTAATTGCCCCCTCCCCTGCTCCTCTGTCTGAAGAAAGAGCAGAAGTTATGTGAACTGTGGACTGAGGAGCAGTGCTGACTCAGGTACAGTACAAAACCTCCCTAGGCCTGTTTTCTATAAAAAAGAAAAAAAAATTTTTCCTGGCCTCCCTATGTTCCCAGGTTGAGAAGTTCCAGTCAGATGAAGATGTGAAAGTGTTGAGCATTTCGTAAACTATGATACAGCGCCCGGGTAACGAGGGTGACGACTCTCCTCGGAGGGCATGGGCACTGAGATGAGTCTGGCCTGGGCTTCATCCTGCGGTCTGTGGGAGAGCCAGCAAACCCGTGGCCCTTGGAGTCCTAGGCATATTGTGTTTCCTCTACACAGGGCTTAAAAATATTTAAAAGTCATTGCCAAAATTAAAAAACCAGGAACATTTGCATTAAAGAAATGGATTTCTAGCTTCGCTTCCAAAATTAGAAGAACTGGCTGCAGAGGCTGTGGCGGTGGCCCCTCGGACTACAGCAGCTGCCCCGTGTACACTGGTACGTGCTCACTGTTCAACCCAGTCTCCACCAATCCCTGCGGCCTTGCACCCTCACCATTCTCTCGCCTTGCCTGCTGAGCCCTTGGGGGCATCTGAATTTGCAGGTCCTGCCCTCTAGGAATTTACCTGAGCAAGTTGCCTCTTACTTCCCCCTTTACTTGCACTGCCCCACCCCCACCACCATGCTCTCTTCCAACAGGCAGGGGATTTACCTTTTCTGAAGCAGGTGAGGAGGGAAATCCACAGACCTCTCCAGAAGGCACCAGCAGAAGCTCATCTCCACCAGCTATTCCAAGAGGACCAGATTAAGTTTGCACCAAGCAGCATCTACTGAAACATTAAGAGCAGTGTCCTGGTTCGCTATGACTAAGCCATCAACCACCCCAAAGCTTAGAGGCTTAAAATAATGTATCCATTCATCTGACAGCTCTGTAAGGTAACAAGGCTCAGATGGGCAGTGTTCACTTACACCATCTCACTCTGCTGCAGTCAGATGGAAGCTGAGGTGGGAGTTATCCAAAGGCTCAATGGAGCTGAAAGTCCTAGACGGTTCATTCACAGGGTTGGCAGTTCATGCTGGCTGGGGACTCGGCTGTCCACCAGAGCACCTGTGTATCTTCTCCATGCAGCTTGGGCTTCTCACAATGTGGCAGCTGGGTTCTGTAGGGGCGTGTCTCAAGAGGGAGTATCCCAAGAGACCCAGGAAGAAGATGCAATTCTCCTTATGCACAAACTTCAGAAGTCACACAAACTTCTGTCCTATTTCATTGGTCTAAAGTTAGTCACAGAACCTGCCAGTTTCAAGCAAGCGGGTACACAAAGCACAGCTAATGAGAGGCAGGGTTCAGTGAAGGAGCTGTTGGTGGAGACCAGCCACCATAGGCGGCAGGGCTAAGGCTGGTTCTCATTCCATACATGCTTTCACATGTGGGTTTTTCTTTTGTGAACAATTCATCTCCTCTCCCTTCAGCTTTCCCCAAGGTAAGATATTAATGAGATAATATTTGAATTCCCTGACAAAGTAATGCCTCCTTATAAAGTATACTATTATTTCTAGCCTGCCTGATCACTCCCACCTGGAGTCCACAGAAGACAGGATGAGGGATGATACTGCACACATCTCAACAACAAACAAAACTTCATTAAATCCATTGACATAACACAGACATTCAGGTTTAGTACAGATCAAATCCTATTACCAACAAATTGTATCAAATTGCCTCCAAAAATCTGTAGAACCAGATGTCTTCCAAGCCCTACTTCCTTTAGGCAAATACCCAATGTAAGCAACGTGAAGGACTACCGAAGAATTAGAACATCCTCTGAGATTTGTTAGGATGGGATTTGACCCATTTTCTTTTAGTCACAGGTTCAGGCATCTTAAAATCAGAAAGAACAAACTTGCAGGTTTCATGAGTGTGAGCTGGCTGAGAAACGGGCCTCATTTAAATTGTAGAAAATGCATCTTTATGCTGTTCTCAGGCTTCCCTTCCAGGGCCCCGGGGGATTCCCACTTGATTCTCTGGTTAGTGTCTGGGGGGCTGACAGTGGGAGAGCATGTCTGGCAGCTAGGCCCCCACGCCAGACCCAGAGCCGTTCCTACAAGGGGGAGGAACCTCGAAAGGAAAGTGAGGGCTTCGGGCCATAGGAACTGGGGTAGCAATTGCACAGCATTTAGACAATTTTAAATGTCTTTGATTATATGTTTTCTGAATACACATATGTCTTCATGTTTTTCTGCTTATTTTGGCAGAAATAAGAGACCTGTGGGCCCTAAAGGGATGCTTTAAGGTTAGGCCAGGTGTTCGGCCCAAGCACACTCCTGCTTCCCACTGGCTCCAGCCTCTCTCCCAGTGCACAGGGTCCCGAAGGCCCTGCTGGGCCAGCCTTCCACTCACTAAGCCCTCTTCTACCAATTCCCAGTCTTGTTTCAGGCAGCATCTCTCCTTCTCTACAAAGCTCACAATATCCCAGGCATTCAGTTTTGCCCCACAAACACCTCAGCCTCCCTTCCTCCCCTTTGGACAGGGTACCCATGGGCAAAGAAGCAGTGTGCATGCTGTCGGTCAGCAGCTGGCCAGATGGCAATCTGCCTCCTATCATCCTTTATGACATATCTAAAGTCATAGACCCCCTGTATTCTTAACCAGGGGCCATTTCTTCAAGGCAACTTCATGTCCCCATACCTTTTCCCCACAAAACAATGCCATCCTTAGTTCACGGCCAAATTAACCTCACCAAAGCTCCCAGCAGCCACACAACCGGCTCCTTTTGCCGAGTTAGACCCCAGGTGCACTGCACTACTGATGTTTGGTTTTCCTCTGAATTTTGTCTTTCAGGCAATGAGCATAGACTTGGAACCTGCTCAAGTGCTGGAGATTCTGCTAAGTTCTGGGATACAAAAGTGGGCAACACCATACAAGATGAGGTAGCATTAGGGAAGGTCCTTACCCAGACTGGGCATGGTCTTTTGTGTATGTTTGTTTTGCCAATCCCAATAGATTTATCAGCACTTTAAAGACTAAAATCAGGACTTTGGTTTTCACCCATACCTCTCTCGCCTGGCACCCAGCACATAGCTCTGCCCACAGTTGACCCGCAGTATTAATGGTGGGGACAGGGACTGATGGGCTGCACCCTCTAGCCAGAAGCTTGCTCTGCCTCCACAAGGACTGGACATTCTAGGTTGGGCTCAGACGCCCTTAAGGTGCTACGTGGAAAGAGGGGTCCTTAATTCCCACTGTGTGGTATACAGGGATGTTTCAACCAGTCATGGAAAGAAACTTGTTCCTAGCAGCTTAAGTATACGCTCTTAATGAACAAGCTTTATTTTTACAAGTTGGACAGATTCAAGATGGTCCCTATGTTACTATTCTCTTTCTCGCTTATATTGGAATATTCTCTCATGGGGTGGTATCAGCAGTCCTGAGTCAGGGTAGGTAGGCTTCAGCCCGTCCCCTGTGGCCTGAGCCACACCAGTGATATAACCACTAGTCTTTCGCAGCTATAAATAATCACAGAGATTAACTTATCTCAAATTGTTGATTTTTTAACAGAAATCTGCATGTTTCCTTGGGAGTCTTACTAGGCTTGTGGGCACCATGTTTGTATGTGTTTGGAAAAGAAAGGGTTGAGAATCATGCCTTTAAGAGAACCTCTTGCCCAAACTACCTGCTTAACCACAGAGGACAATGTCAGTGCCTCGCTGAAAACGCCCAGACTCCTTCTTTGAGGAGGTGGCAGCTGGCAGGTGTTTGTGGCACTTGCATAACGACTGTTTGCCTCTCCCAGAACGTGACAGAGACTCTGTGCACCAGCCTCAGGGTGCAAGCGCAAGCGGGCCTTTCTAAATTATTGGTTTATTGATCATGATGCGTGCCAGCAATTGCCCCTTCTGCTTTATGTACATATTTTAATTACCTGCTTTCTCTCCCATCTTTGATTCTCTGTGTGATTGAATCACCGAGGGTACAACAATTTCAAATAATTCTAATAAAGTAATAAGTCTGTTGTGATGTTGGCAAGTGACCATCTTTATGAGACTAGCTCCAAAATGAAAATCACTCTTAAAAGAGGCTGCTTGCGGAAGCAGAGCTCACATCTCCTCGCAGCCTCAGGAGTGTGAACAGGAATTCCTGCAGGAGGCACACACTCAGCAAAGTAAGGCAGACTGCCGGACCTGTGGGCTGTGCCATGTGTGTGCGTGTGCGCACATGCACGTGCGTGCAGGCACCTGCGCTTGCATCTGTGCACACTGCAGGCACACCTCTCCTATAGACGGGAACGAGAGAGCTGCCCGACTTTACCCAGGGCAACAGGGGCTCATTCCAGGGTGGGAAGCGCAACTGAAAACCAAGATCAGCTGCTCTTTATGTTCAAAAGAAGCTGCTGTATGTTCAGAAGACTTACTTTCCTCCTTTCTGACCTTCCTCCTCTATCCCTGTGGGGTTGCAGTGTTTGAACTGTAGCTTAGTATAGGGGCCAGTCGAGAAAAGCAGGCTCTGGCCCTCCTCAAGGCTCCAGGGGTTGCCACTCAAACTGACCCTCCCTCCACTTCCTGCCCACTGCCTGCCTCTCTGGGCCGAGTCCCACCACTGAGGCACCTGTGAGTCAGGTGGTTCCGAACGAGCATGGCTAAAGCAGCACATCACTCTCAAAGGCAGGGGCAGATTGGAGAAAACTAAGTTAACATCAGACGTCAGAACCAGAAGACGCTTTTTAAAAAAATTCCTATTTCACTCAGTGGGAAATTTTTTTAAAAAGCCAATTCTAAAATCTGACCAATTCTGAAAATCTGTTTATATAATATCTTTGGTTACATAATTCAAATGAGCAAATATATATATCTTATTTCTTCAAAAAAATTTTAATACATTTTCTCTGTAACTCCATCAGGAATATAATTCTACTATCACTTGACAGCTGAGGAGACAGACTCAGAGCAGGTAAGTGGCTTTCCTACAGCAGTTAAGGCAAAAACCAGACCTCACACCTCTCTTTTTTGACTATATAATCACTCCTTTCTAAAATACGTTTTCTTCTTAATTATTTCCTCATCCCAAGCCTATGTCTCCCCCCTTTTTAAAAAGACTTTATTTATTTATCTTTAGAGGGGAAGGGAAAGAGAGAGGGAGAGAAATATCAATGTATGGTTGCCTCTCGTGGGTCCCCTGCTGGGAACCGGCCTGCAAACCAGGCACGTGCCCTGAGTGGGAATTGAGCCGCAATACTCTGGTTAGCAGGCCCGAGCTCAATCCACTGAGCTACATGAGCCAGGGCCCTGTGCCTCCCTTTTTATTTAGCCAGGAATCTCAATGTCACTTGAATGTTATAAAAACACTTTTCCTCCTTCATATGCCACTTCAGAGACTCCTTTTCTTTGGTGGGCGTATGTCCATACATATGTCCATAAACAAGAGCACTCAGTGTGAGCTTTCAATTGTTTGGCTCTGACAGTGTCAAAGGAACGCAATGGGACAGCTTCTTCCCGCACCGTGAACACTTCAGGCCTCTGTTCCACAACCAACTTCGCAGGCTCAGGGCTTGCAGTGGGATTTTAGAGGACATTTTCCTCCCAAATAGCGATTATTCAGTATTTACTATGTGCCAGTCTCTCTGCACATTTTTTTGTCTTCACGAGAACCCTGTAAGACATGGAGGAAGATGATGACAATGATGATGGTGGTGATGATGGTGATAGTGATGTTTCCCATTTGCAGAATAAGAAACCAAGCTGCTGTCTGTGCAAAACTGAAATGTACTTTAAAGCGCACATTCTTCTTCCTTTGTGATTTGATCATTACTTGGTGTAAGAAAACAAAAAGGACGTGCGCTTGTGCGCTTTTTTAACACCTTAATGGATAAAAATATGGGGACCACCAGTATCAGCTCCCGTGGCATCACCCTTAAAGCCCCAGGATGAAGCCTGGAGCCCAAGACTCACGAGTGGTGAGTTGGCCTAAAGGCTAAGAGAATCAGGAGTCCCAGGTTCTAATTCCGACACTCTAGTTAAACCCTAACCACCTGTGTGACCTTGGGCAAGTTGCTTTGCCTCTCCAGGACCTCCATTTCCTCACCTGTATAATTGAGAGATTAGAGAAGCTCTAAAGCCCCATTCTGTTCTAAGACTCCCATCACACCCCTGTTGGGACATGCTCTTGTTCAGAACATTTCTGGCACCCAGAATCTTATGAAGCAATGAGACTCAATTCTCCAGAATCACGACATTCAGTGTTCCCACTTCCCCGAAGCATATGGCGCCATGGCTGCCTGCCAGGAAGCACTGTGAGCAGAGTGAGGAATGAATGAACATCAGCAGGCGGCATGTGGGGTTTTTCCTTTTCCTTGTCTTTACCACTGAGCACCTACAGTGGGTACGGGAGATGGTCCTTATTGTAAGGACGTGGTGTCTGCCTCGAAGTTGATTTTTGGGGGGTCCTCACCTTTACCTCATTGTCCAACTGTCATGCCTCAGTCTTCTTCACGGCATTTTCTATTTCTTGGTGTCTCTTTGTATTCGGTGTACTAATAATAACTAAACAAAAAAACAAACAACAGCCAAATAAAACCAAGGCTTTAAGTAGAAAAAAATAAGTCCCAGTGTTTCATGCTTTCCATCTTAGTAGGGAAGGGTCAAATGAAGACCTATTTCTTTTGTGCGAGAGAATTGTCAAGTGAAGTGAGGAGGAAAGTAGGAAAATGTTTTGATTTTAGTTTTGGTTTTAATTGGCTTCTCTGTTCTTTCTCAGTCTCCTCCAACTCCACCCCAATTTTACCTTTTACTGTAAACTTTAATACTCTGATGGATAAGGGAGTGGGAAATGTAGGGGTGGCTAGAGAGGGGGGGGACTAGAACAAATTAAATATATTTCATCAGCTATCACTGGGTACAGAATCAATCAGAATCTTAAAATTCAAAACTGGGTCAGATTTTTGTTTTTAGAAACCTAGAGGGTTCTTTTGTTTTGCTGTTTGTTTTACTATTTGTAAGACGGTGATTTAAAAATGTAGTTTTGCTCTGTTGGTCACAAAAGCCTTTGCCCCTCAAAGGGTGTCCATGGAAGAGCTCTGTTGCTAGGCTTTGAGAACCTCAGGGCCTGAGGGGAGTCCCCAGCACAGCCATCCTCGGCCCAATTGGCAGGCTGGCAGGCATGGCCATTCTAGTCCTTTCTGCCCCAGGGAGAGAAGGAGCTGGGGAGAGGAAGGGCAGGGCCATGTCGAGGTATGCCAAAGTTTCACACACACTTACAGTAGGAGCATGCCCAGCAGAAATTCCCTTGCCAGGGCTTCCCTGGGCAGCAGGATGGCAGGAGGGGAGTGGCAGGGATGGCTAAAAAGTTGACCTGTGATGACAACCTGGAGAGGCGTGAAAAAGTTTTCTTAATGATACAAGTTGTAGACAGTCCTTCCAGCCACAGGGGCCATTGTGTGTTGGATCCTATGTCAGAGGCTAGCATTGTGGGGAAGGCTCACACATCTGGGGCAGTCACAGCTGACTCCGGACTCTGTGCCAGGAGTTGGAAGTGGGTGGTGGGCAGACCCAAATCTGTGTAACAACAAGCTGCTTTATGATGGTGAGGGATGGGCACTGGTAGCCTATTTCCATGCTTGAATGGACTGCCCATACACCAAAAAGAAAAGCAGTGTGAGATGTTCAGCAAGACCCTCAGAGCACTGCAGCTGTGTGTCCATGATTCAAGGTTAATACTGAAGTGAAAAAAAAAATCTAATCAATCGGTTACTTTGTCCTGATGGGTTAAAAATTGGTCTGCTTCCTTTTATTACCTTAAGTGATGTTTGATCTCTGAATTCATGAATCTGGTCTCTGTTCCCTTTTGGTTTGACTTGGATGTAAATGTTGGGAGGAGAATTCTCGGGTGTGTACCTATTTTAGACAGTTGTTTGTATTTGGGCAGCTGAGAACTGGAGACTGAAGGATTGAAAAGAAAAAGAGAAGTCTCTGTTCAGGTCCTTTGCCTACTTTTTATTTGGATTGTTTGGGGCTTTTTGGTGTTGACTTTTATAAGTTCTTTATAAATTTTGGATATTAAACCCTTACCAGATATATCAGCAAATATGTTCTCTCACTCAGTGGATTATCTTTTCATATTCTTGATGGTTTCTCTTAATGTGTAAAAACTTTCTAGTTTGATGAAGGCCCAGTTGTTTATTTTTTCTTTTGTCTCCCTTTCCTGAGGAGATATGTCAGAAAAAATACTGCTACCAGCAATGTCCAATTTTACTGTCTATGTTTTCTTCTAGGATTTTTATGGTTTCAGGTCTAACATTTAAGTTTTTAATTCCTTTTGATCTTATTCTTGGGTAAGGCATAAAATGGTGGCCTACTTTCATTTTTCTGCACATAACCTGTCCAATTTTCCCAGCACCATTTATTGAATGAACTCTCTTTAGGCCATTGTATGTGCTTGCTTTTATCAAATATTAATTGACTGTAAAGATGTGAGATTACTTCTAGGCTATTCTGTTTCATTGATTGATGTGTCTGTTTTTATGTAAGTACCATGCTGTTTTGATTACTATGGCCTTGTAGTATACTTTGAGTTTAGGTAGCATGATTCCTCCAAATTTGTTCCTCTTTCTCAAGATTGCTGTTGCTATTTGGGACCTTTTGTGGATTTCATATATATTTTTGAAATATTTGTTCTAGTTCTGTGAAATATGCCATTGGTATATTGATAAGAATTACGTTGACTCTATAGATTGCTTTAGGTTGTTATGGACATTTTAATGATTTTAATTCTTCTTGTCCATGAACACAGTATGTACTTCCACTTATTTGTAACTTCTTCTATTTCTTTCTTCAGTTTCTTATAATTTTCTGAGTACAGGTCTTTTACTTCCTTGGTTAGATTTATTCCTAGGTATTTTATTACTTTTGAAGGAATTGTGAATGGGATTGTTTTCTTAATTTCCTTTTCTGATAGTTCATTATTGGCATATAAAAATATAATTGATTTCTGGATATTAATTTTGTATCCTCCTACTTCGCTGAATTCATTTGTCAGTTCTAGTAGTTTCTTGGTGGACTTTTTGTGGTTCTCTATGAACAGTATCATGTCACCTGCAAATAAAAACAGTTTTACTTCTCTCTTTCCAATTTTGAGGCCTTTTATTTCTTCTTCTTGTCTGATTGCTATGGCCAGAACTTCCAGTACTATGTTCAATAAGAAAAGTGAAAGTGGACATTCCTGTCTTGTTCCTGATTTTAAGGAGAACACTTGTAGTTTTTGCCCATTGAGTATGATGTTGGCAGTGGATTTCTCATATATGGTCTTTGTTATGTTTAGGTATGTTCCCTCTATTTCCATTTTGCTAAGAGTTTTGATCATAAATGGGTGCTGGATTTATCAAATGCTTTTTCTACATCTATTGATATGATCATATAATTTTTGTTCTTCATTTTTTATGTAGGGTATCACATTTATTGATTTGTGGATGGCCAATAGACATTTGGAAAGATGCTCAATGTCACTAATCATCAGAGAAATGCAAATTAAAACCACAGTGAGATTCTACCTCACAGAGGTAAGAACAGCTATCATCAATAAATCAACAAACAACAAGTGCTGGTGAGGATGCGGAGAAAGGGGAACCACTTTCTGTATTGTTGGTGAAATGCAAATTAGTGCAGCCACTGTGGAAAGCAGCATGGAGATACTTCAAAAAATTAAAAACAGAGCAGCCTTATGATCCAGTGATTCCAGTTCTGGGAATTTATCTGAAGAAGCTCAAAACACTAATTCAAAACAACACGAGCATCCCTATGTGCATTGCAGCAGCATTTACAGTTGCCAAGATATGGAAATAGCTCAAGTGTTCATCAGTAGATAAATGGATAAAACAACTATGGGATATTTACACAGTGGAATACTACTCAGGCATAAAAAAGAAAATTTTAGTTTTTGCAACAGCATGGATGGACCTGGAGAACATTATGCTAAATGAAATAAGCCAGTTAGAGAAAAACAATTTCCATATGATTTCACTGATATGAGGAATCTAATGAACAAACTGAACTAACAAGTAAAATAGAGACAGATTTATAAAGAGAGAACAGGCTGACTGCTGAGGGGAATTGGTTAGAGAGTAGAGGGATCAAACAAAAAGGAAAAATGACTCATGGACATGGCCAATAGTGTGGTGATTGCAGGGAGAGGGGAGTATAAAGGAAATCAATGGTAATGGGAAAATACAATTCAAAAAATATTTAAAATTTTTCTAAATTTAAAAATAAAGGAGGAAAGAGAAACAGATGACCAGAAGTGGGTCAAGGTAGGAATTGTTAATGGGTGGTGTCATAGAGACCAGGACAAAATTGAGATTTGTTTGATGTGAATTACTTCTGAAAAACAACCTTTAACACAGGCCCATATATCTTACAAAAATATTTTGAAGTTCTTGTGACTTACCTAGAATATTTAATAAAGGCATGCTTCTAATATTTCTAGGCACCGTTTCAAGTTGAAATGGGTTTATGCAGGTTTAATAGAATATTCACTCTGAGTGGGTGGGGTAGAGAAAGGTGATAAAGATAATGAGTTACCTGAGATCTGAAAAAGACCCCTGGGAAAGGTACTTGACTCTGTATTGAATTAATCACCCTCTAAAATCTCAAATTCATTTACATATATTTCTGAGACATGAACCACATTCTTTTCCTCAGAAGCTCTATTTGTTCAGTTTGCTGACACCAGGCTCTATAAGGCTATTGTCATTACATACTTGAAGTCTCGTTGGTAGAACATCCTTTGCAATTTTTTCATACCTACTTTTCTCAGAATGTGTATAATGAGGAAAATTCATTTCCTTCCTGTCGAGAAAAGTTAATGATCATTTTCTATTATATTAAAAAATTACCCATTGTTATGACTTCAGTTCAATGTTCCTGCAGATATCACCATGTGTTGCAGAGCTTAGCTATGCCAAGGCCAAGGCACCCATGTGTTATTTCATGGTTTCTCTTTTAAAAAATGGGTTGTTTGGGATGAGGCATGACAACACACACACACACACACACACACAAAGAAAGAAAAGAAAAAGAAAAAGACAAATCACACCATTTCAGGAGAATTAATAGGTAATTATATATTTTTTAAAAATCACTTTTAGCATGAAAACCCAAATTTTAGCAATGTTGTCTCCAGAATATAATTATAAATGCCATGTGAGTCTCTGAACCAGAAACAAAAGCTTTCTTTTAAGATATAATAAATGCTTTAAGTATTGGTACAATGCTTCTCTTTCAGGAGAGATGAAAAGTAGAATTATAGGCTACTTACTCTATTGTAATTCCTTGAGTAGTCTAGTCATTTTTTTTTTAGAAATTCATCTCTCATTGGGGGTTCATTATTTGTATCCAGAGAGGACAATGACAAGTCAGGACGTGGAGAGACAGAAAATCAGATGAACCTCAGAGGATTCTCATACTCCATGAGTTAAGTGTTTCTCCCTAAATTTTGGCAGATACGAGATCACCAAGCGCAGAATTTTGGCAATGTGAAGGAGACTGTGGTCGAAGCAATGAAAGAAAGAGGAGTAAGAAGGTGAGACCTTAAAGTGGAGTAAGATGCTATTAGGGATAAGGGAGAACAGTCTGGATCATCACAGCAAGTCAATCCAGTATTGCTTTATTTCTTTCGGTCTTAGTTCGTCTTAGTCACCTCTGGCTGCCATAACAAAACACCATAGACTAGGTGGCTTAACCAACAGGAATTCATTTTGGGGGGATTCTGGAGGCTGGAAGTCCAAGATCAAGGTATCAGCAGGGTTGGTTGCCTCTGAGGCCTTGCTCCTTTGCTTGTAGACCCTTGCTCCCCCCTCTCTTGCTGCCTCTTTACATGGTCCTTCCTAAGTGCATGTCTGCCCCTGCTGTCTCTTCTTCTTATAAGGACACCGGTGATGTAGCCTTTGGACCCCACTCTAAAGACCTCAGACTAACTGAACTGCTAGCCCTTCTCTGAGTAGCTCACAAGCTCACATGGATTAGGGCCCACCTATATGACCTCACTTTCTCTTTAAAGGGCTTATCTCCAAATACATTAGCTTCTATAAGGTTTCCTTTTATTTTAGATAATGTCTCATACAAAATACACTAATAACAGATATCTTTAAATATTTCAGTTGTTCTATGATTAGCCATGTATACCCTGGATTTTAGCTGCCCACAGCCCCAGTTGCCCCACCTTTGGGAAAATAAGATAAATTGAACCACCCATTAAAATCCAGACTCCTGGACGGTCCCCACCCCTCTGATGCTCACAGTCATGGGTGCTGCCTCCATTTCACCCACCACAACCAGACCCCACACTCAGCTCTTCCAGGGGCCTTCACAAACCTCCATTCACACCCAGCATTTTGATCCCTTTAGGAACCGGGCCAGCACCGTGGGGAGGGGTTCCCCTCACAGAGGTGGCAACCTCCCATCTCCTGCTGGCCTCCGACTCACCCCACCCACTCACTTCCCCCTCAATTTCTTTTCTTTTCTCTCTTCTCCCCCTTATGATTATGACAAATTCCTCCCCTTAGCTCATGCAGAACAGATTAATAATAACTTTCTAGCTTGAATATACTCCAGGGTCTCACCCTCTACCCCAAGTGCCTCGCTAAAGTATTTCTTCATTTAAATATATTCAGGGCTGTCTTTAAGAGGAATTCTGGTGAATAGAATATTCACTACCTCATTATAAGCATGTAAGTCATGTCCTGTTTTTAATCCAGCTCCCAGGTCTATCCTACATGTTCATAACAGCGTGCGGGGGGCATCTCGCTGAGCTTCCTCTGACGGAGCAGTACACCAGGCATGCTGCCTGCCTGGTGCAGCCACAGCTGCTCAGAAAACAGCAACAGGGTGATGCAAAGTGATGCCACCCACACTAGAAGCCTTTTTTATTTCACGGAAATGCACCACTCTCGGGGCAAAAGCTCAGCAGTATGCAGCTCTCATCACCCAGCAGGCAAGCCCGTGGCTGCAGGCAGACTGTTTACGCCGGCCCCTTTCAGACTTCCAAATTTTCTCAACTCACAGTCAATATTCCCACAGCCAAGGGATGTTGCTTGCCACAGAGAACAAATTACCTGAATCTCTGTGTCTCACCCAATTCAGCAGATCACAAAGGATAAATGATATATTCTTTTTGAACTTGGTTTCAGGAGTACGTCCATCAATCCTGGTGAGCCTGGTGCCAGGGATGAAAGAATCCATGAACCTGGGACCCAGTTCCACCCGGGTGTCTTGACTCTGCTTATAGTTCCTCCCTGTCCCCATTGGAAAAGGGATGGCCAAGGTTTTTTATATTTTCCTTCTTTCATGTCCCTTCTGTCATTTTCCTAGTCCCCAATCTTCTTCAACTTGCACAATCTCCACGGAACTCAAATACCAGATGGTATCCAATTATTTGACAAAAACCCTCCAACCAAGGGTGAGGATGTTGACTCTGAGTCTAAGGGCACCTGAGCTATGCGATATTTTCAATTCATTCGAGCTGCCTACCATGCAAAAATGCACCTCATGGAATAAATGCATGTACTCAGTGATTCCTACCAGGTGTCACCGTCCTCATCAGAGCTCACAAAGTTCGAGTTCCTTAGACTTCGGTTCTTAAAATAAAAGAATCATAACATCTTAGTTTTTCCCTTTCTGAGCCAGTGAGCCTACCATTTATGTAAGTTCTCAGAACATCTTGTCAAGAAAATACATCCACTCTCTGACCAACCATTCTCCTGGGTCTATTTGCAAAAGGATATGCTAATGGATTCAGTGTTTGAGGACCACTGCGTCCCCGTTATACCTGCCTCATTATCGCACAGGAATCTATCTGTCCTCTGTTTAGACATGCGCTTATTGTGGAGTCTGGTGATTCTCGGGCTGAAAACAGGAGATTTATGAGCTGTCCTCCAGTTCCTGTCTGCTCTCTCCTAAGGCCACAACCCCAAAAGATCAGTCACTGAAACGTGTCTTGGTGTCAACTCTGAAATTCTGCTTTTTAGGAGGAGATCATAATGAAACCTTGGAAATAGCACTTGAAGGTTTTGCTCCTGCCATACCCCAGAAGGTCACATGCTCTAATTCAGCTTAAAGGGACACTAATCATATTCAGCATGTGAGTAGAGAGGCTTCCACTTGGAGATGACACCATCATTTGCATAGGATGTAAAAATGAAGGACCATTAATTTTATAGCATTAATTGAAGAGCAGAAGTGTTAGACCTCTATAATTATCTTCAGCGAATACATTTCAAAGACATCTTCACAAATGAGGCTTGCGTGTGTGCCTGCGCGAGGGCACGGATTCCAAGAGCGATTGTGAGGCTGAGACCCTACATTGTCCCCTTCGAGATGCATAGATTAGCGAATCATTAAGTTAAAAGCTTAACTTAAATCTGAATGGCTTCCTTTGTGTGGAAACAAGACCTGTGTGGATTCTAAACTCCTAGGAGGATATTCTGCCCAGAAGAGGGGTGTCCAGAGCTGCGTTCCCCATTTCAGAACCACAGAGACAGAGAAGAGGGGAGGAAGCCCAGCACCCCTGGGATGTGGCATCGTCCCCATATGGCCCCTCCCAACGCCCTGTGCTCCCATCTGTAGCATCCCACTGGAACCTGGCACCCCCTCTTGCTCCTAATTGTATCCTCATTGTCCTTTCTACATTCTGAATTTATCATCCTATACATTATTCCCACAGGTCAATTTCAGCAAAATGGCTGTGGACCCACAGACGTAACTCACACTAAACAATCACTCTGCAACATTAGCCACCTTACCGGTGGCAACCCCAGGCCAGCATGGAAAGTAATATTTCTCAGGAATTAAATAGAAGATCATAAAGAACCATTTGAATGACTTCTTAGCCTTATAGCCAAAAGAAACAAAGTGGAGTAAGAAGCATGATTTTTTTTTAGGGGGGTGGGGGGTGGATGGACATGAAACAACTTCAAGGAAAATTCAGCTTGATGATCATGAGCAACATGAGGCCAAGGTCGAAAGCAGCAGTCACAGTTGTGCTGGCCCATCTTTGTTTCCGCCTGAGTCGGTGAAGGGATGGCAAAGGCACTGGGCATGGAAGGACTGGGCAAAGAATAGGTGCAGCTTAAAGTTTAAGAGCTAGCTGGAATTCTGGTAATTGTCCTGACATGCAGGACTCATCACTTGGAAAAATATGAGCTACTTTGAGACCCAGAGTCTCAGAATCTCCCTGGTGTGTAATTTAGGGTTCCTGGGGGGAAAGGTTGGGAGCCACTGGTGTAAATAAAGTAAGGCATTAGCTAATGAGGTAACACGATGTGCCTGTACTCAGTATAAATGCCTGTCTCCAGGGGTTCTGCGGGGGCGGGGGCGGTTCTGGAGGGAATTTTGGGTACTGCTGCACACAGGTGGAGGAAAAACCTGGGGCATATGGACCTTTTGAGATATCTTATGCTAGGAAACATTTTCTAACTTTGTGATAAGCCTTTCTAGGTATAAGGATTGCACTCAGGATGGCGAAGTCTTCCGCTAAATTCCTGTATACCTCACAGCTTCATTTGTTCTTCATTTCACACTGCATTTACCTTAGTACCATACTCCCCTTTTCTTTTTACTACTTTCTGGAGGTAGATTTTACATACAATAAACTTTACCATATTTAAAGTGCATGATTTGTTGAGCCTCTTGGCATCAAGGAAGATGGAGGGCCTGTGAGGTCGAGTAGTCCAGTCCCTGCACTTGGCATTGCCAGGTCCTCCAACAAGCTGCTAGAAAAGCAAGCACGAAGAAAATCATTCTCACTCACAGGTGCGTCAACACGGTTCACATTCCACGAAGTCGATGGACCACTTTATGGAAGCAATAAAATGAAGTCAGGATGTTCCACACCCAGGTGCATAGACTGTTTTAAAAAGGGCTCTTCTAAGTCCTCAGAATTTCAATCAGAGAACAAGAACAAATTATGGGAATTAATGCATCTTCCAAAAAGAAAATCGCACTCCTGTTTAGCACTAAGGTGAGGTGGCTGTACAGTTCCTTGAGCATCTCAGAAAAAGGTTATATATAAAGTCCAATGTTCTCTTTGTCTGCAACATATATATTTTGTCAAATCACGATTGTCTTGGTGCATGAGACAATTTCTGCTTTGGGCCTGGGAAATATCTCCAGGGCAGTGGCAGGGAATAGAATGCAGCTGAAGTGAAAGAAGCCTAATGGCAACAACAGAAGAGCATATGCTCCATGATTCCATTCATACAAAACTCTAGAAAATACACAGTGACCTGCAGTGACAGAAAACATGTTTGTAGTTGCTGGGGACAAGGGTAGAGGGAGGGAGAGACTGCAAAGGGACACAAGAAAACTTTTGGAAGTAATAGAAATGTTTGGTATTTTGATTTCATGAATATATGTGTGTATATATATAAGGGAGCTAGCCATATGTGGTAATAGGCATTATTCATGCTTTGAACATCTTTCATATATTGAGGAAATTTCCCACCTTGAGAATCCTGCCATCCCCTACATTTGCCAGTTTCTTCTAACACTTAGGATCAAACATTCTTTCATGAGATTTAAGTTTAGAAGAGAGTGACATGAACAAAGAAATACTGAATAAACTCCCTGCTGGGGAGAGTGGTGGAGGGATGATCATGTTTCATAAGAAGCCGTGTCAGGAGGCCTAGTGGAGGCATCCTGTGCCTGGTGTCGGCCAAGTGAGCTGTGGGCTGCACTGGGGACAGTAGCGGAGGATCTAACTGCAGCAGGCTTGCGGTCATTTGGACCCTGTTTATGGTCGTAATCCTCCATATTCTATCTTCTTGGCACTCTGTGAACTGCTTCATGTGGTTTAATACCTTGAGCATATGCACATTTTAGCTAAAGTGGATTCTGCTGTTTGCAACTAAGAACCCCTTGACCAATAGAGAAATATCATGGGAGTGCTCTCAGGCCACAAACACATTCAGAAGCCTGAGGGTGAAGCGAACATGGCGTGGTGTGGAGGAAGGATATCATGAACACCCTTTGCACACTCATGAGCACCTGCAGAAACAAGGACAACAACAGCCTTTATTTCTCTTCCTTGCCATGTATGTATACTGACTATGCTTCCTGTCTTCTCCTTCCCTTCCATTTTTATGGGGTGTGTGAGTCACAGAGGGTGGTAATTAACTTTGTATTTTAGTGTCTGGGGCACAGAATATCAAGACGGGATTGTGACTTAATTGTAGAAGGTGAACAGCTGAGCTTGGAGTGGGACATGGAAACTGACAACACTACTTTGCCCCGCTTTTTAAGGGACAGCAAGTATGATCTTCAATTGTACAAGGAATATGTAATTGCATGATGTTCTTATATTCATAGAAGACTTTTGTTCTTGTAATTAAAGTTGTGTAGAATTGTAATATGAGAGAAAGTTTCTAGGGCTCTGTTGAATAGTCAAAGGGTAGACATAGTGGACATATTTTATGTAGTGGGTCCCCATTTACCTTTTGAACAACCTTTCAGCATTTGGGAAATCCTCCACCTTCCCAAAAGAGAGGTCAGACACTTGGTTTCCCTGCCTCCTTTGCAGCTTGAGATGTGTTTTCACAAATGTGACCTAGTTTCCTCTCATCGGATTTGTCACATGAGATTTTACTTTGAAAGGGAATGTCATGAAGAAGACGATGCTGTAAAGAGTACATTCCAGAGAGGGAGGCGGAGACTCAGCCAGCTCTCCGAGGCCTCCCAGCCAGAGTTCCTGGCCATAGCATCCCAGCGCATGCTGGCATCTGCTGCTGTGAGCAGCCTAGCACCACAGCCTGGGCACTGTTGTGCGTGCAAACCTGCCTGGCTTCACCCTGTGGCCTCCTAGAAACTCCATTAGCCACCACAATTTTTTTTTTACCAACTTCCCAACCTGCTTCCACTAGCTATAGCAGGTTTGCTGTTTATAACTAAAGACGCTCACTGCCACCCAGAGCAGCTTGTTCTGCCTGTCACAGTCCATCCTAAAGAGTGCAAAGAAGGGAATATTCCTTTTCTGCAGATGTTGGCGTATCCCAGTTGTCCCTGGCTGAAAGCTCTGAACACACCTCAGGTAAAGGGAAGTAAGTGGTTCAACTTAAACACTCCTTTACACAAAGGGACATTAGTGCAGCTGTGATTTGCTTAGGAAACTTAAGAGTGGCCCATAAAGGGAAAGCCCATCTGTTTGGGGACACTAAATCTGCCTGTAGTCTGCAGGATATCACGCACCCAAAGCAGGGCCTCTCACTGTGAAGTCTAATTCTACAGACAAATCGTGTTTGTCCTTAGGGCAGCCTAGTGGGACACATCGCTGTGTCCAGAGGCTGTGCATTGGGGTAGTTGCTGGCTGTTACGGGTTAAGAGATTTGCACACTATTTTTCTGCATCTACATTTCTTACTGGCATTGAAGAAAATTCTGAAACAGTTCATCCCGAAAGATCACAGAAAGTATTTTCATTTCAAAACTCAAGGCAGGCCCTGTGAAGGGACTTCAAGATTGCCAGCCAAGAAGCATATTTAAGAAGCCAGAATTCTAAACATGCTTAATGAATTTCTTATCTATCCATCATTCACAATGATTGTGGGGATTTTTTCTATCATTTGAGTTAAAAATAAGGACTGGATAGGCATTCGTCAAGTTGTCCAATCAAAACGCATGTCATCCTGGGTTACTAAACTAAAAATGATGAGAATTACCCAAAGGACAGTTCGCTTCCTGACTATTCACACATACAAACTATCTTTCCTTTGTTGCCCATTTTAATGCTGGTACCCAACATCCCTGCTTTGCGGAGACCATATGGTGTTGATGTAGGTTTATTTAGGTTCTGTGTTATCTGGGGAACTGAAAATTGACTAGGGAGTTAGATGCGCTCTTATCTCCTGCTGCCTTCTTTGCTTGCTTGTACTGCACTTGAAATACGTCCCTCAACCTCTTAGCCTCCATTTTCCCATTTAGAGAATGGGATCACGATGTCTTCTTTGCAGGCTCTGGGAAGCTGCACAAATGACAAGGCTCCGTGGTTTCCTGGGCAGTTCAGAACTATTGGAAGCAAACACATTTGTGGTATTCATAAGGAGGTAGCAACAGCCTGCAAGAGAAAGATACTGGCTTTTCCTACACGCATTATTAAGAGAGCTCAATGCCTCCCTTTTTCACATTTTGCTCCAGAGAATGTCCCGGTATTTCCCTGGTATTAATTGAGGGTAGCACCCACATTCTGAATTCTCGAAGGAAGGGAGTGCTTCCTACTCTTGACATTGCTTATTTTCTTTTTCATTTGCTTTATTTGTTTCCTTGGGGGAGCATGAAAGAGGGAACATGGTTCTTTGGGTTAATTGTGAGGGTTACTAGGCGCATGCATGGAATGGTCAAGCTAAGCTCTACCTGCTTGCTTTTCCCACAGAGCCTTCCTCGCAGGAAATGTTTTGGGCAATGAGTGAGAGACTCATTGCTGAGCTGGGGTCTTCACCCTAACAAAGTTGCCTGGGAGACATGATCCCACCATATTAGGTATAGTGAAGGCTGACTTTCTGTAACAGAGACTCAACCATATCGTGATTTATGGGGAATATTCTTTCACAGGTCAGTCTTGATAGAAGCAGATCAAGATGGCAGGGGGCTCCTCACCAGTCATTCTAAGACCCAGGCTCCTTCATCCTAAGGACAATTCTACTCAACATATATAGTGAGATATTATTTAGGTTCCACGTGGGATGTGGGCATTCCCCTATGTTAGCATCTTTGAATGAGGCCCCCAAATTAAGAGCTCCTGGGTCATATAATACAGTCCTGAAACAGCCCAGTGCTCCTATAAATAGCACTAGGCCATTGTTTGCTTTTTCAGTTCTTATTGACGGCAACAGTGAGAAATACTCAATAGTGATGGGTCTTCACCAGCAGGAATGTCTTATTACTTTTCCTTGACACTACTATTTTGATGAGAACGGAAACAGTTTCCAAGTTTTTCCAGTGTTGTTTGTTGACCCTAATAGACTGAGGCCTGGGGCAGTTGCCCGTCAGGCTCACCTCTGCCCATCATTGTCTCCTGTCCCCTAACCAAACTCCCTGGAGACCAGGTGAGCACATGGTTTGTGCATGAGCAACCCTGGCTCTGGTGGGGAACACAGACTGGTGAAGGGGGAACAGAGCACATAGTGATAAATGCTCTGGGCAGGGGTCAGGCAGAGCACTGGAAACACAGAGGTGGGGCTCTTCCCTAGTCAGGAAAGGGCAGCAGGACTTTCCAAGGGGAAGAGTGATCTAGTCAGTGAGCCAGGTATAGACTGGGGAGAGGGCCAGAGGGTTCCAGGCAGAGAGTAACAGCCACAAAGCCGTGAAAGTACCATAGAGCCCAACTCAGAATGACTGAAATGAAGAAGACAAGGGGCAGGTGGTGAGAACTGAGCTAGAGAAATAAGTAAGGGCCAGTTCCTAATGGGCCCTGATGTGCCTGATGTAAGGAGTTACAACCAGATCCTGATGGCAATGGGAAACCATTAAAGAATTTTGAAGGGGTATATCATGAACCTGTCTGTGTTTTCAGATCACTCACAGCCAACAGGAAGGGATGTTCTTAAATGTGTGGTCTGAGATCTATCAGCATCACATTCACTTGGGGTGCCAATAAAACCACAGGATCTTGGGTCCCACTTTATATACACTGAATCAGAATCCCAGGGAGTGAACCCTGCAAGCCTACACTCATCTAGAAGACATTCTCCCAGTGATACCAAGGCTTATTAGACTCTTAAAGGTCAGTGGTGGCAGTTCTCTTCAGGCGGGGGGTCAGATAAGGGCCATCCAGTCCTAGGAATACAAAACGAGTCAAATACGGTGGCAGGTGCTGCTGAGGAACGTGGGGAAGCGCTAATTCCCAGCCTGGGGAATTACGGATCTCTGGCTCTTTGGGAACTTTGGTCCTAAGAAACAATTGCTGTGATTCCTCTCCACAGAAGCAAACTCGGGAAAGCCTGGAGGAAGAAGATAAGAAACAACTGTCCCTCCTCTGGGTGGGCAAGCGACACTCAGAGAGCCTGTTCATAGGAGGTGGATGTGCTGGAGACAGCTCTGTAAAAATAGATTAGACTCCAGGCCGGGGAAGTCTGCAGCTTGGAAACATTGATTGGTGAGTTTCAGCAACAGTGCTGCTCCTTCTGGCATTTTTTATTTGTTTGTTTTTTTAACTAAGCAAAGTCAATATTCATCCGATGGCTTAGAAAGTTGCCACTGACAAGGACAGAGGCATTTTGATTGGTGCATCTGCAGTCTGCCTGCACCAAAGAAAGGTCAAAACTCCTCTCAGCTGGCCAGGCTTGGAATCAGTGGGCAGTATGTGTAGGATCAGGAGGCACCACGCGTTAAGCCTAGCGAGGCCTGGCAAAGATGGGGCATAAGGGCATTATTTTCTCCTGTGGCAGAAATCACCATCACCTGCCTTTCTGCTGGGTAGATTATTTTTGCTTTTATGATTTTTCCCCTTGGGTGGGTTATTTTAGCATCCATGCTGTCATTTTCCTTGGCTGGGAACCCAAAGCCAGTGGGGGGGCAGACCCAGGAATAGAACTGAACCTCTCATCCTCCATCCATTGCTCCAAAACTTTATCCAATGCCTCATATCACGAGTGACATTTTTCTTAAAAACAAGAGGCCAGAGACAACAGTGAGACTTTCCAGAATATAGCTCTGCCCTGTTTGTAACATTTACCACATTCAGAATCTGACTTGAACTGAGAAAGTTCTATTGGCTCCTATATTAGTTAGAGCAGTGTTAGCTGTGGAAACACATGAACAGAAAGGCCCCCAAAGGGATGGGCAGTCGCCTGCCAGCAGCAAGGAAAACGAGGAGGGTGCAGCGGGGAAGTCTGAAGTCCAGGCTCGGAAGTGGTACCCATGCCTCTGCCTCACTGCACTGAAACGAAACCAGTTCCATGGCCACACCTGACAGAAGGGGGGTTGGAAAACATAGGATAAGGAAGTTGTGGTGAGCAAATGAGAAATTTCTAGTAATCCATGGACCAAGATGGCAACAGATTCTAGGAATAGTTGTGACAGAAGCCAAGGAACTCTGGCAAGGTCTCTCTTCATTTGTCAACTGCCATTTCTAATTCATTCCTTTGCTGTCTATTCCATAATTATCTATTACACTCTTATTGTGCGTGAGATATTGTACTAAATGCTTGGGAGGGATTTTAGGTGTATAAGACTCAATGTGCTCCTTCAAGGGGTTCACAGAATAATGGGAAAGACAGACAAAATGATGCCACGCAATGAGGTAAATACTACAATAGAGAAGAACATAGAGAACCACATGAGCATGCAGTGGGAAGGTGTACCTCTGCATGAGATACATTGAAGATGATTAAAGAGCTTTCAGGAACGAAAAGACAGGAAAGGTCAATTTCAGATGGAGAACAGCATTGGCAAAGGCATAGGGTTATGAAGGATCAAGACATATCCAGAGAATGGAGTTTGGTATAAGTAATAGGTAAAGTTTAGGATGAGGAGAGAGAGGTGCAGAGAAGGCACATGTGGAGAGGTGGGTTGGCACTACATCACAGAAGGCCTTGGAAGCCCACAGAATATTTTTTATTTTTACCCCTAAGCCAAAGATTCCTCTTTTCTCTAATTATACATGGTTTCCCCCTCAGTCTTCTCAGATACGTGGTTCAAATTTTTGTTTCATATCTGTGGAGGTTCTTCTCCCTGAGTATTCCAAAATAAGGCTGTGAGTATGACCAGATTCAGTAAAAGGCGAAAGATTCATGTGATCTGAAGAGAAACAGAGTATAAGAGTATGACCAGATTCAGGACTCACATTATGCCATCGGGAGTCAGTGTCTGGCCAACTCTAGGCTGTACCCTCTGCTGTGTTTGCTGAGTTGAAGGCTCAGACTTGCTCAGTAATGACATGGCCCCAGCAGACCCGACCCCTGTATTCTTTCAGGTTCCCATTCAACGGAAGTTCCAGCAATGTTCTTCTGGGGTGTCACTGGTTGAGATGGTCTTGTGTGCTGCTTTCTGAGCCACTTTCTTATATCTGTAATTATTTATTGTCTGTGTTGTGTGTATGTCTGTGTTTGGGGGATGGTTATAAGCACTGTGACTTCCTAATCTTCCATCTTGCTGATGTCTTGAATTAAAATTTTAGCCCAGGAAACATAATCCTCTGTTTAGCCTTGAACATGTTTTCCTACTGTGCTCAGAGCAGTGAGAGGAAGAGGTCCAAAAGGAAACCTAGGTACAGTTACCAGATAATGGGTGAATGAACATTTGAGCAAGGACAAAGAATCCTTACCCAGAATTCCACTGGACAGACTGACTGACTGCCAGGACCAAAAACATGCCTTGGGCTTTTCTAACATGCCTACCTTTTCATAAACCACTTTCTTTTTTTGAGCCTCCTCATCCTCTCAGCTGATCCAAATCCTCTCTGTCTTTAAAAATTAAGGGAAAAAAGCTCAAAGCCACTTCCTTTATGAAGACTGAAGTGTTCCCTGCTTCCTGCTAACAATTACAGCACTTCTTTCCATAGGACTCTTTAGGAAACAAATGTTCTCCAATCTCCACTTCCTCCATTAACTTTTAATGACTACAGTTTTTTGTCTAGCTTGATTCTAAACTTCTGTAGGGAAACAAGTTCACACACATTTATCTTCTCTTGACATCTAATTTATATTTCACTTGATTTATACCACTATAGTTCCTTCTGTTGGATTTCTACCCCTCCCCCTACAACCCGCCACCCCTATCTGTCTTTCTCTCAAAGAAAGATTGTGAACTTGAGGGCATTCATCTCTCATTCATCTTTACAAATAGCACAGTGCCTAGCCCAGTTGGTTCTCAGTTAACAGACCCAAGATTTGGTATGTACACAAATAAACAGGCATAAAGATTTGGGTAAAAATAAATGAATGAACACAGAGTAGATCATAGATCTAAATATAAAATTTTTTTTAAATAAAATTTTTTTTAGAAAATATAGAAGAACATTTCTGTGACCTGTAGTTAGGCAAAGTACTTTTCAATATCTTACCAAAAACCTAATCTATTAAACTTAAAATTAATAAACTGAACTTCATTAATATTAAAAACTTCTGCTCTGCAAAAGGCACTATTAAGAAAATAAAAGTACAAGCTGCCAACAAGAGGAAAATATTTGCAAATCACAAAACTGACGCAGGACTTGTATCCAGGATACATAAATAATTCTCAACATTCAACAATAAGAAGAAAGCAAACAATGTAACTTAAAAGTGGACAAATGCTTGAACAGACACTTCATCTTTGAGGGAAATCTAAACTAAAATCATGAAATATGACTGCATGCCTAAAAGAATGGCTTTTAAAATACAGTACCAAGTCCTGGTGAGGACGAGGACAAATGGACCTGTCATTNTAATAAACTGAACTTCATTAATATTAAAAATTTCTGCTCTGCAAAAGGCACTATTAAGAAAATAAAAGTACAAGCTGCCAACAAGAGAAAAATATTTGCAAATCACAAAACTGACGCAGGACTTGTATCCAGCATACATAAATAATTCTCAACATTCAACAATAAGAAGAAAGCAAACAATGTAACTTAAAAGTGGACAAAAGCTTGAACAGACACTTCATCTTTGAGGGAAATCTAAACTAAAATCATGAAATATGACTGCATGCCTAAAAGAATGGCTTTTAAAATACAGTACCAAGTCCTGGTGAGGACGAGGACAAATGGACCTGTCATTTAATATATTGCTGGTGGGAATCTGCAGTGACACAACCACTCCAGAACACTGTTTGGCAGTTTCTTATAAATCTGAGGCTGCATTTACCATGAGGCAGCAATCCCATGCCAAATGCAGGTCATCACGTGAATGGATAAGCAAATGAGATGCAACCTTACAAAGAAATATTACTCAGTAATAAAGAGGAACAAACTTAGATGAATCCCAAAGATATGGGTTACATACTATATGATTTCATTTATATTTTCAAAAAGACACAATTGTAGTAATGAAGAACAGGTCAATGACTTGGGAGGGAGGAGTATGACTAGGAAGCATGAGAGAACTTGTCAGGGTGATAGAACTTCTCTGTATCCTGATCATAGTGGTAGTAGTTACATGAATCTACCCCTGTCTTAAAATTTATGCAATTGTACACCAAAAAGATGAATTTATGTTCATTTTAAAAATAATATTTAAGGGGTGGGATGGAAAAATTATACCCAGATGATTGTCTATGATGGAAGAATTGAAAACTCAGTACATGATGGAGGAGGAGCACTGAGGATTCCCCTAGAGAGACAAATCTGACCTTTGAACTTTGACGTTTCTGCACTGTGACTGCAATTGGGCCCAGCTCCCTGGTCCAGGCCATTCTCTTTGCTGAGAGCCTCGCCCAGCATGAGCCATTATATCCTGACAGCAGCTGCTGGATTGAAAGACATTTGTATGCTGACAGCTTTAGGCAGGGGTTAACTATCCCTTGAGGAGGAAGTTGAGAGTCTTGACTGACCTCCACCTGTGGCAACAATATACATCTCAGCCATCACTGGTGAGCCTGGTGACTAACCTCACATTGCCCTTACTCTTAATATACTTGCAAACACTTTTCTGAGTTCTGCCTCTTTCAAATTTCAAAGCAACTCAGTGAGGGAAAGTGAGGTACACATAATATATTGTCTTTATTTTATGTAGGATGAAATGGAGACTGAGAGATGAAGTGATTTGGCTGAGGTCAAGCAACAGGGGGCAAGTCCACATCCAGAGACCCAGGATTCCTGGCTTGTACTCTTCATTCACTCCCTCATTCATCCATCTAAGAAATATTTATTGAGTACCTACTATATGTGGGCAGGTATCCCTCCAATTGCTTAAATTCCAACTGAGAGAAAAGATATATGTATGGGTGTTCAAAACAAGGTACTAAATAATACAAACCATATGTCTGGTAAGAACAACGAGTTACAATAGGAGTGCTAGTTGTTGAGTGATCAGAGAAGACATCACAGAAAGGATGGGCTTTGATCTGGGTATTGAAAGTGGGAGAGAATTGTGAAAACTTGAGAGTGAGGGAGGGGCATATCTTAAATGCAGGGTATGTGTGGTGGCCAGCCTCCCAAATAGCCCCTGATGATTTTTTTGCCATCTGATATCCACGGCTTTGAGTAGTCTCTTCTCACATTGAATCAGGACTGTCGGGGTTAACAAAAGAATATAGCAAAAGCAACAGTGTGGGACTTCTGAGGCCAGATCATAGAGAGCTTTGTGGCTCATTCCTTATCTTTTAAATGCTCGTTCCAGGAGAAGCCAGACACCACGTGCAGAGGCTGCTCAGGCAGCCCTTTATAGAGGCCCACATGGAAAGGAACCGAGACATCTCGCCAACAGCCAGCACCAATTCACCACCCATGTAAGTGAGCCGTGTTAGGAGTGGATCCTTCAGCCCCAGTTAAGTGTTCAGATGACTGCAAATCCCAGCAGATAGCTCAGTGCAACCTCTTGAGAAACACCAAGCCAAAACCACACACCTAAGCTAGTCCCCAATTTTCTGATCCACAGAAACCATGAGAGATAGAGACAATTTATTGCTATTTTAAACCACTGAATTTTTAGGGGTTTTTATAAACAGCACTAGGTAATAACAAAATGTGAGCCAACTTATTTTTAAAAAAACAAGATACATTCAGGACATAGTCCTCTCCAGAGGCTAGAAAAATAGAAGTTCCAGCAGGAGGGGCATGGAGTAGGAAAGACCTGAGCAAAGACAATAGCAGAGAAGCAGGGCCAGAAGGTAAAGGTGCCACAACAAATTTGTTGTTCACTCTGGGGTTCCGTGCCAGAACAACTCAATGTTATTTCTGCTGACATTAACAATTCTGCTAATGCTATTAGCAGAAATATGTTAAGAAACACAGAGTGAGCTGTTTCCTTTATACTTTGTTATTCCTGTTTTGTGACAAATCTTGACTAGTCATTTACCATACCCACTTCCTTTCTTCCCAGACACAATGCTAGATCACACTTCTCAGCTTCCCTTTCCCCCCAGTGTGGCTGTGTGACTGCGCCGTGAAACCTCCTGCATGACCCTTTACTCCTTCTCTTCACCGTGTGCTAACTCCAGGTAGGGGGGGGTGGGAGGCCCTAGAAGATGGGAAATTAATAAGGGGAAGGGATTGTGGGTCCTCAAATCACCTCACAGAAAGCCACCTACCAACTATCTGCCTTTCCACAATTGTGTGAGAAAGAAATACATTTCTATTGAGTAAAAAAATTAAAAAGTGAAACTATCAGCCCAATAAAGTGAGTGTAGGGAAAAATAGGATGAAGAGTGAGCCCCGTATACACGCACATGCACACACGCGCATGTGCACACACATCTCAGAGTCTGAGTGAATGCTTTTCCAAGATGAACCACAACATTATGACCTGAGCTTTCCAGTAGTCAAAGCAAAAAGGGGAACATGAGCAGCGACACGATTCACAGAGACCATAACATTTTAAAAAAAGGAAAAACTGCCTCAGGTGAAGTACGACTACCTCCAATAAGGAAATTAAATAGTTTTTCCCATTGAGTTCTATAAAAAGAAACAAACGCTGCATCATATAACAAACAATGTCCTCAGTAATAACCTAGCACCCAGTAGAACCACACATTTACTCCATTTCCTATAATATCCTTCAATGGAGGATAAAAGAAGTGGCAAAATGCCAAGGACAAATCCAGTAAAATCAATCCTGTGAATTCTGAGGGGAAAGAACAAAATTTTGTTGTCGACTTGGTTCTCTGCTGGTCTTGTTGTACATGGTAACAAATGTGAGAGCATCTAGAAATATAAATAAAGTGTGACTCTCACGTAATTCATCGGTAGATTTTGATCAATATATTTTGATTAACTGATTCCCTGGCATTTATGTGTTTAGTCTTAAGGGTGGAAAAAGGAAAGTAGGAGAAAGCCAAAACCTATGGCCCTGTGACCCCACATGACCTACCAAATGTTATCTGGCTGCATGTGGTGGCCAGGATATGTCACCATTTCATGTGTTTTGTTGTGTTTTCTCCCACTGAATTTTTCTGGGGCATGTAATTAAGAACACTGACTAGAGAATAAAAAAGGAAGAATAATAGAGTTTAAGAACAACTGTAAAAAGTCATTATGATATGCTTTCAAAGCCAGTAATTACTGCTCTTACTTAACATGTAAATCACTATTAGTGTTCTATCTGAGCTACAACTGGATGCTTGTTATCTGACACAAGATGCTTTTGAGAAAGACCTAACATCTGCCCACAATTGGATTCCTTTCCAAACATTCCTAGGAGGAGGAGGAAAGCGATGCATCAAGAGGGTAATTTAATGCTCATAGTTAAAACCTTGGGAGAGCCCCATTGTAAGGGGGAAAGCAGAAGGAGATGAATTAGTAATCGTGCAAAATAACTTCTGGTTGGCCTTGTAAAGTGAATTCAGAGAGTTGTGAGGATGGAGAGAATGTGGAGACATGAGACAGCTCTAGGCCTAGAGAGCCTGGGGACTGACTTAGTAACTGTGGTCGGTGAGTATTACCAGTCATTTCAGTGAGCATTTAAGGGAAACTAGAGGGAAACTGGTCTTTGGTAGGTGGTGTTTCTACAACAGAGAATATGGTTCCACAACAGTAGTTTTATGAGTATGTCTTTGGATGTGAGGTATGGCAGGTGGAGGGTATTAGGAATTAAATGCATTTAAAATATAAATTGTACACCATGTGTAGTTATAATCATTTAGATTCCCCTAGAGTCAGGCAGAGTAGCTGTGAATCTGACAACAAGAGGGATAAATTATTATCCTGACAACTCAAAAACTGGCAAAAGCAGTAATGACAGAAACAGGTCAGGCTCGGATTAAGCCAGAGCTATGTAACAAATATTTCTAGTATTTTATGAAGAACACTATTCAACCATTCTTCTCTCAGTTCAGTGAAGCTTAGGCAATATAAGAAACAGTATTCATATGACCAGAGGAATTCAGGAAAGCTGAGAGAAGACCTGAAATCACTGGAAAAAAGGGTTGAAGTTGGGGAGATGGAGGCTTATGTAAACGTGGTTCACCTCCTTGAACAACCACAACAAAATTACAGCTAAACTATAGAACAAATATCACTCAGAACCACCAGAAAATGAAGCTGGATGGAAGTCCAACAACGAAGGAATTCTAGAAACCACATTCATCCAGACAGGTAGGAGGAATGGAGGGGCAGACACACAGAGATTCAGAATGGACTAGTCCCAGCCCCACGTGTGGTGGGTATAAAACAGAGGGATACCATGGGAGTGAAAGATCCCAGCCCCACAGCAGACCACCCAGCCCAGGGTTCCAGTGCCAGGGAGATAGATAATTCCCCATAACTACTGGCTGTAAAAACCAATGGCAGTTGGGTGGGCAGAAGGAACTGCAGGATTCTCAGGCATCTCCTCTTAGAGGGCCCTGCACAAGGGCTTACTCAGACTCACTCCCTCTGGACTTTAGCACCGAGGCAGCACCTCGAAGGACACCAGTGGCATATGGAAGGAACTGAAGTGTCTGGCATCAGGACAAAAGCTGGGAGAGAGCTTCCTCCTAGATGGAACTGCATAATGGCCACTGTACTTTTTCTGAGCCCTCCCCAACACAGATCCACAGTGTGGCAGCACCATATCTGAGTCTCCACTAACCTGGCTTACACAATAAGAATCCCCCAACAATTACATAAGATTCTGCCTCATCCAAATTATGGGTCCACTCAAGCTGGTAACAGTGGCTTTTCCATATAATGAGCTGGGCTAGGCACAGGCTTCAGACCTTCCTAAATCCTCTCAAACAAGCAACAGCTGAGCCCAGGACCAATCTCTTGCTGAGTGGCTCTAGGCCCAGCATTAGCAGCAGCGACCTGCAGATCCCTTTATCACTTACACCAAGGGGCCCCAGACAGAACACAGGTGGAGACTGACCTTGGACTGCACTACCTGGGAAACTGCAGAGCCTGGGCACCCAGCAGACAGCAACAGACCACATCGAAGCACCACCCAACCACCTCCATAAGCCACAGAGGGAGGTGGTTCCTGGCCAGGGGTCACAGCTAATCCTACCAGCTATCTGGATTGGGTAGATCCCTCCCATTAACCTCCTGACAGCAATGAAGACTCACCTAGAAGAGAAGGGGGTGCTCAGCCCACACAAAGGGCACACCTTTAGTACCCAGCTTGAGTGATAAGGGAGACTGTGACACTGGACCCTACATTAGGCCACACTACCAAGACACGGCATGAAGGCAACTCTACCTAATATATAGAAACAAACACAGGGTGACTGCCAAAAGGAGGAGACAAAGAAATCTGGCCCAGATAAAAGAACAGAACAAAACTCCAGGAAAAAGAACTAAACAAAATGATGATAAGCAATCTGTCAGATGCAGAGTTTAAAACACTGGTGATAAGGATGCTCAGGGAGCTCAATGGGTACTTCAACACCATAAAAATGACCTAATTAGAAATGAAGAAGACACTAAGGATGTAAAGAACAATTTACAGGGAATCAACATTGGGGTGGATAAAGCTGAAAATCAAATCAATGATTTGGAATATAAGAAAGAAAAAGATTTCTGACCAGTACAGCAAGAAGAAAAAATAATCCAAAAAAATCAAGAATAATATGAGGAATGTCTGGGACAACTTCAAGTATTCCAACATCTGCATCATAGGGGTGCCAGAAGGAAAAGGGAAAGAGTGAAAATTTGGTAATCTATTTGAGAAAATAATGAAAGAAAATGTCCCTAATTTGATGAAGGAAATAGACATTCAAGTCCAGGAAGCACAGAGTCCCAAACAAGATGGATGCAAAGAGGGCCACAACAAGACACATTATAATTAAAATACAAAAGGTTAGAGAAAAGAAAAACCTTAAACGCAGCAAAATAAAAAGAGAGAGTTACCTGCAAAGGAGTTCCCATATGACTCTCAGCTGAGTTCTCAACAAAAAACTTTGCAGGCCAGAAGGGACTGGCGAAAAGTATTCAAAGTCATGAAGAGCAAGTTCCTACAACGTAGATTACTCTATCCAGCAAAGCTATCGTTTACAATGGAAGGGCAGATAAAGTGCTTCAAAGACAAGGTAAGGCTAAGGGAGTTCATCATCACCAAACCATTATTATATGAAATGTTAAAGGGACTTATCTAAGAAAAAGAAGATCAAAACTATGAACATTGAAATGGCAACAAACTTACAACTATCAACAACTGAATCTAAAAAAAAGTAACAAAGCAAACAAGCAGAACAGAAACAGAATCATAGATATGGAAAACATTGGGATGGTGGCCTGTGGAAGGGAGGTCTGGGAGAATGAGGAAAAAGATGAAGGGATTCAAAAGTACAAATTGGTAGTTACAGAATAGACAGGGAGATGTTAAGAGAAAGTATAGGGATAAATAATAATACAAGAATTAAAAAAAGAGCAAGTATAGGAAAAGGAGAACTTACATGCATGACCCATGGATATGAACAAAGGAGTGGGGAATGCTGGAGGAGGTAGGGGTGGGTGCTGGGTGGAGGAGGAAAAAGGGAGGAAAATTGGGATAACTATAATGGCATAATCAATAATTTTTTTAAAAGGTGAAGATGGATTTATGTTAGTATTCTTTTAAAAGCAATTTCAGACCCCAGGTTCTGCCTTCAGTAATACAAGCCTAAAAGCCTTTCCCAGTCTTGGAAATACTTCTTCTCCTCCAAGTTCCAAGGATATTTCTTTTGCTTCAGTCTCCTAAAGAACCCTCAACCATTCCTAAGACAATACTAATACTCCTTTGCTGTATAGATATGGCAGACACCTTGGTTGTTTATTCCACAGTCATTTCACCCTTTGTTTGTAAACAAAACCCCAAGTTTCTTTGGCAAGTCATCCTCTTCCATTGGCCATGTGCCTCACTGGACAAGTCATGGCAATCCATTCCTATCAACAGTTCTTGCTCAGAAATAAACATGTGACATCACTTTATGCACTAACATGTGAGAAGGAATCTATTGGAGGGTTTCTAGGAAAGACATCCAAGAGGAAAAAGGGATGTGTGGGGGGAAATAGTCATTCTGCTGCTGAACATTGTTATAGCTGTGGGTGCTTGGAACTGGGATAATAATCATGCAACAATAAAGGGTACTAGTCGAGGAAAGGTCATCTGAGTAATGACAGTAGAGCAGAAAAGTGGAAAAAACAACATTTTTTATATCATTAGGGCCACTGAATCAGCCAAGCTGGAACTCCTCATTTAGGACCTATGAAAGTTCTCATTGTTTGGGCAATTTTTACATTAGTTTTCTATTACTTGCAGCTGAAAGTATCAGGTAAAAAAAGATATGTGTACATTTTATACCCTTAATTAGATTTCATAGAAAACATCTTTGTCTGCTTTGTACCAGGTGTCGATGAACTGAATTGAATGAGTTGGTCCCCTAAAGAGGTAAATGCATGTATGGATAGATAAACATGCCACATCTTAATACTAGCTGCATTCCCTAGCACAATGAATTGCATGGTTGTCCATCCAAGTGCATAAGCCAGGAACTTATTCTAGATGTTTTTCTATTCCCCTCTCTCCACAGCCAGTTCATCAACACATTCTGTTCATTTGTCTTCTAGATGCATCTCAGATCCATTCACTTCTTTTTATCTGCACTCTCATTCTATTTCAGGCTACTATCATGTCTCCTAACTAGTTTCCCGAAATTTCTCAGATCTGTTCTTTACACTACAGCCAAAGGAAATCTTTACAAAATGCTACATCCCCCAACTCTTTCACCTCCATTCCTGATTAAAGGATAAAGGGAAAAACTCCAAAATTCATAAAATGCCCACATGGCCTGCATGGCCTGGTGCCATCTTCTCTTTTAGGGAACCTCTTGCCCTTGATACTCCAGCCACAAAGATCTTATTCCTTGATGGTCTTTGTTTTGCACATACTATTCTATTTGTGTGTCAGGCTCTCCCCACTGGCACCCAGACACAAGCATATACCTTGTGTCCTCCATCCTTCATTTTTCAGGTCAGCCTTGCCTTACCCAAAAAAGCCATTTCTCTATTCCCTGCGCAGGCAATTCTCCCCATTGTGCACTTTGTTAACACCAAATACCTCTCAGTCATGGCCAGGATGACAATCCAAACTGGGACAGTTCTAAGAGTGAATGGGGGTCCCATTAAAATTTAAACTGGGATCACCAGACTTCTGGCCAAGATGGAGGTATAAGTAGATACACTTTGCCTCCTCACACAACCAAAAGAAGAACAAGAACAAATTTTAAAACAAAAACAACCAAAACTGTCAAAAAATCAAACTGTATAGAAGTCCAATAACGAAGAAATTAAAGAAGAAACATATCAGACAAGTAGGAGGGGTGGAAATGGGCAGCCTGGGTGAAGAGGACTCACAGCACGGCAGTGGCTGGAGGACTGGGTGGTCCCATATTTGTGTGCAGAGTAACTGGGAGGAACAAATGGGAATCGAGAGAGAAAATGTAACCCAGGGTTCCGGCACAGAGAAATAAAGCCTCAAAACCTGTGGGGGTTGAGGCAGCAGGAGAAACTCCCAGCCTCACTGGGGAGTTTGTTGGAGAGACCCACAGTGTCCTAGAATGTACACAAACCCACCCACCCTGGAATCACCAACAGAAGGGCCCAAATTGTTTGTGGGTAGCAAGGGAAGTGACTGAAAGCCAGCTGGGAGCTGACCAAGCAGCACTGTTCCCTCTCAGAATTCTCCCTGACATAAAGTGATGTGGGTTGCCCTACCCTGGTGAATACCTAAAGCTTCACCCCTTACTATGAAACAGGCTCACTGAGACAAAAATAATGGCCCAAATGAAAGGATGAATCAAACCTTCAGGAAAAATACAACTAAGTGATAAAAAGATAGACAAACTACCAGATGCACAGTTCAAAACACTGGTAATCAGGATACTCATAGAAATGGTTGAATGTAGTCACAAAATAGAGGAAAAGTGAAGGCTATGGAAAGTGAAATAATGGAAAATATACAAGGAGCCAATGGTGACAGGAAGAAAACCGGAACTCAAATCAATGGTTTGGACCAGAAGAAATAAATAAACATTCAAGCAGAACAGATTGAAGAAACAAGAATTCAAAAAAAAATGAGGAGATACTTAGGAACCTCTGAGACAACTTTAAACATTTCAACATCTGAATCATAGGGGTGCCAGAAGGAGAAGAGGAAGAGCAAGAAATTGAAAACTTATTTGAAAGAATAATGAAGGAGAACTTCCCCATCTGGCAAAGGAAATAGACTTCCAGGAAGTCCATGAAACTCAGAGTCCCAAGAAGCACACACTAAGGCACATTATAATTACATTAGTCAAGATTAAAGATAAGGAGAGAATCTTAAAAGCAGCAAGAGAAAAGGCAAGAGGTTTTCTTACCTACAAAGGAGCTTCCATAAGACTGTCAGCTGACTTCTCAAAAGAAGCCTTACAGGTAAGAAGGGATTAGAAAGAAGTATTCAAACGTACCCAGCAAAGCTATCATTTAGAATGGGAGGGCAGATAAAGTGCTTCCCAGGTAAGGTCAGTTAAAGGAGTTCATCATCATCAAGCCCTTATTATATGAAATGTTAAAGGGACTTATTTAAGAAAAAGAAGAAGATCAAAAATAATAATAGTAAAATGACAACAAACTCACAACTATCAACAAGTAAACATAAACAAAAAGAAAAACAAAAATGAACTAAGCAAACAACTAGAACAGAAACAGAATCACAGAAATGGAGATCACATAGAGGGTTATCAGCAGGGAGGGGAGGGGGAGAGAGGGGAAATAGGTACAGGGAATAAGTAGCATAAAATGGTACATAGAAAATAGACAGGGGGAGGTTAAGAATAGTATGGGAAATGTAGAAGCCAAAGAACCTATATGTATGACCCATGGACATGGACTAAGTTTGGGGAATGCAGGTGGGAGGGGTGTGCAGGGAAGGGGGAAATAAAGGAGAGAAAATGGGACAATTGTAATAGCATAATCAATAAAATATATTTTAAAAGAATTACACTAGAACGATAGGTAAAAATAGAGATTTTCCTGGGCTAAAAGAACCTTTGGTCAACTGTTCTTCAAACTTGCTCTTTGCTTGTTAATGTTTTCATTAAATATTTGCTTACCCCAGATTTCTCTATGGACATCAACAATGTATTTCATTTTGCACACCATCACATTCTCCATGCCTAGCATAGTGCCAGAGTAATAATATATACCCAATAAGTATCTGTTCGCAGAACATTGGAAAGAATGAATATGATAACCCAGTTCACATTTTCCTTTCCTATTATTTTTTATTATTCTCCTTAGACCAGTATTCATGTAGTGTTATGCCATATTCTTGCTTCTTATTTTTAATATCTGATCATTTTGCACAGTACTGCTTTATCAATAATTCATTAATTTAATCAACAAGTACCTACTGAACATCTAATGTGTGCCAAGCATGAACTAGATGCTAGGGACATAACAGCAAACAATACACGTTCCTGCCCATGAGGACCTCCCAGTTCCATGAGGGAGATACTTGAAGTCCACTACCATTCTACATCAGCATTTATCATATTAACACCTAGCCAATCAGGACCCATCCTGAGCATAAAAAAGATAGTTTGACTTTTTAATTTTCTTCTTAGATATATCATTTCCTACACTTCAGTTCCAAAGTCAGTGTCCTCATGATTTCAATTTCTTCCTAAAACCTAGCTCCAGGAAACATTCAGTTACTTAGTGATAGTTTCAGATTCTGGTAATATGTTAAAAATCATATTCATGCATATCAATTTGCAAAAAATAAATGGAAATCTCAAGGTTCCTGAAATTAAGAGCTATAAGCTTAGGATCTGATCCTAAAGCTCCCCCATGGGTGATTATCAAATTCAGTAATACCTAGTATGTAGTTTGGGTTTTAACACACAATTAGGCTAGGATATAAAGTCATGGGTCTTATGAGACACTGAATGGGAACTAATACCCTTTCATCAAGCTGGGATGTTTAGAGGGATGTAGCATCATTAATGACAGGTGTAGAAAAAAGATCTACTCATCTTAATAGGGAGTCGATAAAGATTGCTATTCCAGGGCTTTGGAAAAGAAAAAATATTCTCAGAAAAATGAAAATATCAGCTTCTGCCTCATGCTGTATTGGAGTTAGAATGTACACTTCTGTCATGATTTGAGACTGTCAAGATTAGAAATTTACATAAAAATTAGTCCTGGGACAGTGATATCCCTGTGGTACCTGGCAGAAGTGAACAGAAAATCTCTATGGAGTGATTCTTCCACAGTCTAGGCCACACAGGATTTTCATAGGAAAATTACCATTCAAGATGAGTTTATAATCCAAAATGTAGACACAAGAACAGAAGGTTGGGTACCCAGTAACCCATGATAATAGAAGTATTATCTGAAAAGGATAATGTCTTGTAGAATCTCCTGAAAGCAGATGCAGAGATGGAGATTTGTATGCGGGAAGTTATTTGGAGAACATCTAGGGAATGTCATTAAGGGAGTGAAAGAAGGACCAGGCAGAAGGAGATACAGTGATACAGTTACAATAGAAGCCTCAGCTGATTCCACAAAGATCTCTTGAGTTGGGATGGCCCTAAAGAGTATCCTAAATTGAAACAATTAGACCGGGCCTTTATACCCAACATCAACTAGTCACTGGGTACAAGTTGCCCCTGAGAAGAGTTTATAAACCTGGAAAAGATGGCCCCTTTGGCCAAAGATAATTCCCAAAGAGACTCAGACACGAACCATCAGTAGCCAATGCGCCCAGCAACAGAGAAATAAGAGTCTCAGTCCTGCAGTTGGAAATGGGAGATGGGGACTCTGAGCAGAGATCAGCATCCACCAGAGTCCGCCCTTGGACTGCGCGGTTTATTTCCATTTGCAATTTGTAGCAACTTTGTCCCACTCAGGAGGAGCATCATCAGGTTTCTGGTTGGTCTCATTTCTGGAGGAATCTTACATAAGGAAAGTTAGTGGAGAAAGTTAATAGTCCCTGCTGCAACTAGTTTTAAGAGCACAACCAGTTCCCATCAGGATAAGATGCTGCACTTCCGTATTAACCATCCAAATTGGGCAGCAGAATGTCAAAAGATGACTCGGTTGTTCTATGAGTGTGAAATACATTCTTCCCTTTCCTCACTGTGTAACAGCCGCTGTACCTCCTCCTAATGATCCGTGTAGCTTACCCCTGCAGTAGTGGTGTGTCCTTCCCTCGCTGACTGGTCTCTTGACACGAGGAACAGTGTTGTGTGGCAGCCACAGTTAAAAGTATGGTGGCACTCTTACTGTGCCCCATAGTAAAAGGAGTCACCCTCTAAAAATCAGAACTGCTACCACAGAGCCTAACGTTGTGAGGACAGGAAATCAGATTCCACAAGTGGGTCACTGTGAGTGATACTAATATAAAGAGACAGAAAATAGAAAAGAGTAATTAAGAAATATGGTGGATAGAATGTGACATTCTGACACATACATAATATGAGTAAACATACCATGTTTACTACACCTCAAAAACAGATGTAGTGTGGAAAACAAGCAAAGTAATAATATGGCTGGCTGAAAGCAGAAAATAATAATAATAATATAGTAAAAATGAAACCAAATGTGTATAATCATAATAAATATAAGTGGGTTAAACTTAACAATTTTAAAAAGGCAGGGATACTCAGATTGGATTTAAAAATTAGTTGTGTAAGTGATACCTATACATAATGGTATAGAAAGACTGAAAATTAATAATGAGAAAAGATTTATTAGATGAATTCTTAGCAAAAGAAAGCCATTGTGGCTATATTGCATCAAATAAATTACTCTTTAAGGCAAAATAATGTTATGGATAAAGAGGGTCATTAAAAAATGACCAGGAAGATATATGGTTCTGAGTCTATACACACTTAACATGAGAGAGTCAAGAAATCCCAGGGTTGGTTGCAGCCTACCCAAAGCTCAACATCTCCCAGGAGTTTTGCATTTCCACAAGGCTCAGCACCTCAAGAAAATAAGATCAAATGTAAGAGCATGCTTGTTGGTTTAACTTAATTCTAACTACTCAGAAGCAAGGTTAATTTATAAATACACTCTGGAAAGTGATTAAACAGATCCTTTTTATCTTGTTAAGCTTGTTTGCCAAGTACAGCTGTGTTTATGAAGTTGAAGTTTTGCTTACTGATTCTAGAAGTTAAATGGAGTAAATGAATAGTGGAATTGAGAGTTATTTCATAAAAAAATCTAAAACCTGAGCCAATTGTTAAAGATTCACACATCAATGTGCACTTTGCAGGTGAGTTTCTTCTGGAACGGAAACAACTTTTGAGAATTTTGACCTGGCTGACCACTCTGTAACAAAGTCAAATTCTGGAAATAAAGGGGAATCTTAAAAACATTAATTGTTTTACATTTTTGGTTTGTTTTTTATTTGCTTGGCTGTGAAATGTTTCTTTAATGACACTCTGGGAGGGTGGTGTCATGGGATGGGTGAAGAGGTGAGGGGATTAAGAAGTACAAATAAAGTACAGCACAGGAAATGAAGTAGCCAAAGAACTTATTCCCATGGCCCATGGACATAGACAATGGTGGGGGGATTGCCTGAGGGAGTGGGGGGTGCTGGATGGTGAGGGGCAAAGGGGGTAAGTCAGGACAACTGTAATAGCATAATCAGCAAAAAATAACTTAGAAAAAAAACCCTCAGTTGTGTGCTTTATAAAATCATAGTCTTGATCAAAAAGATCCAACTCATAAACTAAAATTTCAACAGCACCACATACCTATGGTTTGCAATATCTACTTATAAAATCAGATAATCTGTTCTCTCTTACATGCAGATCCTTCCCCGTCTTCATGTCTCTGTGAGTGTCTCACCCATTCTTGCTTGTCCTTTATCAAATGAAAGTGAAAACGAATCAATTAATCAGGGCTTAAATCAGGCAGGATTTTGTAACTAGCAATACTGTGACAGGATGAGGAACTAGAGAGAGGGGAAGGAGGGAGGAAGGAGGGGAAAGAGAGAGAAACAGTGCGAGCATGGAAGCTTTTGCAGGAGGGGTAGATATGCTCTTGATGGCTTCACAAAGGGGGGTATCTGGCTGTTAAATCTGACCTTGTTCTCAAGTAATTAATGAGATGTGACATGATCATCAGAATAATGGTAATGAGCTATAGATGCAGACTATCTGCCTATGGAGATCACCAACAAAAAAGACTTTGAGGCAAAAAGCATTATGCAGGCTGAAAAGACTCATTGCATAACTTCGCGTTAGGGAGGCTTTGGTGGGGTTATTTGATTGTGATGAGCTCAGTTCTTCTACATCTGAAGAGCAAAAGGAAATTCAATGGGAAATAAAGGGGGAACTTAAACTAGATTTGGTGGTGATATCTGAACGTCAAGTCTCCTTGCTCCTGTCATCCTAAAAAGCTGAGTCTCACTAGTGCCTCAAAACCACATTCAAACTCAAGTTCATTATTAGGCTCTTACCTACATATTCAGCGTTCCTCCTCTGACACTTGAAAATGCCAAATATTTTCCTAGTTGTGGTTTTAGAATACATTAACTTCATTTCTACTTTCTTCGTATTCTTTCTTGAGAATTTTCCTTTGAAGAAGACTTTTGTGTTTTTATCTACAGTGATCTGACTAGCCATTTTGCAGTTAAGGCATCTCATTTCTGATACATGCAGGGGTGGGAAAAAGTAGGTTTACAGTTGTGATTCAAATATATAACACTGTAATTAATAAATAATCAAACAATCATTAATAAAACACAAATAAACTCTGTTTTACTTACTCACAACTATAAACCTACTTTTGCTGACCCCCATAGTTAGTCTCGTTAAATGGGGTTTTGGCCATGCATTTTTGTGAAGCCCTGCCTCTGGAATTTTGGGTGACCCTTGTGAATGTTCTCATTGACATTGGAAGTGATCCCCAGTGCTTTTGAGTATCTTTCTCTGTTTGGCAGCAGCCTTTCTACTGATGTCTACCTCTCAGTGATTTATGGTAGTAGGTGACCAGTCCGTTTTCTTTTTTCACTTATAGGTTGACCTCCTTAGTTGAGATTTTTCTAGTACTGGCTCACAAGGTATAAGCACAGATAACCTTGTAAATTCAGAGGCTGGTTTCACCAAGTGAAAGTTTGACAACATCAAGGTACCAGACCTTGACACTAATAAGAATTTAAATATATAGCTTAGTGCTGGATGTCTCACACTGTGAATGGTTACCACTAATTTAGGTTTGTAAACCTGGGTCTGTGACATGTCTCTTTTGAGTCTGGTGGCCTTTAAACTCCGGTGTGAATCAGAATGATGCAGCATGGCAGTCAGAAACACAGGCTTCCAATCTGTATTTCCTCATCATGAAGTTTTCTAGTGTCCTCTCATTCTTTTATTCAAGAGTATCATACAGATGATGAAGCCATGCTGTGCTCCTTTCAGTGCATTTGGTCAGATACTGCAGTTTTATCTGTCCCACTACTGATGATATTCATCTGGATCACTTAATTAAGGTGGAATCTGAAGGACTTTTCCACTGTAATGCTACTTTTTTTCCTTCATAGTTCATAGATATTTTGTGAGGATATACTTGACAGCTATGGAAATATCCTGTTCCTCCTTCAGCTTTCAATTCATTGATTTTTTAATTATTTCTGTAAGGACTCATAATGTCCCATTTTATTCATAAGTTTTAATATGCTACTTTAACTATTTTGATGCACAAATTGCCGCCAGTTTTGCCAGTAGCATCCCCCTCAAACTGGCTTGATATATCTGATCATTCTTTGAGCATACCCTTGCTTTTGGCACAAGATGCTTTGGGCTCATCTTATACTTTCCCTTCCCCATCCAGGAATCAGCCATTTCTCCAGGGAGTCCTGGGTCCTCCTAGCGGGAAATGATAGTAGAAACTAAGATCTGGGCCCTAGGTGCACTCCACACAGTGGACAGAACCAAGGAGTATATGTCATGTTGATATTTCTTTCTACATCTCTTTGTATTTGAAGACCATGAGGCAGTCATACTGATATCTCCAATTCCAAACCATCGTCACAAGGATCATTCTAGGTTTTTTTCCCCTTTCCATATTGGATAGAGGGGGGACCATTATTTTGTCTACCACATATACTAACTCATTTAATTCTTAATAAAAACCTTATGCTTTGGGTGTGGTGGGATGGGAGTTGCCAGCCTACTGCCTCATTATACCCAAACACTATAGTGTGTATTTCAAATGGTTCATGAAAAAAATCCCTGCATTCTACTTGCAATTTCTATGTAATCTTGTAATTGTTTCCAAAAAAATGTTAAGTTCATGCTTAAAATACGTGCTCTGGGTCCATAGACTATGAAATACAGTAGTATTCGTAGTGTGCCCAGCCATCTGAATGAGGTAAAGGTATTCATCCATTTCCCAAATGAAGAGGGGGGAGGAGAAAAAGGGTGAGACCAAATTTTAATCTAGATAAAAAGGTAGAAGCCGGGAAAGCTGACTCGTGCTACCTTAACAGCCTGCACGGGTGGTACCCAGTTGTAATCTTTAGTGTGTCCCTTCATTCGTCATCCACATATGGCCCTGTGACAGGCATCCAGGCCTGAGGTCCACTCGGGAGCTGTGGGATCCTGATTAACTAATCAGCCGTCTTGGCTTGGACACGGCTTATCAATAGAGCAGAACACATTAGCCTAAAACTAACCATTGGATGAATTTCTTAAGGTTTATTCAGCTCCCTCAGTGAGAGAAAAACAGAATGAAATGTGAAGACTCACAGGGACCTTACAGATTCTCAGGTCCAAGTCCCTTCCTTTACAGAGAAAGCCAAACACAGAGTGGTGAAGGGTTCAGACAAGGTTTCCCAGCTGTTGGGTGTCAGCACACAGAAAACACTCAGGTTCCCTTGCATTTCATCTGTGACAAGCCAGAACTGACTGATGTGCTCATCGCCCTTGCTGCAGTAGCGACAGGCATGACCAAGGGGCAGAGCAGTCCTCCTTATCCCAGGCGATTAGGGTTGGGACCTGTTTGTGTAGTTAGTGAAAGTGCAACAATCATGAAGAGCGACATATAAATGCCTTAAACATTTTATTTGATAGTTTTCCTCTGTGACCCGATCCCCTAATGGGAGTTCCATGTCGTTGGTCTTGCATAGGCCTCAGTCACAATGCCTCCTCTAGGATTTCCCCTTTCTGTTTCTTTAAAGAGGAGTTGTAACTTAAAGATATTAGTCAAACAACTTGAGTGCAAAACCGTTCTAGATGTTAATTTTTTTTCCTCTTACTTTTTAGTTAGTTCCATGTCTCATCCACATGGAACTAACAGCAATTTTACTATGTGACTTGGGCAAGTTACCTTAATCTCTTTGTGACTCACCTGCCTCTTCTGAAAAATGAGATGCTACAGGCTCATCTTGCATTTCCTCTGCCCCAGCCCCTGGAATCAGCCATTTCTCCAAGGAGTCAGGCTACTTCGAGTGGAGAAGGGTATTAGAAACCAAGATCTAGGCACTAGGTGTACTCATCCCTGTTGAACTGTTACTGTTTCCAAGTCCTCACAGCGGATTGAGTCTAGGAGTATATCTGTATATCTACATGTATATTTATTTCTATATCTATTTTCATACATTGAAAACCATGAGTCACACTGATATCTCTATTCAAAACCAACACCACAAAATTTGTGCAAGTGTTCTTACTTTCCAATTGCAATGCCCTTCTCTAACCATAAACAGTCTGGCTCTCATTATCCTCAATATGTTTCTTATTTGAGCAACAGTCCTATATGGAACCAAATTACAATTTCAACCACCATTTTCTCCCTGTGTGTACTCTGTCACCCCCATGCCTCGTCCCCTCTCTGTATAGATGACCTGAAACACTAAGTGGGCTCTACCTGCCCATGCTGGGCCACCTGACATGGGGACACCCACTTCATTCTGGTGAGATTCTCGCTCACTGTGTCCCACTGCCCTGCCCTCCATGGATGTCCCCCATTTCACTTGGGCTCTGACCCCCCACTGGACAAACTCTCTGCATGGCCGCACTTGGAGCCTTGCTCAGTCTCTGACACCCTACGCCAGGCCACCCTCCTCTACACCGGCCCCAGTCCGCTCAGGCTCTGATACCCGCTGTTGCCCCCCCACCCCCTTCTTTTGGAGTGGGTGCCAACCTTGTCTACTGTCACGTAAAATGGAGATTTTCAACCTTTTTCTCCTCCTGGCACACATACACTAATTATTAAAATTCTGTAGCATGCCAAAAAAATATATTTTTTGCTGATATGACAAAAAAGAGACATAATCTTGATTTATTCATACCAGACAGCTATTGTTGAGTTGGCTGTTGTCATTTTTTTTATTTGACAATCTAAGGGAAGAGAGGTCAGCACCCCTCACTACATAGTCAGGTACTGCATGTTTTAAAAATTCTTACGGCACACCAGTGTGCCTCTTCTAGCATTCGTGGACCTAAAGGCTTTAGAACTGAATTGTTCAGGAAGCAAAGGGGGAGAAACCAAAGAGGTCCTTTTTGTTTTTCACACTTTCTCTGACACAGCGAGACTGTCAATATGGTAAAGAAAGGACTATTTGCTTTCATCAGGACAGTTTGGTGCTTCACCTGAGTATGTAGGGAAAATTATGCCCAGGTTTGTTTATCCCCCAAAGGGTTTGTCATCAAAGGCTCTGATTACTTCTTCTCTTGGAGCACCCTCAGCATTCTAATATTTAATTGCTAGTATTACCAAGATCACTTATTCGTGGATACTGCCTTCTATTTCTTTTTCACTTCATTTCCGTATTAGCCCAGTGGTCCTTACCTGTCCCATCTCATGGTACTCAGGTCTTTATGTATTCTTTATATATTAGTACATAGTGCTGAAGGCCTGGCCCACATTGGTGTAATACAATCAGTGTGGGCTCAGAAGTCAGACAGACTTGCATTTAAATCACTCTAAGTTATCCACCTTTAAATGTTCAGCATAGGACGTATACGCCACATGATCAAGCATTCTCTAAATGTCCATGCCCATCAAGCCTACCTTCTCAACGAAGTCTCATGTTTGTGCATGTGTGTGTCTGTCTGCCTCTTTTTTTCATTCCTTTTCCTTTAAGAACTGAAACCTTGGGAAGAAGAACTTGAAGCATGGGATGACTGATCGATAACAATAGGCTGAAAAACAGAAAACTGGTCTAATTTCTCACTGAACTTTAAAAACCTATATCATGTGTTTTTCTGAGAAGTTTGTGACCCACTGAGACTTTCTGGGACTCTCTGAAAATTTTAGATTTTGATGGTTTCAGGACTGTCCGAAGGTCTTTAGTGCTGTCCCTACAGTGCTCTCAGAGTCAGTAAATATACCATCAGAGGAAGGGGAAGGTGGATCTGCCTCTTTCTAAGCTTGATATACCAAGAGCACATTCTGCCACCTATTCCTGTCAGAGTCCTTCCCGGTCTAGCTCACTTGCCTCATTCTCTCACAACCATGTGTCATTGAGCTATGAGGATTCCTGTGGGGGAGCTTTGCCCGAAGAGTCCCGTGTCTGCCACAGATGAGAATAAGTCTACCAAGACGTGATCTGCTTGGGGAGGAAAGGTAGCCGATCTCTCAAAGGAGAAGGACTAGGAGCCTTTTCCTCAATGGGCTTTTATTAGGTTCATTTTGCACAGGGACATAGGTAAAGCTCATTAATCATTGTCAGGCAGTAAGGATCAAACAAGAGATACAAAGAACTACTAGGGCTTATTCTGAGTCAGGGTCTGTTAGCTAAAGGGCTACAAGACTTTGGGAAACAAACTCATTTCCTGTTCAGACCCTTATCATTTAATTGAGAGCATTCTTAGCAAAGCAGGTTTCACAGGAGTTTATGTATTCTTTCTTAGGCCTGATCACCCAGGGAACCCACCCTTTCCAGCACAGGGCTGCACTGCCTTCTGTCATTGTTTCAGGCTTAAGTCAGGCAGGGGAAGTACAGCAGCCAAGAAATTAGGAGACTTCTTTGCAGATAGAATGAGGACTCAGGCTATGTCAAAGCTGAGGGGCGAGGGTCCATCACCCCCTTTTGCTATAGCCCCCCAAGTCCTTCCCTGGGGCCTCCATGTGATTGTGCCTGTCTTACATCATTTCCCCCTTGAGGAATCTTACCCATCAATGACTGACCAATCAAGCATTGGGGGCCAGGCAGGGTGAAGTAAAAGGAGCAGAAGTGGTGCCCCTGCCAGGGAGATAAGCTTTGTCTCCTTAGTGGCCTATGGTTCGAAGGTCGCTGACTCAGCCTTAGCCATGGGGGGTTACAGTTCCTGAAACCAGGCAGGGTGGTTCCCAACAGATTCCCTGTTCCTGCCATGCTTTAAAGACCATTCTAAGACAAGTTAAACTACAAAACCTGTAAAAACTGTGTTAGTCCAGTCTGCCCCAGTTAGATGGAAAAATCTATGTTCGTTGCTATATAAATATATTTATTCTGTTGGATCCTGCATTATGCTCTTGTCTTTGAACCACTTCTGCCAAAACTGTACTTTTTCCTTGGTTATTCTATTGTAATTTTACAGCATAAAATTCATCCTCTGATTACACTGAAGCCCGTGCAGAGAGAAGGACAGCCTCTCTCTCCCATGATGGGATGGAAACTGTTATCCTTGCCCCTGTGACACCAGGGTACAATGGGAAACTGGGCTGAGGTAACCATCAGAGTTCAGACCAGGTCAGAGAGGTGCAGAATAGCTTCCCTTTTGGAGGGTTTAATTAAAATCATTACTTAAAAATAAGCATTGTGACAACATCCTGATTGGCTATTTTCAAACTGTGGAACACCTATGAGAATTCAGGATTTCATGAGAAAAAGTGTCTCCTCCTGGTTCATACGTGTGCATTTGCTGGATTCCGAAATTTAAAGAAATCTATTAGTGTTCTGGTAATGGATGAGAGGTGTATCAAAATAATTTAATATTTTGTAATATTTTAGAGGGTCATTATAATACATTCTCTTTTACTCAGTAAGGATTAAATAACCAGGTCTCTGTTTTTTATTACTGATTCCTACGATTAAAGCAAGTGCATATAAGCTGAGCTGATTGCAATATAAAGAATTATTCTCTTGGGTCCTACTTGTATTCATTCTCCTTCTGCATTTAAAAACCCATTCATCAATTGCTCTGCGGTAGCACCAGGACCGCACGTAACATCTTCTCATATTCCTCTGCATTCTTCCCAAATCATGAGTGTGGGTACCTGTACACCCACCCACACTCACACACACATAGAACACAAGCAAGCATTATGATGACATCCAAATATATCTACCCATAATTACCTTCTAGGTGCTTTATCAAACACAGATATTTTTGCATTCATTTGCAGAACCTGAAAAGAAGCCATGCTAATGTTTGGAGTCTGAAAGCAAACTGTAATCTTATAACAGTGAGGTGAACCTCAGAGGCAGTAGTCCTTTGATATGCGGCGTAAGTGAGATGCTGCATAATATAAAATGATGGCGCTATTAATCCTGCTGGCACTGGTGGTGCCCAGCCCCCCCTTTGGTATTGATACCAACACCATTGTCTCTGGCTTTAAACTTCATCAGTATGCAAACGGAGTGTCACTATGATGGGTGGTAACTTGGTTGGATGCACTTTCTACATTTCTGGCAAATGAGTATAATTATTTTCAGAGCTGCGGGCAACTCATGCATGTTTTATCCTCCATCTGGACCGGCACGGTACACAATAGTGATAAAAGATGATTTTCCCCCTTGGATGTTCACAGGCCATCATCGACACAGTCCTGATGAAATGGCCATGTATCCCCTAGCAGTTCTGTATCTGCCACAGCTTGACAACAAAATTATTTCCCCATAGTACTAAAACACTTCAAATATTCAAGCCCTCTGTGCATATATTTGTGTTTTGAAGCATTCAGCGTTAACATAATGTGGTAATTTATAAACTGACAAATTAACTATGCAGAAATCACAGAGAGGCCTTATGAGGTCTGCAAAGCAGCAGAAAAGAAAGCAGAAGCTTTTTGCACTCTGTAATAATAATAATCCTATCAACTGTCGCAGATTGCCCGGCCTCCCATTGTTAGAGCCTCACGCTCTAAAGCTTGCTTACTGTAGGTGATTCTGCCCGAGACGTCTCGCCTCAAACCACTCCAGCCAGGAGGCTTGGCTCAGCCTTAATGCGCCATCCCTCTCCAGGTCTGGAACTAATGGGGAAAAGGGCACCAATAGAAAGATGCAAGTTGTTCGTATCAATCACTGAGAGCCAGAAATGGATGTGTGGGATGGAATTTGGGGAGAGTGAGATTTGCCTTCAAGACAGGAAGTGAATTTAGGACTGGCAAAATCAATAACAGCGAAACTGAGATTATGCATGTGAAAGGACGATCAGCCTTCTTTGTTTCGTGGTTATAAAATCATTTTAATGATTAAAATCCATCATCTTGCTGGCCTGCTTTAGCAAACGCTGGCAATCCTTACAGGCCCACTATTGATCCTCAGACAGACAGCTGAATGCAGGCAGCATTCATCAAAGGATGCAAAAGAGCACATTTTCACTTTTATTGTATTAGCCTAATTCTCTTTCGGATGAATTAAAGACTCATTTTGCTAGACCAAGGGGAGTGTCTGTGTATCTTCTGCTGCCCCCATCTGTTTCAGGTATAGATTCTTAGAAGGCAGAATTCATTTTACAGAGGCAAGAAAGTATTTACAAATTCTTTGTGAAAACACAGAACATTCCTTCAGGAGATGGCACACCAGCCTCCCTTCCTTCCCCACTGTACCCGGGTCTCCACTCCGCCTCCCCCAGCCACTCCACCCACCCACACAGGCATACTTGCTCTCTTACATGCATGCTAAACACACACACACACACACACACACCGTCCTTTAAATGGTATGTACCATGCTACGAGGCCTACCAAACATCAGACACTCTTTATCAGCAGTTGTGCCAGGGTCTCCATGGCAACAGTATAATAGATTTGCCCTTATTCAATCCCAGAGGCCACATTGAAGCGCAATGCAAAATTTGCTGGGGCCTGAATTCCTTTCAAGCCATGGCTCATGTGTCAGGAAACAAGTCAATGCACAGACAGCACTGCACATAAAGATGGAAAGGAACCTTTTCTCTCCACTGCTGTTTGCACACAGTGACATTCAGAAGCTCGGGCCCTAGATCTCATTTCTGTTTCATTTTCTAGTTATTAATTCACTTCTTCGGGTGGAGAGGCGAGTGGGGGAGGGGAACGCCATGCTTTGCAATAATAACCCGCCGACAAAAGTGCAAAGCAAGCTGCATAAAAACTAAGCATGCATCTCAGCCTCCAAGGTTATATAGGATTCAATATGGCTGAAGCCCACCCCAGCTGCGGACTAAATTCCAGCGTTTGATGCGCTCCAGTGCCGAGCACGGCTGAGCAGCCCAGCCAACTTCCTCAACCCACCCTGGAGTGATGGTATCTTGTGATCCTCAAGCAGCCTTCCCCAGGGAAGGAGAGGCAGAAGAATGGACACCTACCCTTGTCCTAAAGCCAGTCTCGGCAGGCAGGAAGAATTCCCGCGAGCTCACACCTGAACTACACTGTGGCTAAAACAAGCACAGCTTAAAAGTTAAACAATCATTTGTTTCAGGTTTATTTTAATCATTAGCTTTGGGACTTACAAGATGATTACTTTGTGGGTTAATTATTTTCTGTGCTGTGGCTTTCCAAACCTAATTGCTCAACTTCATTATCGTACATAGTGATCCATAGCTGCTTCCTAAAATTGCCCATCCAAATAGTTTCCCTTTTGATTATACTGAGAATTTGCTATTTTTCTCCCTGAATTGGAACTTTGCATAAATGACTTGGTTGTGAGATGCTTGTGTGATTTGGAAGATTAGCAGAGATATCACAAGCATGCGATAGAACTCAGTTGGTGATACTATTAGGATTTGAAAGATTTGTAAGGGGCCTTTGCCTGGGTGAAGCCTGATTAACTTCAGGACAGTGGTTCTCATACTTTAACATGCATAAAAAGCACCAACGACTATGAAAACACAATTTCTTGAACCTCATCTTCAGAGATTCCGACTCAGTAGGTCAGGGTCAAGGCCAGGGAGTTTGCATCGTTAAGTTCACAGCTGATACCAACACTGCCAGTCGAAGGTCCAGGCTTTGAGAAGCTCTGCTTAGGTCAGTTTCCATGAGCGAAACTTCTTCACCCTGTGACTTAGTTTCCTTTGACTGTTTACCCTGGCATCGACTTGCATTCTCCTTAAAGGGCTTTCCTTACCATCCTAATGTAATTACTCCCTTGCCCTGTGCATTGGACCTACAATTTCAGCCACTGCCTGGGACGCAGAGAGGGCGGAGGCCATGGAGAAGAAACAAAGTGTCAGGAGCTCAGGGTGCATCCTCAGGGCTAGTGCTGTGGCTGCCATGTGTTAGGACTTGATCAGTATTTGTTGGAAGACATGAGTGAATAAATATGATAGAATTTCAAAGCTTTCTTTAGGAAAGAGGTCTTAGTCAAGAGTATAAATGCTCCATGTCATATTTATATCGAAATATATATTTGGTTTTAAAAAGTGATATATGAATGTTTGTTGGGCAGGGCGATTATATAATCAATTCTTCTAGGGAGTTGGAACAATTGGATGAACCACTATAAAAAGCAAAATCTTTTATAATTAAAGAATCATTCTGTAATTTATTTTTACAAGTTTGGAATTTCAGGTGAGAAACATCACATTTTCATTTGAAGAATCACCAATTTTACTTTTTAGTGAACAAAAAAGTAAAGGTGTGCATTTTTGCCTGATGCAGAAGTTTGCAATCATCATTTGCAATCATCATTTATTTATTTGCATTTCCTGCTACTGCTGATTTGACCCTAAAATCTGGGCCATTTTAACAGGTGATCATTTGTAAGAACAACAAAAAGTTGAGTCAATATTATATAACACTGATTTTAAATGATTCCGCTCACTTTGACCAGTGTTTGATTACCTGTGCAAAGTGAGCTATGACTTGGGGCAGTCGGGGGCGGGGGCCCGGGAGGGGTGGGAGCGAAGACAGAAAGAAACTGAATTACAGTGACCTTCCTTGTGAATCCCCTAATTTACATGAATTGGTGTTAGGTAATGTTTTTTTCACCACACTTTGCAGTGTGTCTTCAGTTCTGAGATTTCTCCTTCCAGAACGAGGCCCAGGCCATGAATGTGGGCAACCTCTCAGCAGGGACAGAGTCGGGCCCTCGCTGCCCCTCCAGCAGGGGAGGCCTGGTGGAGACAAGAGTAGAGCTGGCTTCTCTTCCCCACCCTGCCCCTTGCTTCTGCCCTAAAATTGCATTGTCTCACATGTGCTGGTGGGAAATAAAAGTCTCTCAAAATAAACCCAAGTATATAGAATTATATTATTGTTAAACTAGATCTTCGAGAGGGTGGGACTTGATGCTTTTTGCCAGAGAAGGTAAATCCCAAGATCATGCAACTTGTTGCTGGCAGAGAGGGGACATGAAACCCAGAGCCTAAACTCCGACAGAAGTCCTATGACACCTACCTACCAGGTGCTTCATCCTCCCAAGAAGGGAGACCTGTCACACTGCTTGAGTAAGCATCTCCCACACTCACCATCCTGCCACGGCTACCTAAAGGGGAAAGTGAACACAGAGTGCTATCAACCTCCAATTCAGCAACTATTTACTGAGCCCCTGCTCTGGGCCTAGTGCTGCACTGCACTCCGACCAAGTGAGTGGAACACAGCAGTTCGGGACAAGGTGGTTACAACTAGGGGAGTCTATTTTCACCACTTCACAATGGTCACCTCCTCTGCAATGCTTTGCAATCTGGAGTATGCCCAGCAAGTCTGGAGCCACAAATTAAACCGGTTGTTATCTTCTCAAGCTCCCATTTTCCTTGATCATTACTACTCTATTTCCCTGATTTTATGAAATCAATTTTTTTCTAACACACATTAAGCTTTGGAAATCTGAAAGGACAGTTCTCATGCTCAAATGACACCTTAACTTGGTGGTTGTCCTCTTCCTTGTTTTCCTTTTTTTTTTTTTCAGATATAGACTAAGCTGTATCTTAGAAAGGGGGGAGTCAAAGAATTTGAAATGTTATTTTTAATGTTAAATATTTCAGAATACTGTGCAATGTGTTTCAGGTACTTTTTAAAAAGCTAAACAATTATAAGACTTCAAGAAGTCTCCTTGTGGGGGCACTTGCAGGCTCTATCTCCAGAGTCCCCGAACTTTGACTTTGACTTTTAGCTCCTCTGCATTCAGGGCACTTGGTGGGGTGGGGGTGGGGCACCGAGAGGCACTGGTTTAAACGATGCAATGTGTCTAAATGCCAAAGTGAGAAAGAGAAAAGGTCTGAAGGGAGAACACAATGCCGAGCATCTCGGTTAGAACCTGAACCTGAAAACAGTGAGGCACAAACACTTCTCCATGAACTTATTCATGTTATAAACATGTCACACACACACACACACACACACACCAAGAAAGCTGTTCTATCATTTCCTGCTGCATTTTTGTGTTTTTCCACCTTTCCCTTCAGCTCACTCCTTTGTGACCAGCACAAACTTTAGACCCTGCCTCTCCCCACTGCCCTGCCCGGCCACCTGTCCAGCCCCGGACTTGTCGGTAATGACCTGCAGGCTGTGCCTTTCTGCAGCGCAGAGCGGATGGTCTGAGGACAATTGTTTGTGAGGCCACACTGCTGTCCTCATCGCTGCCCTCATCACAGCCCCTACAGGACCCTCATCGGCAGCTGTGACAGGCTTCCCATCCTGGCCCATATAAAAAGAAGGCCCAGAAAGTCTGCTAGGACCATCAGTTCAGAGGTCCCGGGCAGCAAAACAATCCGTGATTGTTCAGTAGTTCCAATTCATTTTCCTCCGCTCCGCCCCTGCCGTTACCCTTGAGAGAAAACTAATTTGCAGAAAAATAGCCCCTTCCAACTAACTTCTCTTCCTAAATGTACAAGGACCCCAAACTCTGTGGACACTTAATTCTTATAGTAAATGCACAAGAGCTCTGAAACACAGTCTTCTCATTTAAAACCTCTCCCCTCAACTCCCCACTCTGGGAGAGGCTTTCTTTCCCTGTTAGTCTCCCTTCTCTTTTTAACATGTGTGCTGAAATTGGCATGTTCTCTTTTCAGTTCACTCCCTTCCTAGTATTAATGCAGGCAGCAANGCTGTTCTGTCATTTCCTGCTGCATTTTTGTGTTTTTCCACCTTTCCCTTCAGCTCACTCCTTTGTGATCAGCACAAACTTTAGACCCTGCCTCTCCCCACTGCCCTGCCCGACCACCTGTCCAGCCCCGGACTTGTCGGTAATGACCTGCAGGCTGTGCCTTTCTGCAGCGCGGAGCGGATGGTCTGAGGACAATTGTTTGTGAGGCCACACTGCTGTCCTCATCGCTGCCCTCATCACAGCCCCTACAGGACCCTCATCGGCAGCTGTGAGAGGCTTCCCATCCTGGCCCATATAAAAAGAAGGCCCAGAAAGTCTGCTAGGACCATCAGTTCAGAGGTCCCGGGCAGCAAAACAATCCGTGATTGTTCAATAGTTCCAATTCATTTTCCTCCGCTCCGCCCCTGCCGTTACCCTTGAGAGAAAACTAATTTGCAGAAAAATAGCCCCTTCCAACTAACTTCTCTTCCTAAATGTACAAGGACCCCAAACTCTGTGGACACTTAATTCTTATAGTAAATGCACAAGAGCTCTGAAACACAGTCTTCTCATTTAAAACCTCTCCCCTCAACTCCCCACTCTGGGAGAGGCTTTCTTTCCCTGTTAGTCTCCCTTCTCTTTTTAACATGTGTGCTGAAATTGGCATGTTCTCTTTTCAGTTCACTCCCTTCCTAGTATTAATGCAGGCAGCAATGGAGAAATGTGCACAATTTTTCCATCCTCTGCACTCAGCGAACCCAGGGGTGATGGATTAAATGTAACAGGCTCTACCTTACATATCACTATTTAAGTGAAGCGCTGTGCGGCCCGTGATGCATGGTGTCATCCCGAGCACCGCCGATGCAAGCAGGGGAGCAGGCTGCCTCCACTGTTGTCTGAGTAAATAATGGGGCTAATGGCATCTGGTGCAAATGAGACTCCTATAGAACATATAGGGCTGGCTGAGCTCCTTCTTATTCTTCTTTGTCAAGAAGCCTTTGCTCTCCTCTCGGCAGCTTCACCAGGGTGGCCTGCTTTGGTTATCTGTGGGAGGAGGGAAGGTCTCAGGGAGTTCAGGATTTTGTACCAATATTGAACTCCTGGGAGAATGGAAGCCAAGGTCAGGTTAAGAATAAAGAGAATTGATTTGGAGGTCAGGGTCACCATGTGAAAGGCCCTGAATGCTGCCAAAATATTTTCATTATCGCTGTTTTTGTTATGGAAAAGACTGGGCCCTGTGTAAGGAGGCTGAGAGGCGAGAGCTGAGCCTGGAAAGGAGTGTGAGAGCAAGGAGGGGACCAGAACCCAAGAACTTACCCACTTTGTGGCCCTGAGTCTCTTTGCCTGCAATTCGCCTCGCTTGTATGAGTATGTGGACAGACAACGTCGCTTTTTCCCACTGAACAGGGCAGTTCTGAACCCTCTCTCTCCCTCTCCCTCTCCTAGTACAGAGAGGCTGGAGACAAACTCTCCCATGCTGTTTGCAGGAGTAAGCTATTTTATGCATCACCGTGACTCTACTTTTCACCCATGCCTGCAACATATCTGCAGCACGGGGCTGTATATTTTAACAAAATCCTGTTATTATTGGAGCTCTGACCCGATTTTGTTTCTATATTCTGAAGGAGAAAAGACTCCGGTGGCATGAAATTAGCAACACATTCTGCTAGTGTGTTAATTGTGTGAGAGTTTTTGGCAGGAGAAAATCTCTGAGCACAACACAGAATTTATTTTTTATTTAAATTTGGTAGAGATTTCATACTGTATTTAAAGAAAGGCACCATGGCTCAAACCACTTGGGATTTACTGTGTGTTCAGAAAAAAAAAATCTGCCTAATGCAGTAGTGCAGAAGGAATTATGTAATTTTTTTTTTACTTAGCAGGGAAGCTGCTAGTGTCGATTTCTCATTTGTTATGAGAAATTGGCATTCCCAGGCAGTGGTTTGGGACGTCCTTGGGCCCCAGTGCAGTATTCAAATGCAGCTGTATCTGGCCAGTAGCAGATTACCTGCTTTGATAAAAGCAAACACACACAGAAACCAGAAAGTCAAAATCTCCCAGGCCACAGTGGCTGTTTTTCTCTGGTACCCCTTCTGAATTTCCCTCAAAGACCAAAGGGGACATTATGTGACCATGGCTGGTCCCATAAACATGTAGATGGGGGAGCAAAACATGGAGAAAGGGGAAGGATGGACAGATAAGCCCACAGACATGTCCCACCAAAGAGGATGGACTCGTGCCCTCATTGGAAGGGCAGGAGGGAGCTCTGAAGGGAGAAAAAGGTAAAATAACATTTGCTGACTATTCACTGTCTACAATCTACTGTGCTGTATGCCATCTCCTCACCCTGGCCATACACTAGTGTGTGTTTCTCTGCTCACCCTGAAATCAGCAGCATCTCTGCTCCTGGCCTCTTGCCCATCTCCTCTCCCTACATCTCCCTCTTTGCCCACCACTAAGCTCTCATGTGACAGGCTTTGAACAGACTCCAATCCAGGTTCTCTCTCGGCGCCCTTGGGAAGATGACTTCCTCCTTGGACTTAGGTTTCTGCATCTGTTTCACAGAGGGCTACCCTCTGGACCAGGATTACATGAAGTGGTATGTGTACAGCCCTCAGGCCCCAGGCTGGCCACTGGCCCCCAGAGGTCCCTTTGCTTCTTGATCCCATTGTCATGGCAGTTATATCCGTTGACCCCACGTTAGGGGCCAGGCACCATGTCGGGTTGGGCATGGACAGCAACTATCCATGGGGTACCTACCGCCTCTCATCTAATTCTCACATAAACTGGAAGGGGCTGCATTTCTTCTGCAAATAGGAATCCTGACACTGAGGATTCTATTTCCTAAAGAAAGCGCATCATGAAGAGCAGGGCCAGGATTTCACCATGATGGGTTTCATTCAAAAGACTCTTTGACTCTTTTTTTTTTTTTAAGCTCCATAGTCCTTCTCCCTGGCTGTGAGCTTTTAAAATGCTGACACCAAGATCCCTACCCTAGACCATGAGAATGGAGATGGGGTTAAGCATCTGTTGCCTTTAAAAACGATACAACATACAACTGATCTGATGCTCAGTAAGTGACGAAACCACGATCTTAATTATGCTCCACTCCCAACCTTATCTACCACTTCCTGCCCATGCCCACAAACTAAGGCTTCTTAACTCATGTAGGAAGTTCAAATACTGGACACTCAAAAGTAATTAAACTAGTATTTGCCTTTTATGAAAGACCTACTATGGGATGGGCACTTCATGTTATCTTCAATTCTCATGGCAACCATTCAGGAATGAAATGAAGTCGATTTTCCTGGTTCACAGAACTTATATTAATAACTTAGTTCTTCGTACAAATAAGCCCTCTGTGAATAGTATTATTAATATCATCATCATATCATCACCACATCATCTTCATCTCTTGAATCCTCACAGCAGACTCCAGACCTGCCGACTTTGCCTCCTAAACATCTGACTGCGTCTCACCAACCTAATGCTACCCCTTAACCTGAGTGCCCATCATCGCTCACCTAGAGAGCTGTCAGGCTGTGAACAACTCCCTGCACCCAAGCTCATCCTCCTCCAATCCCTTTTCTTCAAACAGCCAGGGTGAGCTAAAAAGGTATTTAAAACACAGATATGTAACCTTTCCTGGCTGCAAAATGGTGATAACTCTCAGGCCACTAGGTAAGGTTTGGTAGGTTGAGCCCTTCTAAAAGCTCACAGTGGAGGGGCAGGTGGGTGTTAGATGTGTGCTTTTCTAATTTGCACAAAGGCTTTGTAGTAACAGCAACTGCTCTGAGATTGAACCCACCTCACTGTTATTATGCTAGATAAATGTGAACATTTAAATAAAATGAAGGCTCCCCGAGAGAAGCTGAACTTTGAACCCAGGCTGTCAGCCTCCAGAGCACCTATCCTACCTAAGCCCTGTTTGCTCTGGTGCAAAAACGTAATGCCCCAAGGGGCTCCCACAGCCGGGGCTTCTTTGGGCAAGTCAACTGGGAGCCGCTTCACAGAAGTGGGAGGTGCAGTCTCTCCCTTCAGAGCCTAAGTAGGGCAACAAAAGCCAGTCAGCTTTTTGCCCTCGCCTGTCTGGTTAAGGCCTCAATTCCTTTGACCTTCAAAAAGTGTTGTAAAACTTTTGATGATATATATTTTTTTAGGACAGAGGGATTTAGGATTTAGGTGACAAGGGAAATGCTTGGCAGCTGAACTCTCTTTCAAGCAGATTCATTCCAGGCTACCTATTTGATAGGTAAGGTAGAGATAAAGAAAATGAGATTTTAATGTGATAATCTATCATTATTCTTCTTTATCAGATCATTGCTTTTGCCAGCCTTTGGACTGAATACTTGGCACAACATTTTAGAACCAGGAGATCCCTTAGAAAAATCTAAGGCATTTTGGCAGCCCAGAGCTCTTTTAAGGGTGGGGGTCTTCACATGACCTTTCACCATTTCTGAGTTTGTATGTGTGTGGTAAACTGGCAATGGGCTAAGCATCTCACTTCCTTACCTTGGACGAGAACTTCAGCAACTTAATAAGTGAAAACTCTAAGCATGTCCCGCTAAGTTCCGGCTAGCAGTTATACATCTTTAATTGATAAAAATAAAAATGAAATCACTGATCCAAAAATCCCACTTGGAGTCCCCAGCAGGGTTCTGATCCCCAGACCAGGGTTTAGTTCCACCAGAGCACCCTGTCATTCCTTGACATTTAGGTCAAGGATGAGTTTTTCTGGTAATTAGTTTCAAATCACCCTGGTTGAATTTTAATACAGTAAATTTTTTTTGAATTTCATTTTAGAGAAAACTTTGGTTACTGTACATTTAAAATCAGATCAGTTACCATCAATAAAAATAAGTACTATGGAAACAGAGCACTGTGATTGAATTACAGCTAACTATAGCTGCCTACTAGGGCTCATAAGCTGAGGCCTATTCACTCTTTATTAAGGAAAGGGGGTGGAGAAAATCAGACAGTGTTGGAGAGATGTTAAAGGCTCCAAATAGTGGCTTTTGCTAGACTTATTCAGAATATGGGAAGACCGTAAAAAAGGGAATAATACTTTTCTCCCAAAAATTATCTCATGTTCCTGCTACCTTCAAATCGTACGAGAACTACCACACTACAGAGGTTGTAAAAGAAGTCCAATGTCCCCTCCTCCATTTACTCTTTCCCTTCTCAGTTTAACCAAGGCCTCACTCCTTTTTCCTCTCAGACAGACCATCTCCCCCTTCATCTTCTCCAGGGCACATTGATCCTTTATCTCTTCTTCCAGGGCCCTGCCCCTGTTTTATTAGATCTCAAGTCATGAGTTTCCCAACTGGATGGTGTGGGGACTTTGGATCTTGGAGACAGAAAAGAGGGAGTGGTGGAAGCAGAGGTGGATGTTGTGGTGGTAGTGGAGGCGGTGCTGGAGGTGGTGGATGGAGCACACTGTTCTTAACCAGGTCTGATAGTCCTGCTCAATAATGCAGGTTTGCTTAGTTCTCCTTCCCATTCCCATTATGCTATGGCAGTATAACTGAGCCTAAATGCTCATTATGACATCTGAGAAAGCCCTTTAGCCCCTTCTTGCCTTCACCCTCCATGAAAAGCAAGAGGCTCCCATCTCATCCTTATATCCTGTGCTCTGTCCTGCCTTCCCAAGGCAATCATAAATTGCAATAGTATTTTGTCGTTCAACAATGTAGGCTGGATAGATTATGTAATTATCCACATTTCTTCCTGTTCATGACCCTACCTTGGTGATTTCTGGAAATTTAATCATCCGAAGCCAGAGTGTGGTTATAGATACCAGCTTCCTCGTTACTTGAATCATATCAACTAGTTCCTCCTGCTCCTCGTGCCTTGTGTTTGTTTATGTTTCCAAGCCCTGATTATCTAAAACTCCTTTATCCAGAAACTATTATCTGAAATGAGGTTGTGTTACTGGACATGTTTTATTTACCTTGAAAACTGCTTGGCTCACCTGAACCCCTGCTTGCCCGGTTTAATTCAATGCTTGACTAAATTCTTCAGATCATCGGGGCCTTGGGGATCCCTACTCCGTTTTCATATTGTTTAGCCTCTGCTGCCGAACAACTCCAATTTCGGTCCTACTTTCTACCGTGGAAACACATGCCACGTTACCTGAATTCTACAGTTGTTCTACTACCTTTGTTTCTGCCTACTTTAAAACCCACATTTAAAAAAATAAGAATTGGACTTTTTGAAACCTTTTTTGGTATTCTAAGGCAGCGTAGCCAATGAGAAAGAATGTTGTGTTGCTTAGGGACCTGTGTTCTTAGCTTGGTTCTATAATTGACTGTGTAACTTAACACAAGCCCCCTAAACTCCATGTATTTTCATTTCTCTATCAGCCAATTGGGAATAATAATATTCAGGCTTCCTTGTTTTCTGATGTTCTTTAGGTAATAGAGAGAATAGCTGTAGAAAACTTCAGAGGAGAACGTCTTTTTATAATTAATCTAGAGAGAGAGAGTCATTTACAACTAATTAATAACCTAGAGAGAGTCCTTAATAATTATTTTTATAATATTTCACCTTGGCAAAGAATAAAATTGAGGAGTGTTAACAGAAAACTGGCCTAAGACTGAGGCCTTCTCTGAACAATACAGACATGTTGATTCCCAGTAAACGAGCGCCCTTACTCTGCTTAGAACACTCCCATCATAGCAAGATTGCTACTTCTTTTAAAAGAAGTTTTAATCTCTTAGTTAGATACTTCTTTCTTATATAAGTCAAAAAATATCCTGTGGGAAATTTTCACTTAATTGTCCTATTCCAATTCAATTTACCAACTATTTACCAAGCACCTACTGTATGCAAAGTCCTGTGTCAGTCATCTAGTGTTACAAAGATTAATTCAGCTTGGTTCCTGCACTCGAGAGCTCTATAAATATTCTATCAATGAAAGGTCAAATGCAGCATTGGATGTTTTAAAGACAGGTATTTCACAACAGGCAAGGATGGGGTAATAGAGACTGGATTTACCCTCCATCCTGCAACAACCAAAATAATGGACAAAATACATCCAACAACAGCTTTTAAGACACTGGATATCAGGCAACAACAACAACAACCAAAAAAAACCAAAACAGTGATTTCCAACAGATGGGAAACAATTGAGATATATAGTAAGCCCTATAAAAGCTTTCTGTTTTGAGAGTTTCAGAGCCCCGTGCAGGGAAGGGGGAACCAGGCGCAGGAGTCCAATGGACTCCGTGAGAGAAGATGGAGCTGATTCCTGGGGACAAGACAACTAGAGTTTGCACAGAGATTACTGAAGACAAGAGGGCTGCACAGTCAGAGCACCAAACATCTACAGAGGGTCCCCTTGAATAGTCAGCAGAGTACTGATGAAGGAATGAATGTGAGGAAACTACCCAGTGAGGAGAGTACCACCCCCCAAAATTAAAGGGGACAGGATTATGAATAGTGGCCTGTTTCCACCAGCCAGATGGAAAAGCCTCATAATTCATGGGACATTGAATAGAGTACGCAGAAGGATCTTTTCTCGGCAACGAAAAATAATTCACCCTAAACACAGTTCTGGTTCCACCTAGCAAATTTTAAAAACAAGATCCAAAGGGGGCAAACTGTTTACAAGCAATTTAACTGAATCTCAGAACAAAGCTTCAGAATATTTATAGGAATGCAAAAAGAGCCAGTTCACAACAAAGCAAAATTCACAAAGTATGGCATCTAGCAAGAAAATTACCAGTTATGCAAGGAGGTGAGAAAATATGGACAATAATGAGGGGAAATTACCATGAATTAAAATCAACTGAGAAGTGATGTCGATGTTAGAATTAACTGACAAGGACTTTCGAACAATTATCAAATCTGTATTGTGGGTGGTCAACTAGTGAAGTACAAAATGGAAGATATTTAAAAGACCCAAAGTGAACTTCTAGTAATGAAAACTACAATTTCTGAGATAAAACTACATGGAATCAGTTTATTGACAGATTGGAGATTGCAGAAAAAAACTTTAAGAAACTTTAAGAAATAGTAGTAGACACTATGCCCAATTAAACATGTAGAGAAAAAAGAATGAAACAAAAAAAGAAAAAACGGAGCCACACTGAAGTTGTTCTTTGGAACAGCTTCAAGTAGTCTGGTATCCATGTAATTGGGGCTTCAAGGAGAGTAGATGGGGGTATAGAAAAAGAACTGAAGCCCAAGCATGGGAAATGTAAAGAAAAGTAAACTAACAGACATCATAAACAAATTGTTCAAACCAATGATAAAGAGAAAATCTAAAAAGCAGTCATAGTAAAAAGAAACATTAGGTATAGAGGAGCAACAATGAAAGAATGGCAGTAGTTTCTCATCAGAAACAATGCAAGTGAGATGACAGCAAGCATTATCTTTATAGATGGAAAACTGTCACCCTAGGATTCTATATTCAGTGATAATACCTTTCAGAAATGAAGACAAGATAAAGCCTTTTTATTTTATTTTTTTAAATATTTTATTTATTTATTTTTAGAGAGAGGGGAAGGGAAGGAGAAAGAGTGGGAGAGAATCATCAATGTGTGGTTGCCTCTCATGTGTCCCCCACTGAGGGCCTGGCCTGCAACCCAGGCAATGTGCCCTGACTGGGAACCAAACCGGCAACCCTTTGCTTCACAGGCCCATGCTCCATCCACCGAGCTACAACAGCCAGGGCAAGTTAAAGCCTTTTTAGACATACAAAAGAAGAAATAATATGTCACCAGCTGATCCATGCTACAAGAAGAAAGAAAGGAATAAAGAGAGAGAGAGAGAAGGCAAGAAGGGAAGGAAGGAAGGAAGGAAGGAAGGAAGGAAGGAAGGAAGGAAGGAAGGGAAAGAAAGAGAGAGAAAGAAAGAAACACAGAAACAAAGAAAGAAAAGGGAGGGAGGGAGGGAGGTTAAAGAAAATCTGGATTTACACAAAGGAATAAAAAACACTGGAAATGGCTGTAAGTATATGAGTTTTTATAATTATAAGTTAAATCTCTAAAATATAATTGACTGTTTAAACAAAAAATCTAAAGTAAAATTTATAATGCATATAAAGGAAATATATGACAAAATAACACAAAGATTTAGAGGGGAGAAATACAAGTATTCTATCATAAAGTTCTTAAGCTGTGTGTGAAGTATGGTATGACAAAACAAACAGTTTCAGCTAAGAAGACAACAGAGAAAATCAAACATAATCATAAAAAACACTCAACTTCAAAGAAGGCAGAAATAGAAGAAATGGGTAAAAAATAATAGACAGGAAAAAATAGACCATGTCATCCACTCTGGACTCAAACTAGAGTGAAAACCAGAGTCGAGTAAAAACTAGATCTTCCATTCCAGAGAAAAACAACCTCCCCAATAGCAAGACCTCTGTGAGGCAGGTGCTTCACAAATAATGCTTGTCCTTCTCAAGATCTGACCTTGCCCTCCTCTCAGTAATAACTGGAGTCAGGTCCCAGCACAGCAGGAAATACAACGCCTGCTCCTTGAATACCAAAAGACTTTCGAGACCTGGCCGAACCCAGCAAAACATACATGGAAGTGCATCTTGGGAGGGCTGGGCAAGGGAGACCTGACTATGAAGACGGATGGCAAGCATTCATTCACATGGGAGCATTCCTCCTTGACTTAGGGTTTAACATCCTGGCAATAACACCAGAATCCAGCCAGAACACACTGCTGGCACTGACTGTTTGCACTTGGCCATAATAATGGATTATCGTAAATAAGGTAGAATTGCTAAAACAACCTTGGCAGATATCAAAGAAAAGTTGGGGGGGGGGGGTTAATGAAATCAGAGAACTCTTCATCTGCCTAGCTTCCCCAGAAAGTCCCAGATGATGTTCTGTGATTAAAGCAATGAGAAATTTACTGTTGAAGAAAGCACTGGTATCTTTTGAGAAACTCCCATGGTGGTTGTCCCCCATAAACTGAGGTTGATTGGAGAAGATGCTGCCATGGGTCCTTAGCACCTGTCATGAGGCTAGGATACTGGAATGTCAAAGTCTATGTGGCAATTTCTTAAGTGACAGTGAAAGCTGTATGTGATTACTATATGGGCACCAAGGCTGGAAGATACTTTGGCTCTGAAACATCTGTGTCATGGCTAAAAGGCCAGAGTGTCCCTAGTGATGAGACAAACGAACAGTCAACTGGAGTGGTACTTTATTCATAGAAATAAGGAAAAAAAATTGAAAGCTGGCACAAGTATACCTCAAAGTATATCCAATAGGTCCACAGACTCACCTTGTAGTTAGTTCCCCCATTCCCCAATTGCGTAGTACAAAGAGATAAACAAAGTAGCTGGCAGAATCTTCCCATTGGTTCCCTGACATGTAAGAGCCATTAGGGTAGGAGGGGACAAGTGGAAGCCTCAATAATTATCCAACCTCATTCCCACCACCCAAGAGAGTAAAACTGAAGTCAACACTGCATCCTGTAAGACAACTGGTGCCACCTTCAGGGACAAAATATAGGGGGATGATGATCTCCATTAACTCCCTATATTATTCATCTGTATGGCCCTTGAAAAAATAAACTGACAGATTGTGGTGGATGATAATGGACTACCATAAACTTAACCAGTGGGAGCCTCAATCTCAGTTGCTGAGCTAGATGTGATATCTTCATAAAACAGATCAGCACAGCCTCTGGCACTCTGTATGTTGCTATTGATCTGGTGACTGTGTTCTTTTCAACTGCCCCCCCTTAATAAACAGGATCAAAAGCAGGTCTCATTTAAGGGGGAAGGACATGAGTGCACATTCATATCTTGCTTAAGGCTATGTGAGGCCTCTTGTGGAATGTCATAAAATAGTCTGCAGGCATCTTAATTGCCTTGATATTCCATAGGCATGCTGGAACAGTATATTGATGACTCTACACACATAGAAGTAGCAAATTAATAGAGACAGCAAGTTATGTGTCAGAGAAATGAAACCCCACAAAAATCTCCCATTCTGTCCCATCGGTACCATTTTTGACAGTTCCATGATCTGGAAGGTGCTGGCACAACAACTTTCAGGTAAAGAACACAATGTTAGATCTTATACCATATCACACTTTTCTGTTGCTGCCTAACAAACCACCCCAGAACTTAGTAATGCAAAACCACCACCATGTTATGTTCACAGATTCTGTGGGTCAGGGATTTGAACAGGGCACACCAGGAGCGCCTTGTCTCTCTAGTTCTGTTTCTGCCAGCTTTTCTAAACAGAGGTTCCATGACAGAATTAAGCCCTAATGCCCTAAAACATCCATTTGTATGTAATGGACCTGTTTCTCTCCAGTATATCTAGAATGGTATTAGTTTTGTACCATACTCAAGAGAACTGAGAAAATAATCCCTCAAACCATTCTCTGTCTTCTGTGGCTCAGAAACCTCAGTTGAGAAAGGCTAGTTGGAGCCTTAGCTGGAGAAACTCAAATGGCTGAAGGTGATTCCACTGGACAGGAATCTTATGGCATCATCTTCACCTGTATTTCCAGTGCTTAGGCCACCTGACTAGGAGGCTAGGCTTAGTGAGGACTGTCAATTTGTCAACTTGTAACACTAACGTGTGGCCTTGCCGTGTAGCTGGGATTTCTTCACAGTGCGGCTGCTTCAGAATAGTCGGAAGACCTTGCAAAGTGTCCCGAACAAGGAAGAAGCTACGTGGCCTTTTGTGACCCAGACTCAGAAGTCACACCATATATCTGCCACTATCTTCTATGAGTTGCAGCAGTAAAAACCCTAGCCACCTTCCAGAAGAGGGGCCATGGACCCCATCTCTTGATGGCAGGAGTGTAAAAGAATTTTGAGGTGTTTTAATACCACTAAAAGTCTTTAGAAACTAAAGACAGTATATACTGCCCCTGGGAACACTGACCCGTATTTTGGGTGACTTGGAAGGTTGCCAGTTCTGAGTGTCAGGGCAAAATCTGCAGCAGATCCTGCTGTGGTACAAGTGACCCTGCCCCTTTGGGCCATATGACCAGTAGACCTAACGGTGCTACTTGTTGTGAATAAAGATACTGCGTGTGTGTGGACTCCGACAAGCCCAATAAAGAGAGCTGCAGAGCATATCTCAGAGTCCTAGAGCTAGATCTTCCTTCTGCAGCAGAAAACCACAAAGCTTTTGAAAGATGTTTCCTGAGCCCTGATAGAGATGGGTCTTCTGGCCATGGGACATCCAGTGACCACTCATCCAGACTGTCCATTATGAGCTGGGCATGATCAGACAGACAAAGTTGGGCAGGCACGGCAGTAACGTGTCACAGTGAAAATGGTTCATTTGAGATTGGTCCAAAAGGGATCCAGAGGGCACGAGTAAGTTCCATCTGCCTCAGATTCCTGCGTTACCTACTTCTCCTGCTCAGTTCACACCTAAAGCCTTATAGTTCCCAACCAACCAGTGAGAAAAAACTTGGACCTAGTTTGTAGATGGGTTACCTTGATAGGTTAGTGCTAGTAACAACTGAACCAGCACCAGACTACAACCTCATTCAGACGTCCTAAAGGATGGGGAAGGTCACTCCTCTCAGTGAGTGGAGCTGTGAACAATGCACTTACTTATTTGCTCTGTAGGAAGGGAGAAGCAATCTGAGTTAAGGGTACATGTGGACCCATAAGCAGTGGCAAATGACTCCTTAGCTAGGGCAGAAGCCTCAAAGGAGCAAACTTAAACTTTGAACATAGGGAGAATAAGTGTGGAGAAAATACTTGGATGGACCTATGGTCCCGGACACAGAGCACATAAGTTTGTGTCTCACAGCCCGGCCCACTGGAGCGCCTCCCTGAAGGTGTGGCACTGAACCACCAGGTGGGCCGGATGTCCTGAGGATGTCAGCCAGCCTCTCTCCCGAGCTGCTCCAGGACTTGTGTGTTAGAGGGAACACGGCACAGGGACAGAAGGCCTGTAAGGCCACAATAGCATGAATGCCATCTCACCAAAACCAGGCTAGCAACTTCTGTACTAAATGTCTGCCTGTCACCAAAGAGCCTGACACAGAACTCTCCTCCCTATAGCACATGTCCCTGAAGGAGACCAGCCAGTCACTTAGTACGAGGCTTTTTCCTATCAAACACCTTTCCTGGAGGAGAAGTGCCTCAGTCTTTACCATAGTCAGATATGGGTTTACCTTCCTTAACCCAAAGCCTCTGCCAGCACCACCATGGGCTTCAGCATTCTGGCACGTTGCATATCTGGGTATTTGAGGAGTTCACATTCCAGGGTCAACCCTTGACTGAACAGTGCCAAGAGCCAGGAAATGACCCTCCCTTCCTCTCCTTGAGAGGGTAGTCTCAAACGTCCAAGCAAGATGGAGCCCCATTTGACCACTCTAGGGACCAGATCAATAAATCACCTTAATTTGCCTTTCCCTGTTTGTTTGACGTCTTCGTCCCCTATTCCTGGTGTCTGCATTTCCTAAAATAAAACACCTGCCTCATCCTTCTTTCAAATCAGGCTCTACTTTCTGAGAGAATCCAGGCTAAGACACATCTGATATCTAGTCACAAAACATATCTGGTCCTGTCAAGTGAGAGGTCCATGTGTTGTAATTCTAGCAATCTCTACTCACATTAGCACCAGAGATGTTCTGCGTTTGTTTGCTTGCTCATTTTTAGGTAAAAATTAATTTGGAGAACACAAAATATCAGATCCCTGCTTAGGTATTGTACAACAGATTCTATTCACGGATGCAACACACATTGCACTGGTCTCTGGTAGGTTATGCGGGTGACACCCTCCCTGCACAGAAGACTTGGCTGAGGACTAGGTGTGGACTCCACTCACCAAGCAGAGCACCCGGCACAAGCCACACCTGCCCAGAGGACGGGGTGCCTCTCCCTGGTGCCCAGGAGGAAATGTCGACTCACTAAGCTGCATGCCTGAAAGACACTTCTGCCCAAGGAGGGCACGTATTCCAATCACCAGAAAATCATCCTAAGATCCAGCAAATGTTCAGCTCCCATCCATGCTCCCCCCTCTGCCATTCAGTTCTTGAGGACCCCACATTTGGTTTAAAGCTAAGAAGCAATCTCTGGGTTAATTAATATCTCAGAACATAGCTTAGCACATATTTTAAAGTTCTCAAGTCCAGGACTAGTGAGAAAAATATATTTTTGAAGTTGAAAGAAACTTTAGAAAGTATTTTAAGGTTAGGCCAACCCCTCCACTTGACATCTGTTGAAACTGAGTCCAAAACCATTTCTGTATCTCTTGCTACTCTCACCAGGCCAGGTGCCAGGCCCAGCAAAGGATGCTTGCTAAGCAGCTTCTGTGACCAGCTCAGTATCAAGCTACTATAATTGACTAAATGACCCCTTTCATCTGCAACTTTATAAAGATAATCAAAGTACTAAAACTGTGCTAACTTATAAACTTTTCACTTGTGCATGTTTTCGGAGGAGTTTGTTTTTTACAAACACTAGGCAATCTCTATGACTTCTGTTACTAGGCACTTGTAAAAGTGAGGACATGCTATTGGATTTATATTAAATTTTTTCATGAATAGTAAACAGGCCCCACCTCCCCCAAAAAGAAAAAGGATTTGTTGAATGGCCATTTCATTGTGTGTTTTCAACAAGCCGTGGACATTCCATCGGGGCCTATTGACTTGGCGGCACAGCTCTGAGCACACTTTGTTGTAGGTGGTAATTGATCATATTTCACGGCAAAATGAAGGATGAGGCTGATGAAAAGTCTAGTTATAAAGCCACTGTTTAAGAGAAAGTCAAGGAAGAGATGCACATAAGCTAGTTTCCAAGAAGTGAAATGAAGAGCCCAAGGGATCATGTGAATTCCAGCCTGAGCTCTGTCAGGTACCTTGATATGTTGTGCTGGCTTGCTCTTTCTTTCTTTCTTTCTTTCTTTCTTTCTTTTTCTTTCTTTCTTTCTTTCTTTCTTTCTTTCTTTCTTTCTTTCTTTCTTTCTTATTTAATAATTTTACTGTATTTTTTATTACTGTTTGCTCCTCTTATATCTTCCTTCTTATTACCTTGCTCAGTTGACTGCTCCTGACCCTTCTCAAGTTAGTACTCAGGTTGGTAGATGCACTGATGATGGCAATGTCATGGCAACCTCCATGCAAGTAGGGAGTCTGCCCCACACTCTTCTTTGGCCCAGACTGGGCAGCTCAGCTGAATGAAGCACACATTTGCCATGGCTCTCCATAGTGCACATTTTGGAAACTAAGGACCCACCTGGCTGATCCTGGCCCCCAAATTCCAACAACTCTGCTCTCTATTCTGTCTGATATCAAGACATATGAGAAACAACTACTTACACTCCCTTATCTGCTAAGATCTATATACCTGTAGGAAGTGACCCTGGAGGAAGGAGATTTGAAGGAAGGATGGGATGTCTGCAGACTGTCACGTGCACAATGGGGAGGGTCTTCCAAAATGTAAGGGGCATATTTTACCTGTTCAGCTGTCAGGCAGTGGATCACCTTCAAACCAGGACAAGTGATCCAGTCCCTCCCTATGCTTCAAGGTAGCAGGAAGGGAAAGAGTGGGTCCCATGACATAGCACTGGAATCCCACTCCCTGGTTAGAGACCCAACTCTGCTGCTTCTCTGCTCTGTGACTCAAGGAGCCTACCTTGACATCTTGGTGCCTCAGTTTCCTTATGTGGGAACTGGGGACAATAGCAACGAACATGTATTATTTTTATTGAATTTATTGGGATAACTAATAATCAAAATTCTATAGGTTTCAGGTACACAATCTAAAATCCAGCAGCTGTACACTGTATGGTGTGATCACCACCCCCAGCCAAGTCTCCGTTCATCATCACTTATCCCTCTACACCTTCCTCCACCTCCTCCATCCCTGTCCCCCCTGCCCCCCAGCAATCACCATACTCTTGTCCATCGTGAGTTGTTTTTTTGTGCTCAATCTATTCCCCGACTTAGCCCCCGCCGCCACTGTCAACAAATGGTCAGCTTCTCTTTATGTCTGTCTCTATTCTGCTTGTTAGTTCAGATTGTTCATTAGATTCCACATATGACTGAAATCATATGGTATTTGTCTTTCTTGGACTGGCTCCTTTCACTTAGCATAGTGTTCTCCAGGTCCATTCATGCAGTTGCAAAGGGTAAGATTTCCTTTTTACAGCCAAGTAGTATTCCATTGCAGCAAGTATTTATTGACTGCTTGCTATGTGTGACAAGCCTAGTTGAGAACCTTTTACTCATATATTCATTCATTCCTCATACTGATCCCAGGAGGCAGACACTACTATTGTCCCCATTTTGCAGATGAGGAAACTGAGTCACACAGCTGGGAAATGGTAGCAACATCATTCAAATCCCAGTAGCCTGGCTCCATTATTCACGTTCTTGGCTGCTCAGAAGAGTGACAAGCAATGTTAGTTACCTCCTTCATAGGGTTGCTGCAAGACTTAAATTGAGTTAATCATGTTGAGTGCTTATAGCATCTAGTGCTGGCCACCTAGTAAGTGCTCAATAAATGTGAGCTGTCACAATTACTCTGGTTCCTGTTCCACTCATATCTGGAGCAGGTGACGAGGACACTGCAATGGACAAGGATATGGGAATAGAGATGGGGAAAGAGAATATTTGGGTGACTTGGATCTTCCTTTCCCCAGCAGCTCCCTTCCTCCCCCATCCCACCTCCCAGGCAGCAGGAATGATATTATTAGTATCCAAAAATGCACAATTTTGTCTCTGTATAACATTCCACAAAGGATTTCTGTGCTTACTTTGGATCAAGTGGTCTGGGGTCCCATTCCCATGCTTTTGAAGCTCTGAGCATGGGCAGAAAGATCAAATCACTCACCTCATATTGCCCCAGCAGGCTCTTCTTTTCTGTTTCGGTTTCCTGACTAAGAGACACCCCTTCTCTTCAGGGAACTGACACTGAGAGCTCTGCCACCTGTAGTTGCTGCTCATCCCCAATGTCAAACCCATTTCCTGCCCTTCTGTGCCTGGTTCTCTGCACCAGGAGGTTAACTTCTGTGGACAGTTTACTTCCACACCCTTGCCAGTGAGCTTCCAGTTGGGCTTGGTCAACAGGAGACACCAGCAGGAAATAAAGCAGAACAAAAGGGGTCAAAGTGTTTCTTCCCAGCTCCACTGGTGCCTGACAAGAGCTGTGACCCCTCGCGACCACGGCTTTTATCGAGGGGACCCCTCCTGCACAGCACTTGGCCCTGTGCTCTTGTAACTACTTCCCCATCTTGTCCCTTTGCCCTGGAGGCGCTCATGGTTTCACAGTTCCTGGTGTTTGGGTACCTTGTCACCCTTGTTTGCTTCCCTTACCTGTTCCAACCACTGTAAACTGTGCCTTAATTCACACTCTGTATTCCCACCATCTGGTTGAACTCAGGACCATGGCTGATAAACCTACACATGTGGGGATGACCTTTCCCAGGAGGCCTGGAGGTAGAGCTATAGCCATTCCATTCATTATTATTATAAAAGTTAATCTGGTTGAAAATGTTGGGTACTATATTGCTAATATTCATTGACATTAAAACTGGGAATGATAGAAGAGAATGAGAAAGAAAACCACTATCCCACATATTGTCAGAGTGCAACGATAAGCACTCTTTTGAGGTGCACATTCTTATCACAAATTGATCATCTTGCATAGTTTACTGGATTAAGTGTATTATAATTTTATTCATCAATACATATATGTCAACACTCATGAATTCACTTGTAAGACCTCTAAGTCAGAATTTCTAGTGGCTGCATATTGCACTTAGGCCAGGACCATAGTTTAATCGGTCCTTTACGAACGAACATTCAGTTGGGTTCCAAGTTGTCCTTATAATAAACACGGCAGAAGTAAACATTCTCGCACCATATAAAATCCTTGAAAATACAACACAGAAACTTAGTCTTCCTACAGCAAAAGTTGGACATACACTGCAGAAGCAGGGCCACCCCTCTTAAGAGATAATATCTGCCCTGCCTGCCTCCCACTGTTCTGTGACGTTCAACTGAGAAAGTGTATATGTAAGTTCTTTATAAACAGTGCAGTGTGGGGGGCAGTTATTAGAGTATGATCTTATTGTTTCACTACAACCCTGCGAGGCAAGCAAGGTAGATATATCCTCAAGGCACATTGTACTGACAATTTTGCCAGACATAAGGATCTGAAGGCTTTCTTTTAGGCTTTTATGTATTTCTCTTTAGCACAACAAAGACTGGTGTGTATGAAAAGCAGCCTTCCTGTATAAGAGTAAACTACCAGCTGGCAGTACATTCGATCTGTTCTGGAGCACATTAACTCACTGTGTCCTTTCCAGGGGACCACTTCAAACAATGGAAGGAATTGGAGTCAGCTAAAAAGTCCCTAGGGCCCTGAAGTCCCTCACAGACAATACTGGTCACCCCAACTCCAGTGGCTGATTAGTCATAATGACTACTTTCCAGTCCTTTCCTGATCGTCTCTTCTAAAAAGCACTTTAGACAACTCTGCTTGATTAAAACAATTAAGAAGTAGTTTAGTTACTTTTTAGTAGGAGCTTTTATGTCAAATGTAGAAGCTACATATGACACAGAAACCTCCCCATCACTCAGAATCAGGCACTTCATTTTGCATGAATTCTTGATTGACTTTCTACGAATCTAAGTTCCTGGATGTACCCTGCTCTTGCTAAGGCAATGCTATTAAAATGTCAGACCAGTTTCCTGGGGCAAGGGTCTTAACACACTTTTCATTCTTTTTCTAAAAAGTTTTTAAAAGATTTTTATTCATTTATTTTGAGAGAAAGAGAGAGGAAGGCAGGTAGAAAGAGGAGGAGAAAGACATCAGTGTGCAATGCCTCCCACACATCTCCAACTGGGGATCTGGCCTGCCACCCAGGCATGTGCCCTAACTGGGAATGGAACCTGTGACCCTTGGGTTCGCAGGCCAGCACCCAATCCACTGAGCCACACCAGCCAGAGCCATAGTTTTAATTCTTAATAAAAGTTGCCAGATAAGTTTTAAAAATCTGACTTCAATCATGCTTAATGCTACTTGTTAACTCGTATGAAAATTAAAAAGTTTCTCTGCATTAAAGTGGTATGTTCTACCCAGGTGACCAAAGTTCTGGGGCATATCCTGTATGATTGCTTGTTTTCCATTACAGTTTGGTTTTTCCACAAAAATTCAATAAAGGGAGAGTAATCCTACTTCATAATGTCAAGAAGTGTTTTTACCTCAAATCCCCTGAATCAAGAAAACGCTCAAAGCTTTCTCTGAGTCTTTGCTTGGTGACTTGACCATTTTTATCTCTTCTGGGGAGAACAGAAAGGGGAGCAGGGTGTGGCATTTATGTGTCAGATATAACTCACCTCAACAGCACAAGAGGCCCAGGACTTGTTTTCTGTGTTAGTCAAGGAAGCACCTGTTGCCTAGTCCAACGACCTGATCCAGGGGTCTTGGCCAGGAAAGGTATGCATGCCGCACACAGAGATACTGAAATTGCTTTGGTTTCCTTCCTGCCTAATTTTGTTTCTGTAGATATTCAACTGTTTCCAAGGATTTTTTTCATTTCCATCAATACTACTGCCACAATTTTTTACAGTTGTGTATTCAACCAAAGAAAATGAGTAAGGAAAACAATTATATTAAAAAAGAAAGATTCAAAACTGCCATATGTGAGACCCCTGGGAGTCCCTGATTAATTTTCATTCTCATTGTTTAGTTCTGAGCTGGGCCTGATTCAGTAAATGTGTGAATACGTATGGTCATGGACTTGATTTCTGTGCAGCTTTAGCAAAAATGAACCAGTCCAAGTCTCTTTCTTGTTATGACAAGTTCCTGAGACACAAGACCTGTGACCCCATGTCCAAGTGGCCCCAACACCACCGCAGCAGAGCATCGTCACATGGCAATTCCCACAGTGGGAATTTTGAAAAGACTTTAGAGATCAGCCAGCTAACGTGGAAAGCTTCATGTTGTAGACAAAGTGATCCATTCCTTTGTGTCTCCCTTGACTTTTCTTGGATCCATATTCTCTTGCCCATTTTAAATGCTTTGAAATACTCATTCTGAAAATAATATCCACTAGCAAATAATTACAAGGATTAGGACTCTCAAGAAATCTTATTAAAAAAAAAAAGTACCAGCACGATAACTTTACAAAAAGTACCTGTGAAAACCCCAAAATGGGGAGGTCGCTGATGTTGGGAATGATTAAGGAAGAAGCAGAGCCTTGGACAGGTGGGAAGGTTGGATGGGACTGAGTGAGGTGGGCAGGAGGAAGAAAGACATAGCATTTGTGAAGAATAAGTTGACAGAAGTGAGAAGCTGAGTTAGAACAGTGAGTCAGGAAAATGGTGAGTCTGACCAGAAAGAGTTTTCGTGAAGGGGCAATGGTACCTGAGGACAGCATGCCATTAGGAATGAGTTAGCTCATTTAAAGGCTAAGAGATTGGAACTTGATGCTACAAACAACAGAAAGTCTCTGAATAATATTAGGCATGAGAGAAGAATGGGAAAAGGAGTATTTAAGGAAGATTAGTGTGACACTAATAACCAATTCGGGTGTCAGGAGGTTCCCACACAATCCAGCAGGGAGGCCATGAGGCCTAGGAGAACATGGTGGCCATGGTGGCCATGGCCATGAATGACCTTGACTGAACTCTGGGAGCAGCCCTGGGTCTTTTCAGAAAAGGCCTCATGGATAAAGCCCTTTCTCTTTCTCTAAGAAAGTCACCTCCATTCCACTCCTTTACTTTGCCCTTAACAGTTTGATCAACTATGCTGTACTAAGATGTTAAGGACAGATTATACTTAAAATAGGAGCAAGATAACACAAAATTGCACAGTGATGAGAAATATTAAGCAGCAGGTTCACTATGAAAAATAACTCCTCATAACATTCCTTCAAAATTCTAGTCGAAGACAGTTTTCCATAGAAAAAAAAACAAAGATGTTTTTTGATAGGGTCAGGGGGTTACACAAATTTTTCATCAGTTTGTGGCATCTGGGTGGTGGTTTACTGCTATGACATCAAGAGAAAGCAAGTTAGCCTGGGGTAGATTCTCATTTTTCTGCTTTCCAAATTACCTTGATTGCTCAGGGTCATTGCCCTCCACACATCTGGACTCTGGGAATGAGTCATTTAAAGAGGCACCCCCAAACAGAAGTTTCTGTTCTCTTCCATTGCTCTAATGTGTACTCTCTACTTGGGCCGCCTCTTAAACAAATGAAGAAAAACGGGAGTATCTAAAGCAGTCATGCAAATTTCCACAAGCTGAAAAAACTCGGCCTGAACAAACCTGGGCCTGGCCAAAATGACCTCAGGCATGTGCCAAAGAGAAGAACTTTGTTTCTAAGAATGCTGTGCAGCCTTCCATAGCTCCCTCCGTGACAGGCGTCAGTGGTGTGACAGTGAGATGTGGTGGGTGGGCATTTCTGTGGGCTGGCAGCCTATTTTAACTTCCAACTGTGGGAGTGAGCTCTAACTCTGTGCTAAAATTAGGGGAATCCAGCAACTCCTGTGGTTATTTCAATCAGTTCCCACTTATTGAGTAGCAGCAGCACAGTTAAGTAATAACATGGTAACCTTGCCAAGACATAAACGAAATGTTGAGTGTTGCCCAGTCGGATCTGAAATCGCTTCAATGATCTAAGTGGAAAACCAAACCAACCAAAGGGCTGCTGGTATCTCTGGGGGTGGGGGTAACTAGGGACATGGAATAGAATCCTCAAAGCAGTTCTTCTGATGCTTGGGGAAAATTAAGGGAGCAAGAAGCAATTGGCCTGGCAGTGCACATTTCCCAAAAGAAATGACAAGTGTCCCAATGGTCTGGAAGTCTGGTTTGGCCTCCCTTTTGGAGATGATGCTAACTGTGACAGAGCAGCCCACTGCCAGAGCTGGGGCATCCAACAAGACCTTGGCCCCTGGTGCTTGAACTCATATCAATGTAACAATGATCTAGATAAGCAGCTTCTATGGCCACACTGTGCAGAGCATTGTTCTGACTGGCTCTACTTTGAGAGGAGGATTTTCTGTAGCTGAGAGAAAGAGAGAGAGAGAGAGAAAGGCCATGATGCCAGCTTCCAGTTCAGCAAGGCAATGAGGAGAGGAAGGAGAAAATGTGAAGGAGAAGGAGGGTAGATTAGAAGACTTGAAGAAAAGTTCTATGAAGGATGCTTAGAGCACCAAAGGGCTGATAACCCTGAAAATACCCTCACTGGGTTGGGGGTTAGAACTGGGGGGAGAGTGAGAAGGGAGCCCTGCATTGATGACCGCAGACTGATCGGCCAAGTTTGTGGATCATGTCAGGCTTTTTATTTCCTCTTCCCCACACTTCCAACTGTGCTGGCCATTTTCCTTTGGCTAGTTAAATTGATCTGAGTTCAACTCCAGTCCACACCCAAAGCTCAGGGGCTACAAGGGGCAGGGAGACCAGGAGGCAGGACCACTGGTGGCCATCAAAGAAGTCTGTCTACCACACACACCATTACCATTCAGGCCATCTGAAAACAGAAAGGAGCAATAGGAAAAGAAAGGAATGGATACCAGCCTATTGTGCTTCACGTCCTAAGTAGTTGTCAATCCTGGCTATGCTTTAGAATTATTCTTAAAATACTGATACTTAGGACTTTTGGTCAAGATGGCAGCATAAGCAGACATGACTCATCTTTCACACAACCACATCAAAATTACAACTAAAATATAGAACCACCATCACTCAGAACCATCAGAAATTGAGTTGAATGGAAATCTGACAACTACGGAATTAAAGAAACCACATCCATCCAGATGGATAGGAAGGGTGCAGACATGAAAAGTTCTGGTCCCTCACCCACATGTGGTAGATAAAAATTCTGGAGGTGTATCTGGGGAATGAGGAGTCCCAGCCTCACACCAGGGCCCCCAACCCAGGGTTCCAGTACCAGGAAGACCTTACAACTTTGGCTGCAAAAACTAATTGGGATTGCATTAGTGGAAGAAACTTCTGGAGCCCCAAGCAATTTCTCTCAAAAAAACCCACACACAGACTCACCTACTTAGATTCATTCCCTCCAAGCTCCAGCTCCGGGGTAGTAGCTTGAAAGGCACCAGTGGTATACAAGGAGAAACTGAAGTGTCTGACATCAAGGTGAGCAGAAGCCATTGTCCCTTTTCTAAACCCTCTCCCCACAGAGTCAGCAAGCTGGTGCCATATCTACAACTCCATCAACCTGGGTAACACTGTTTGACCCACCTTGGAGATTACCCAGAGTCTCCTCCCCACCAAATTTATAGGCCCACCCAAACCACTTTTCCATATGAATAGTTAGTCTTGGCTACTGCTTCACAACTTCCTAAATCTTATAAAACAAGCAACAGCTGGCCTCAGTGAACCCCAGGCCCAGCACTAGCAGCAGCCAGCCTACATTCACAGCTTGGCTTCACTTGGAAATCTCCAAGCCCAGCACAAGTACCAGCCATCTCCAACTGATTAATAGCTCAGGCAAGAGGGACACCCCAGGCAAAACAATGGTGAGAGTTGACCTTGATATGAACTATCCATGCAAACCCAGAGCCAGCACAGCCATATACAACAGCTATATACAACATCAGAGCACCACCACCTTGCTCCTGCACAGCTGATCCTCCATGGAGGGTCATCACAGCCTATCCTTGCAGCTGACTGGCCTGGGTAACTTCCTCCCGTTGACCTGCCAACAGCAACCAAGGCTCAACTACAAGAGAATGGTATACTCAACCCACACAAAAGGTGTGCCTTGAGTACCCAGCTGTTTTATAGGAGAGACTGTGCTGGGACAGTCTCTGTAGTAGGACCCTACAGAATACCTACTACACTAGGCCACACTACCAAAACAGAGTCAAAGCATCTCTACCTAATACATAGAAACAAACACAAGGGAGGCTGCCAAAATGAGGAGACAAAGAAATGTGGCCCAAATGAAAAAACAGATCAAAACTCCAGAAAAAAAGAGCTAAATGAAATAAAGATAAGCAATCTATCAGATGCAAAATGCAAAACTCTCATTATAAGGATGCTCCAGGAGCTTAGTGAGGACCTTGACAGCATAAAAAAGATCCAAGTCGGAAATGAAGGATTCACTAATTGAAATAAAGAACAATTTACTGGGAAACAACAGTAGAATGGATGAAGTAAAAAATCAGATCAATGATTTGGAACATAAGGAAGTAAAAAACAACCAGTCAGAACAACAAGAAGAAAAAAGAATAAAATGGGGATAGTATAAGCAGCCTCCAAGACTCAACAGGTCCAACAATTGCGTCATAGGGGTGCCAGAAAGAGAAGAGAAAGAACAAGATATTGAAAATCTATTTTTAAAAATAATTAAAAGAAAATTTCCTTAATTTAGTGAAGGAAAGAAATATGCAAGTCCAAGAAGCACAGAGAGTCCCAAACAAGATGGATGCAACAAGGCCCAGTCCAAGACACATCATGATTAAAATGCCGAAGTTTAAAGATAAAGAGAGAATCTTAAAAACAGCAGGAGAAAAGCAGTTAGTTACCTACAGAGGAGTTCCCATAAGACTGTCAGCCGATTTCTCAAGAGAAACTTTGCAGATAAAGAGCTCCCCAGACAAAAAAAAAAACTAAAGGAAGTCATCATCACCAAACCATTACTATATGAAATGTTAAAGCAACTCTTTTAAGAAAAAGAAGATCAAAACTATGAATAATAAAATGGCAACAAATATATATCAACAATTGAATCTAAAAAACATAATAAGCAAACAAGAACAGAAACAGAATCTTGGATACAGAGAGTGTTTTGATGGTTGCCAGATGGGAGGGTGGTGTGGGGGAATGGATGAAGAGGTGAGGGGATTAAGAAGTACAAATAGGGCCCTGGTTGGTGTGACTCAGTGGATTGAGTGCCAGCCTGAGAACCATGGGGTTGCCAGTTCAATTCCCAGTCAGGGCACATGCCTGGGTTGTGGGCCAGGTCCCCAGTAGGGGGCACATGAGAAGCAACCACACACTGATGTTTCTCTCCTTTTCTTTCTTCTTCCCTTTCCTGCTGTCTAAAAATAAATAAATAAAGGCTTTAAAATTTTTTAAAAACTTGATTAATAAAAACTACAAATAGGTAGTTACAGAATAGCCATGGGCATGTAAAGTACATTACAGTAAATTGTGTAGCCAAAGAACTTATACACATGACCCATGGATATGACCAATGGCATGGGGATTGCCTGAGGGAGTGGCGGGTGCTGGGTGGAGGGGGGCAATGGGAGAAACATCAAGACAACTGTAATAGCATAATCAATAAAATATAATTAAAAACTAAAAAAAATAAAATTAAAATACTGATAACTGGACCCTACCCCAAGTACTCTAATTTATTGGTCTCAGGAGGGCCTAGGTCTCAGATTTTAAAACCTCCCTGTGTGTGTAAATCCAATGAGCAGCAGGATTGGCGAACACTGATTTAGTCTGACCAGCCAAGGTTAGGTGAGAGAAGACTGAAGCTGCAACTCACGGGAAGCACAGGCATAAACTTCGGGAGTTTCCAACTTGAAAGGCCTGTTAAAGGCTACCAGACCAGTGCCCCTCATCCCCTCCTTGTGGGATGACTCACCTCCACCTCCTCCTAGACAAGGAGCGGTGCCTTGGACTGGGCAGTCCCCTTCTGCCCGCCATGCACTCATGAGGCCAGACAGCTCACAACGGGACACAGCTGACTGCTGCAAGGTCACCTTCTGTTCTCTGCTGGAAGGTCACCTTCTGTTGAGCCGATGTCAGTGATCTTTCCTATTCTTATTCCTATCTTGGATGTTAGTAGAAAGGCACAAAGAAAATTCCACATAGTATTGTGTTTAAAAAAAAATAGAATCTTAGCACCAGCTGCATTGTTGGTTTGCAGGTTTGGTCCTGTTAAAGTTTGGAACAACGAGGAGGCCTGCTCAGGCTGGAGTGGCAGGTCGCAGCCATTCTGAAGCCCATCTCCCTTCTCTGCCTGGAGAAGTCAATCTGCCCGTTATCCCTCATGTTCTAACAGTGCCACGGGGCTAAGAGCTTAATGTGCTAACTTTGCCTTTCATTTTTAACAATTGCCTCCAATGTCTTATCCTGAAATTGGGACTCTACAGAAAAGTTAGGTACTTTTGTTTCATTAATTAACTAATTAACCAATGTTCTCTTTCAACAAATCCTTATTAAAAGCCTCTTTCAGGCAATGCCAGATTCCAGGACATATTAATGGTGGGGCAAAGGCACAAACTCACCCCCTTCATGGGAGGATTCACCAGATAATCCAACACATTTTGAGTCCCCACTGAGATAGGTGGTGTGCAGGAGAGCACGTCCTAGGCTGTTAAGGGTAGGTGTTAGGGAAGTTTAGAAAGGGCAGCAGCCAGGAGAGTGGTCCCAGCATAGGGAGAAGCACAGGCCAAAGTCCTGGGTGGGGAGGGAGCTTGTGAAGGAGGAATTGAAAGAAGAACTGTGTGTCTGTGGCCCACAGCAAGCAGTGGGAGGGGGCTCGGGGGGTGGGGGGGTAGAGGCCATGTGAAAACACGTTATCACAAGAACAATAGAAGACCACCAAAATGTGTTTATCAGTCTAGGGCAAATGTAAAGGTGTCAGAAGCCTCCACATTAGGTAGTTCCTATCCCCCAATTTATAACATTGCTCTGTATTTGGATCTTAGAGCCTGGAAAGTTTCTCTTAAAAACTGCAAATTTTTTTCTAAATATCCAAAGGCCTCTACCATTTATTCATTCATTTATTTATTCTACAACTATTTCCAGCCCTAGCTATGTACTGGGCACTGCCTCTCGGCCTCTACCCATACAGAACTTACACCTAGAGGAAAGAGAGAGGCAAGACAAGGAACAGCAGCCAAACTGTCAGCCATCCTCCCAGAGCTCCCAATACCCCAGTGCCTCCCTGCACCTGGCCATCCTCAACCCGGCACTGGTATGAGCAAAGCTGAGATTCACAAGCAAGACAACAGTGAACAGAACAAAGTCCCCGCTCTTCTCTGACTGGCAGCCTAGTGACTCGAGATAGGTAACACATAAAAAAAATATTTTATATATTCACAAAGCATGTCATAATAAAGGCTATGGAAAAATAAATCAAGTAAGGGGGCTACCAAGTGATGATGGGCTTGTTATTTTGCATAGAACGTTCAAAGAACATTTCTGAGTGATATTTGAGCAAAGAGCAGGCTAGGAAGGTATTTGGGGGTACAGCATTCCATGGAGTTAGTATAGCAAGTGCAAAGATCCTGAGGTATGTTCCAGGAGCACAGGGAAGTCAGTACAGCTTCAGAGGAGTGTGTGGGGCAGGAGACAGCCAGGGCAAGTTCCTCTTAGGAAGTGGAAAGTGTGGTGTGAGAGAGGGAGGTGGGGCCAGGTCACACGGTGTCTTGTAGGTCATAGGGAGTTTGGATTCTATGTTGCAGTGGGAAGTCAGCATCTGTAATAAAGCCTTGCACAAGGTGGTTAAGTTCTTAGAGAAAATAAATCAGGTTAAGGGGCTAGAGGGAGACAGGAGGTTGGGGAGGCTATTTAAAACCAGCAATCAGGGAAGTTCTCTCTGAGGAAGTGACTTCGGGGCTGAATCTGGGACTACCTGAAGCAATAACCATGCGAATTTCTGGGAGAAGCCAGTTCAAGGCAGAGAAAATAACACTGAAATGGGAATAAGCTTGGTATATTCTAGAAAAAGCAAGGTCAGAGTGGCTGGTGCATAGTACTAGCAGAAGAACGGAGGAGACTAGGCCAGGAAGCACCAGACCAGAGCCAGGTCAGGAAGCCATTGGAGGCCAGAGTGAGGCCTTCAGTTTCAAAGCACTGGAAAGACCTGGGAGGGTTTTAAGTGGAGAAATTACACAATATTTGTTTTAGTAGGAAAACTCGGATTGTTGTGCTGAGAAAAGACAATCGTGAGGAAGGAGGAGAAGCAGGAGACTGGGATGAGAGGCGGTTCCTGTGGTCACGGTCCAGGAGGGCAGCAGTAAACAGATGCTAGGTGTGTTTTGAAAACGGTACTGGCAGGACTCACTGACGAACGGGAGACAGAGAGGAAAAAAGACAGAAATCAAGGACGGCCTCTGTTTTTACTGTTGATGGTTTGTTGAGAAAACTGGATTGAGAGAACCCAGGGGATTGTGATGGTTGCTCCCGGCCAAGAAGAATGTAGAGCAAAGCCATGGCTTTGGTCAGGGGTAGGTATGGGGGAGGGGCCACAGCCTGGTGATGGCCAAGACTTGGAAGAGACAAAACGGCACCATGAGACTGGGAACAAGGGGGCAAGGAGAGGACAGGAAGGCCTTGGGCCCCCTAAGGAGAATGGAGTTGGGGAGGACCTGTCGGGGAGGACTTCAGAGATTTGCTCCCTACATTGTGCTTTTTAACCGCACAGTAAAAGTGACTTTTGTGTGCACATGGGTGTACAGGGCCATTGATTTTAGCACTTATATAGATACCCCACGGCCACCACCACTATCAGATATAGAACAAACCCATTGCCCCAAAATACTCCCTTACAATATGCCTTAGATCTCTTCTCACTCTATTTTTGGAACTGTCATATAAATTCAATCATATAGTATATAGTCTTTTAAAATTTGATTTTTTAAAACTCAGAATGCCTTTCTAATGCCTTTGAGATTCAGCAAAGTTTTGTTTTTTATTGCTGAGTAAATATTCCACTGTATGCATATAACAGAGTTGGTTTATCCATTCACCTGCTGACAGACATTCAGATTCTTTCCAGATGTGGGAAGTTATGGAGAGAGCTGCTACTAACATTCATATGTAGGTTCTTGTAGGAACATAATTTTTCATCTTGCGGGGCCAATACCCAGGAGTGGGATTACTCAGTAGTATGGTAAGTATGTGCTTAACTTCATAAGAAATTGTCAAACTGTTTTCCAGAGTGACTTTTCCATTTTGCATTCCCAAGTGCAGTGTATGAGAGTTTCATCTGCTCTGCTTCTTCCCCAGGACTTTGTGTTGTAAGCATTTTTTCTTTCATTCCAGCCATTACGATAGATCTATAAATGGTATCTAATGGCTTTAATTTGCATTTCCCTTATGACTAATCTGCTTGGGAGAAGTTCCAGCACAGTGCGGAATAGAAATGGTGAGAGTGGACACCACTAACTTGTTCCCAATCTTAGGAGTAAACCATATGATCTTTCATTTTTAAGTATAATGTTCGCTGTATGTTTTTCATAGATGCCATTTTTAGTTTGATGAAGCCCACTTGAATTTATAATTTGCTGAGAGTTTTATTATAAATGGATGTTGAATTTTGTCACATGGTTTTTCTGTAGTAAATAAAATGAACATGTGAGTTTGCTTCTCTAGGCTGCTAACATGGTGGATTATACTTGATCACAGTAAAATATTCTTTTTATAATTGATGGATTTAACTTGTTAATATTGTGTTGGAGAGTTTTTTGTGTCTCTGTCTGTGAAATATATTGATTTGTAGTTTTATTTTTGTGTGATATCTTTGTGAGATGCAGACTAAAGCAGTGTTTAGAGGAAAATTTATAGCATTAAATGCCTAAAGTATTTAATAATGTGAGAAAAGAAGAAAAGTTTCCAATCAATGATCTAAGCTTCCTCCTTTATTTTGGTCTAAGAAGATCAAACTAAACCCAAAGCAGGCAGAAAAAAAGGCAATAATGAAAATACGAGCGGGAATCAATGAAACAGCGGGATCCGTGTGGTGTTGGGTTAAGGCTGGCCTTGTAAATGGGCTGGACAGTACTCCATCCTCTTCCCTGGAAGAAATTACATAGAATTAGTCTAATGTTTTTCCTTAAATGTTTGAGAAAATTAACTAGTGAAACAATCTGAGCCTAGAGATTTCTTTTTCAGAAGATTTTAAGTCCAGTTTTTTTAATAGCTATAGAATTATTCACATTATCTAGTTCATTGTGGTGAGTTTGGTAGATTGGGCTTTTTGAGGAAAATGATGAATTTACCTGCATAGATTTGTGCGTAGTATTTTCTGATGATTTTAATTATCTGTGGGATCTATAGCAACTTTTTCATTCATGGTATTAGTATTGAATACTTGTCTTCTTTATCTCAATACGCTCTTTCTCTTTCTCTCTCTCCCTCTCTCTCTCCCTCCCTTCCTCCCATCTTGCTATATCAATTTTAATGATATTTGCAAAGAACCAGATTTTGGCTTCTTTTATTTTCTCCATTGTTTTTCTGTTTTTAATTTCATCGATTTCTGCTCTTTATTGCCCCCTTTGCTCTCATTGCTGCCTTTAGGGGAGTGAGCTTGGGGACTACAGTGTGAGGAAACAGAAAAGAACTAGGAGGTTTTTTTCCCAATCCTTGAACCTGGAGCTCCCTGGAGCCCGCTGCTGGCTTTCAGGTTGCATTAAGGTTAGCATATTGAAGGGGAAAACTGGTAAAGTCTCAACCAGTTCAGTGGTACTCCAAATTCTGGCCTTCTTCCCCAATTTCCTTGCTACTAGTCACTTTTCAGAGTCCTCATCCATTCTGTCCAGGTTTTACAGCTCCGTCAGTGAGAACAACCAGGTAGAGTGTGTTTCTTCCATCTGACTCAAAACTTAAACTTCTCCCCCAGGGCTTTGTGGTCAATTCAGAGAAGAGTTTGGGACCTCATGCATGGGCCATATTATCTTCTACCACTCCCAGGGCTTCCCCTTCCTTTACTTCTACCACTGCCTTTACTATCACCCATCATCTCCATGAGTTCAACAGGGATTATCTGCTGCTGAGGTTGAGGCAGCTTTGATGATTGGCAAGAAGCTTTTCTCCCCTCGGAGATCAGTTTCTAACTGCAAGATACTTAGGGAATTCAATCTTGAGGCATTCTGCTCAAACGTGGTACAGGTTGTCCTGAGGGCCTATGGTTGGTTTCATGAAGTTCTCTTCCAGGCCAGACTGATAGTTCATGAGATGATTTGATTGTTCTTACAAATTTTTATTTTATTTTATTTTTCTGCAGTGTATTTTTTAAATTTTTGTTCAAGTACACTTGTCTCCATTTTCACCCCACCATGGCACCCTGCCCCACCCATCCCCACCTCCCTCCCTTGAACCTCCCCCCTTTGGCTTTGTCTATGTGTCCTTTATACAAATTCGCTGAAAGGAAAAGCAAGCTTACCTATTCTCTGGGCCCACGCACAGTCCCTGTGGTTTTTTCTGATGCTACATTGACTCTGCTGAGAATGCAGAGTCAACCTGAGCTGGGCCCCACATCATCCTCATAAAGTTGAGCAGCAATTCTCTTACTGCAATTAGAGAGAAGTAGCCCAGTAGCAAAACTCTTGCAGCCTGATGGAAAGGAAGCCTGAGCCTAAATGAGAAACACGTTCTTTTCCTACAGGCCTGCCTGAACCAAAAGAGCCTAGCAATTCAAGGGCCTGTGTTTTTAATATATTTTAAAATTAAAGTCAACATGGAAATGAGGTGGGTGGGAGGCTCAAACTGAATGGTCATTGTGCACCAGGCTGGCTATCTCACCATTTGTTATACAATAAAAGAGGATCAGATAAACACAGGCATAGCCTCTGCCTCCATTGATAATGTAAATCATCCCTTGTATCATTTGTCTTTCCTTCAGGCTGGATAAAAAAGGCACAGAAATGAACAATTCATGCCTAAACACAGGAGAGCTTGAAAGCCAGTGTATGTCAGATGTTTATTCCAGGTCATCATTAAGAGGTTGAGTGGATTTGCTTATAAACACAGGCGATTCTGTCAGTGGGGAGTGAAGAGACAAAGTGTTTCTAGTAGTGTGGAGACAGCTCTTTTAAAGACACATTGCAACTTTTCTGCCATGCACTGTAAGTTATATAGGTAATTCTTTTTATAGGATATGAAATGTTGTCTCCTGAGCAGTGCAAAGCAATGCTTTTCCTCTCCACTTGGTGCAAACCCCATTTTTCATTACCCACTGAGTCTGGAGCTTGCTAGAGATTGAAATGAGAACAGGGCTGCCCCTCCCACGGATGGTCAGGCACTTCCTGACATACACTCAGCAAAGACCTCAGTGGGAGCCTTGGGAGGTCTCCCCAGACAGCTTTTTCCACAATAAAGTTTAGAGCACCATGCTCTTGAAGGATGTCTCATCTTTGTAGGTTATCCGTTTCCACTGCCCTCATTCTCTGCTGAGGGTTTTGGAGCGGGGAATGTTTTCTCCCACCCAGTCCCAGCAAAGGCAGCTAAAGAAAAAACACCAAGACAAACAGAACGAGAGCCTTGGGGACCCCGTAATGGGTACAGAGCGTAGAGTGTGGTAATCATTCTTTTGATTTGTGCTCAGATATGTTTTCTATTTGCTTTTGCACAGAATGCACCTTTTCCCCCTGGATTGCAAATAATCTGAACCAGGGTAAAACCATTACAAAGTGGCCTTCAAACATCGTGTCTGCTTGGAACTGAATGACTGATGAGACATTTAAATATGGAAACTGGGAATTCCGGTAAATTACACTGATACAGTTTTTAAAAAACACTCAGAATTGTTTAAATAATCTTTGCTTTCTTGGATCTCTTCTCTTTTTCTCTCTCAACAATTCTGCATTTTTTCCTTTTAATTTTGTGACCACTCATTTCAATTTTAATGTTGTTCAATGATTTGGTCATATCTAAAAATTATTTTTGCACCTATCCCAACAGGTAGAGAACAAGGAAAGAGGAGATCCTACAACAGGGCTCTAAGCCCCAGGTTAATGTCAAAGGCTGGGTTTTCTTTTAGTTACTCAAGGATCAAAGGGAAATTATTCAATAAAAAGGAACTTAAAGGGGACTTCTGGGCTGACACAAACCTTAATCAAAAACACTTGTTCAAACGCAGCTTCCTTGACCAGCCTTTTCATGTTGTCTTTCCAGTTCTTATACACATTTGTGATTAAAATAAGGATTTTTCTCCCTCACAATTCAGTGTTCCCTCTCCTCCCAACTGACCAGGATTTCACAAGGGTGACATGACAGTTTGTTGCTAAGGAACTGAAGATATATGTGACAATTCAGCCTTATGATGAAGGAGAGTAAATATTTTTCAACAGTTTGGACATTGAGTATAAATAAGTAGTGTGTGTGTGCTTGTGCACACAGTGTTATAACTGACAAAGGAGGGAACGAGACGCAAAGGCACATTCCTGTTTGAACTGTGGGTGATTAGCCACCTCCTCTGTAAAAGCTACTCTTTAATAACCCCCAATAATTGCCTCTTACTTGTACCACTCATGCATTTGAACTTTTCACTTCAGCTTGTTTTGCTCCCCTGTGTTCAGATCTCTGATCCTTCATACTCTTGTGTCAGCGATTTATCACACTGTGACCTTGGTCACATTCTCCTTTAAAAGGAGTCAAGCACAAACTTCCCAGAGTCTCTAATATTCTAGGTGTTCATCACGGAGCCCGGAACTTGAAATTCCTCCCACTTGGAAAACACCCACATCAATGTTTCTCAAAAATCTATTTATCTTTGTCACGATCTATGAGGGTGAATAGAATGTGGCTAATATTCCCCTGTATCCCATGTGCCTGAGCATTGAAAAAAGGTAGAATTTATATAGTTGCAATTTTTAGGGAGAAGTGCAATAACTTCACAGTTTTTTAAAAAAAAACAATTCCTTAAGAAGTAGAACATTTTAAATGTGCCCTTTCTTTTTCTTTTGCAACAACAACAAAAAAAGATCTCTGTCTCTCATTTTGGTTCACCTCCTATCATGTTGCTGATTTTGGGCTTGTTAGATTAAGAAAAATGGGAAAATATAATGGCAGATGATTCCACAAATGAAGGGTACACATGCAATAATAGACAAGTACACACCATGGATTAAAGGGGAAGTGGATATTTGCAGAAAAGGAAACAGTGATCCTTTGAAAATTGAAGATAAGAGCTTAATTACTTAAATAGAAAACTACAGGAAGATATGGCCTGAATTTAATTGAAGAGAAGGAAACTTCAGTGGTCAAGTTCTTGGGTGCTAGGCCAACATTTTGCTCGAATTCAGTCTACATCTACTATAGTGAGGGACAATTCAAAGTAATGCTATTTGTTCTGCTAATGAGTTTTCTGAACACTACAAAGAAGGGTGTTGCATGTGAAAAGGAAAAAAAGGGTACATGGAAATTAAAAAAAAAAAAGTCCTGGGAACATGGGAAAGTTCATTTTGGTGGGCTGGGAGAAGTCCAAACAAAATAGGTTTTAGAAGGAGGTGATATGGTTAAAAGATACTCACCCTGGCTAGAGCAGAACTCTAAACAGAGCTTGACCCTGACCTCCCATAAATGATACAGGCATATGTTGACAAGCAAACAAATTTAGAGTATGCTACTTCATTCTGCACATTATTTATGCTACATGAGATTTCTTCCTGTGCGCCTTGGGGTTTCCCCACCACCACCCCAAAAGTTGAAAGTCTATACACAATCTGAGACTAAAAAGTAGAAAGTACCTCTAAATTTATATCCATTATCAGAAATGTATCATGGAAGACATTTCTTTATTGGTACCAATATAAATTCGGTTCAGGTTATTAGGACTCTTTAGTTTCAAAACAAGAACATTTAAGAGCCTCAACATACGTTTACTCCCTTCTGTGCAGGACTCTGTTGAGGGACAGAGGGGTCAAAAAGAGGAGCGAGGAATAGTCTCTGCCCTTGGGAAGTTAGGACATGACAGAAAAACACAGGCACATGGGACTGAACAAAGGGTTCTAAGAATGGCTTTGGCCAAACATGCTACAGAAGAGGTGATTGATCAAAGAAGGCCTCTTGGAAAAGTAGATGCTTGTCCTGATAACCAAAGGATATAGAGGTGGAGAGGAAGGAAGAGGATGTCCTTGCACCAGGAAGTAACATGAGGAGAGTCAAGGAGGCTGGGGGAGCCCTGAGATGGCTCAGGATATTCTGGCTATCCACTGGTATACAACAAACTACTCCAAAACTTCATGGTTTAAAACTACCATTTTATTTTGCTCACAATTTTTAATTCAGGAAGGGCTCAGCTGGGTAGTTTATGGCTGATCCACCTGATAGTCAGCTGGAGCTGGAGGGCCCAATCCCAAGATGGCTTCTTCACAAATAACTTTGACATTTGGAGTCCTTGGCCTGCCTGTCTCTCTTCCTACCATCTCCTTCACCTTGGCTTGGGCTCCTCATAGCACGGCAGTCCCAGAGGCCATGGATAAGCCGCTTATGGTTCCAAGAAAGTGTTTCCAGAGGCACAGCCAGAAGTTTCAAGGCTTCTTATGACCTAACCATGGAAGACTCAGATATCACTACCAATACATTCTGTTGGTAAAGCAGGTCATGAAATCCAGCCCATAATCAAGGGAATAAGAATTAAACTCCATATCTCAATGGAGAAATGAATGTGTGACCAACTTTAATCTACCACAGGGAGCAATGAATAAAGCAGAACGGCTTGAGTCAATGATAATGCACAAGAGAGGCAGAGAATGAGTATAGAAAGCTGTGAAGGTCAGGTTAAGAAATTTGAACATTTATAGAATAATACTTTTCCTTCTGGCTCATCCTTTCTTGTGGAACTACATTCAGCTAGACCTAAGAGAGCACCATGACTTTCTAGTGTTCCCAGGCATTGGACGGGTAGGTGAAGAGGGCTAAAATTCTCCATCTGAATCCCTCTAACTGGATACTTTCTGGTCAGTGCATATTTGGTTGTGAAGAACGGAAACTCATTAAAGCTAATTTAAAGAAAACAAAGATCTATTCAGAAACACAGCAGGGAAGCATAAAAGCACCCCAGGACAAAAGGTAGAGGAGCTAGGCCTTAAGGAGCTTGACAAATCTGCAAATCCCAGAGCCAGGGATACCCTCTCTGTCCCTGATAGGGGCCTGAAGTCACTCATCCCTGGGCCAGCTTTGATCTCTTGCTTGTCTTCACAGATGAGCTTTCTCTGCTGACTCATCAGAATGCCTGAAAATGGCCATCCAGGCTTGCGTGGCCTTTGATTCCTGCATGGCCTATTGTATGCCATTGCTTCCAAGGCCCCAACATTATCTGGTTAATGATGATAAGTCTCTTAACTTGGATTCTGGAAAGAAGGCATCTTGTTGGATTAAACCAGTCTAAGGACTGGTATCCCTTGAGTCTAATATCTACCTTTAGTGCAATCCAGCATGGCTGGAGAATAGGCCTAGATATTTAATGAAAAGTAAGATAAAAGTGTAGTCACCTAGTTCTCCTCCTTGCCGTCCTCATGAGTGAGAGAACATAGGTAGGAAGCATTTCAAGAAAAAAAGTAAAGGATGGCTAAGGGACAAGAAAGAAGAACCACATGGAATACATGCCAGCCCAGATCTGGAGACCAGGATTAAAAACGGAACAGCTGGGTGTCTAAGTCATTCATTTACATCCCAAGCCCTTCCCTCATGGAGTCAAACCCATTTCCTATTGAACATGTCCTCACTGTCTTGATGTATAAAGCAGTAAAGTAATAGACAGTAATGGACAGTATTGAAGAAGATCCTTTCTTATCTGGCCCTCATGGAGGATGTTAATGCTTATAACAGTATGTGGGGGTACAAGCCCTCTCTTCCTACATTATTCTTCAGCATGAATATCTATACCCTTCATGAGGAAAAAATTGGTAGCATAATGCAAGCTCTTTAATTTTGTCAATGAAAATTATTAATTTAAAAAGTGAGTAAGAAAACAAATCCCAGTTGGAGAAAAGTATTAATGGCATTTCATACTGTCACAGAAAAATGCAAATTAGGGCTTTTCCTTTTTCCTAATTAGCAGGCATAAATCAGGATAAATTTTAAATTGATGAGACCTCTTTCAACATTGGAGAAAGGTATGGACCTTCTGTGGTAAAGGTACGTATGAAGTACATTGAAATCGCTATTTTCTCAGTAATCAAGTTTACCTCTACAATAACTTTGGACTATGACACTCCTTCAGAAATGCTGTCTGCTCAAGATTTTCCAAACAGCAGCACTGAATGGAATTCCGCTGGGGTAGGAGAATCGTCGCTGAGCCGTCAAAGTCAATTTGTTTCTATGATTGACATGAGGGCCTGCGTGTCAGCCAAGCTCTTATACCATCTGTACTCTGATTATGATCAATAGGTATTTGTGATATGCCCAGGAAATGTGCTGTTTGATTACTTTTACATGGGAGAGAAGACAAAAACATATCAACTGAGAGCCTCTTAATGTGGATGTAGAAGCTGCTTGATGAATTATTAGAATATGGAGCTTGCACTGATAAACTTTTGAACTTTCATTGAACTTGTAGATTAAGAATAGGCAGTTTTTCCAAGAGGAAAATTCACCAGACAACCAACAATTTTTCTTTCACATACTTAAGCAAGATGTTCGATCTGGTAAGGAAATAATAGTAATTTATGTCTTTGATAATTGAGAAGGATTATAGTTCTATACACAGAAAAAGCAACCATCACCCAGGCCCTGTGAGTCACAAAGCCATTAAAGAAGAAGCTTCCAGCTTAAAAGCAGATGAAACATACAGATTTGGAGCTTGATATTCTCCAAGAGGGAGTTGAAAGGGGAAAGAAACCCTCATCTACTTGTAAAATTAGGGCCCCCTCTCTGCCTTCCTTCCAAACACCCATAATGGCACTTTTCAGATTCAGCTTGATCTCCCACACTAACAGACAGAGAGAGACCAGGAGAAACCATTTCTCTGTGCACAAAGCTCCCTTGCACATACCACTGTGCACACACATAGCAGACCCACACTGACCCGCAGTGGGAGGAAACAGTCCAAATATAAATAATGAAGCTACCTCCTTCTATTTGCAGAGAGTCACCATTATCCAAATATCGTTTGTCCTGTAATCTATAGGAACAGCTTGGAGCAGATTAAAGGTTAAGAGGGAATATTCCTGACCAGCTGGAAACATGCATTTGGTACATTCAACTCACTACAAGAAATCATTTTACCGATAAAATAGCATCAGGTGAGATTAGGTTCCCGAGAGATGGGAATTACTAACTTTGCTGCTATGACACTGAAGAGCTCTGGCTCTTTGGCCTAGTTGGTACAGTACACCAAAGACTTCAACGAAATTCTAGCCGCTCTCAGTTCAGTTGGTCTTTTTAACACTAAATCCTATCACCTCTGTCCCCAGATCTCTTCACTGTGATGCTTTTGCTTCCCTGGAATTCAGTTTGAGTCAATCCTACCACTACTTTCAGTGTGCAACTTGCTAGATGCTCAAAAGTGAGGATACACCTTATCACAAGTTGCTAATATCTGGTGTTTATAGCATAACAGGTATTACAATGCAAGGCTGGGAAACAGCCAGCAAGAATGGGTAATACAGTCTCAAAGAGAAGTCTAGACATGGAGCCAGCAGCTCCATTTGGGGGCTCCAAGGTGGCTATTTAGGTTACAAGGAAGAAGCTTGTAACCCAAGAAATGGAGTTATTATGAGAACCCAAGACCTAGCATGGGAAAGTCATCAGGAACTTGGGCAGGTCTAGGGACCCACTATTCACTCCACCTCTGTCTTTCTCTTACACCATCTCTGCCACATCAACAGGTTTACTCCGTCCTTCTGTTTCTACTGACTTGTCTTACTGAAAGTTTCTGTTTCTTCATAACCATGGTTTGCACATGACCACTCATGACCTTGACTTTATCTCCTAGTGTTTAGTTTTAGCAATCACCAATAATTGCCTTATTTGAATTTCTAAAAAAGTGAGAGAATTTAATTGTCCCTACTCATATTTCATGTAGCCACACTCTGAGTTACTGGCCAGCCATGGATGGACTACTCAAGTGCTGATTACCCAACCATGGACCAATTCTTCATGGCCAAGAAGACCAGGTTGTGGTGTACAAATAAAGCTGTCCCTTCAGCAGGGGCAGTTCACTTTATAAAGGAGTTGGCAGGCATTCTGAAGGTTAACCTGGAAAAAGGTTCCCTGGAGGAGGGATAACTGGAAAAGGTTCCCTGGAGTAGGTTACATTTGAAAAAAAAATCATTAAAAAATCCTGTGTATGGATAGACAAAGGGGAAGTAAAAATGGAGGTAATGCTACAAGCAAAAGCCAAAAATAGGAAAGTACAGAGAATATTTTTGTTTTGGCTTGGCCAAAGCAGTGCTCCCCAGACTTTCTGTGCATGTGAATCACCTGAGGATCTTGTTAAAATGCAGATTCTTATTCAATGAGCCTGAGGTGGCGCATTTCTTACAAGATTCCAGGTAACGGTTGATGCACAGGTACATACTTTGCATAGTAGGGCTAGAACGAAGACTATGCCAAAGTACTGAATGTCAAGCTAAGAAATTGCTACCTGCTCTACTTCAGCAAGCAATAAGAAGCTCTAGAGCACGTGGGCAGAAAAATGATCCAATCAGAGTGGGATTAAAAGACACTTGATTTGACAATGCTTTGCGGGATAAATCAGGAGATCATCTATCTAGCAATTGTGAAGACCAGAAAAGGACCAAATCCGGATGACTGCCTCGGAAATAAAAAAGGAAGGGGTATATAAGATATATAGCCAATTGAACATGACCTCCCCACTGTCCTTACCCAGTCCTGCTTTAGTGACAAGAGAAGATGCTTCCTCAGGCATCATCTGGTGACATCTTTCAATGTCCTTCAAGGGTGTCTGCTTTTCATTTTAAATCACATCTAAAGATACATCCTCTCTTTTACCTCTAACCCTTAATTTCATTCTCTGCCTAACTGCATTTTCTATTGTGTGCAACTTGCTGCATGATTTAACTATATTATGACCATGTAACTATATTATTTAGCTATTATTTCATTGTGTACCAGTAACCAAATTCAGTAACCATATTTGTTCTGCTGAGGAGTTTTGTAGGAAGCATATCTGAAGGGCATTAGGCAATGAAGTAAAGTCTATTACTGCCTCATCACCATCAAGAAAATGATCTGTTTGTTTGCAGTTCACTGAAGTACGTAGCCAAAGAAATTGAAAGTTTAGGGAGGGCCTGAGTGAAGTCCAGATACGAAGCTGGATGGATACCCTAAACACTATGCTTTGGTTCAAGATCCCCAAAACAGCTATGACAATACGCAGTAAGGGTGTTTCCAACTCATGTATTGACAGAGAAAAAGAGATAGGAAGACAAACCCTGTATTAAAATTCAGAACCTCTGTTACTACCCAACTTACCCAGTCCCTACTATACATCTAAAACCAAGCAAGAGATAAGCTGGATGTTAAACACAAATCCCAACTGAAATTTTCTTAAGGCTAAAAGCTTCATAATATCCTGAGATTATGGATATAAAGGAAGAAGTCTGTGCTTACCTATTGGATTGTTCATGCCATTTAGAGGTCGAACCCTGAATGCTGAACTTTGGTTTTCTGGTTGAACATTTGAGGTCCCTGTGCCTTAAATAATTTACGCTGTAAGCAGGACTTTAAATCCAATCATTTTTCTCCTAATGGGATAGGATTTTTGTGCACACTTGCAGACTTACAGTTCAAATATGAAACACTTGCTGATCAAAAAAATAAAACAACAACTTATCTGTTTTTACCAAACACTGCATAGGAAGAAAATAATAGAAAAAGAGAGAGAAGAAAAGACTGTCCAGCCCCAGAGACTAGAGCTATTTTGACTGCACAAGAACATAATCAGAGTGAGGAACCCAGTGGCAGAAACAGTCCCAAAGGAAATCAAGATGAAGATGCACGCTTTGGCCTTTTCCTACAAGCACCAACCTCCTGAGCTCGCGGGTCATTTGGTTTGACAGTGTCACATCAATTCACATTTCACAGTACATTCTTACCTTAAGAATCTTCATATGCTGGTCGGAATTAGCTGTATCTTTAGAGAAGAGCCTGTTGGTGACCGAGTCTTCCTCTGGAGAGACCCCCCTAGTTGGTTGGAGGCATCCGCAAGATGCCCCATCATTCCGGTAAATGGGAACCGGGAATAAATAAATAAAAAGTGTGTGTGTGTATACACATAAGTATATACATGTATATGGACACATACAAATAAAGATACACATGAATTGAGCACATATATTGTCTTCATATTAAACTGGACACATAACAGGCATGTTTTTCAGGACACTGGGAAACTATGCTTTGACAAGAACACGGATTCTGGAAAAATAGTCATGTTCTATAATGACTGTAGTAATTATTTCACTATATGTATGTGTATCAAATCATGTTGTACACTTAAATACACACAATTTTTATTTTAAGAACAAAATATAAAAAATAACAAATGAGAAAATGAGACTTCCTGTATTTCGTGAGGTTACAGTGACGGGTCAAGATTTCTATCCCCATTATTGGACGTAAAATGACACTTGGACTGCTAGGAAGCTGCAGGGAAAAAGAGGACAGGCTTATGAAGACTGGGGCAAACCTGCCTGTTGACAGGGTAGGGGAAGGAAACGTCAGCTTTGCTCCATGTTGGGGCCCAGGACTGTGGACACGTTTCAGAGTGTCCTGGCTGTAGCTGGGGCCCAGAGGGATGGGTGCGGAGTCACCTGCCGTGCCGGTAATGTCTGCTGTCTTGGCAATTTCCCTTAGAGGCGACCCAGAAAGAATACCCCAATTCCACAAATCCTGCTTCCCTCCGAGCCGCCTCCTTTCCCAGTCCCACTTCTCAGGAGTAAGAAGAAGTACCATCATCATAATTAACATCCCTTCCCCGAGAGGCTATGGTCTCTGGTCACATAGCCATTACGAGTCTGCAACAACAAATCCAGCCTCTGGCTGCAGATCACCACAGGCTCTTTCCTCCCAGCCTGTGAGCACGCATCCCTCCCATTTGTGATGGCCAGGCAGGCCCTGCCTCTCAGAGTACAGGGTGGACCCTGGGTTCAAGGTCCCTGGCACTTCCAAGCTGGCACTTCTGCTGGCACTTCTGCTGCTCTTTGCAGTATCACACTCCAGACAACCATCCTGGAACCTCCTCCTCAGGCCCCATCACCCACAACCACCTGCTGCCCCCCAAAGGGACAGGAGAGCTGCGGTTTCAGAGCTCACACTTAGACAGAAATTAGAATACTTTTAATGTTATGAGAATGATAGTGAAAACATGAGGACAAGAGTTGCATTTAATTTGCAAATGTGTATTGAAAAGAATCCCCGAAAGAAGTTACCATAAAAGAAAAATAATGATGACTGAAAACGCATGTACTTCAGAGGAGGGGCAGGTAGCGGAGGCTCAGGGAGAGCTGTGAGTGTGTGGGAGCCCCTCTCACCCAGAAGGTGTTCGTGAGTTGACGCAGAGGAGATTTGGAGAGAACACGCACATGTGCCAGTCAGGGGAGCCACGTGGAAGAGCCAGGCAGAGAAGCTTCCTGCGGAGGAGAGGGGAAGGGGCACAGCACAAAAACGGCTCAGCGGAAAATGCTTGGCTCCGGAGCCCACCTTTGAGCCCTGAGAGCAGGGAGCAGAACCTGGCAGTCATACAAGGGGTCCTTACCCCTCCAGAGGCCAAAAGCAGGTGGCACGGAGAGGTCTGGCTGGGTACATGTGGAGGATGCTGGGGACTGCCTCGTTCAACCCCTATTCCAAGCTTCCCCAGGGGACCATCCTATACAGCAGACACCATGCGAAAATTGAGTTTCCCCTCCTCCTTTGCAAGTAGGGTCCAGATCAGATTAGATCCCGCCAATCGAGTGCATGGGTGCCGGGCCTCAATGTAACGTCCAGTGAGGTGGGGTGAGAGGCCAGGCACGAGGTCTTGCCTGGCTCCGACCATGGCAGAGGCAGCGGGCTCTTCAGTGGGCAGGTGAGACCACGGCCGGGCCCAGAGGTGTCTCGCAGAGCTAGCACGACTCTGCAAGCTGGAGTTCTTTCTGGGGACTCTGACGAGAGCCCGCTTCAAAGTATGTGTACCTCACTTCACACCTGATAGTTACCCACTCCTGCTTCAACTGGCTAGAGGGATTTGTCATCTGGATCAGCATAGGCAATGGTGGGTCCGGCATATCTGACACCCAAGGTGGGGCACTTTTTTCATGCTCTCCTCCATGTGACAGAATTATTTTCAGTGATAATCATATAAGACCCAGTAATCATTATTATTCTCATTAGTTCATTCATTTCAAAACATCTAAAACGATACATTTCTGTGTTTAAAATATGAGTGGAATTCAGTCAAATGCTTTATGTATAAACTACAATTGGCGTTCACGAAGTTTTTAAACAAAAATTAAAATGCCAAGTCATCACATAGAAGAACAGAATCGAATGAACTGAGGTTTTGCTTCCTGGCTCTGCAGCCTCTGAGCTCTCAGGCATCTCTCTATTGTCTGATGCAGGAATTCGGAACATCACGGGCTGGACACAAACTGACTGAAGCCAGATCGAACCATCTCACACTCTTCTAGCTGGGAGTTCTCCTAATTAACTTTCATGAAGGATATTACATTTATTAAAGGATAAGTAATAAAATATGCTAATCTGAAGCATGTATACACACCCACACACGAATGCGTGAACATACACAATTAGAGTCCAAAAGTCACCACAGCGATTGTTTGGAATGTGGACCAACAAAAGATTTGGGGGGAGGAGTATTTTATCACTGCCATTGTTCAAAATTGCCAGCGTGGGGATAATAAATGCAGACTGACTTACAGTCAATTTTATTATTGGTTTTAAATTCTCAGCAGATACTGCAGCCCCACACCACGAGCACCAGCCGAGCGCTCTGTGCGTGCAGGCACCATGGCACCTGTGTTATCGAGGTCACCGAGCCTGAAGGAGCCTGATTCCAGGCTTGAGGACACCAAGAGGGACAGGGGGCCTGAGGGGAAGTGCTGAAGGGTGAACCTGAGATACTGGGGCCTTCACCACACATGGCAGAGGCCTCATTTGGAGACCTTGCGACGCCCCCAAATTCTCAGTATCACTGAAGCACAAAGATGCCCTCCCAAATTGCCTTTGGTGAAGAGGAACTGAGAGCCCAATGCTATGTTGAAACTCTGGTGCCAGGTTCTCAGTAGTGAAGTGACTCACACGCCCACGTATGATGGAAATGTGTGCTTCAGCACAATTAAAAACCATTTCATGTCACGAGTCCTTGAGGGCACGCACAAACACTGGAATCCAAAGATGTTAACTCTGCTGATGCCAAAATTCCACTTCCATCTAAATCCTGAAATTCCCCGCTTTGCCAGGCAGAGGAGCAGTACACGGAAGTGCTCGGGGGACAGGAGTGTGCTGCCTCCAGCAGAGGCACAGCCGCCATGCAAGGCACAGCCCAGCACTGTCTCTAATGAAAGCATCTTCTCTCTCCCTCCACGTGGTAGCCGCCCTGAAAGACATTGAAAGTGCTTTGAGGGCAGAGACCAAGTTTCTGTCCAGTGACCCTCATGGCCCCCCGGTGGCACAAGTCTGATGAAAGGCTAATTTCCTAGCTCTGGGGAACGTCAAGGTTGTCTTTTGTTCTCTAGATGAGAGACCTTTAATGCAAAGGTGCAGTCTTGCAGAGGATGGCTACAGTCAGAAGCCAATTCTACTACTGGTTCCTGAGACCCTGGGGAAAGAAGGAGAGAACACATCCCTAGACAAAGAGGACAGCAGCTACTCACCACCAAAAGAGGGCCCTGGGCACTGGCAGAAAAGCAGCAAGGTGTGCATAGCCTGATACTCAAGGACCCTCAGAAGGCTCCAGGCAGCAGCGGGCAGAAGTCCATCCACAGGTCCTGAAGACTCAGCCACAGCTCTAAGAACTGAATGTCAGCCTTCTTGCCTGGCACGGCCCAGGAGAACACCACAAGAACTCCGTCCTGTAGGACCAGTGGGGGTTGGGGGTGTGGTCCTACACACAGCACAGGCAGGAGAGGCGGGCGCTCCAGTCCGTGGCTCAGGCCCAGGTATTAGGGAGTCAGGCTGCCTGGCTTGTGCATTTCAAACACAGCATTAGCACCTTAGCTCAGATTGCTGTATTCCTGTCAAGGAGTGTCAGCCAGCCTTATATCTAAGGGACTACAGGCCTTAATTACTCCAGGGAACAGTGTGGTGGCCAAACAAAGAAAGGCTTGTTACAAAGGCCCCTTTGTTGAAAGGACCTTTGCCTGGATTGCTTCAGGCACCCCCTTACACTACCAGTCACCAGCCAGAGCTGGGAAGCAGCATGTCCAAGTAACCCTCTAGCCCTCCAGGCTTTCAGAAGACCTGTATATAGCTCAGGTTCCCTGGCCGTGTGATCTGGGACAAGTCCCAGATTCTTCCTAAGCCCCCTTTCCCTTACGCATAAAATAGAACTCATCATTGTGAACCTCACCCACCTTCGCCAGGCTGCGGTGCTGAGTGGCCCAGGGCTTGCGGCTCTGGGGACACCACACTGCGGAACAGTATTTGAGCCCTCCACTGGCTGGCAAAATTGAATGGTGCTTTTACCTACGCACTCCATCTCTCCACATATAATAAGCCAAAGAAGTGTTGGTAGAGGTTATTTTTCCTTTTTCCCATCTAGAATCCAACAATCTCCCTGTCTGGAGTAACAGGCAGAGGCCCACCTCCCACTGGTGAGTGAGAAACTCCAGTCTCTAGAAACAGAGAAGCAGGCAGAGGGTCTGCCTGCCAGCTCCCACCTCCTCAGGCTTGCTGAGGAAAGTGGGATCCTGAGAGACAAAAGTTCAAAAAGGACCGAGATTCTTCTTGATGTTTATAGAGTCAAGAAACTAGGCGCTGCAGCCAGCAGGAGGGGATGCTGCAGGGTCCTGGTCAACTGTGCCTGGGGGGGGGACCTGGGCTGTGTATTTGCTGCCCTAACCTCGAGGTCCTGCTGCTTTTCTGAGCTGGGTTCCGCCTTCCGTCAATTCTGTAAGCTCGTGGGTTGCTAGGCTTCCAGTGCATTCCTTTTCTGCTTAACCAGACTTGGGGCCTATCGTTGATCCCGTAAAAGATACAGCCAGGAAGGAAGCTACCCAAAATACAACTTTAAAAAAAAAGTCTGCCCACACAAATATATTTCTCACAGCATTATGCAAAACTGTCAAAATGGGAGGGGATCCTATACCCAGCGGGGGTGAAACAGTTAAATAAGCTCCCATCCATCCCCTTGGAAATGCAAGCTCTCACCGGAACAATGGGTGTGACGACAATGATGAGGGAGGTGCTCAGAGACAGACTGACAAGTAAAAAGAGGACCAGAAATTGTGTGTACAGGACACTTGACCAGCTTCCCCCAGACTATAAGCTCCCTAGGGGATAGAATTTTTATCTGTCCCACTCAGGGTCCGATATCGACACCAGAAACAGCAGGCATTCAACTAGTACTTATGGGGTGAATAAATGAGTGAAGGAACCAAAAAACGATTTGCACAGGGGAGAGGTGAGAAAAGCATCCTCAGATGTTATTAGTGACTATTGTAGGTTAGTCAGCTTTTTTAAAGCTGTTGTTTTTTCTTTTTTTTATATCCAGCATTTTTATCTATGTAGTGTTATTTATTTTCCTGAGGGGTGGGGAAAGTGTATTTTCTTAGCCCAAATCACTAGTAGGTGACCCAACTTCTAATATTTATGTGTTTTCTCAAGAAGCCTAAGTTACCACCAAGTGGGGCAGCGATAAGGGCAAAGGAATGCTTGCTCTCCTTGCCAAGTGGAAATGCTGGCCAAAGCCAGCCATTAGGAGCTGGCCCTTCAGCCAATAAACACTGCAGTCCTGTGAGAGCAGCACCAGCCCTCAGAGCCCCACAGGCTTGGAGCAGGAGCCCTTCACGCCCAGGGACCCAGGCCAAGCCAAAGGCCTTGCCCTCCCCCATTCTTCCCAGAGACATCTCTTTTGCTTCCTTAGCAGGGCTTTGTCACAGGGCAGGAACTAAGCAACAGCAAATTCAACAGGGAGTTCAAAGGAGTCACCACCCCATCTGGTTGGAATTCAGCTGAGGTCACCAATCTAGCAAGTGGGATCTCATCCCAACTCAGAATGACTAAGCAGGGAAATGAAAAATCTGAGCCTGAACTCCGAAGCAGGAAGAAAAGAGGATGTGACACCCTCCCCCCTTCCCAGGTGAGCTGTGAAGAAAGGAATCTGCTGCAGAGCACAGGGCAGGGCTGGCTGTGGACACCTGCTAAGACCACCTGGCTCTCTCTCTCTCTTTCTCTCTCTCTCTCTCTCTCACACACACACACACACACACACACACACACACGCATGCATTTTCTTTGTGATATATGAATACAGCCACCAGAAGAAAATGCTGGACATAGAGAAAAGACATGATTTTAAACACACACTGAACAGGCTCAAATGTGCCTTTTTGTGCCTCCTTCAGAATTTCTTTCTGCAGCTGCCCCTTCCCCTGTTTACATCAATGCAGCTCCATCCCAGTTTGATCCAACCCAAGGACATAAGACCCAGGGTCCGAGGCACACACATGGCAGTCATTTTGTCCTCAGCCAGTTGCCCACAGCACAGTCCCAGCCGGGCAGCTAGCCTTACTCAGACTCTGGGTCCCTACTCTTCAGGGTCCCTCCTTCAAGATCCTAAGGCACCAGAACCAGCTGGACACATCCTCCTCCTCAGAGTCCTGCTCTCAGCTCTGTGTGCTCCCTCTTTTAAGCTGCCAAGGAGGTGCAGGTGGGGAGCCAGCCAGGTAGCAGCCTTCCCCAAAGGCCTGTGTTCCAGCTGGGCAGGGCCCCTCCTCCAAGCTTCTAGGTGCCAATAACCCCCGGCCTCTGGCTTCTCTTGGCTTATGTTTCCCCAGCCCGTGGGATGGTAGCTGCTTCCCGCAGTTAATATCTCTGAGACACCTCAAGGTTCCTTCTTCACCCATTCAGTCTGCTAATACCAGATTAATTAATTCCCTTTATTAAATTCTTTCTGTAAAAATAACTATGGTGATCAACTCCTTACCTAAATAATATGTAAATGATGAGAAGATTTTCTGGAGTGACATGAACAGTTTCCGTTGCCTTGGTTAGTTTTACTGTATTGAATTTCAATTCATTGGATTTTTCCAGTTGTACTATAATTTTATAATCTTAAAAATAAACTATGGTGGTTTCTGTTTTCCTGGTTGGACTCCTATACTGATCTAGGAGAGAAACTATCAGGAAGAAATGTTTCAGGTTGAACCTGCTAATGAAGACAGGTTTCTAGGTGGTTTGATGGTGTAGCCCACCTCTTCCTCACCTGAGATGGGGAAGAGCTTTCATCACATTCTAATGGCAATTGTCAAAAAAAATGTGTCTGAGACCTAATTGGATGTCACCACCCACTAAGCTGTCCAAGTCATTGACCATTTCTTACATTCTGAGGGGTTCGAAGTACAAATGAACAGTGTAGGAACTTACGTCTTTCTAAAAAGCCAGAGATTCCAGAACTCCTGAGGAAAGAGAGTCATGGCAAGGACGGAAGATGGAACCGGAGACGAGAATGCTACAGAACAAATACACAGAAGAAGTTAAGCAGCCTCATTGTTCACAAAGACCAAAGGGAGGCCACCACACTCTAAGCTGGGATGGGGAGGACTATTAAAATCACAGGTGGTTGTAATAACCACACATACACTCAGTGCTGACTTTCCAAGCCCTATCTCCTTACTTTGGGAGCAATTAGTCTCGGGTGAAAAATGGCACTTGCAGCTAATTGCGCCCGCAATTACCTACTTCCAGGTGCAATTAGCCACTCGAACCTAATTCTGAGTGTGCAAGTGTTTAATTTCATACGTGAGGAGGTGATTCCAGATACAGTTAGTTGTGCCCTCAGTCTTTGCACCTGCAACTAATTGTGACTAGTAAAACAAGTCTTCATGCAAGTCAGGTTGAAGGCCCATATGGTGACCTGCTTTGGGCGAACCAAGAGCTGGTTTGGTTGGGCTGACTGAGGTACATGTGAACAAAATGGAACAAAGGGACAATTATTAGAAGTTGGCATTCTTTGCCTCTATGGTCACAAGATCCATATCCCCTTCCTATAGGCATGCTCCTTCCAGACGGTGGAATACAAAGTCAGCCAATGAGAGGCCTGGCTCAGCAGAGAAAACAGAGGAATTCATCTGCTGACACTCCATACGGCAGTGGTCAGAAATGCATTCCCGCCAATTCTCTACTAGTTGAGTTCACTCTGAAGAGGTTGTTCAAAACACTGAGGTAAGAGACATTTACTGATATCCTACCATGTGCTAAGTCATATAGTGAATGAGAGATTAATAGGCATGGCTTCTGCCTTCAATTTCATGTCCATTACACAAACATTTATTGAGTAGCTACTATCTGTTTGGCCTGTCAAAGGGCTCATGTGCTTATTGAGAAAATCCATTTATTCTGCCTTTCTACAAAGATCTATTTACCAAGCTCTCTTGGAATCCACATTAAAGTGAAGAAGACAGATGTTAGACAGCTATTTACACAATTAATGCTTTGTTACAAGGCTGTGAGAGTGCATGATTGGTGCTTGGCCTGTGCTAAGAGTTCAAGTTAGTCTTCTCCAAAGAATTGATGCTTGAGTTGAGATTTAAAAGCTGACTAGGAACCTGACTGGTATGGCTCCGTGGATTGAGCACTGGCCTGTAAACCAAAGGGTCGTAGGTTGGGTTCCCAGTGAGGGAACATGCCTGGGTTGCAGGCCAGGTCTCCAATGACGGGCTTGCAAGAGGCAACCGCTCACTGATGTTTCACTCCCTTTCTCCTTCCCTTCCCCTCTGTCTAAAAATAAATAAATACAATATTTTTTAAAAATAAATAAAAGCTGACTATGAGTTACCTAGGCAAGGAGCTAGAGAGGGTGGATTCCAGGCAAAGGAAATGAAGTGGCAAAGGCTCTAAGGCAAGAAGGAACATGTTGTTACTGAGAAATTGAAAAAAAGCCAAAGTGGCTAAAACAGTGAGGGGGAGAGGGGGAGTTTTATATAATGAGCGAAAGGAGATTCTTGGAAGTACCCCATGATGTGCCTCTTGAGAAGACAGAGGAAGGTCCCCGACGGAAGGGGAGCACCATGTGGCTTCTCAGCACTAGCCTAGAAGGAATCTTGGGGCGAGATGTATTTTTTCTCTCTTCCTCTAATTTCACCAACACCAACATAGACCCTGGAAGAGTCAGAAAGGAAATGAGGTATAGGGAGAGAAAAAAATTGCAAATCAGTCCTTCCCTCCCAAATGCACATCCCTGAGCTTAAACTTAGGTAAGTAACTTTGATCTGGAGGTGAGATAGAAGTTTTACATTAGACTGACCTGAACTTTTAATACCTGAAAATGAATCTTATTTTCCAAACTAAGGCTGTGCTAATAGTTGGAAGTGATCCCAAAAGCAATGGGATCTGTGTGAGATGTTTCCGAAGGATGGGAAACAGGGACTCACCTGAGAAGATCTGAAGGTTGTCCGTCAGGAAACGTACAGCCTCTTTGTGACTGCACTGCATGGAAGGGAGGACAGGGAAGGTTCCACAAAGATAAGAAGGCCCCACACTGGTAGCATCTGGTAGAGAGGAGGGTCCAGGCATTGCAGAAGAATGGTGGGAACACAGGGGATGAAGTCTGTTCTCTGTTGGAGGAGAAATTTCAAAGTCAGGCCTACCTAGAGTGGATGGTCTGGGGTGTGAGCTATCGGGTTGGGTTAACATGCAGTAAACGTATATGGAAAGTAGCCTTGAAGGCCAGGAAATAGGCCTTGAAGGCCTCTAGCAGCAAACCTGGCTTTTTCTCCAGACTCTTAACAAGCCACAAAATGACTTAGTTTGAGCCTAAAGTGTGTGGGGGCAATAGGGTGGAGTTATCTAGGGAAGCTCCCTCCCAGAGCTGAAATTATAGCTTTCCTCCCCACTTTCTTCTCTGTGTGTTATGTGGTGGGACGATGAGAAGTCACCACTGTGAGGACATTCTCTCTTCATCCCAGCCCCTTTGCCAGGCTGGAACATGTCTTCAAGGGTACAGGGAGACTAGGAGGATCCCCTCTTCTCCTTACTCTCTTGTGGCCAAATTAGCTCAGTGCTCATCAGTTATGCTACTCCCTCCTTAGCAGAGAGGAAGACAATGTTTCCCAGCCTCCCTTGCAGTTAGAATCATGGACCTGGATTCTAGTCAAGCAGCCAGTACAGCCCTGGCCCCTAAAACATTCAGTCCAGCCTTCCACTCATTCTCCCCTCCGATTCATGAGGCTGGAAACAGAGGACTTCAAGTGGTGGAGACACATGATGGCAAGAAACCTCTTTCCTGCTCAGAGAGGAGCATCAGACCTGCACTAGGGCCATGACACAGGCAGGGAAGAAACGTGTGCTGGGTTAACCACTGAGATATGAGCTTACTCATAGCTGCAGAGAGCCTCCTCCACCATAGCCTGGCTACCCCCACCCCAAACCATGTTCCTGGCCCTCCTGGTACCCTCCTCTCTGCCCTCTCCCCACTACCCCCTGGGCCTCACCAAGTTTTTGTGCAGCAGAGTATTATAACTCTAGAGGTGGGGAAGGAAGACCTAGGAAGAAAACACTTAGCCTTTCTCTTCCTCGCCCACACTACAGCATTGCCACTCCATGGCCTTGGCTGGTCCCTCTTCCTGGAAGGCTCCTCTTCCAGACGTTTGCTCAGGTGGCCTCTCCTAGGCTGAAACGCCCCTTTCTCCAAGAGGCTTGGGGCCACCTGGCCAACTACTTACCATCACAATACTCTCCTTTACTGCCTTTAGGGTGCTTTCAATTCCTGAAATTATCTTGTTTATTATCTGTCTCCTTCAAGGGTAGCATCTCCATGAGAAAAAGGTCTAGGGTGGTTTTTTTTTTAAAGATTTTATTTATTTATATTTAGAGGGGAAGGGAAGGAGAGAGGGAGAGAAATATCAATGTATAGTTGCCTCTCGTGCTTCCCCTGCCAGGAACTGGGAACAGGCCTGCAACCCAGGCATATGCCCTGACTGATCGAACCGCGATCATCTGGTTCTCAGGCCCGAGCTCAATCCACTGAGCTACACCAGCCAGGGCAGGTCTAGGTTTTTGGTTTTTTTTTTATGTTGCTGTTTCTTTAATGCCAGAACATGCCCATACCTATTCAATAACTAAGTGTGGAATGAATGAATGAATGAATGAATGAGAGGGTGTAAAGATTCACACCTCCAGGTTGTCTAGTCTCACTTCCTTCACAGATGAGGAAATCCAGCCCTTTCCCTAAAAAGAGGAAAGAGAAAAGTAGCCAGTGCAACTCTACTGCCAGCTGTTTCTGGAGTGCTGAACTCGGATGTGATTTATCCAAATGAAAACTCGGGGGGAATTGTTTGGAAGGAATCCATAAAGCAAATGTCATTTTCACCTGGAGAATTCACCCAACCTCCTAACCAATTTCAAATATAGTTTTTTAATGCAGATTTGACAAATCTGAAATCTCCTACACAAAGCCATTTATCATCTAATGTGTGCCTGCCCTGCTCCACAGTTTAAGTTATAGCTTTTTAATGGGGTAAAACATTTCTATAAAATCATCAAAATACCTTAAACCAAAACTGCCTGTAAGAAACTGATGAGATTCCAGCATTGACTCAACCCCTGAAAACGCCAGCCTTGCCATCAGCACCCTGGGCACATCTAATAAAAGCTGCTCGGGAGGTATAATGAATATCTAATGAACCGTTTTGTATGTCTTTGTGGTCTCCTGGATTGGAAATAAATCAATGAGCCCTACAAAAATGCATATTTTAGTGGTGTATTCATAAACAATAATCTTGTTTTTCGATCGTGACTCAAGTGTCATTCTTTTTTATAACATGACTGGAGATTTAATAATTTATTTTATACATACATCACCCAGGGCTTAAAGGGGGAGGGCAACCTAGTGTTTGATTTTTGAAATGTCCTTGCGTGTGGAAGCTGTGTGGATCGTAAGGGCAAACCATCGCATTCCAGATCTGGCAGTGAACCCAGGAGGTGGGAATGATAACTGTACACAAAGTCTGGAAACTTCCAGAGACACAATACCTGGCAGCCTAGACTGAGAGCGGTGGACTGACGCAAGGAAAACAGACTGAAATGAATCCTGCTTTACAGGCAGTGTCGCTGGGCCCAGGCTGGCCCCCCTGGCTGGCTCTGCCAGGGGCGGCGAGTCTCACTGGACCAGAACAAAGTCCTCGGCAGTGCAGCGGTGTGTTCCCCTGCAGACCTGCGTCCGACCCTGCCACAGGGTTCAGCGGGGTTGTCCTCCCCGCTTCCTCGGCTGGCAGCTGGTGGTTGCATCCCCCCCTGTTGGCATGAGCTCAAACCCTATGACCCAGCGCTGCCTCTCTACCTCGGCGACTTCCCTTCCAGAGGCCAAATATAACCACCCCTTTCCCGACTCACAAAACTTCCAGTCAGAGGGCTGTGCTCAGGGACAGCCGGCCAAAGAGCGTCTCACCGGCCCAGCCCGCAGCCAAAAATACCAGCCACTTGGTTAGTTTGGGCTGGAGGGCTCTTTTACCCTGTTGTTGGGACTTCGTTTGGAGTTATTTTGTGTTTTGGTTTTTCATTTGGAAGTAAACAGAGTAACTGAAGAAGTTGCTGCGTCAGCATCCCACATCAGACTCCTGGGTTTAGCTGCAGTCGTCGTGGGTCATGAGCAGAAAGGTATTCATCTCTTAAATCTCTCTGGTCACCCGCACAAAAAGAGCCTAGCAAATGCATCTCATGCCCGCCCTGTCCAGCACTGCCTCCTGCGTGGCCATGCTCATGCTGGGACCCGGCCACCCGGCGCGCCCCGGTCTGGCTGCAGTGGATGGAGCGACTGGAAGGGGCCCCTCTGCGGGGCCGGGTGGAGTCACGTCCCTGTTTATACCCACAATGCATCTGGGCAGCAGACAGACCTCGGGCCCCAGAGCTGTCAGTTTCAGTGCCGTCCACTAGGACTAGAATGACTTAAATTATTCATCTGTGTCTTTAAAAGTACACAGTATTCAACAACAACCAAGCCCACTTTTGATCTGCTTCCTGACACACACTGCTCTTGTCAACCACGGTGTACTGCAGGCCAACAGACACATCTTGTTAAATCTTACCTGGCATGTGACGCTAAGCCAAAGCACGCTGAAGCGGTCTGGGCTGGGAGAGGTGATTGTCTCCTCCTCGCCCTATTCCCAAATGCAACAAATAATAAACAATCGTGTAAAACTATAAGCCTCGATTGTTGGAACATCGTTGTTCTTTTGTTTTTCCAAGACAAAATGTTTTCTGGCATTATGTTTCTAAAAATACTCCCTCAATTTCTACATGTGCGTGCACATCACATGGATACAATCATTTCATGTCATATTGTATGCTGTCCCAGGATGAATAAATAATTTATGCATTTAATGCATTTATCATCTCTCATGTGTGTGTGTGCACACATCCTATGTGCTAATGTCAAAGATGCCTTTTCTTCCTTTTTATTGAGTTTACTGGAGGGACATTGGTTAATGAAGTTATACAGATTTAAGGTGTACAATTCTATAATACATCATCTGTACATTGTTGTATGTTCACCACCCCGAGTCAAAGGTGTCTTCTACATTAATGAAAGCAAGCAACTTCCTGGATGTTTCTCCACCATAAATCAACTTTGCATCGTATCTATCCAGTGAGTGGGAAGAGACACCAGGCCCCTGTCCCCTACAGAAAACTCAGCACTAGTCTACACCAGAAAAGGAATTAGAGTAAGAATTTCACGTTGAATGTTTCCTGAAGTTGCTCCCCTTCCTACTTTTTGTCTAAGGAAGTCTTTATTACTTCAGGGCCACTCAGATTACAGAGGGAATATGGTTCCTCGGTTTTCATTTGTTCTGTTTAAGTCGCCTTTCCTTGGACTATTGATCGTGGTTGTCGTGGAGAACTGCTTTTGAGCACCTCGTGGTGCCAAGGGCAGTACCAGGTGTGTGTGTTTGGCAGTCCTCACCTCCGCTGCTGTCCACAGGCTCTAACTTGGATCTAACCACGGTCATTATTCACACCCCCATGGCAGCAGCATCTTGGGGTGGTACCAGCGATGACAAACAGGAATGAGCACCGGGGCCAGCAGCTGCTGTGGGGTAAAGCCGTGTGACTGCACCTGGCTCACGTTTGTCTTTCTGCTGCTGCTACCTCTCTCCACCCATCTTCCTCCTTTTGAAGCTTTTGTGTTCCACTGATGTCATGAAAGAATCACCAGATTATTCTATCTTAAAGGAAGGGATCTCGTAACACCTAGCTCCTTTTAAAGATTAGGAAATGGAAGCCCTGAGGGGTAAGCTCCTTGGCCAAGTTCACCAGGTAGTTGTTGGCAGAGCAATGACTGGAATCAAGTAAATGAACCCACTTTGCAATGCTCTTTCCACTATATCAGTGGCTTTTCAGCATTTGTCAGCACAATCTACGACATGAAACAAGTTTCATATCATGACCCACAATGTCTACACACATATGCAGCTAACACTAAAGTCTCACAAAGTAATACTTATTGTTACTGTATTATCTTTACTGTATTTGATATACTTGAGTATTTTCTACTGCAGTATATTCATTTAAAAATATTCTGGAGATTGCTTGCCAGAATGTGTACTAAAATTGGAACAATACAGAGATTAGCATGGTCCCTACAAAAGGATAACATGCAAATTTTTCCCATATTTTTTGTGCATTTACCAAATGTTCCTTCTCTTTCCAGGGATAATATTTATAGATATACAGTCAAATAATTTGCATTTTTTCTAATTAGATACATCAACTGAATGTCTCCAAAGGTAAGAGTTAAATTAGATATGGGGAATGGGGTGGGGAAGGGAGGGGTTGTTCCTTCCAGCTCCAACCTGTCATGCACCTAATCAGGAGTGATCTTATTGTCTGATCTGTCCTTAATCCCGAAAGGCAGAAGACTTAGTAGAGAGAACACTGGGTCTAGCTCTGGCCCCACAATCTTCCCAGTGTGTAGCTTCGGGTGAGTGTTCTCTGGGTTCTGTTATCTCATCTGCAAGATCAAGCTGTTGTTAATTGACAGAGTTCTGAGAAGTGAATGAAATAATGCAAATGAATGCAATAAAAAGCTCTCTACACAAGATTTGTCCTGGAACAGCAATGGTCTTAAATTCTCACATTTCAGAGAAATATGGTGTCTCAAGATGTTTCTGGATTCTTGTCAAAACACCTGCATAATGTATTATGAATAAATTTGGTATAATAAAGAAAAACTACACCCTGGAACTGACTCATTTTTAAATGCTTTTGCAGGTGTTTGGAGAGGAGGGGTCGACCCCATATCTTGAAAATGTTCAGCTTCAGAAAAGTAGAAGTCATTGGAGACCAAAGATGACTCCATGCTCTCGACAGGGAAAGGTGATGAGTCACACGTTGAGAAACATGTTTAAGGAAGCCTGCTAATACTGAGGATGAAGAGGAAGGACTGAATGAACATATGGTATAATGTTCACAGGCTACAGCCACGTGGGAGGCTGGTGGGGCAAGTTAGGTAGAATGGAAAGGAGCTCCAGATGCCTCAACGGTGCTCCCATTTCTTCAGAATAAGGCATCACTTCACTCAGGGTGGTTGGGATTGGTTTCAGTGTGTTCCAGCTTTGGACTCACAAAACTGAATTAATAAAGATCAAAACAGAAGGACTGACACAGAAATTACTTACGAAAATACCCAAAATGTCTGCAGGGACCTTGCCAAGGATGACAGTTAGAAGGACTTTTGACAGCTGGGAACACTGGGCTGAGCCAATCAGGAGTTGGCCGTGATGCTGCACTCGGAGGTTTTGAGGCTGGGGTGGGCGAAGGCGTCACTGGCACCATGAAGGGAAACAGGGCAGAGGTGGTCGCAAAGATCCTGAAGAGGAGGGGGACCCTGGAGTGGGCACAGCGCATGGAGGTGGCATTTCTAATTCCTAAAACAGTGCATTATCACTATTAATGAGCTGTTACAGGAAGCCCAAGGCTGTGTTTCTCACCAGTAACCTCAGAGAAATCATGTGGAAAAAGAGACTGAAGAAAAGGTTACAGGTGTGTCAGTTCCAGGTTTTCAATGACAAAATACTTGATGGCTTATGGCTGTCACTGTGCATGCTCACAGATAGTATATTTTGTGTTTTTGAACAAAAGACGTGTATGTCCCTTTAAAACATGCCAGCTAGGCTTACAGAGTTTATTCCACAACCCACCAAATTGAGTGTGGGACAATGGCCCACCCCAAGTGGAGAAGGGTGAGGCCCTGTTCCCTCCAGCCTGCTGTCTTCTTCTCCTCTGACACCTACTCTCATGGTCTCACTCATTCCAGAGCTTTCTCGCTCCCTCTGGAGCTTTGGTTCCATGGTGAGTAGCCCCCTGCAACCTCAGCCTGGGGGTGGGGAGTGTTCCCTTCTCCTCCTGTTTCCTTTGGAGACTGTCTCTCTCATCGTCATCCGGGCTCATCCCGCCCATCCGCTCCACTCCTCTCAAACTCCTGGGTCTGGAGAAGAAAGATCCGTGTCTTTCTTACCCCTCAAAGACACCCTACTCTTCTACTTGCATGTAAATTTTTTCTTCTCTTCCTGTGCCACCTAGTTGCCCACCACCACCCCTGACCACCTACTGGCATTTTCTTTTCTACCCTAGAACTGGCCATCAACCCATGTACTTTAATATCCTCGTGGACAACACATCCCAGGCACTGGCCCTCACTCCCCTTGAGCCCCTCCCTTCCCCCATCACAAGTTCAACTTTGGAATCACCTAGCATTGTCCCACCTGAGATACTCTCAGTCTTCCTCCTGCTTTCTGGTCACTACCTCCCCCCTGCTGAAAGCCTGTTCTCTTAAAGGCACTAAACTTGACTTTCAGACACCTTGAACCTTTCTATCCCCGACTCTTCCCATTTCTCCCAGCTCCCTGTGGTTTTGCTTCTGTCCCCTTTCAACCTGAACTCTAGGGCCCAGAACAACAACTCTTTTGACAATACTCTAACAACAACAACTCTTTTGACAATACTCTAACCCGATGCTCTGTATATTTGTTTCATAATGCACACCCAAAAATGAAACAAGGAAAATAACTGAATACATATCTCTGACATTCATTCATTCATTGCATAATTTTTACTCCTAAACTGACATTTTCTTCATTTTAAATATACCACAAAAATAGAAAAGCATAAATGACAAGATTTTGAAAGTGAGAGCTTCAGTATTCTTCAAGCATCCCCAGAGGATTCTCTTACGCAGCCCCTGGAGGTATGCACATGCCAGTTTGGGAACCTGGCCCAAAGCCCTGTCACTCTGTCTTTCCTCTGTCACACTCACCCTACCAACCCCACCGTGAGCTCATCCACCAACCTTGCACCTATCTAGCCTTGAGTGTCCTGTTCTCTGCCATGTGGCCCCAGGGTGCTGGGGGACCAGCTGGGTCCCAGGTAACCTTTGGGACTTCCCCTTTCTCCTCAGGGCAATGTCACTGACAGCCTCAAGGGGTAAAGTCAAGCAGGCTGCCAAGAATATTTTCTTCATCTTTGTATCTCGAGCACCCAGCCCAGTGCCAGGGACTTGGCCCACATGTGCTTATTGTATTGAATTGCGTGCGTATGTGGTGTCTCCATCCCTCTAGCTGCGTGGTTGTAAAGGCATAAAGAGCAGAGAGAGAAAAGCCATGGGTCCAGAGGACCCAGCTGGGCAGGTGCTTAATGCTGAGGGAATGTGAGATCACTTGCCTTCCCATCGCTTGTCTGCCCACTGTGACCCCAAACAATAGACTGGACCCTCAGAAGCCAGACATTCCACGGAGGACCCCAGTTCAAACAGAGCCATGTATGCCTGAGGCAGCATTAAACCCATTCCACACCTTAACTATTCTAGGGGGTTGCTCCGGAGGCAGAAAACGGGGCCACTTCAGACAGTCTACTCTTCACCCAAATGCTGCAAGCAGCCTAGGCTCCGGGAACCCCTGCACACCCGTCTCCTGCAGATGCCCTCTCATGGAAGGAACTCTTAGCTCTCAGAGGAAAGAGATGGGCCGAAGTGTGAGCAGCCTCAGTGGACACACTAGGGCCTGGCAGTTCAGCACCATTGCCTGGATTGACACTTAGGAGAGCAGCTGTCAAGAGCCAAGAAAATGTGCGTGTGGCCAGACGTTCTTCTCAGGCTGGGAGGGAACCTTCTGCACTCTCTGCTCCTGCCCTATGCCCTGCTCACCACCTGGAGACACCTCCCATGGTAAGCAGGGTCTACAGACCAACCCAGGACAGCTGCAGCAGTTTGTCAGAAGAAAAGATGATTCGGACACAATTACCTTGACCCCTTTCTGTTCTTTCATCTTCTCTTTCTCCCCTTCTTAGTCCTGTATCTCATAACCAGTGGTCCATGGCTGACCCCTTGCATCATAGTCACTTAGAGGTTTGTTTAAAATGCATATTTCTGGGCCCCAGACAGATCAAATCAAAAACTCTGGAACTGGAGCCAGGGGATCTATGTTTAAACACTGTTTTGTCCATTGAAGTTTGAGAACCACTGAAAAACAGTTACTTCTCCTCAGCCCCTCTGAACACGTATCCTTCATCCTCAGCCCCTCTCCATCTCTCCCACGGCCCCTCCCTCCTCGGCCATCATGATGAAGCCGGCGCAGACCCACATGGAATGACCTGAGAGGAGTAAGGCCCGCTGGGCGTTCACCTTCCTGTGTCGTCCTCCATCTCTCCTTGCTACATGTTGTGCCTTTACTTTCATCTTTGACATCTCCTCACGGGGTTCCTAGAGGCCCCACTTAATTTAGTCTGACCTACTTGCCCAAAATGAATCCCAGGCAAGCTGGACACTTAATACACTGAACTCAAAGTTGCCAGAAGGAAACCAAGGAAATCAGGAAGCTGAGATTTGGCCTCCTGTTGATCAATTTTTGGCCAGAGCCACCATCTGCTAGTGGGACTCCACTAATAGACTTGCAAAGACAGAAATCTCAGTCAACAAAAAACAAGGATCATAAAAAATAACAACACTTGCCATCTACTTACCTCCCGGGACTGAGGTGGGACCTGGAGGAGACTAGGACCATGAAGCACTCAACCTGAAGAAACTTCTCCAAGCCATTCTTCTGCCCAGAGAGTTCCTCGGGCACCAGTCCCCAACAACACTGTCATCTGTGGACATAGAGTCGTTGTTGTCCACACTCTGACTCGGGGATAAAAGGGGGAAAGGTGAGGGGTGGGGGAGGGCATGAGAGAGACGAAATGGAAGTGAGATGCAGAAATTCAGGAAAGACAATGGAATATTGGAAAATGGAAGAAAAGGAGCCAGATACCCTTCCCAGGGACGAAGTACCTAACTGATGTTTGTGATTCCACAGAACCAGGTGACTCCTGGAAGCCACAGTCACAGTGCCTGTTCTGGGCTCATAGGGTTCTGGAGGGATGACAGACGATACATGTCAAAGGGCGTTTTAAATGGTGACGTGTTACCCATACGGGGTGTCAGCTCCCTGTTTGTGACTGAGGAGCTGTGGGCCCTGTCCAGCAGCCCCACCAAAGACCGGGGACTCCACAGACCAAAAGGAAGCTTAACTGGCAGATGCTTTTCCCTCAGGAGATGTGTTTCCTCCACTCTCTCTCCAGGTCACCCAGGGACCTCAACGAGGGTGCTATTTTAGCAGGAAACTGAAGGTGAGACAAGAATGTCCCTGCCAAACATGCCAAATACCTACTGTAACACACAGCCCCACCGAGGATCTGAGTTCCACATACATTTTAAGGTATTTATACAGATTTGTTTTGAAACCGGCAGGGCCTAAGCCACAGCTTCCTCTCTTCTGCCTCATCAGCAGGAAAGATTTGCTGCCATAGGCTCATCCAGCTTCCCCTGGGGCTCTCCTTCTCCTCCGAGTCTGACTAAGACCAGAAGCTTACCCCAGAACTTAATGAAGAGACTTCCTCCAGTTCTGGTTTCTGACTCATCACCTTCTGTTTTCTGAGTGGCTAATAGCAGGCCTTGCGGCAAGATGTGCTTGCCTCCAGAACCTGGCCGCTAGAGGGAGCCAGAGAGTGCCAAGGACCCTAGTTTCTGAGAAAGACCTGAAAACCCCTCGGGGCCCACCCACTCCCGGCTCCAGCCCAGAAACTGTGTTGGAGCATAGCATTTGCCCATCCACAGAAACAGACATCTCACCTACCACCACACAGTTCCCCCTGGGTTAACTCTTATTTTCTCCTTCAACAAGTTTGGGTGGAAAACAAAACAATTAATTTAAAAAGCAGCACATAAGAATCTAAACATTATTTATGTCTCTAATTATCTCATTCTAGTGGGTATTTTAGTCCCTGTCTGGTCAGGACATTAATTATCTTCATAACTACAGCAAAAGTTAAATAATAAGCACCCAAGGCTACAGCCGTACTGTAATGTGCAAGCTTAACTGAACTTATAAATTTTATTAATGAATGCTTTATACAACTCCATATATTATAAATCAAATAAGAAACCTATTTCTATCTTTTAAGGGTACTGTGAAAAAGCTTTAACATTATTGAGGATAATTTTTATTAAGTTTAAAACTCCCTTTTTTTTCAGTAATGAGACTGTTATGAGGATAATTTAATCTAGTTTGTCATGAGGCACCCCGGCTTGTTAAATAAGTTAATAAATGACTGTGCATTAATCAAAGTGACAAAGCTATGAAGAGCTGGGGATGGGAGACAATTCTGGTGATAGTATTAATTAGTATTTAATTAGAAACTTAGGGCCCATAAATTTAAAAAAATCATGGTGGAGACATTTATGCAAATTGCTGGGAGCCTGCCGCGGAGTTAGCTTTGCTTTAAAGAAACATGATTTTTTTTTTCCCCAGCATACCGTACACAGCGGCACTGCGGCCACATCACGTGGCTTAAACGCGCTCTTCTTTTGTTTCCAATTTGTTCCAATTACAGGCCTGTAAATTCAAATCATTCTTTTGACTCTCCTGATTGAAATGTAGAGTCTTCACAATTTCTACTGGGAGTTTTTTTTTTTTAAGTATATATAAAAAGAGAGAAATGTTTTAGAGAAATAAAGAGTTTCAGATGCTTTTGCGGCTGTTTTAATTAAGATGTGTGCCACCATTTTCTAAGAACAATTGTGAATTCCATTTGGTTCGCAAACAATGCCCCTTTTTAAAAATCCTGGTGAGCTGTAACTGGGTTTTGTTATGTGATATTACACTGAAGACTGCACGGACTCAACTGCCATCCTTTTTATTATAATCACAGCACTTCTCCCTTTTCTCTTCATGGCACGCTTTGATACAGGGGCAATTTTTGATGGCCCCAAAAGATAATAACCAGTTGGTTCTGAACGTCACTGCTTTCCTAAGGTACACGGTCCTCTTTTTCAGACTTTATTATTTGTTGCATTTATTCAAGAAAGGTTATCCACAGGAAAACTGCTTTTTCTATTCAACAGTCTATCTCTGTCATGGTTCATTTATGTGTGAGCATGACGGACTGAACCCCGTATTATCCGCAGCTGACAAGTGTCAGGCCGACAGTTCAATCAGCCCTTCCTTGAGATGATGCCCAGGGCCCCGTGTTTGAAGTAGGACAATAAAGCAGGCAGCACAATCAGGGTCAAACTGAACCAATCCCTGTACATAAAGGGGATTCTGCCTAATAACACAGTGCAATTTTTTTTCCCCTCTCCAAACACATTAGTCCTTAAACAGTGACTTGGCCCTTAAGAAAACCTGTGACTGACATGAAAATGCTGAAGTTTTAACGTGGTTGGTTTATCTGTAACCTCTTGGGGCTGCTTCTTTGTGCAGACTGGTTTTGTCAAAGTCAGAAAAATAATGTATTCAGTGACTGATCATTTTTAGGGAGCTATTTGAATGGGATTTTAAGCCAGACATCCTGATGTTGACACAGGGATCATTTTCTTGTCCTTTTGTTTTACATGTGTGGAACAGATCATTTGCATCAGCTAATAAAATTAAATCTCTGAAATGCGTACAAAAGAGAGCTCCCTTCAGCAACACTCCTCAATTCCCTCCGCCCGGAGAGCAAAGAGAATTGCTAGGTGTGTTTCTTTATATTAGGTCTCTCTCTAGAATACAGAATAGAATGCAAACATATCTTCAAAATTAGTGCGCCTGTGCCTTGGCAACACTTCGACTCAAATATGTATGAAAGCATTTCCCTACAAATTCTAACAACCAACTGCAGAGCCAAAGTCGATAAAATGCTAATAGGCTGCAGTCTGCTCCTTGCAGGGACAGGGGTCTGCTGCCCTTGCTTGTGCCCCGCCTCCCAACCACTGCAGATGATGGCAGACAAGGGAGGGCTGCTCAACTCTTTGGAAGGAGCCAGAACACTAGGGAAGAAGCCAAAGATGCCCCTTAGAGAATCATAAGACCCTCAAACCAGAAGGCACCAAAAAGAACATCAAATGCAAACTCAGGCCTTTATGGATGAGGAAGGCTCAGAGACATCTGTGACTTCCAAGGTCAAAGAGCTTATGGGCAGCAGTAGGACAAAGTTAACAACAACCACAAAACTCCTCCGTATTTTGCTTTATCTGGCCTTACTGCGCAGGCCCACGTTAGTGTAGGAGCCTGAGGAAAAGCAGGATCCAGAAACCAGAGAGTAAGGGAGGGTGCCCTGAGCTACCAAACATGACATATTGATTCTTTCTTGGACAATTCTGGAAGTTTTAAGTAACACTCTCTGTGTGTTGGTGATTCTCCATTTACACTGCTCTGTCCCAGTGCACCCATTTACCCACTTGTGCTCAGGCCTGCAGACCCCATCCCCTGGGCTGTCTTGGTGCTTGGCCAGGGAAGGCTGGCCAGGAGAGACATTGACAATGGTCACCAGCCAGTCAGAGGGGAGGAGGCCAGGGGCAAAGCGTGCCTTCTTTCCTCGCCCCCTGCTTCAACTCCCCACCTCAGAAGAGGCTGCCTGCCTCCAGTATTTCTCTTCCACCAAACCCTTCCCCCAGGGCTCCAGCTGTCCTGGGCCAAGTCATTCAGTTTTCCTCTCTTTTGCTCCTTAGTCCTAGAGGGCTAATGGCTTCCCACTGTGGCTAATGGTTGGGTGCTGCCATGCGTCTTGAGGTTCACCTAACCCTGACTGATACCCTTGATTGCTTAGCTTTCCAACCAGTCTTCCTACCTCTAGCCCAGTAGTTCATAAAATATTTTGGAATACCAGAGAGTCTAATGAAAGTTATGGGCCCTCTCTCCAGAAAATAATTTATTTACATATATATATGCACAAAATTTCGCCTACAGTTAAAGAGTGTTAACAGGCTCCTAAATGCTATAAATCTTCTGGCAGGGGAGGGCTGGGCTGAGTTCATGGCCCTCCAGTTCATTCTTTCCAACTTCATTAACTGAATCTTCCTAAAACCCCCATTTCTTCCATTTGCTCATATCCATTTGCTCCTCAAAAACTTCTGGTACTGTCCCACCAACCACCACAAAGCGTGAAGCCCAGAATCCTCAGCAAAGCATTCCGGACTGAATCTGACAAAGCTTGTTGAGAAAAGAGATCAAGAGAAGGAATTTAATAGAAGGGAATTGTTACCAAGATGTTGGGAGGGGTGAAAGGGTGAAGGGGATGCTAAGAGAATCCAAAGGTGAGCACCAGCGGGAAGCCAGCACCTGGGGCTGGGGGGCCTGAGGGAGGAGCCGGGAGCCAGGGCTACCTAGAGGGGCCGTGATCACGGCGAGTGCTGCTTGGCTGGGAGGAGCCTGGAAGAGGACACAGCCATTGCGATGAGGCTGCCCTCGAAGCAGGAAGAAAGGGCGAGGACTATCCCGGCTCTGTTTCTCCATCGCTCTCCCATCTTCCACAGACCACGCTACCCAGACACCAGCTGACCTGGAAGTCTGCAGGGGCTCAGTATCTTGAGCTTCAGAGTGGGAGGAGGTAGGTGATGGACCTGAGATCAAATGGGCCAGTGACTCACACAGAAGTCCTCCAGGACCTGGCCTCCCCTGCCTGTGGAGGCGTGGTGGGAACTGGGGTGTCCTCGGAAGGCTCAATCTTCTAATATCTATTGTGCACTGACTGCATGCCAGACACTGGTTCTGGGAGGAAGGCTGGGGAATGCGGCCCAAGAGTTGCAAGTACAAATTCAAGACTGAGGCTGACGACTTGCTCAGGCAGGAAAGGAGCCAGGGTGGTTCCTTAGAGTAGGTAACCACAGAGGCTTGGGCAGGCTGGCCGGACAACAACGGCTCAGGTGGGACAAGGCACGAGTTTGTTACAGGGGACAGGTGGAGAGAGAAACCTCCAACAGTGATCGAAAGACTTCAAACAACATCACTGACAGGCTTGCAAGAAACCACACCCTGAACCTCGGGCTCCAGTGAAGGGGCTAGATGCACTGATGGTCATTCACTGAAATCTCCTGGGGAGCTTTAAAAAAAGAAATAGAGGTTGTAGTCCATCCACACAATGGGATATTATTCAGTGCTAGTAAGAAATGAGGTATCAAACCATGAAAAGACATTCTGGAAAAGGAAAAACCAAAATCAGCAGTTGCCAGGGGAAAGGGGAAGGGAGAAGGGAGGGGTGAATAAGCAGGTAACAGGATTCTTAGGGCAGTGAAACTTCTTTGCGTGAAACTAGTGATGGATGCATGTTATTACAAATTTGTCCAAACCTATGGAATGTACAACACCAAGAGGGAATCCCAGTGTGAATTCTGGGTGATAATGACGTGTCAGTGATGGCTCACTGGCTGCCACGTGTATGCCCCCTGGTGAGGGGGGTTGGTAGAGGGGTAGGGCGTGCAGGTGAGGGGGCAGGAGGAGTATAAGGAATCCCTGTGCTTCCTGCTCAATACTTCTGAGAACCTAAAATGGCTCTAAAAACTAGTCTTTTAAAAATAATGTTTTGTTTGTAGTTCTAATATTTCTAAATATTTTGAATACATTTACTTTTTATTTTTTATTATTTTTAAATGTGTGGAAATGTATTTTAAATGTATTTAAAAATAATGAAAAATAAGATATAGAGCCCTGGCTGGTGTAGCTCAGTGGATTGAGCACAGGCCTGCTAACCAAAGGATTGCAGTTCGATTCCCAGTCAAGGCACATGCCTGGGTTGCAGGCCAGTTCCCAGCAGGGAATGCATGAGAGGCAACCATACATTGATATTTCTCTCCCTCTCTCCTTCCCTTCCCCTCTAAAAGATAAATAAATAAAATCTTTAAAAAATATAGAGAGACCTGGATCCCATCTAGGGAAAGTTGTGCTGAAGTCAGTTCTTTTTTTTTTTTTTAAGATTTTATTTACTTATTTTTAGTAAGAGGGGAAGAGATGGAGAGAAACCTCAATTGGTTGCCTCTTGGGACCGAACCCGCAACCCAGGTGTGTGCTCTGAGCTGGAATCAAACCCCCACCTTCTGCTTTGCAGGGTGATGCCCAAGCAGGTGAGCCACACTGGTCAGGCCTGAAGCCGCTTCTTAAATATTTCTTAAGGGGGTGTTCAATATTCAGAACCTGCTGTTAAACACAGCATTATTCAAAATTAGATTTGTCTTATTAAAAATAAAGCTAATAAATACTCCAGATGCACCCCTTTCTAATTATTTGACGGCTATCTGTGCTCCTGAGGTTGTCCTCTGAGGGGGAAACGCCCTGTAATGAGGTGGTGCTGGGCTTCCCTCCCTCCTCCACGTCGGGGGCAGTCCCTCCGTGACTGGCAGACTATTTACACCACAGGAAGTAGCCAATGCTGTAAATCGGGACTGGATTTATCGTGTGGACCGTCCAAATCAGGGGCTGGCAAACTACAGCACGTAAGCCCAGTCTGGCCTGCGGTCTGTTTTTGTGTAACTCACAAATATTTCAATTTTTAAAGGATTGTTTAAAAATAAATAAATGAGGAAGAAGAGAAGGAAGAGACCATTTGTGGTCCACAAAGCATAAAATATTTACTCTCTGACTGAAAAACGTTGCCAAACCCTGGTCTAGGCTTGAGAGAGTGATGGATAAGAGGTTGATCATGCAAATTAAACTTAAACGTGTATTGTGTCTGTAACCGTTATGGTGTGGGTGGCACAGAAAACTGCAGAAATGTTCTGCCAGCATTTGACCAGCAACGAAGTCTCTCGCTTTGCTGACAAGTAAGCGAACTTCCCACACATATCATCATTGCCTCACGTTCACTGTATTTGTGAATGTAAACAAAACTATCGACCGACTTTCGTGCTGGAACTCCACTCATGAGTCAATGACTGAATTTGGACAGTAACCAAGCGTTTATTTACAGTCTGATTTTCTGAAATCATGGTTCAATTGCAGCCATATGTTAACTACAAACACCAGAGTTCAGCAACACAAAACAAAACAAACAAACAGGAAAGCCTTACCTGGAATCAATGGGCTAAAGAACATTCTGTAATAAAGAATATTTTATATTTTATTATCATTTGTAAGGTGTAGGCTACATACCTTTTATATCAGTAAAATTTATAATAAATTTCTGTGCCTGTATATACACACATATTTTTTTTCTTAAGAGTCAGTCTAACACTTTCACCAGCACACCACTGACCCCACCCCCAGAGTGTGACAACTGGTCTGGGAAGTGGCCTGGACACTGAGATTTTTAGGGCCTCCCCCAGTGATTGCCATGTGCAGCCAAGGTTGAAAATCACTGCCTTTAGGGAAAAGATCAATGTGCAAGGAGCAGAATCCCCTGAAGATTCTGTTTTCTTGATCAGAAAGTCCACGGGAGTCTGACCAAGGGGGCCCTGGGAAGGGAGCAGAACGGGGGATGTGCCGGGGAGGGTGGGAGGTTCCTCCGGGAACAGGACAGGCCTCAGTGGGACGACTTTTTTTCAACTTCCCAGAACAAACTTTTCCTGGAGCAGTGTTCTCACAGGCTTCCAGGTGTGCAACTGTCTCCCAAAGTGACTCTCACTACGATGCTGCCCAAGACACCTTCTTCTTTCCTGTCTCCTTCTGAAGGTCACCCGTCCCTCACATTCCAGCTTAGGTCGCCCCCTTCTCTCAGCCCTTCCCCAGCTGTGCCAGACTCATTTCCCCCTCCAGGGCTCTCTTACCCCTTGCTAACAAACCCTGATCTCTCAGGGACTGCACTGCGCCCAGCTATTTCCAGGCCTCCCTTTTAGCTAAGTGTGGCCAGTGTAACACAAGGTTAGCTCATAACACCAAGCGAAGCCTGATGAGGGTTTGGGGCGGAGCTTGTGCTTTCCTGATAGAAGCGTTAGTTACAGCCGGTGCGCACCCCTCCCCCCTTCTCCTACAGCCGCCACCTCCAGAGCAGGAGGCGACCAGCCACACACAAGGGACGGAAGAGGAAAAAAACAGAAGGCGCTGGTCTCTGAAACTGGCACCAAGCCACAACTCCAGCTCCTGACTTCTTGCCTTTGGAAGTCTCGTTTTCTGAGAGAAATAGCTCCCTAACTGTTCAAGACACTCCTGGTTGGATATTCTGCAGTTGCAACAGGCCGAAATGCCAGTCCTACAATCTCACAGCAATTGTCCCTCCTGTAACTCCCTGTTCCTGCAGGTTTGTTCTTCATGACCCATAACAGCAGTCTCCAATGTGTGAAGGTCTGAGGTCCCAAATATTCAATTGCAAGTCAGTAGTTTGAAATTCGGATGTACTTTCCCTATAAGATTGGAAACACAGGTTTGCAGTAATATGTCAACTCCTGGAATAATTGAGGTGATTAGAAATGGGATTAAGGCAGAATTGGGCTCAGCTAGCTTCATAAAGAAATTAAGTATCTAACAGTGATTTGTAAATAGAAAGAATACAGTGAGGATTCCCAAGGATTTGGCTTTTGCCCACAACTTACTTGTGAGGCAGGAGGAACGCACGTAGGTACAGCAGGAACTCAGTGGGCATATGTGGTTGGACCAGAACATGAGGGGCACAGAGCGTGGCAAAGCCACATCGCAGAAAAGAAAGAGAAACGAGTCAGCAGCAGCTGCACCCTGAGCTTAACAGGCCACACTAGCAATAACTATTACATACACAGTTGCATACTATTTTTGTACCACATTAACAGACATAATATTGTAATTGTTCTTAATAGAATCACAGAAAGGCGGGATGGGAATGCTGTGTGCGGAGATGGAGTGCTGTTCTTTCACTATTGATCACAATAATCAGCCTGCTCAGCCATTACGTACAACCCAGGCTACACCTCTGCCGGTGAGGCAGACTGAAATGCGGGGATAAACAAAACTGGCTTCTTGCTAAATGCGACTCCTTCCTAAGTTTTAAGGCATTTCACTGAAGTTTTAAACTGCCTGTCAATTAGTCAATGAGCTATGGCAGGCAGTGTATTTCTGGGTAATTAGTGTGTGTCTTACGGGGGTTATTTGGCATGAGGCTGAGGGCAAAGTAATTTGTATCTCCCAGGAAGTGCAATAATTGCCTCAAGCTGAACTGCTTGGAAAGTGTATTAATTCTATTAGAAAACATTTATGTTATGTTATATGGCATCCTGTATATTCATGAAGTGTGCTCACAAACCATGAATTTTTCATTTTTGGGGCATTACCACAAGTGCATGGCATCACTGGGACCCGGGGGAAAGGGTGGGCTTGTTCGAGCAGTCAGAGAACTCATGCACTGTTAGAAAGGACGCATGCTAGGTGTCTTATTAGGAGACCGCCCAATCTTAGCAGGGTGAAGAGGTAGCCTTCATAAAGGTCAAAGGTCATAGGCAAGGTCACTTGCTTAAAAGTAGCTTTTCAAGAGGTCAACAGGCCTCTTCAGAGCTTGGGGTGCAGCTTGGGAGAGACAGCCTGTATGGGCCAAGACTCACAGGATTAGACACTTGATAGTGGTGGTTGTGGACTCTCCCCTCCCCAACCTGCCCAGGATGCCCAAGGCATTGCAAAGAAATGCTCATGAGTCAGAATACCTGTTATCTATTTTTGAAAGACAAATTATCCCCAAACTTAGCAGCCTAAACAACACATGCTGACCATCTCACAGTTCCTGTGGCTCAGAAACCAAGCACGGTGTAGCTGGGTCTTCTGCCTCACAACCCCTCACAAGGCTGCAGTCAAGGTGTCAGCCCAGAATCTGTGGTTTTCCCGGATCACTCATCTGGGGAGGCACCTGCTTCTCAACTCAGCAACAAGCCCTGTTTCCTGAGGGCATGGACCGAGGGCCCGAGATCCTTGATGGATATTGACCAGAGGCCACCCGCAACCCCTGGCTACATGGATCTCTCCAACATGGAAAGTTGCTTCATCACGGTATGTGAGCCCAGAATGCAGTAGTCTGCCAGCAAGGCAAAGGTCACAGCCTTTTGTTGCTTAATTGACATCCTCTCACTTTTGCCATATTCTATTGATTCAAATCAAATCACTGAGTTTGAATGACACTGCAGGGGAGGGAATTACACAAGAGGCTGAAACCAGGAGGCAGGACCCCTGGGGCCATGGAGAAGCCGGCCTCCCATCGCCAGTCTCTGCCCTCGTGTTTTCTTAGTCTATCAGGCTCCAGAGGCTGAAAGAGAATAACAGGCAAGGCTTGACTTAGGCTGGTGACTACACCTGGCTTATCTTCATGGGGTGACATTTCATTTGAAAACTCAGTAATGAAGAAAAGTTAGCGAGGTACAAAGTCAGGGAAGAACATGACATGTTTGAGAAACTCAACTAAGAGTGAGTGCACGAGGGGGAAGGCAGGCCAAGACGAGGTAAGAAAGGTAGGCAGGCAGGGGCCGGATTGTGCCAGACTTGAGTCAGGATGAGGAGCTTAAATTTTATTCTGAGTGCATGTGAGAAGCCACTGGAGGGTTTTAAGCACAGAGTGACATGATCCAATTTACATGTTTAAAGATCACCCGGGCTGCTGCTCAGAGAATGAATGGGAAGCAGAGAGCAATTTGGAGACTCTGCTGGCAAGGGATGGAGAGAGCCTGCGTCAGGGAGGCGGCAGGGAGATGGAGAGAAATGGGCGCCTCTAGAATTAAAGATTGACATCCTTGGTGAGAATATGCGTTCATCAAGACACCGGTTTTCTTTAGTTCCTCTCCTCTGTGTCCATTAATTAAGAGAACTACAGAGACTGTTGAAGAAAGAACCATGTGACCGTGATGGGGAGAGGGAGAGGGGGACGGGAGACAGATGAGGATGTCAGGAGAGGGGCCAAGCGAGACAGGGACGGGAGAGCAGCATGGAGAGCGCCAGGGCCCGGCCTGGCACACACAGCTGTGTTAGCACAGTGCTTCACCTCTCCATGCTTCTGTTCCCTTTCACACACAAATAGCTGCCTTTCTGGCCTTGGCTGCTGTGGCTCAGTGAACCGAGCTCTGGCCTTGAACCAAAGGGTTGTGGGTTCAATTCCCAGTCAGAGCACATGCCTGGGTTNAGCAAGACGGGGACGGGAGAGCAGCATGGAGAGCGCCAGGGCCCGGCCTGGCACACACAGCTGTGTTAGCACAGTGCTTCACCTCTCCATGCTTCTGTTCCCTTTCACACACAAATAGCTGCCTTTCTGGCCTTGGCTGCTGTGGCTCAGTGAACCGAGCTCTGGCCTTGAACCAAAGGGTTGTGGGTTCAATTCCCAGTCAGAGCACATGCCTGGGTTGTGGGCCGGGTCCCCAGTAGGGGGCACATGAGAGGCAACCACACATTGATGTTTCTTTCCCCGTCTTTCTCCAGCTCTTCCCCTCTGTCTAAAAATAAAATAAATAATTTTTTTTAATCTGCCTTTCGGGATTACTGAAAGGATGAAGTTAAACAACCACCTCCCCATGCATCCTGACATTATCTGGGTGGCGCATTTGCTCACCTTGTCAGATGAGGAAATGTCAGGTATCTGCTCAATGGTCCTACTCTCTGACAGCCTGAGCTAAGATAGCACTGTCCCCACCTCCATCCTTCTCAAACCCCTTACCCTGCTTTCAATGGCTCCACAGTGCTTACCACCACCTGCTTCGCTCTGTTCACCTGCATTCTCAGGGCCCAGAAGGCACACGCAGCAGGGGCTCAACAACACCTGCCGAGTGCTGCAGCCCCGTGGGCCGTCTCCAGCATTTCTGGGAGCATCTCAGACAGTGTGGAGAAGCCTGCTTAGGACCGAACGACAGTGAAGCAACTCAAACACATGCATGGGACTTTGCCATCTACAAAGGCCTTGCTGGACCAGCACATTTTAACCGTCCTAGCCGTTAGCTGAGATAGGTAATGTTCCCATTGACAGGTGAGGCAATGGAAGGTGAAGGGACTTAAACTCCTCTAAAGTCCAGAAACAACGGACATTGGAAAGCGAGCCAGGGCCCTATCTTAATATGAATTCACTTCCCAATGGGACAGAAGCCTCAGTGTTGCTTCTGACTCACCAGCATTTATACTGATCTGCACCTGCGGGGCCCCTGCGTCTAGTTCTCTGGAGCTGCTCTCATCCTGTCTGCACATTCCCACTTCCTGCTCTCGGTGGCCGCTGACGTACACACGGTATGTGTAATACACCCAGATGGCACCGGCAGAACTGCAGTAAGTAGAGCCGCTGTACGGTTGCTTATAAACCCCTCCACACTCCAGAATTCCTTCCTTCTTTCAGAACTCTCTGTGCCTCACTGTGTTTTGTAGTTTAACTTAACCTTCCATAGACTCCTAGCCCATATATTCTCTATTATTCATGAAAATAAATAAATAGAATCTCTCCATCAGACAAGTATTGAGAGTCTGCCTGGTGTCAAGCATGTGCTAGAAAAGGGGACTAGTTCACATGTAGAAGGGAAAAGCAGACTTTAAGTAGAAATCACTGTTTAGTAGGTGTAGTCAGAGCTAGAAAAAAGAAGTCCAAGGTCATATGAAAGTATTACAGGAAGGACCATCCTTGACTCCATCTCGGGGGTCCCGGAGGGCTCTCCTGAGGAAGGGTTATTTAAACTGGGTGAAAAAGCAGGAGAACATCCTTGATAGAGAAAACAGAGAGCCCCGAGACCTTACAGAGGTTCTAGAAACGACAAAAGCAAAGTTACCAGCAAATTAACAAGTGGAGTAAGTGTGGAGAGGCCTACTGGCGACAAGCCGGAGAAGAGCCGGCAGACGGGAAGAGCCGGGCCACCTCATCTGCTTCTGTGTCTTCTCCCGGAGGAGCAAGAACAGAAAGGCTGCAACTTTGTTTCATTCGACTGTCATAGTAGAAACATCATCGGTGCTAATTGGTGCCTGGAGAGATGCATGATTATGTCTCGGGCAGCATCTTGAAAACATCTCATGTCGGGAACGCGGGCAGCTTCTGTCTCCTCTGCCGTACAGAGCACGAGCCATTCGTGTCCACTCAGCACTCACCAGTTTGCAGACTCAGCTCAGCGGATGCAGCCTGATGGTGGCTGCTTCCCAGAGACGGACACCTGCTCATGGCAGTGGGCTCCAATGCAACGTGCTTCTGGAAGCTTCCACCTGCAGTTGCTCTTCTTCCTCAGTCTCTCTGGGTCAGTGGTTCTCAGGGAAGTGTTCTGAAAGCTTTAGGAGGCATGTATGTGTGTGCCAGCGACTGGGAAGCACCACTGACATTTGTCGAGAAGGGACAGAGATGTGGGCTTTCTGCCACATATGGGAAACATGGTCACACCTGACTGAAGTTCCACCAGGTATGGATGCAGGTGAAAATTCTACTGACAGTTTTCTGAGCCTGGAGCCTAACTATGCCTTATATATAAACACAAGGTACTTTTCACGCAGTCTCAATGCACACTGAATTATGCAATAGCAAAACTATAGTGGTAGAAATTGTGGAAAGATTTACTTTGTTTTTCTTAAAACTTTTTCCTGAGTTAGCCACCATTTCCAAAAATCAAACCCTGGTGTTTGAGTCACCAGTGGGACAAACCTGAATAAATCTGCCCATGCAACTGTACATCCACAATGATTCTGTATACATTTATATAACTTAATCATTTTTTATATGTATGTCTTATTTCAAAATGCCACTTCAGAGAAGATGTTGTTTTACTTGTCTTGAATCCAAATACATCCCTTATAGGATGAGGAAAGCGTCTGCGTACTTCCTTATGAGCCCAGGTACTTGCTACTCAAGAGTGGTCCACGGTCCAGCAGCATCTGCATCTGCCAGCATCCTTGTTAGAGGAAGGATCTCAGACCCCACCTTGGACCTACTGAATCTGGACTAGATTTTAATAAGACCTCCAGATGTGTCTCAAACATCAAAGTTTGAGGAACTCTCTTATTGATTACATAGATCTGAGCATTGGAAAAAAGTATTGCTTTATTATAATAAATGACTTTGTTTCTCTTTGTTACATTAGGGTTTGACATTAATTCCTAAATTATATGTAAAAGGTGAGTTATGTTGTCAATGAATTTCACCTCAAGGAAGTAAAATGGGAGTTATAAAATATGTTTTAACGAAAGAGGATGTGTGTCTGATAGGGCTGAGAATGCTGCTCTAGGGGCCCTGGAATTCGATAACTGCGTCTCATGAACCTTGGGGCGTCTAAGGATAGTAGGACGCCAGAGTTGAATTCCTTTGAACTTGGCCACTTGGAAACTCTACTGGCTCCTAAATCCGTATTTCCAGCTCCATGTCTCAATGTCGGAGCACACTAGGCAGAGCTCTGCTTTCTAAATATACATTCACTGGATCACAGAGTAAGTGTCCTGCTGTCTTCTACAGGGTCAGGCCATACTCACTTATTCTACAAATGTGTTTTTGATCCCCTTCCGTGTGCCATGAGATGTCACAGGGCTGTGAGTAATAGAAAGACAAAGGCCGCCTTTGTGGAGCTCGTCTGGTAGGAGAGCTCAGAGGCCCCCATGTAACTGTACAAAGAGTTCGAAAGTGATAAGCTTGCTGAGTAGAGTATAGATAATTTGAGACATGATGAGAGTGTCAGAGAGAGGGGCAAAGATCACCTCCACATAAAAAGACTATTGCGAGGTCGTCCCAAGTCAGCTGAGCCTTCTACGCCCCCCAGAGCCCCACGATTCCCCTCAGCAGCAACCACATGCCCTGACGCAGCTGTTTAAACCTCTATACTCTCCCCAGACCCGGGGGGGCTACACCTGCCCCCGCCCTCCCCAAACCTCAACAGGTGATCTTCCTTCTTCTCAAAGTAAAATAAATCACCTAATTCCCGTCATTTTCTCCCTGCACCCTCACTGGTCCACGTCTCCTTCGCTCCTCCCGTTACACAGCAGGGCTGTCCCTCCTTGGGAAGCCTGCTCAACATCCCTTCCCTGCATCCCTTCCCTACATCCCTCCGCAACCCTGAGACATCGCCACCACCTGGCTCTTCCTCTCCCTCCCCTGTGAGATCAGTACGTCCCTCTCTACAAGATCCTTCACACTAACTAGTCTTTAAACACGCTTCAGTGTTTCCCAATATTATTTTTCAACGATCACTCAAGCTCCTGGCCTCTCCTCCCCTTCCCAACCAAACTTCTTTACAAACAAAACGTGTCTGTGCTCCTCATCTCTAGCTCAACTCCTTGAACCACCGCAACCTGCTTCTGACCCCAGCACCCACAGAAGCCACAGAAGCCACAGATGCCCTTCTCACCTATATCCCCAACTATCCGCCTGTTTACTAACTTGTTTGAAGGTCGGCAAACTCTGCTCTGCCTTCACCTCATTGGAACTTTCAGCAGCATCTGACAGAACCTCTTCCTCTGATTTTCAGGACACGCCCACCCTGGCCATCTCCCCCACCACTCTGGCCTCTCCTCCTCAGCCTTTTCTATGGGTTTCTCATGTGTTGGAATCAACATTTCTCATGTTGATGTTCTTTAGAGCTCAGCCCAAAGCCCTCTTTGCTCTCAACAAACACTTTCTCGGGGCTAGACCAATTATATTCTTTAATGACTCTTAAATCTATATCTTCAACCCAGTTTTTTCTCTTGAACAGACTTCTAGACAACCCTATTTGGATGCCCCAAAGATATCTCAAATCCAAACTAACCAAAACTAACTTAATTCACTACCTACCATCTCCCTTAATTCACTACCTCCCATCTCCCCTGGTCTTCATTCCTGGACTTCTGGGTCACGGAACGGCAGTGCCATCTACCCACTGACCCAGGCTTCACACTGGAACATGATCTTTGACTCTTGCCACATCCCCTCCCCAAATGAGTCACCCTCAAATCTGTGCTTCATCCTACAGCCAGAGTCCTCTAACATGTGACCATGATTGCTTTCCCACTCTGCTTAAAACACACTCCTGGCTTCCTCATTGCCCTCAGGATCAAGTTCAGCCACAGCAAACTTCTTTCATTGCTTCGCTTTCTTCTCATTCATCCCCCAAGCTCAGAGCAGCTTGACCCTTTTAGTCCAATATGAGTTTAAAATCTAAGCTTGCCCTCACTCCCACAGCTCCCAGAAGTTCTGATGGGTCGTCCCTTTACCAATGGGCCAAACCAAACCTCTTAGTGTAAGAAGTTCTGTTGGAAAAATGTGGAACATTCAGAACAGCTGGAGCACAAGGTGTCCTACAGGGAGGGGCACGAGCTGAGCTGGAGAGATGTGCTGAGCCAGATCAGGGAGGGCCTTTTATGCCAAAATAAATTTAAACTCATACCAAAGCAATTAAAAAAAAAAAAACCCTTTGCAAAGTTTTAAGCAGGAGAAAGATTTTGGACAGCAGTCACTCTCGTTGTCCACGTCACCCTGCCTCAGCCATGGTGGGCAGGTCAGGGCATGCGTAGTTTCCTTGAGGGAGTCGAGCCTCAAGCACGACCTCCCTCAAGCTTACACCATATACTTTCCCACTTTCTGCCTTGGGGAGTCTCCACAACAAAAACCGACACAAGGTGTGTACACGTGCTCCACCACCACACCAACTCCCCACAGCCTGAAGGTAGGAAAAGAGGAGGCGGCAGGGCTGAGTCTGTTGTTCAGGCCTGGGTGACGGAGGAGATGCCAGTGTCCTCTACAGACACCGAGAGGGAGCTAGAGGCCGACTGACATCAGAAGGTCGATGAGCCAGAGACAGAGGAGGCAGGGGACCAAGTCATAAGGGAAGAAGTAGGCGTCATTCAGGAAGTTCAACCTGCAGCAGATATAACAGAGGAAGGACACCAGGGCTCTCTTCATGCACACAAACACCTGTCAGGAAGCAGAGTCTGAAAACAAAAGCAGCAGAGAAAAGGAAGGATCACAAGCAAAGGGCAGAAAGCCTCAAGGAGGTAGGTTGTGGCTCAGTCCATGAAAGTACTTTCTAACCCCTGACTGACTGCAAGAGAGTAAGTAGCCTCTCCCAGGGTCGGCTCACCCAGGATCTGCAGGAGATTGTAAAGCAAATCCCTGATTGTAGAGGAGGTAGAAATACGTTAGGTTAGATCCAGCTCTGAGAGTCTGGAGTTCTCCTTCTCGGCTCCACCACTCTCGGCTCCACCTTGGTGACGCAGCCTCTTCGAGGGCTTTGCCTCAGAAGCAACTCTGAGCAAAACTAGGAAAGAGGCAATGTTTGCCCTAGGTGCCCTCCACCGCTACCCCTGGGGACCTTCCCACTGCTCCGCATCACCAGATACAAAGTACTACTGAGCAGGGGCCGCCTGGAACAACCGGTCGGGCAGGCCTTTGAGCGCCCCTCATCCACACCTGTGCACATGTCCACCTGCTTACCTAGGACCTCCCTTATCCTGAAATCCTCACAAATCTCTTCAGACAGAGGTTCCAGGAAAGAGCAGAGACGGCCTCTAGCCTTCGAGTTAGACAGTTTTACCCAGAACAGGTCCTTTGTTTTCCTTTGGGGGGCTTTGACGAAACACGTGTGTTCAGGAGAGCAACCCACAAACTCACAGAGGTCTCTTTGTCTTAAGCACCAAACTGACAAATTCATGATCTAATCTTCTCGGAGAAATGTTTCTTTGAACAAGTTCTAAGCAAAGGGAAATTATTTCATGCCCCTCATTCAATAAATAACTTTGTGAACACAGTGAACAGTGCAATAAACCAGGCCAGAGACTTTCAAGCAGCGCGCTGCAAGAATTCTGAAAATGTGCAATACCTGACTTTGTAGTCAGGGTGTTGCCCTCTTTCCCCTTAGAGTGCCCCCCCCAAAAGTGACAACAACCAACACAACAATAGCCATCCAACGTGAATGAATCAAAATTATGTCTATTTTTTGTGTAAGCTCAGCAAGGTGTGCTACAGCATTTTAATAACTAGTTCACGAGTGCCATGAGATGAAGAAGTTGGAAATCACTGAACTGGACACTACAGGTGGCATACAAAAAATGGGGGGGATGTCCAATGTAACCCCTGCTCTTTGAGCTGCACTGGGAAGAAGGGATGCCCCACGAAGCCAAGTGATGACCCCAGCAGCAGGAGAAGGTGGGGGCCACACAGCTGCAAACCCGATGACCCTTAAACCCCCGTGTGCCTGAGAATCCTCGCAGTGTGGAGTCAGTAAAACTGCAGATCCCTGGCTCTACCCAGGAGATGAAAGTCATGGGAGGCCCAGCAGTCTGCATTTTAAATAAGCTTTTGAATAATCCCGATGAGGGTGGTCCACAGGCCATCTTCCACGAACACTGGTCTGGCCCACGGTTTTCTGTGGACGACCAGAGGAAGGATGAAGCCTGGGGGGCGGGCCCAGGAAGGGAGCTATTTTTGTTTAAACCTGAAGAAGCCGATGAGGAATCCTTTTCATTGCTCCTCTGCACAGTTGCGAGTTTTGAAGGAGCGCCAAGGCCTCACCATTATCTGGAGAATGTGCAGTTGGCCCTAGGAATACAAAGGGACACGTCCAGCCGAGTCTAGAGCTGAGGAAACCAGTTTATCTGCGTCTGATTCCAGGGCAGTCTGAGGCTGAAAGGTGGTGTTATGACTCACTGAAGCTTTCACATCTATTGTTTTTCTTTTCCTGGGTGGCTTTGCCAGGGACCTCATAGATATCATTATTTTCAGATTACTGTTATTACACGCATTCTCCCTGAATAAAATACCACTTTGTTTTTATCTCCATAGAGGGAGGACCGAGTTTCAGTTGTTTTCTTATCTGTACATGCAAAACAGTCAGAAGACTACCCTGCTGGGGCTGTGTCCCTCATCTGTGGGTGTGGTGCAGAGCGAGAGACCCAGAGGGAAGGCGCTGCGGGGAAGCTCTGTCTTCTCCCCCAGTCCTTCTGGAGAGCCACTCACCTCTTTGCAACACTTGTGGAGCACATACTAGGCCCTGGGCACTGTCCTAAGACTGGGGCTTCCATTCCAGATGAGAGAGACATAATAAATAAATGGACAAACACATAAACAGCAAAATAACAGCAGTGATAAGTGCTGTGGCGGGGAGGGGGGGGTATAAACCAGTGAGGTCAGAGAGAGAGAGATTAGACTGGGAGGCCAGGGAGTGGGTGAGAAGCAGCAGTAGGGAGACCTGGGGAAGGATCATTCCAGGTGCCCTTGGGAGGCATGAGCCACTCATGGAACAGAAAGAAGGTAAATGTGGCTACAGCCAAAATGAGAGCAGAGGATAAAAGTAATACAGAGAATTTGGAGAGGACCCAGAGGTTTACTCTCAGATGGGCAGAAATAGAAACTAAAGCCTTGGATTGACAACAGTTCCCTTCAAGACCAGGAAGACAGAGTGATACCCAGTTCCCTGTAGACACTGAAGAAAGTGGGCTCAGACTGCATCATGAGCAAATAAAGTCTGACATGAAGAAAAGGCAGGCGTGATTGATGAGGGACATAATCCAGAAACCGACAGGCTGTCACGCTGGCCTGCTGCAGCTGGGTCATTTCAGCCTGGAGTTCCTGACCCAGTGAGAGCAGTCCGGCTTTCTCTGGCAGTGGGTTTCTCCAAAGAGAGTCCAGAACGGCAGCCAGAGAGATCAGCAAGCCAGCTTCCTCAAAGCCATGAAATGATGGGGGTTTACATGCTGTGGCTGTGCCAGGCTTCATCTGCACCTCTGCTTGCGTGTATTCATCAAGCTGGTTGAGGCTCGTTGGTAGGTGGCCCTTTAATGAGTAGACTCCAAACACAATCCGAAGAGTTTCTATGTCAAATGATGTTTTCTTCAATACCTACTCTTGTTCTACTAACTCAGAATCAGACTTTAAAAGGGGGCTTTTCTGCCCTGGCTAGTGCAGCTCAGTGGATTGAGCGCTGGCCTGAGAACCAAAGGGTCACCAGTTCAATTCCCAGTCAGGGCACATGCCTGGGTTGTGAGCCAGCTCCCCAGTAGGTGGCGTGCATGAGAGGCAACCACACAATGATGTTTCTCTCCCTCTCTTCCTCCCTCCCTTCTCATCTCTCTAAAAATAAAATCTTTTTTAAAAGAAGGGGCCTTTCCTAGAGGTCAAGGGGAGACACCTGCCTGATTTGCTTTGACCTTGCACCTGGATTTGTCTCAGACCAGCTGTTTTACAGGGACCTCTGTAATAGGGTGGCCCAATAAAAACAGGATGCCCCACTAAGCTGACATTTCAGGGAAAAAATGATAATTTTCAGTAAAGGTATGTCTTTTGCAATGTTTAGAATATACACATACAAAAAAATTATTCATTGTTTTCTGAAATTCCAATGAATCGAGTGTCCTTTATTTAATTTGCTAAATCTGACAACCTCCTCTGTCATGGTGTGTGAGCACCAAGCTTCCCTCAGTCCTTATCCAACACTGAGACCCTCACTGGGGCTTCTCAGAGTAAATTTGCTTCTTCCCTACTCAGGAAAGGTATAGCAAGCCTTCTTCCTGGGAGCATATACCAACCAGCCCTCTATGGGGGTGGGAAGGTGGGCAGGGGAGGGGGCTGGCCTGACAGGAATTAGACAAGGCTGGACTCACAGACCACCCTCTGTTTAATGACAAAGGGTTGTAAAGTATGCCCCCCTGCTTAGCTTACTGTGTCTCAGTTTTTCTGAAGAGCCAATCTGCCCAAAATATTTCTGAGCCTCCACTCCCACGCTATGACTTTAGGCCCTAAGGAAAGGGATCCCTACATACTAGTGCTCTAATGGGGACCTAGATACGGATCCCAGGAGCCTCTACACATGGATGCTCAGCAGTCTCCCTGAGGCCACTTCCCTGAGGCCACGCCTTCCAATCAGGGCTCTCACCCTGTGCTCCTTAGCTCCCTGGGTACAGATGTTCTTGTGTATTCACCTGACTCACTGCTCTCTTGCCTAGGACCTTGGTGGCCCAAGGCCTGGTCTGGGCTGCTTGCCCTGGGCACCAGTGGCTCAGTTCCCAGGTATTACTGCTGGGATTTGCTCTGGGCTCTGAAATACGTGACCTCAGGCAGCCAGACTCCCCAGACCCTGCTGGCCTACTCAGTCTAGACAGAAGACCAGACAGGAAGACCATTCAGCCAGCACTTGGGACCATGAATTCTGTACTCTGGTCACATGTTACACAAACAATGCCTCCCCCTTGTCCCCCAAAAGTCCTTAGACTAAGTTCAACCCCCTGTACTAGTAGTTCAGAACATTATGACCAGGTGTGTTTAACTGAGTGTCCCTTGGCCTTCCCTGCCCCACACAATAGTCTGCTCCCCTCCGACAATCCTCCCTCACAGTGCTGGGGTCTGGTCTCAGGACCCTCCCTCTTTCACTCCACTCACTATCCATATTTGCATGCAGGGATCCTGGGGCCACTGCCCTGCAGTTTGACGGAAGAATGACATAAGGTCTGCCGCCACCTTATTATCTTGAAAAAGCATGAATCTACTGAGTGTGAGGGGCCTGAAGCATATTCCAAACACACAGCGTCTCCACCCTGACCCATTTCTCTCACAGAATTGTAGGAACCTGTCTCCTCCACTTGGCCGTGGCAGACAGGCTGACGTTTCCCGGTATTATTTTCTCAGGCTGAGGCTGCAGTTCCCGACTTGGCCCTTGCATATTACTTAATTGTTTATCTTGACATACAGGTTTGTCCCAGAGGGGAATGCTTAAAAAGTGACGTGGCATCCCTGGATATAGAGAGATGCAGCTTTAACTTGCGTGGGCCTCTCTCCTGCCAGACTCCTCCCAATTATTCTGCAGCCTTCTTTGCCCCGAGGGCAGTTTGCAGCTCCAGGGGACTGGAATTGGCTTTTAAAAAATTCCTTCCTCTCTGTGCCCCATGTGAGGGGGCATTGTGTGCTCTCTAAATAATAAGACTGGCTTTGTGCACCCTAACTAGACAGGGCCTTTGGAGAGATTTTCCCGTTGCAGAGAGAGCAGTCGGCTGCGCCCCGGGAAACCAAGAAGTTTCCAGACCAAGAGGAAAAGTCCATGACAGCAAGATTCCTACCCCCCACCCCCTTAAATTGTATTGTGAATTAATTCCTCTCTCCCACTAGTGTCTAGGGTAATGGGGTAACAGTGAAGCAGAAGAATCCAAATCTATATTTTGTATCTGACAAATAATAGCACTTAACCAAATGTTCTCTATCCCACCCATTGCTGACAAAATAAACAAACAACCAACAAATCATTTGAGAGCTTTTATTATATGCAAGGCGTTGTCATCGATCAAGGTAATTATTTATTACATTTATTGATTTTCTACTCAAGATCCAGCACTAGCTAGAAGTTAAAGGGTTAGAAAGAGGTAGAAGTCAGAGTGCCCGACCTCTAGCTCACAACAGACCACTCAGGAGAGAGCAGTGACCAGAACTGATGGCCTCCAGTGTGCTGGGCACAGCTCTGGAAAGTTACACACACATACTACCTCACCCGGCCCCTCTCTGATCCTGTGAGGAGGACAGCAATGTCTCCGTTTTACAGATGGGATGCTGACATCCACAGAAGATACACACGGTAGGCAGAATGTGCCTTCCCTTACCCCCCACCCCCCAAAATGTCTATGCCCTAATCCTTGTGAATGTGTTCCTTCGAATGGCAAAGGGGACGTTGTGGAAGAAATGAAGAGTCTTGAGATGGGGAGATTTTCCTGGATTATCTGAGTAGGCTCAGAGCAATCTCAAGGGTCCTTGAAAGAGGAAGGTCAGAGAACAGATAGCAGCAGTGACAGATAGCAACAGATAGTGACAAAGGAAACTGAGTGTGGACTGAGGTAAGGCCTCGAACTAAGGAATGCAGGCAGCCTCTGGAAGCCAGAAAAGGCAAGGACATGGATTCTGTCCTGGAGCCTTCCAAAGACACCAGTCTTGCTGACTCAATTGACTTCTGAACTCCAGAGTTTTACGGTAACAGGCCCTAAGTCTGTGGTCACCTAAGCAGCACTAAAAGACCTAATGCAGTGTGCTTATTGACACCCGCCCCACCTGCATTCCAGGGCCGGCAAAGATGACTCCACATGGGTAGAGCCCGGCGGGGCTGCCATGTTGCCTGGCTGGCCCCTGGAGTTCTGCAAAGAGGGACTCCAGAGCAGGACTTACACCAAGTTAATGTGTCCTTAAAATCTATATCCTTTTTTGGTTCCTTAAAGATAAAATTTAGAGGCAAAATGACTGAAGTGTCAGAAAAAAACATTCCAAAACAGCATAGCATGCTTAATGAATGAGTAAAGGAGTTCAGGAAATGAGTGAGTTCCGAGAAAGAGTTACTGGTGCGTGCTGCAGTAATCCGGAAAGATCCGGGGAGGACATTCAGCTTGACCTGGGCCCTACCGGATGGGCAGACACAGAGGCCAACAGAAGGCCTGGTAGATCAGGGATGGTCTCATACAAGAAACACCACTAGGAACAGAAAGAATAAACCAATCTCTTTACCCTTTAGCCCCCTCCTACCCTCACCTCCTCCTCTGCTTGTAGTTTCCATGAAATCTTCCAACTGAAGTCTTGGCAAAGGCCTTGGACACTATCCTGTGCTCTGCCTTACCTTGCAAGTGGCTAGTCTTGGTCCAAAGAGGCATAATTTGTTTTTCTTGCCCACAGTCACCCAGATGAACAAGCCTCCCAGTCCAATGCTCCCCAGCAATGCAAAACAAAGTGTTTTCAGTTCTTCAAGTCAACTAGCACACTCTGTGTATGTGTGTGTGCGTGAACAGTTGGATTCAGCATGTACAAATTAGGACAATGTGGATTAGAATTCCAGACTTTGACCTTGGCAATGCAATTTTATTAAAGGCCAATACAGTGAGCTCAGAGATAAACTTTTAAACCACATTTAATTTATAATTGAGTACATTTGGGGAGGCAGCATATAATAAAAATGACCCTGGGGCAGAAAACCCAACCCCTAGTCCTGAGTTCTCTCGTCACCTACAGCATGTCATCGAGCAAACGCCACCACATCTGCCATGAAATGAGATCTTGGTCTTAAAATTCCCTTAATCACTTAAGATGCTTTGGAGCATAGGCAACAGAAATCTTGATTTAAACTGGCTTAAATATTAAGGAAATATATTATCCTGCAAACCAGAAAGTTGAGTAGCAGGGCAGCTTGGGGTTTGTGTTAGTCCAAAAGGAGGTCCAACCAGAGAGATACATAAGGCGATTTATTATGAAAAGTTGACCCACATGATCATGGAGGCTAAGAAGTCCCATGACCTGACATCTGCAGGCTGGAGGCGCAGAAGAGCTGGTGGTGTAGTCCCAGTCTGGGCTGGAGGGACCGGGAGCCTGAGGGCACAAAAAGATTGGTGTCTCAGCTGAAGCGAGAGGACAAATGCATCCTTCCTCTGCAGGTTTGTTTCACTCAGGCCCTCGGTGGATCGGTTGAGGCTCACCCACACCAATGGGGGTGATCTTCACTCAGTCTACAGATTCAAATGCTAACCTCTCTGAGAAACACCCTCAAAGACACACCAGAAATAGTGTTTTATCAGCTCTCTGAGCATCCCTTAGCCTTGTTAAGCTGGCACATAAAATTAACCATTAAGGGGTTGGTTGATTCAGTAGTTTGATGACATCTTCAAGGACCTGGGGTATTTTTTGATCTCTCTATTCTTGTCATCCTGAATGTACCCTTCATCCTTATGCTGGTAGGAAGATGAAGGCTATAATTCTGAGCATCACAGTTGGACACAGCATCCAGGGACAGGAGAGACAACCCCCTAGAAGACTCCCCTCACACAGCACTGACCTTCACCGAGACACACCTGCCATTTCTGAACCAGTCACTGGAAAGGAGACCCCGGAGAGGGGTTGTTTCATCCTCTCCTGAGGGCACTGGAGAGAGAGGACAACTGATGAAAATCACGACCCTGGGTGGAAGGAAAATGGGGAAACTACAACTGGATTGGAAATGTATAATGATCTCTATTCCTTCAGAGGTCCCTTCTAGCATTAAAAATCCATAAATTTAAAAAGTCATTGGTTGCCTGATGTGGTTTAAACCCAGACTGCCAATCTACATGCCTACTCAGAACCAAGTGCTCTATTATTTACCAGGGACACAGCTCCAAGCAAGAGTCAGGGAACTTTCACATACCATCCTCTCTAGGGGGTCTTGACCACAGCACAACCCAGACAGGCAACCCCACTGCTCCCCCTCCCCTAGCTGCTCTCCGGCAGTGATCCTGGGGGTGGCCTGAAAGCCTGGGCTGTGTAGGTGAGCGAGAGAAAACGTTTGCCATTAATTTATGCAAATTACATGAAAATTGGCTGACAACCTTCCTGTTTCCTACCCTTGGACAGTCCAAAGAAATCGGGTGACATTACACAGTGAGGGGTGGGGGTGGATGAGTGTGTGACATTTCCTTAAAAGAAAATTCAAATTGGCTATTAGAGCCATTGACCTAACACTGACCATTGGTAGGTAATATCTGTTTAAATTTGTCTCCAGATCACTTGAATGAGGACTAGCATTTTCCCCTAGTGGAGACCAGGCCCCTTGAGTTATTTCTGACAGCTACAATTACTATTGTAAGGAAAGGAGAAAATAGACAAATAGATGTTTGATGAGAAATTTTACACTTCTTGTGAGTCTTTTTTTTTTTAGGGGCTCAGTGTGTTTGCTCAATTCCAATTACCTGTCTCTTTCTTCTCTGCCTGGATTAGTAACTATTCAATTCAACCAAAGCATAGAACAATGTCACTAAAATGATTGTTCTTCTCCCAGCAGGATACTTAGGTTTTGACTGAGTAATCAAACTCTGTAAGAAATTTCACCAAGATATTTATTATACCAAGTAATGGGAATAGGAGTTATGTTTTGTTATATAATATATTGTAACTAGCTAGAAGAAAAAGACAAAAAACCTCCCTTAAACACGAAAAGCATGCATATGTGGTAATAAATTCATGTCCCCAACTCACCACAGTTTTACCACAACCACAAGAATAAGAAGCATATAAAATAATAAGTATATCTGAATGCATGAAAGAATAAAACATTTTTCAAGTTCTAATTTCTCTACCCAAATTATCGCCTGTGGTTGCTGAACTATGGGGAAGACACTCTGTACTTATTACAAAGCTTGAATTTGCCATATAAAAGTGAGCCTAGATGGCACAGTGAGGTGAATTCCATAGGCCTGTAATAATAATTAATTCTCTCTTTCTTCCCATTTTGAACCTCAAGGAGGACCAACTTACATGTTACCTGTCTCTCTTGGGAGTAATTTCCATTGTTTATTCTTGGTGGAGCTCCTAATAAGCAGTGAAATGGCCCAAACAAGGAGAAATAAGAGAGAAGAACCAGGAAGTAAGCCAACGCCCAGAACCATCTACAAGCTCAATAACCAGTACTAGATAAATGGTGGGTCTAACAGCCACCAATGAGAGACTCTCCTGTCAGGTCCTGGGTTGATCCCACCTCACGGGTTATCTCAGCCAAGGAAAAAAGCACATTAATTTGGTGGAGACTTCCTATTTGATGTATTTAAGATCACATATAGCATTAATTTTTTTTTAATTTGGACCTTTCACTTTCCTGGTTGAGGTCTCTCCTGTGTGGAAGGCATATCTTTAAAGCCTTTTGCTTCTACCCTCCCAAGATCCATGAGTTAGACACAGTTCAGAGGGAGTAGGGGTGTGGGGAGAAGGGAAGAACAGGCCAAATAACTTTAAAGTCAAAACCTAAACCTAATGGAGGCTTCTTTATTGAAAAAATAAATGAATGAAAGTAAGGACTCGTAGGTCTGCTGTGGTAATGGGATTTGGCCTGAATGTCAGGGACCTCGGAATGCGTGAGCTGGAGTTCAGGCCTGGGAGCCAGGCATCATGGCCTCTCTGCTCCATTTCAACTCCAAGTCAATTGACTGCATGATCTTCCATCCACAGGTTAATTCCAGGATGTGCTAAAAAGATAAATGCCTGAGAAAACCATAAGCAGGCTGACCACATTCTTCAAGTGTGGCCTTTGAACTACCAAATGTATCAATTCACCTGAAGACTTATTAGAAAGGCAGATTCTTAAACCCCAGTCCTGACACTCCAGATCAGCCCTGGAATCTGCTTCTTCAATAAGCTTCTCTGGTCATTTTTATCCTCATTGAAATATGAGGACCACCTCTAGGCTCTTGGTACTCAAAGGCAGTCCTAAGACCAGCATCAGCATCATCGGGGAGCTTCTCAGACATGCAGACCCTCGGACTCCACCTCAGACCTCCTGAATCAGAACTTGAATTTTAACAAGATTCCAAGATAACTCCTTCAGTTTGAGAAACATGTTGCTAGAACAGTCTTGTCTTGTAAGCTAGTTTTCAGCGGCTGGGAAGAGAGATAACACAGCATTGCAAAAAGGGGCTACTTCTCAGCCCCGAACTACGTAGAGTCACTAGCATCTGCATTCTTCAACACTCCACAGCTCACTCCACTGTGCAACCAGAATGGAGAACTACTGTTCCATCAGAGCAAATTCAGCATCAAAACTTAAAGCCCTAAGTACAGACCATCATCAAGCTGAGTCTCACTGTCCTGAAAGGCAATCAGGCACTTGCCTAGTAGCAAGGCATTCCTAAAATATTTGCCTTTTTCTACAAAGAGGCAGCTTTGGCCTTTTGAATGGCTGCTCATTGTCCGTGTCTCATAAAAATATGCTGGGCCTGCACTGCCCCGGAGCAAGAGCCATGGTCCTGCGGTCCTGTTCCCTTTGTTAATCAAGGCATCAGGGCGGGGCTCTGGGCATCCTCACAATGGGAAATGGCTCCTTCTGAGGTAGCATTTCTCTTGGCTTTCTCTGCTCTGGGATTTGTGATTCTAGACAAGGCATATGCCTTCTCACCATGTCACTTTCCTCATTTGCAGGGGGAAAACATAGTGCCTATTGAGTGCTTTGGTTAAGCTGACTGGTGCCCCTGGCTCCTGTCCAGTGACTATTTCTCTTCGTAGCAGTCCTCCACTGGGGGTGAGCCGGGAGGGAGATGGCTGCTCACTTCGAGCTCCAGCCCCCCACCCCGCGCTCTCTGTCCTGTGAGCCCTCCAAATGCTGGGTTGTTCTGCTGATTGTCTTCAACCCAGGCAGGTCCATCAGAAAGCCTTGGAACAGCTTTGAGAACAGAAATGCCACTAGGTAGGGCCTCGGCCACCAGACCTTTCCTCTTGCTCTGCTCGTTCAGCACTTGGCTGTAGTGTGTGCCAGAGTCAAAAGGATTTAGAGCCGTGAGGGTAGGGAGAGTGGGCCGGGAGAAAACTTAGATTCTATTTTATACCACACACCAAAATAAATTTCATATGACTTAAACATTTTCATAAAGCACTGGAAGTACTAAAGAAATATATACACAAATAATTAGAAAATTTTGAGGTAAAGAAGGACTTTATAGAATGACATCAAAAGCAGAAGCCATAGATTAAAAATTTCAATTACACAAAAAAATTTAAAGGTCAATTTAAATGCAAAAAGCAAGTGACAAACTGAGAAAAAAACCTGAAAAACACATGAGAAAGAACTGATTGAATACATAAAACACAAACCATTAAGGAAAAAAACAAACACTCCAATTAAAAATTAGGCAAAGATAAAAGAATAAAAAGAAGACCAATATTCGTGATTGATGATGATGAATTCTGGCAGAAGACTTCTGCATTCTCTGCAGGTGGGAGTATAAATTGACATAACCTTTCTAAAGGTCAATTTGACAAAATGTACTAAAACTTTTTCAAAATGCAGGCCAGTTAACCCAGCTGTTTTGAGGAATAGATGTTAAGGAAATAATTAAGGACATGCATAGTGACCCAGCAGGAAAATGACCCCTGAACAGTGTGGACAAAAGTAAAAACACAGCAACACCCTAAAAGCCTACTAAAGGATGGTGGAAAAAATAACATACTGCAAGTCTACTTATCAAACTACATTCATTGGAAGGATGCTGGCATGCAAAACTATTCACAATGTATTATTTGAAAAGAAAAAGCCAGTTGTCCCACAAAATAACTGTGTTTATCCTCAGGATATACAAGAAAGTTCTGTCTCAAGGTAATAAGAGGATGTTTGGTCTTTGTTTTCTTTCTTCCGCATGTTTGCATTTTTTCATTAATTCTACAACAAGCATGGACTGCTTTTGTAATGAGAAAGAAAAACACAATGAAGTTATAAAAGGGAGAAAGCACAGGGGCGCTGCCCTAGTCCCCTGGCAACCAACGGGAGGATGGGACTGAGTCATAGAATCACCAACCCACACCCTCCAGCGGGGGAGCTGGGACCTGCGCCCAATGTCTAGCTCTGTCAGTACCCTGCTGGCCCCACGGAGGCCTGTTCTTCTCGAGTTCAAGCTAGCCGTCTGTCCCCAACTCTCCCCACCCCTCTTTAGAGAAACCCGGGCCCCCAGTGCAGGTCCATTTTCTGCAGAGGGTGCCTAGGAAACTGGAGGTGTGGACGGAGGCAGCCTGCATCCGAGGGAGCAAGGATGCGGCACTCGTTTCAAGTTTAGTCCCTCCTTTGGCCATGTGTGGGTGTTCGTTTTCTGGAAATAAGTCTCTCCTTTGGACCTGCCTAAAACGCCCTTTTGACTCTCCTGCCCTTGGTTAAGGCTCTCTTGTGACAGAAGGTGGCTGCCTCTCGCTGCAAGTGCCGACAGCCCCACCAGCCCTTCGGCTGCTGCGTCTGTCTCCCTCTACTTCCCCGGCCAACTGCGACCACGCCTCAAGTTGCCCCTAGGGGGCAGAAGTACCAGCGGACAGCGGCGGGGGTGACCGCGCACTGACCAGCAGCCACCCACGCGAGGCCGGCGAGCCTGGGCAGGGCCCTGCGGATTGCTGGGAATCCGTTTGCATCCAGTTACTGGTTCCCGGAGAAGGGGACTGGGGTTCATCGAGCCGGAATCGGGGAGGCGTACCCGGCGGGATCAGCCAGCTGTCAGGGATCCCCTAGAGACTGGGCTTCTCCGAGCGCCCGAAGGTGCTGGGGTGCAGCCCGCTTCATCCTCCGCTCGGAACCTGGGGAGCCCCAAGCACGCCCAGGCGTCTGTGGCGGAGATCTCTGGCCGAGGTCGTCTTGGGACGCTAGTTCCCTCCCGGGAAAGCCACGCTCCGCCAAGGCCCCGGGGCTGCCTAGGCTTCCTCTGTGGCCGGCATGGAGCAGAGAGGCAAGGACCCTCTGCTGCTTGCCTCGTTCTCCCGGTCCTCATCCCCGGCTGGGCAAGCGGACACCAAGACGCCAAGGGGGCTTTCCTGTACACACACACACACACACACACACACACACACACACACAGACTGGGCCAACCTAGGGGTCTCCGATCCTGCCTCCTCCTCCGGGTGGGGCTCTTATGCCCGAGCCTGCGAAGCCCCGGGCTTGGCAGGGGCTGGGGACACTGTGGGATAATAGGTCGATGTGTCCCGTGGCCTCTGCGTTTTCACTTTCCCCTACCACAGGACTGGAGGTCTCTTTAGGGACACAGCGCCGCCCCCACCCAGCATGACCCTGGCGCGGGGAGAAGGGAAGGGGCTCCCGGCCCGGACGGTGCTATGTGGCCACCTGGAGCTGATCGGTGCCGGCAGAGACCGACCCAGGACTGCGGAGAATAGAAAAGGTGGGGGCCCTCAGTCGGGCCACTTGAGAGCTGCCGAGCTCACGAAAGGCCAGCACTAATGTACTTTTTAAAAAGTAAATTTTAAGAGATGAAATTTGAGACAGTAATAGCAGCAGCATCTCAGGGAACCTCGGGGGGGGGGCGGCGGGGGGGGGTGAAGTTGTGAATCAGGCTTCCGCGGAGGGACTCAGATTCTGCAACAAGCGCTTAATTAAAAATAAAATATATTGATGCAATAGGCAAGTCGCGTTCCTGGGAAGGTAAAAATACAGTGGGCTCCCTCACACCCCAGATGCTCCACCTGCCTGCTGTAATTACAGGGCTTCAGAGAGGAGGGGAAAAAAACACGACAGAGAGAAATCTGCTTGCATATTTTCCCTCTATTGTGTTGGGCTCATTTGAATTATAATGTGTTGCAGGCCAGAGTAGGAAATTTTGTGCCTTGAATAATGAATCCCCCCTGGAGCCCCTGGTACCTGTACTTCTCTTTAGTGTCCACTGAGAATAACGTGTTCGACATTCAAGTGACAACGCTGGGAAGGATTTCAAAGCCCCGGAACCCCAGAACACTGTACACCCTGACGGCTCCTCTGCCTGCCCTCTCTTTGGCTTCCAAAAGCAGCAAGCCCTTTCTTTACTTAAAATATGTTCATCTTTCACGCAGGTCCTGGCTGTACCAGAGAAATACTACAGAGGAGTAGGCTCTTATTTCTGAATCTGAGCCAGCCCTGCCAGGCACAGAGCTTCAAAGCTGCTAAGGCTCCAGGAAAATACCCAGGTTTTAAAAAATGCAAACTGGGGAACAGAGCGTTGCGATGTCTTGTCCCTAGCCAAGCAAGACAGGCTTTTCTGGTGTTAGTACCATTTGACTAGCTGGGGCTGGCTCTCCATGAGAAACATACAGACAGTGATTTGATAAAACAGACACGGTTTAAGTCATTCATAGTATCCAAACCTTCAGGACACTCCATGGTTCTGAACAGCTCTTGGACAGAGGTTTTAAGTTAAGGGGCAAATGCAGAAAAAATCTGAAAATCTTGTACGAAGATGAGAGAATGAAAGCATTACAAAATGATAGAAGCAAGTGGCCCTTCACGCCTAAACTCTCAAACAAGTTTTGTTTAGTTCTCTGTTTTGGTTTTGGTTTTAGTTTTAGTTGAGGATTCTTTCTGGTTTTAAATAGGTTCAGTCTTCTAAAAAACAAGTCACTTTTGGCCAAATGTAGTAAGATATGTGTATATGAGACAATGAAACTTTTTTAAAGTTCTTTACTGATAAAAAAGACACACTGCTGAGCAAAAAGCAAATATATTACTACTTTTACAGAATGAAAAGATCAAAGAAACATGCATATGAATATCGCTTGTACAGCCAGAAAATATCTCTGGGTGGATATTGCTTTTGGGGAACGTGGTGGGGGTGGGGACTGGGGGGGTGGGGTTTTGTCTGCTCTTTATCTAAAGTCTTTGTCAATTTGTTTTTAAACAATGTAAATAAATTGCTTGTTTAAAAACTAAATAAAATGTAGTAAATATTAAAGTCATTCAAGCTATAATACAGCCTAGTCGAGACATGGTAGTAGAAGGAGGGATAGCATGATTCATTGTTAATCCTCATATTTTTAAATTTATTTATTGACTGATTAATTTGAGAGAGAGAGAGAAGGGGGAAGGGAGAGAGATGAAGAGAAACATTTGTTGTTCCACTTATTTATGCATTCATTGCTTGATTCTTGTGTGTGCCTTGACCAGGGATCACACCCACGACCTTGACAGAGCAGAAGGACACTAACCAACGTAGTACCCGACCAGGGCTGTTGTTGATCCCGATTTTTAAAGGTGTTTGTAGTCGTTACTTTCTCATCTTTTCATCTGGTCTGTTAACAACTTGCCAAGGGAAGCCGGTATGGACTTTTCTTCTCTGTGTGCCCCTTCTTTCCAATGGAGGCACAAACAGGCAGGGAAATGTCCAGAAAATGGGATATAGGAGGGAAGAGAAAAAAGAAGCGAAGGCTAGGTTTAATCAGCAAGATAACGAAGGACAGCAGACCTTTCTGAGCTGGGACATTTCCTTTTGTCCTGAGAACTATATTAGGACTTTTACAGTTCTACTTACTAACATTCTAAGAGCTTTGAGCTGAAAAGTGGAGAATCCCAGAGCCTTGGAAAGCCAACAACTCGGCCACACCTTTGGGTCTGACTGAACCATCTTGAAATAGGTCTTTGGGACCTGCTGCATCACTTCCAGCAGACACGGAGCATCCACGTGATCTGAGCTATTCCCCCCAAAAGCCGGACCCTGCAGTCCAGCTGACGCCCACGATGGTCAGTGAGCAAGTGCGCCCAACTGGACCCCAGTACGGGGCTACCTTCCCCAAAGCAGGAGGTGAAATCTTGCTTTGTGATAGGCTCCTCCTGCCCAAACAAAAACACATAGACATGCTTCTTGTTACCTGCTTTCCGATTCCCTTTCACAGAACCCAAACCTTCCTTTCTTCACTTAGAGCAGAGTCTCTCAACCCTGGCACTACTGGCATTTCGCACCAAACATGACTTTGTCATTGGGGAGGCTGGGCTGTGCGGGGCAGGGTGCTCAGCCAAATCCTAGCCTCTGTCTACTGAGTGCCAGTAGCACCCTCCCCAAGTTGGGGTGTATCCATATTTCTCAGGAGTCAGAGATACAGCGGAAAGCAGGTGATGTGATGTTGTGCAGAACACTTTCTGTAACCCTTTCAAATCCACACTCTTCCCTTCTCCGCCCTGCTGTGCCCCAGGAAGCTGACTTCTAAGTTGCATTGATAGGCTGCAGCAACAACAGGCTCTCTCGCTCTGGTTTCTGACTGAGTTTGGCCAATGGGAGGAGCTGGCCACGGATGGGAGAGGGAGACTGATTAACCTGAATGCCCGTTGGCCACATCATGGTTGGTTGACTGCTTCCCTCTTCCACAGACCAAAGCGTCTGTGAGGAGGCTGTCTCCTAGAACTACAGCTCCCTCCGGCATGCAGTAACTGTTCCCTGCCCTTGGCCTTCAGGCCTAGGAGTAACTAATGGTTGCCTCCTGTTGCTAGGTCCAGGATACTACACCACCCATCACTGGTATCCCAAAACCATACCCACACATTTTATAAGTAATTTCTTAAAATCTCTTCAAATTACTCAGTCTGGGAATGCTGTCCACTTTCTGCTGGACCCTGACTGACACGTGATATGGGAAATCACTTGATGGAAGGGCTGTTGGTCTAGAAGAGGATTTCAGAATTCCAAGATTCTTTGACTAAACACCCAGCAGGCTGAAGCACCTCGAAACAAAGAGGTTGTGGGAGGCTCTCTCTCTCTGTATTCCTGCCCCCATAACCAAACCCAGGCCTGAGATCTCCCACCTGCAACATGAGGAAACATTTGTCCCAGTACCAACAGTAGGAGTTGTCCAGGCCCTACTTGGCCTTCGCTGCAAAACAGGCAGGGTTGAGGACTAAAAAAGTAGCATCCATAAGAGGAGACAGTGAAATCTTTCCCCAAGAGAGCAAGCTCTGCCCCCTTTATCACTTCAGCCATACAATGAAAAGGGAAAATACTGACATATTAGCCCCTTCGTAAGTGCATTATCTGGAAAACGGCGGCAGGTAAGTGTCCTCCAATTTAGCACCAAACTTTCTTCTCAGACATATGGCGTCTCCATCTTAATGTATCTAATGGATGTCCACCATGTGGAAAGAAGGGGACCCTCTTCACCAGCCCCAGCTCTCTGGATTGGACAGGGCGTGGCTGTCCCAGGCCCCAGCTGCCGGGAGGTGCGAAGAAACAGAGCCCCTGAACGGCCCGGACCCAGTGATATGGAAGGCAGGTGTCACAAGGATGAGCCCCGGGAGCCAGCTCTGCTTCTGGCAGCAGTGCCTCTGGGCCAGGCCAGGACAACAACCTCAATTGTCCCTGCCAACAGTAGCCCTGCTGATCCCAGAGAAAAGAAAGCCATGGGGCCGTTTGGACCAGGCCTCCACAGGAAGAATGCGGCCCTTTCTCTGCAGCGCTGGGTCCCAGACTCATGGAATCAACAGCTCAGAAGCTGGCAGCCCCCTCAGAGGCTTGGGCAACCTCCCCCATGGTCACATGGCCCAAGACACTCTGTTCTTTGTGACAGCAGCTTGGCTGGGTGGGCCGAGGACGTCTGCAGACAAAGATGCTTCAGGTGCCCCCTGAGTTCCCTGGAAATTGATGAAAGACCCTCTCTCCTCTCCTCTGTCCCCCAGCAGACCCAGCTCACCTGGCCCCTGGGCCACCCCACGACCTGATGCTTGACTGTTATTCACAGTAGAGACAGTTCCAAAGCCACTCCCTGATTCAGGGAGCACCAGGGCAGCACACAAACCTTCAGGGCCTCTGCCTCATGCAGCTAACGTCAGAGATGTTTTATGAAAACAAGATTTGAGGTCACATTGCTTCTTGGATAAAAGGAACTTTGCTTCAAAGAAATTTACTTGCTAAACAACACTAGGAAAATTGCCAGAATATCCCTAGGCTCGGCCAACCACTTTCGAGTTGCCAGTGTTTCCAGAGCTGCCAAGTACATCCCTCGCACCAGGTCAGGGCCCCAGAGAGCTGATTGCTGGACCTCGTGGGCCCTCAGTTTACCCTCACGCCTGTAAGAACACAGAGGCTGGACTAACTGAGCCCCAAGCTATTTCCAGCTCTGGGCTCCATTCATATTCAAGAACACCCTGTCTCCTGGCACCTAGTAAGGAAAAGGTAGCCAGAAAGGAAAAGGAGGCAGCATACCTCTAGAGTCCAACTGCCCACGTTCGAATCCCAGCTTTATTATTTCCCATCTGTGTGACGTTGGGCAAGTTATTTCATCTTTTTGTGCCTCCGTGTTCTCATCTGAAAACTAAGAATAACGTTTGTCCCTGCTTCTCGGGGTCGTCATTAGGATTATATGAAAGAACGTGTCTAAAGCATCTAGAGCACACCAAGCACAGAGTAGGCATGCTATAAGCATTTGCTTTTTTTCATTTCCCTCTTTACTTTTATAGAATGCCATCGGAGTTTTTTCCTGTCACTAGTTCAGCCTTGCTAAAAGCAATTTGGCAAACAGGCTCACAGGGCAGAGAATGGTATTTTTCTGGGGAAATTGAAAATAATGCCAACCTTATTCCCTTCTCAGCTAGCATTCTCCTGTGCTGGGAAGGAGGCTTGGCGAGGGGTCTGTAATTCCTTACAAAATTTGGCAGGATGCCATTTCTCCCAGATTGGAGAGAAAAGTGAAGCACAGTCCAGAGCTTTCATGCAAGTCATGGCCAAGGCTTCTGTCCACCCCTATGCCTGAAGCAGACTTCTTCATACACACACACACACACACACACACACACACGTGCATTCACGCACACATGGGCACATACATGCACATGCCCTCCAAAACTCCCCGCTCCAATGAAGACCTTTGCCTTGCCCCCACCAAGTACCAGGTCTGTGCTCAGGACACCCAGTACCATCACTGACCAGATGGGCAAAGCCAGCGAGTCCATCATGTACCATTTCCCCAGGTCTAGAAGCCGCAGCCACAGAAGCCAAAGTGCCGGGCACTCCCTCCAGCTGGGTGGAAGCTGAGGAGTCACTGGCTCCATGGACCAGGAAAACAACCAGGGAGGGAAGTGCCAAGCTGCAGGCCCCCATGACTAACTGCAGGCAGCATAGGGAAGGCGTGATCCTTGGAACTGCAGTCCGTGCAAGGCCTAATAGGCCCAGTCAGCCAGCCAGTGCCTAGGTAACCCATTAACGATCACATGTGAACGAGGCGCTGTAAGTCCCTTCTCCCTCTTGAGCTACCTCCACCACCCACTGGCCTGCTCCGCCCTTTGTAGGAAGCACCTTGGCTTCCCTTGCCCTTTGGCTTCTTGTTGCATCTGGCCAATAGGAGGTGGTACCATGAGAATGGAGGGCAAAACTCAAGAGAAGTCAGGGCATTTAGCGTCCTGGTTCCCACTGCCACTCCCATCCTGAGTCCTTTACCCAGAGCCACAGCTTCTGTCCAGAAGCCTTCTCCTCAGCCTCAGTCCCTCCCCTTTAGGCCTACAAGCGAATCAAGCCTCCCCCTACCGCTAGTCCCATTGTTTCCCAGCAACCCTGCCCGGGCATCTGTCAGTAGCCCCCGTCTTCCCTCAGCTGCCCCACCTGGGCACGTGTCCTGCAGGACCTCGATGTAGTTCAAATTCGGGCCTAAGGACTCATCACTCTATCAGTTTTGCCTTCTCTTTTTCTCTCTACATATTTCTACTGCAAAAGAGCACATATAACATGTATGTAAGACATGAACCCACAGCCCAACTTAAAAACTGAGAAGAGTATCAGTGCTTTTGGAACTTTCTGTGTATTCCATAGCTACAGCTCCATCACCAGGCACACACACAGGCGTGCACACACATGGCACACAATTCACCATAGCAAAAGGCTAGGAAAAAGCCTCTCCTATTGGGGTCACATCCCAGCTGGCACATCTGACCCAAGGGACCAGGTACTTGGAAGTGCCATGAAACACGACAGCCACACAAGGTGAGACCTTCAATGGGTGGAGCCCTGGGGGACAGGGAACACCGGGGTGGTTCCAGCGGTCCCTGGTGCTTCCTAATGGGGAGCTGGGACAGAGTGCCACACACCCCGGACTGTGGAGCAACATTCCTTCCTTCCTGCTGGGATAATCATTACTGTACGCAGCCCAGCAATTTGGCGCCTCAGCAGCCAGCCTCCTGTAGGTGCCTGGGCTTGACCATTATAAGGATATTATGATCATGATTACAGAATGGCTGAGCCCTCTCGCAAAGTGACCGGTAATTTGCAATCTAATGGCCATTCGGTGGTGGGTAATATTATGGACCTTACCCTGCAATTGTAAAACAACCAGCCCTCTCTAATGTATCAGTTTTCCCATCAAAGCCCAGCCTTCGCTTTTGATTTCAGCTAATCAGTAGCTCCGCCAGCTTTGGCTTTAGATTTGGAGAAGCTAAACAAGGGAGTGTGAAATGATACACTCCTCTTTAGAGCCCCTGAATGAGAAGTTTAGGCAGCTCTGTCAAGTGGAGAAAAAAAGAAAAATGAGTGAGAAAAGCATCTGGAAGGCAATTTCATTTCTTACAAGAGAAAAAGAAACTGGCCCCAAAGCCCTGCTGAAGGTAGCCGGTACTGCCTGGGAGTCTGGGAAACCGACCCAGGCAGGCCCGTCAAACACAGCCAGGGGTGTGCGCAGCTGCAGTGGGGCACACGCCATGGCCATGTCCATCTGCGCACACACTATACACATGCCCACTTACAAGAACATAGTTTCCACCCACAGGGCAGCTTACTGACAGGCCCCCAGAATAGGTGTTAAGGGTCTCTCCTGTGTGCTGCTCACAGTTCAGCTTGTGGGTACAGCTCAGCTCCATCTTCCCTGATGTCTGCAGGTACTTTCAGGAGAGAAGACAGTCTGATGAGAGACATGGGTCACCCTTGGGTCACAGTCCACTGGGACACCTCAGTTTTATATCACTGTCCAGCACAGCCAGCAAGAACTGCCGGGCACCTGTGAGTTCAAATCCATCACTCACGACCAGTTTGACCTTGAATGGTCAGCTCAGCGAAGCTGGTATACAGAGGGCAGCGAAAAGAATCTCTCACTGACTTTCTGCACAGCAAGCTAATGGCTTAGTTTTTCTGAACCTCAGTTTCCTCAGCTATAAAACAGAGGTAGAAATGCCTTTCTCGATTAACTTAACAGAGAACGTTCTGTGAACCAAGTGACCTCTTGCCTGTGTGTTTTTAAAAAATAAAACAGAATATACAGAAGCTAGGCAGCACTGAGGCTGCTGTGGGAATTGGCCGCACACTCTGCTCTAACCCTTCCCCCTGCCCTGGCTTTGCTGTGGAACCTCCCAGTGAGTTATTTGGTAAACATCACCTGCAAACCCCAGTGGCAGATGCTGTGGGCTGGCCCTCCAACCATGCATTGCCCCTACTGTATTGCACCCAAGCAGAGGAACCTCAGAATTGCATGAAGCAGGGAAGGAGAGAAAGGTAACAGGACTCAGTCCTTTCAGCGCACAGTTATAGGTGGGGAGCAGTGGCTTCCCAGCACACAAGGTGGGTGGGGTGTGGTCTTTTCAACGTCCTTGGCAGAAAGGAAAACTCGCTGTCTGCCTCACCACTGCAAGCTGCGAGAGGTTCCCAACAAAGCAAAACTGCATGAGTACAGAATGTACACCTTACCTTCTAAACCCTGCACTGAGTCACCCCCCGAGCAAGGAGTTAGTGGATGCAGGCAGTGACCGGCGGTAACAATTTCCACTAGCACATGGTGGTGGGACTTGAAATGACCATACCTTCCAGTTCTGGTTACAAGTGATCCATGTGGTCAGAAAAGAAAAGGAGGCCATGACCTGTGACCCTTCACCTGACCCTGAGGTTCGGCATGAGCTGGCTCTGCCCCTCCTCTGACCTGCCTCACCTCTGCATGTCTCACCCGGGGGCACGTCTACTCCAGTGGAATTGGCACACGGGGTCCAGAGTCCGGCAGGTAGGTGGGTCAGGCTGGTACAGTGATGAACAAGGTGATCCTGTTATCCAGGGCCTCAAGGGAGTCTAGACTGGGGGATCCTGCCTGCAATCAACTCATAGGGGGCTTGTGATGGAGCTAGAGGGTAAAAGGCAGATAATTGGTAAACAACCAAAAAGAAGGAGATTGAGCAAATAAGAAAGCAGATAGATACACTACCAGGCAAAAAGACAGATAACACTAGAAACTATGGTAGACATTGGGTTGCCTCCTCCAAATCCCTTCCACCTCAGACGATTGATTTAAGCCAAACAAGTGCTCCCAATGAATGTGTCACTGAACCAGAGCCGGTGGTGGGGGGGGGTCTTCTCTGAATAGAGAAAGCCTCAGAAAGGGACAGTCCCTCTTCTCCCTTTGGATATCATCACATCTACATGTGATGCCTGGAACAGCTGCCACCATACTGCTACCAGCCAGGTGACAAAGTTAATATCAGAGCTGGCAGAGGAGAGAAGCACAAATAATATGGGTCCTTGATGACATCATTAATGTAAGAAACAGCCAAACTTCGTATCTATCCAACCTGGGTCTTTAAGTTCTGGAAAACAATACAGGTCTTCTGTTCGAGCCGTTTGCAGTGGAGTTAGCTGTTTATTCCAGCTTAGAGCACTTTCATTAACATAAAACCCAAACCAGGGGAAACTGGGGCATTAAGGCTAGTGGAGAGCCACAGACACACTCAACATTGGTCTGACGAGGGCTCTCTCTAACCCACCCTGCAAACCTAGGATCAGCCCCAGAGCAGCCCAGAGCCAGCTGAGTCTACAGGTGTGGAATTCCCAGCCTCAGCTGCCAGTCAGAGAGCTGAGTGGGCACAGAGCCAGCCCATTATAAAAACCCATTCCATGGCTTCTGGAACACAAATGTCCAGGCCAGTTGGGCACTTCCCCTCCCCTCCGGGAGTCTCCTCATCAGCCTCCTCATCAGCCAGGCCCCACAGCTGCCAAGCATAGAGACTGACTCCAAATGGGGAACAGTGCTCCACAGAACCCCTCTCAGAACCGTATATCCCCTGAACAGCTGGGGCTCTGGGGCACTTGTCCCCTGGGAAACTCCTCATTCCAGAGCAGCGAAAGCCTCATCAAAAGACATCATCTCTCGGACACCCTGCTTGGCATAGGGAAGAAGGTTGGCATACGGCAAGAGGATGAGTTGAGCATGTTTCAGATGGAAATCAGTATCCGTGACTCAGTTGGAATGCCCAACTCCTTGTGCTCCATGTGACTAGTTCTCTTCCAACAGGAACGGCAAGCCAAGGAGCAAAATGTCGACAACTTACCCTTCAGAGATGCACAGGACACCCAGAGTGAAAAAGCTCAAAGGGGATATCTCTTAGTTTTACAGGTGAGGAAACTGAGGTCCAAAAAGATGAGAGGGGCATGCAGGGTGCCGCGTAATCAGCAGTGGAGGTAGGGTTCAGGTATTCTCTCTCATCATCCCTGTTGTTTCTTTCCTCAGCTGCGACACAAAGCCAAGGTGGGGGTCCAGGGAGGGTGGGTTATGACTCCAGATTAACAGTACCTCTTCACAGGGCCCTCTGGGGATAAAGCTCCCTTTTCACCCAACCTTTTTTTTTTGTCATAAATCATGAGCCACACTGCTGGTACGTCACGCTGCTCGGTGGCCAGCAGGAACTGATGCAGGTGCCGGTCACACACTTCACAATTTAGGAAAGCGGAAAGGGGTTCTTGGCTGTGGGCACATGCCCACACTGCATGCGAGCCGCATCAGCAGATGGTGTGGGCACAGAGAGTGAGGGGCACCCTGCTCTGCAGGAGCCCTACCTTCCCCAGGAACAGGCCCTGGGCATAGCCAGAGTCCCCGAGTTGACCCCATCCTGCTGTCTGGCTGCCTCACAGAGAGCCCCTGGGTCGTGGCCACGCTCATATTCATGCTGGGCTGGGCCAGCCTCTCAGAGGCCTGGGAAGCTATAACCCAACTTGCCCCCACAAGGGAGGAGAGCACAAGACCTTGCCCAATGATTCCCAAAGCTGGCTGCGTATTAGAATCACTCAAGGAGTTTTGCTTTGGCCCCTGCCCTAGGCTAGTTCAATCCAAATCTCGGCGGGGGGTTGGGGGGCGCGGGGAGCAGGCATAAGGCGCTCTTAAAGCATGCCCAGGTGACTCAAACATGTGGCTGGTGAACCATGGACCCAGACTGGGACAGTGTGGAGAGGAGCCCCCCAGACAGGAGCTCCCCAGGCTGAGGGGAAGAAACTTCCTCTTCCCTGGGGCTCTTTCCACTGTGGCAAAGTGTTTTCTGGTCAAAAGGATCATGACAGGGGCCAGATAAGCCATTGAGTAGACCTGCTGCTATTACAGGTAAGAGGTGGGCTTGGGCAGGAGCGCACTGGGTAGTCAGAGTAGGTTCACTAGCCTCATTGTGGCCTCCAACCCCCTGATCTATGAGATGGGTTGAAGCCTAGGTATTTGGGTTCTATTATCCATCGTGATGTCAGAACACCCCACGGGAGAGGGGAAAGTCCATCCAAGTGGACAGAGGTCACCCTTCCCCGCAGCCTCCTGGTAAACAAAGAATTTTAACTTTTATAGCTGAAAGCCTTTTTAACAGAAAGGGTTTAGGCCATTGTTTTGTTTTGTGTTTTTTTTTTTAAGAAAACAACGGTGACGACCAGTCCTGGGGTATAGAGTCTAAACCACCAGCAGCCTGGCTATGTAGGAGAGACACGATGCCTGTCATCCTGGAGTTTTGCGTGTGTTTTTAATAAATCAGGTAAGGGGGAGAAAGAGGTAACCTGCTCTGAAAGGATTTGCGTTCACTATAGACAAAGGGGATGGGAGAAGTTAAAGTTGGGCCAGTGCTAGGATAGAAGCATAGTCCCATAGGGAAGCAATCTTTGCTCCTGTGGATTAGCTATGGGCCACAGATTGGAAAATTCAGGTGTAAATTAAAAGCAGAGGCTCTGGTTTCATGGCTCCTGGCTATTCTCTCTTTTGCATAATTTCAGAAATAGCCCCCTAGAAATAAATCTTAAATTGCAACAGATACACAGGAACATGAGCAGTCTTTTGTCAGAGCTGGTCCACAGCTATTAACAGGCCAACTATTCTGTTTCTCTCTCCTCTTCAGCTGCTGTCATTTTAATTTAGAACACCTTAGAATTCTTTTTTCTTGTCACCCCTCCCCATTCTCACCTTCTCCCCAACAGTCTGGAGAAGCTGACACAGGTGGAGGGTGATTTGCACACTATTTTGAATCCTGAGATTTCAAACCTAAAGGGGATCTCAGAGAAGAGACCAGCAGTTTCCAACGTGGGACCCAAGGTCAGGATGAACTGGCTGCCTGAGGGTCAGGGACACAATTGAAAATTCAGGTTTCCAAACCCAGCCTGTGGAGATTCTCATTCAGAAGACCCAAAAGCTGTACGTGTAAGAAGCTCTCCAGATCTCCTGACCACTGCACTGAGCCAGTCCTGTCTCCACAAGAAGGGCCTGCAGTGCTGAGGCCCAGGTCACTGAGCTTGGAGTGCACTGCAAGGCCAAGTTGAGATTCCTACCAGTAGGGTTTGACTATCAGCTCTTCCGCCCACTGGCTGGGGGACTTTGGGAGTCTCCTAACCCTTCTGACCCAGCAATTCCACTATTAGAAATTCCCATGAGGTCACAGGTTCCCAGCAGTATTTTTTTTGTAATAGTAAAGGACTGGAACCAACATAATTTTTCATCGAGAAGAGAATAGTTGTATTTATTATGGTACATCTACACCGTGGAACACTGAAGATTCTAAAAAGAAAACAGCAAATTGGCAGCTTTGCGTGTGCTGCTGGAGCAAGAGAGAAAAGCAAGGCGTGGTGCAAGGCCATCGTCTTTACCTCTATTCCCCACCTGTCCCCTCAGTGGCCGCTTTCCCTCCCTCAACCTAACATTCAACAGAAGGACCTTAGTCTGACGACTCCATCTCAGAAAAGTCTAAATCCACGCACTCCCATCCCTACTGCACCATCTCCCTATGGATCCCTGCAACAACCTCCCGGCCTCCGGAATGCATGCTACTTGGAGGATCTAACCACCCCACTCCCTCCACCAATAAATCCCGTCAGAGCTCACAATTGCTAACCCCATTTCTGCTCACCGTTAGCAGGGCCCAGGAAGTCATCCCTGACCCATGCTTCATTCTCCAGCCTCCTCACTTGCAATGTCCCATTCTCTTACCATGACATTTTAATCCTTAAAATGCACCATGCTTTCTCTCTTCCCGCAGACCTTCTGCTCCCTCCCTACATCCCTATGTCTAGTCACAGCCACACTCTTTATTTAATTAAGGTGTCACATTCTTCATGACTTTTCCTACACCTGAAGTCCAAGTGCCCCCATGTTATCCCCTTTGCCTCTCCCATCACAGCACGTTTCTTGAGGCACTCTGCTTGCCTGACTGCTTCTCCATACATTTCAGTGCCCCCGAAGCTCTGAAAGATGGGATCAGTTTCACCCCCAGAGCTCCAGGTCCCAGCATCACCACGAGGCAGATGCTCAACAAATATTTGTCTGGTGATAAATTACAGTACTTGCTACAATGTATTAAAATTATTTAACTCCATCGATGATAAACTCTGTATGACAGGTGCAGAGGATGAATTACACAGTATCTGCAACTTAGGGAAAAGTTCCTAGGGAACTTTAAAAATTTTTCAAATAAATATATGAAGGTTTTCTTCCTCTTTTTGTACATTCAACCACCCAAAGTTCTAACCACTGTGGGAGGGATGCAGAGCATCACACAACAGCAACCCAAATCCAGTGAAATAGAAATAGGTAAGATCCTCACGGAAGCCAAAGAGTTTCACTAATAATCAAATTCTCCATTAGAAAACAGAGCACTCTGAAAGTTAATTAATTTTCTTCAAGGTATGAGGTCTGGCAGGAAAAGTCCAGACATTGTTAATATAACGAGAATGATTTGTGTGACACTGGTGTGACTTGGCAGCCAAGGAGCGTATACTGGAATGCTCATGTGTGAACAATGATGACTTTACTGTACTAGTCAGTGGGGGTGGTAGATGCTGTTGACTGAGCATGTGTACTGTGTGGCTGTCTCATTCAAAATGACTGGGCGAGTAGAACAATGAACCTGCCTCAAATTTTGTGTTAAGCTTGAGCATTCCTCAGAGGAAACTGTTCAGATGATTTGGAAGGCTTTTGGAGATGTTTCAATGAGTGCAGCTCAAATAAAAATGAGGCACAAACACTTCAAAGATGGTCGAGAATCTGTTGAAAGTGATCCACATTCTGGAAGGCCTGCAGCAAGCAGAACACCTGAGAATGTTGAACGTGTATGGGCTGCAATCGACAAAGGTCAGTGACTGACTGTGCGAGAACTAGAAGCTGATCTGGGGATTCCAAATCTACTGTGTCCAAGATTTTGATGCAGGATCTTGACATGAAACCTGTCATAGCAAAATTCCTTTCATGGCTCCTGCTAGCAGAGTGGAAGGAACATCGTGCTGCAGTTGCTAATGACTTAATTCAAACAGCTACCAATGAACCCAATTTGATGCCCTGTGACTTCTGGCTTTCGCCAAAACTAAAATCACCTTTGAAACAGAAGAGATTTCAGACCACCAACAAGATTCAGAATAAAATGACAGGGCAGCTGATGGAGAGTGATTCCAACAAAGGATTTTGCAGAGTGTTTTTTTTTTTATTGACACATTTTATTGCAGCTTTTTAAACTTTTTAAAGTGTTTATTCTATTATAGTTGTCCCAATGGCAGAGTGTTTTGCACAGTGGAAGAGATGTTAGAACTGTGTGAGGTCCCAAGGTGCCTACTTGGAAGGGGACTGAGGTGTCATTGTCCCACATACAATCTTTCTTATATTTTGTATCTTCTTTAATAAATGTCCCTGTTTTTCATAGTACATGGCTGTATGCTATTTGGATGGACCTTGTACATCCTAAGCAAAATGTTATTTAAAGAAGGACCCTAGGAAACTTGTATGTCATTGATCAGTGTTGAAGACCAGCATTTCTCTAAACATATTTATGTTCCATTCAAGACTATAAGCAGCCCCTTCTTTCATTTGTTTCTTTTGGCCTCACTTTTATCGAGGTATAATTAACTTATACCATTGAAGGTATATAACATAATAATTTGATATATGCATATATAGCAAAATGATCACAACAATAAATAGAGTTAACATTCATAGCCTCACATACTATTTTTTTCTTGTGATAACTCCTCTTTTAGTGCACTTAACACAATTTGCAAAAGCATATTTAGCTAAGCCTTTATTTGTTGAATATCTAACTCTGCCACTGGTTTTTAAGCTACGGGGAAAAACAAACCCAGAACCCAGCAAAATGTCCTAACACTTAGTAGATGTTGGGTAAATACTTGTAGTCTGAATAAATGAATGCATGAATAAGTGAACACACAAAGAACAGAGCACAGGGGTTCATTGCCCCTCAGAAAAGTACTGAGCATTAATAAGAAAGTCACCATGAAACCACTCTGACAAAAGATAAGAAAAATGAAGAGTAAGGATGAGCCAAGGTCACTAATGAATCAGTTTTTTAAAAAAGAGAGAAACAACCCAAAATATGGAACCAAGGAAAGAGATGCTCTAACACACCACTGGCAGTTGAATTCAGAGCATTGTCACACCACTGAGCTGTGAATAAAATCCTGCTTACCTAAACAGTGTCAGCGACTGTATGCGCTGTTTGTGCTTCGCTTAGATGAGAGCACCGCCCAGGCTGCCCCATCAGCCTCCCTGTTCAAGTGCCCCAGTCAACTGCGGCCGTAATTAGGGAGTGCTGGAGAAAGGCTGTGGGGGAGAAATCAGCTTGCATGTTGTTCCTTCCATTGTGGCTGGCTCATTTGAATGATAATGTATTGCAGTCTGGGACTGTAACTTCGACGGTGTTGAATAATGAGGCAGCTCTAGACTCCGAGTACCTGAGCGACCTGTGACAAAACAGGAGCCACATCTTTGGGCAAGAAAAAGATGATCTCGTGGCAGGAGACAGATGCTGGGAAATGCCCCACTGCAGGCACCATCACTGGGAGCTTTGTGTATTTTATTCACAGTCATTTTTCCAGCTGAGAGACTTGAAGACTTCTGGCCAGGGGCATCCCAGGGTGATGAAACACTGGGCACCAAAGGAGATGCAGAACACCGCCCGCCGCCCCCCATCTTTGGGGAACTCTTAACCCCCACGGGCCTGTTATCCATGTTCATAAAGTCAGGGGGAAACTCATCTCCACTCAGGAGACAGAACCAAATGACAGCGGAAGGACTCTACCAGCCTGGGGTTACTTTTATTAGTATAGATGTGCCTTGTGAGACACCATGTGTGCAAACCCTGGCTCTGGAGGCCTGGAGCCCGGTGCTGGGAGCAGCGTGGGGGGTGGTGAGGAGCGCAGGGTCTGGCTCCAGACTGCCTGGGATGAAGTCTGGTCTGCCACTCACCAGCTGCAGGACAGATGTGTGCCTTGATTTCCCCATTTGTAAAATGGAAAGATGATAATAAGAGCATTTACCTCACATGTAAGGCTGCTGTGAGGTTAGTTGTATAAATTGGTGTAAAGCACTTAAAAGGGTACCTTATACATACTCGATGCCTGATATATAGTAGCTATTCTCAGTATTGCACTGTGCAAGCCAGGAGACGCTCAACCTCCCCATGGCAAAGCGTGACTTAATGGGATGGGTGTAGGTCCTGACGTCAGACTGTTCAGCTAGCTACTAGCTGTCTTACCCTGGGCAACTAACTAACCTCCTTGAGCCTCCGTGTTCTCACACAGAAGTGGAAATACCTGAGAGTAACTACTTCGTAGGGCTGCCCCGAGGGATGAATGACATGATACATGCATTTAAAGGAGTGCCTGGCACACAGAGCTTAGTCAGTAACTTTTGGATGGTGTTAGTATTATGCTGCTAGCATGCACATCACCACCACCACCACCATCACTACGAACCACTATAAGGAGCTTGGTCTTTAGGTAACAGGCAGTAGGATGTCAGGAAAGGTTCCTTTGAAGAGTTGTCTGTTCCAGGTCTGTGTGCTTGAAATCTCACCCTGGCAGCAAGTTAGAAAGTAGACTAGAGAGGGTAAATCTTGGTGGGACACCTGTTAGAAGGCTATGCAATGGTCAAGGAGGAGGATGGTAATTGCAAAATTATCCTTAAAAGCTCCTTAACCAGAACCAACTTATTTCTGTTTTTCTGCAATGTCATGTCTTTCCCTGGGGTACTGGTGAGCAAGGTCTAGTTTACTTGGGAAAAGTGACTAGGTAAGTGAAGGCCCATTTTCTTTTCCTTNAGCATGCACATCACCACTGCCATGACCATCACTACGAACCACTATAAGGAGCTTGGTCTTTAGGTAACAGGCAGTAGGATGTCAGGAAAGGTTCCTTTGAAGAGTCATCTGTTCCAGGTCTGTGTGCTTGAAATCTCACCCTGGCAGCAAGTTAGAAAGTAGACTAGAGAGGGTAAATCTTGGTGGGACACCTGTTAGAAGGCTATGCAATGGTCAAGGAGGAGGATGGTAATTGCAAAATTATCCTTAAAAGCTCCTTAACCAGAACCAACTTATTTCTGTTTTTCTGCAATGTCATGTCTTTCCCTGGGGTACTGGTGAGCAAGGTCTAGTTTACTTGGGAAAAGTGACTAGGTAAGTGAAGGCCCATTTTCTTCTCCTTCTCCTCCTTCTCCTCTTTCTCCCTCTCTCTCTCTCCCCCCCCCTTCTCACTCTCCCCACATAAATATACTGTTTAATTTGTCAACTCAAATTTGCAGCCCAACCCCTAATAATATATCACACTGAGACTTCTTAAACCCTTTCTGGAATGAGATGTGTTATTAATACACAGATAAATCTTGTGAGTGACTTGGAGTTGGGGGCGTGCGGGGGGCAGTGACAAGAGGTAAACATATTGTGAATCTGTGTCTAGACACCTACTTTGATAAAGACACCTCAGGTACCAACCCCTCCAGTCTCCAGGATTTGGAGCCTCGGAAACCGCACAGGAATCAGGGAGACGGCAGCCTCATCGTCTGCCCCCCACCCCCTCCATCAGGCCGACCATCATTTCTAAGTGCTCTCTCACCAGGGAGGTTTGGGCTCACCCACCCCCAGTGACGGGACACACCTTCCCTCATCTCCCCGGCTTGTCAGCGGAGCTAGGGATCCAGGAGTGGCAAAGCGCACAGAACTGGGGCCCGGACAGCGCTCATCATCCTGTCACCAGGACAAAGGGAGGAAATTCCTTTATGTCACCTTCCACAAGCGAGAGACAGCGACAATTTTCCCTGTAAACACTGCACTGACACTGTTATGATGTGTCTCAAGCACTTCTAATCAGTATGGAAGTGGAGAGGCTGCGGAAGCTCTTCAGCCTGAAAGACACCAGGCGGCTGGAACCATGGTCTCCTGTTGTCATTGAAATGACCTGCCTGTGGCACCCTCCACTTTCTGCACCCATCACATCGAACAAAGACATGTCTGGCCCTGTCCACCCCTGCCAAGTCCATTGACGATGTTCAGTTACTGCCCGTGAGCACCCAAAGTCAGGCATATTTAAGTTCAGTTACCAGGTGTTCACCTGTATGTACTCACTGCCCTCTCTGTATTCCCTCCCCTTCCAACAATAGAAAGGGGAAAAGGGTTTTCTTTCTTCAGTTTTGAGAAAAGAAAACTATGTACTTTCATTTTTCTAGTTTTGAAGGAGGAGAAGACTTTTCTATTGCTTCTCACCAACGGCAGCATGGGCTTGAGTTTCCAAAGCTTTGGTTGATTCCATCCAACTACAAAAGCAGTTCTTCGCTTAAAACTGTCTTGTTCTTGCCCCACAAATAGCTTATTAATTACAAATGCAAACACCGGCATAACCATGTGATCAAACTTATCGCCAATAATGACACAAACAGATCTCTCTGCTCCCGAATGTGGCGTATGCAAAAGGACAGAACGCCGTCGAACGATACTCCTGCCAGCAAGGCGTAACCTGGGTGATGCCGACAAATGCAAACGGCAAATTCTCCGGAACGACTGCGTCTGCTCTCCAGGAACATCGGTGTGTGAAAAACAAAGCCCAACTGAGAAACTGTTCCAGGTTGAAGGAGACTGCAGAGTGAACACTAGGTCATAGTATTGAATCTACACTAAGTTTCAAGAATTTGATGACTGTATTATGATTTTCTAAAAGAATGGCCTTGCTTTTAGGACATGCTAAAATGTTTGAGGGTATAGTCTGTAATTTAATCTCAAATGATTTAGCAAATAATAGTGTGTGTGTATGTGTGTGTGTGTGTGTGTGTGTGTGTGTGTGAGGGCATATACAGGGAGAGAAATAAAACCAATGTGGCAAAATATTAACAGCTGGTGGGTCCACCCAAAGGATAAATGGGTTACTGCTGCACTAGTCTTGCAATTTGTCAGTAGGTTTGAAATTTTCAAAATAACTGCCTCTGTGAGGGAAGAAAATCTGCTTATCAAATGAATATGGAATATCAAAGCAAATACAAAATGTCCTTCTGACATTAGAAGTAGGAAGAAAAACACTTCTTAAACAGAACACTGAACACACTAACCATAAAAGGAATGTTGATCAATTATTTTACACTGTAAGAAGAATTTTTTTTATCAAATGAAACTTCAAAAAGTCAAAATTCAGAGAAGAGATTTGCAGCATACAAAAACCTATCATGTCTTGGTGTCCAGAATATATAAGGAAGGCTTTTTATAGTAAGCCATGAGAAAATTGAGCAAAATATATAAAATATTTTAGAATGAAAGAAACACATGGCTTATAAATTTAAGAAAGGTGCTCAGGCTTAATAGTGATCAGGGAAATGGAAATTAAGACCACAATTACACTTAATTTATACTTTGATTGGCAAAACAAGAAGTTACCAGTACATGGTGGAAAAAATTTAGATCAACAAAACTCTTATCTCCTGCTAAATGTGAGTAACACTTGGTACAGTTACTTGGGAAAACAGTTTGGCATTGTTTTCATTAGCTGTTCACTCAATTCACTGAACTTTCTTCTTTGCTACATAGACTTCATTTCCCAGCCTCCTCTGCACTTAGGTGTGGTCATGTGACTGAATGCTGGACAATGGAATGTAAGCACAAAGGATTCTATACGACTGTCCTGACTCCCTAGTAACACTTCCTTTGTGATCCTTCAGTCTTTCACTCCTCCATCTGCTAGCTGTTTCTCCTCTCCCCCTGACTGCCTCATTCTCGAGATGGAGAGCTCCCATCATCCTGGATTCCTGAATGACTGGGTGGAGAGGAGCACCAGGCCTCACCCAAGCCCCGCCCCACCCCCCACCCCCAATAGACTCTACATGAGTAAGAGTCCTTCTATCATGTAAAGCTCCTGAGATTTCACTTGTTTGTTTTCTGTGATGACAGCTAGTGTTACTTTTTAAATAAAAGCTTTAAGTTGCACATCTGCCTACACTACAACCCAGGAATTCGGTTCTGGAGGCCAATTTTCCGAGTTTGCTAAGAGGTGTAGAGTCCACAGGGTCGGACTCTTGGCAAAAAGAGCTTCTTTCAGAATTTCCTTTCTTTTATTGCCTTCCCATAGAGGATTATAGATAGCTGAAGTTTGTGAGTTGGATTACTTCCATCTATAAAATAACAACTATAAAGTCTTCTCACCCTAATCAGAAAAAGCATACTTTTGTCCCTCTGTATTCATCAATATGTCATATTTAACAGTTACAATTATTGACAGGTATATAAAACGTTTGGTGACAGAGAGAATAGCTTCCTATAAAGTGTTGATTCTTTTTTATTGATAATAAGTTTGCGTTCTTAGCCCTACCAAGAGAATACAGACCACTAACAAGAGATCAAATCCATTTATACAGCTTTCTACAATCGTTCCTTTTACTCTGGGGCTCTGTTCTGGGTCCTGTCTTTTAAATTTCAGCATCCCTGGGAGCTTGGAGCCTTAAAGCAGGTTCATATTACTTCTGTAATGAGGAAAGTATAATTCTAATAGCATCATTTACTATACGCTTTCATTTTTCTCCAAGACCAACTGTGCTACTGTGTGCCTATGACTTGAATCTTTAAAATAGAAAGATTGTAACTGTAGAGAAATAGTAACGAAAGAATCTGTCTATATATAGCACCAGGCTGGTGCCATGCCCAGTAATAACAATAATGTATTAATAATAACTATAACTATAATTGCTACTGTTATTTAATGCCTACTATGCACCAGGCATTTCAGCAAGGCCACAATTTCCAGCTGTGCCCTGCACAAAGGTGAATGGCTGAGAAACACATGGGAGCTGAAATCTACTTGGCAAACTCTTTGTCCTTGGGCAAGGCTGCACCGTCCTGAAGCAAGAGGTGTCTTTTTGTTTTTTGTTTTTTTTTAAGATTTTATTTATTTTATTTATTTATTTATCTTTAGAGGAGAAGGAGAGGGAGAGGAACATCAATGTATGGTTGCCTTTCGTGCATCCCCTGCTGGGAGTTGGCCTGTAGGGAACCGGCCTGCAACCCAGGCATGTGCTCTGACTGGGAATCGAACTGCCATCAAGAGGTGTCTTTTTGTAATGTGCTGTTGCATGTGCTAGGAGAAATGCCCCCTACAAAGTGTTGCTGATCCCTGGGACACCGGTGCATTCCACAACAAGTCTCAAAGCTCCATTCGGTTTTTGTTCTCTCACACCCATTGCCTTTCTCCAGAAAGAGAATCTACAAATTGAATTGTTTGTTTTTTATTCTAAGGGAGCCTCTCAATAGAAGTGATTCTCCCATTCATTTCACAAGTACAGGTTTACTTCCTCTGCACAAGACAAACTTCGATAGTCTGCAGACAGTGAGGGCGAGGCCTGCTTGCTTATGGTCATATCCAGGAGCTGGTGTTTTTCACAGCAAGGACAAGCTGCTGTCTGAGTTACCCTGAAGGGGATGGCAGTTCAAGAGAGAGAGAAATGTTAGCTCTGAGATGCTCGAGGGACATTTGAGGGAAGCCTGGGAGGATGAGAAAATCAGAGATACAGAGACAGCGATGGAATTCTAGGCAGAGGTGAGGCAGCTGCGGTGAGACAGCGCCTCTGTTGCCCGGGTTCTGGCAGGAGCCTCCTGGCCTCTTTCTTTCCAGCCCAGGCACTGTGTCCTGTCTCATACACCCAGCAACACTCGAAGCTCGGATGGACCTGCCCCCCAGTCCCCTTCCTTGTACCCACACTGGTCAGTTGAGGCTGGTGAGAGAAAAGTCCCACAGTGGTGCTGGTGGCGGTCCCACTCCAGGGCCCACCCAGCTCGGGACTCTCGGCGGCACCCCACCCCCACCCCATTTCCCAGGGGGGCTCTTTGCTTCCCATTCTCCTGACTGCTAAGTCAAGATCACAGGCTCCCTCATGCTCACTTCCAGTGCCTTCCTTCACTCCAGAAAGGTGAGAGGCAGGGCCCCATCAGCCATCAGCAACTCACTGCTACCCAGGGGTGTCCCAGGTGTCCCTCCTCCACACTTTTGGCAGAGGGGAGACTGGACGCCGCCTCTATTCATTGCTCCAGACTTCATCTCCTCCAGAAGCGTTACTGGCACACCATCTCCTCTTGCCTCTCTCCCAACCTCTCCTCTCACTTTCCTACGCGGCTGGCACTGCTGTGGGGCTTTGGGGACAGGGGTGAACAGAGCAAACGGCAGCATGTGCCTCGCTTGCCTTCTGCTGCCCCTGCCTCCTCAGCACCAAGCAGAGCCCAGGCTGCACCCGAGTGTTGCAGGTTGCATGCTCCATTTTGCTTGCAGCCTCTCAACCTTTGCCCCCGTGCTCTCCTGGCCCAGAATGTCCTTCCCTCTCCTTCCCTCCCCTGCCTTACCTTCCATGGCCCAACCACCTCCCACCCAGACTACCCAGATCTGGGCCCCTCCCATAGGCTCTGATCTGTCCTGTATCTCACAGCTATCACCTGCTGTGAGAAACCCAGGCTCGATTTTCTGTCTCCCTAACCAGATTGCAAGGTCACTGCAGCCCCACACTGTGGCTCCCAGGTCCTTGTGACTGTGGCCCCCAACAAGAAGCATTGCCTCTCTCCATGTGTTCGTCAAAGCCCTGCAGGCTTAAACACTATAACTATGCTAATAGTTCCCACATGTCACTGTGAGCCTGGCCCTGTTCAAAGCATAGTCCTATCTGCACTGTGTTGGTTAACACTCTCAATAATCATTCCAGATAAGGACTACGGTAATCTCCTCTCTTACGGGAGGAGAACCTGAGGTTTCAAGAAACTTAACAACTCACTCGCATCGCACCGCTGGAAACAAGTAAAGCCTGAATTCCGGCCTCAGTGTCTACGAGCACCAGGTTGTAACCCGCACTCACTACACATCTGGACCTCTCCACACATCACCATACATAATGTTTTCTAGACAAGTGATTAGTAAAGGAAGGGAACTAACACTTGAAGGCTTACTATGTGCCAGCACTGCCAATAAATCCTCTTATTTATTTTCTATACCCACTCTGTACCACATGCCTATTTGATATTACTGTGCAGTAATTTGACTGATAAGCTCAGAGAAGTTCAGAAATTCACCCAAGGTCACACAGCAAATAAATGGGATAGCAATTAAATCTTGGCTCCCTGATTACAAAGGTCTCTCTTCAGCACATGAAGCAATGCTCCCTGGCAGCACCACCTCCCCACCCAGGCTTCTCAGCAGGGAAGTACCCTCTGAGGATATGTGGGCTGGGAGGGTGGATTTGCCCAATTTCTGCAAGGTAATCAACTCCTTTCTAACTTCCTTTCACAGGGGAAAAAGGAGGCGAAAGCTGGCCTAATTCTTTTCCTTTTCACGTGTAAAGGCTTTTGTTTTGCTTTGCTTTGCTTTCTGCACTTCTAAATCTTCTTGCTTTAAATACCAAAATTGGTACTGGACCTCACTGTGTTTTTAACACAAACGTCTGGTGTTCTAAACTCACGCAGCAGTGTCTCTGTCTCTGGGAGGCATTCTTCCGCCTGCAAACGCCCTAATCACTGTCTTCTAACACTGGGCTGACAGAGGACCGCGGGCCTCCCCACGCCTCATGCCATCTTAGAAAGAAGCAAGCCAAGGATGTTTACCAGATAGAGACGGTTTAGGTATGCAAGGCAGAGAAGCCAGGGACTGACACACATGCTTTCTCCCTGCTCCCCAGAGGGGCAGGGTAGGGTGGGAGCCATGATCACGGGCTCCTAAGGACATCAGACTGATCACAGAAAATAAACTGTGTTTTCTTTGCAGGGGACAAGTTGCCGAGCATCCCCCAAGCCTCTGCCTTGGTTCAAGGTTAACAAGTGCAGGATGAACTTGCCTGGGTGTGGGTTTGCTTCCCCACACCCCAAATACGCCCACTGCCGCTTTCACCTCCTCTCAACCCAATTCTGAGGGGCGTTCCACCCACTGGACCGAGAGGCCTAGCTCTACCGGGGACTTGGCAGAATTCCTGTGCTCCAGGAAGTGAATAGTTTTCCGCATTCCCACAGATGTCTTGAGAAATGCAGGGGTGTGCTTGTTAAAGCAGATCCAGGGGTGATACTCACAAGTCCTGTCCCACACAAGTGGGGGCTTCCGGTGGCCAGGGGGGAGCCAGCCTGGACAGACTGAAGTCTGCAGCTGGGGAGGGGAGGGGAGGGGAGGCTGCGCCCAACAGCTGGAAGCAGGCGGGTAGACCTGGGGGTCCGCAGAGCCAGGGACTCAGTCTTTCCCATCTTCAGCAAACATCAAAAATACCTGGAGTGCTACTTAATAACAGATGCCTGGACCCCATGCCCAGAGATTCTGACTCAGCAGGTCTAGAGCACAGCCCATGAGTTTGCATTTCTAGCAAGTTCCCAGGGATGCCACTGTCTTGGCTGGCCTGTGCTGCCTGTGATGAAGGGCACTGCCTCACTGCTACCCTGTCTGTCAGCCTAGAACTGCAGCAACTGCAGGGGACTGAAGCAGTCCAAAGGCTGCCTCCGGCAGTTGCACAGTTACGCACTGTCCAAAGGCGCTGGATGAGGGGAGGGGGTACATGCCAACTGAGCTCATGCTCACTGGCCAAGCCACATGCCCTATGTCCAGAGAAAGCTCCTTTTTCTAATTCATCTACCCAAAGGAAGTGCCTTTTCCTAATTTGCACAAAACACACTCAGGCCGCCATAACCCTGAACAAACAAAAAGCATCCTTTATACGCTGGTACACATAGCTGGACGTCAAATGAATACCCACTCTGAGACCTCCTGAGAGGGTCACAGGTCACTGGTGATCCTGGTGTTCAGTGATGGGGAAGGGGTTGGCTTCCCCACCCCGAGGTCTTGCCCCACATTGAAGTTGTTCATCACATTTAGGACCAGTCATTTCCACGGCCTTCGGGATGATCAAAGCATGTGGTTCTGTCACTTCCTGCACAACCTCAGACCACGAGACAGGAAACTGCCGCCGCAGAAGGAATGTTCTACAGCCAATTTCGTCATGCCCACCGCATAAACGCCTGCCACAGTGGGCTAGGCGCTTAGAGACGTGCTCTCCTGCAGCTTCCCCCAACCAACTGGCCTGCATGGCCAGTGCTCCGTCCTCTCTGTAAGACCTTCCTCTGCCACCCACAGCAGGCTGAACCCCTCCAGAATACCGTACCACCCTCTTCCAGTTGAGGCGTGTGCCAGCCAGGAGCCAGCTCCGCGTGTTCCCAAACCTACAGGGGCCAGCTGCCAGTTCCACTGTGATCCAGTCACTTAACGGACTAGCCTAAGACTGGTGAAATGCAAAACAGAAGAGAACTTTCGTTTCTGTGAAAATGAACTTGACTGCTTTGCAAAAGCTCAATGAGGGCAAGTTTCCAAAAAAGATTGCTGTCAAGTGAGCAATGGAGGAGACCCATATAAAAGACCAAGGAGGGGCACATGAACATCGCAAAGAATGCTGTCATTGGGTTGCTTACCAAGTGTTACGGGTTCCCCTCCAAAGACACTGAAGTCGGAATCATAGACAAGGCATTGTGGGACTGGCCTGCTGGAGAAAGATGAGGAAAATCTGGAATCAGCAAAGCCCACACCTGAAAACAAGCCTTTAGCCCTAAATCAAAAGAGTGGAGAATGAGTGTAAGGTCACACATTTTAAGTAAAAATACATTCAAGTTAGTATCAGTAAACAGCATTGGGAACAGCTAAATCAGGGTGCCTGGGTCACTCTGCCCCCTTCCAGATAGGAGACCTCAGACGAGTAATTGCTCTGAGCCTCCAGACCCTCCTGTAACTGGGAAGAAAACCCTGTGTAGGGAGAAGCGCCATGCAGGAGTATCGGCAGCTCTTCTTGTGATGGCAACCAGCACCCATTTGCCACCCCTATTTAGTGGTGGGTCTCCCATTTCTTTGTGGGGAACCCTTCCCGTTCTCACCCTCAGCCTGGCAGCTTCCCAGGCAGAACACCAGACTCAGGATGGGGATCTGTACACACCACCTACCTGGCCACCAGGTTGCTTCAAGAATGGCACATGGCTCAAGTGTGGGCATTTGAGACTAGTCAGACTCAGCTCTCTCCAGGATTTTAAGTTATCAGGGAACTGACCTCTCTCCCCCCTGGCAGGGTATTGTGATGATGTGAGCCTGAGGGCAGCTAGAAAAATTAGAAGACAGCTGGAAGTAGGCAAGGAGATGTGGGGGGTCGGCAGCAGTCAGGGACACCATCTTTCTCATCTTTGGCAAGCATCAGAAACACCTGGAGGGCTAGTTAAAAATAGATGCCTGGACCCTACCCCCAGAGACAGATGCAAGAGCAGAGTTGGGGGACAGACCTTATCTGAACCCTGAATCAAGCCAACCCTGAAGCCAGACTTCCAATCACATGAGCTAATACATTCCTTTCCCGCTTGGTTCATTTCCTCCAGAAACAGACCCTAAGACAAAGACTCACCTGCAAGTCATTTATGTGGAAGCTGATTGTAGGCAACAGGGGAAGGTAGTGGGAGAGAGAAGCAGGGAAGGGATGAAAGCCAGTGCATGGGACATTATGTGGCCATTTTCACTGTGGGCAGCAGGGGCATCCCATGGAGCAGCTCTGGGCAACAGTGCAAAACACACCTCCTCAGAGTTATCCCAGCAAGGGCAAAAGAACAGGGTAAATGTATCCTCCAGGTCCCATCTGTCACTGGTTGAGGGCTGTCCTGGGATAGCAGCAAAAAGCCTTGCCTCCTTGGCACTGCTGGCCTGACCTGAGCACAGGCAGAGTGGACCTCTGCTTGCAGAAGAGGTCCGCTGACCGAGTTACAGGGGCTGGCAGCTGCCAGCTGGGCTGGGTTCATGAAAATGGTGGGCTAAGAGGATGTACGCAGGTGTCGTTGGTGTCCACTATAGGTGGACTCTCCGTTACTTGCTAAAGAAAGACCTCATTGATACTCTAAGGTACTTAGCGCCATGCTCGGGATGTGACGAGTACTCAAAAATGACAGCCATCACCAGAATTATTATTGTGACTAACCAGTAATGGGCTTTATGAAGACCCAGCTTGCTATACAGTTACAGGTATTTGTAACCTAAGAGCTCTGTAGATAGAAGGAAAGAAGTATGTCTCAGAGGTGCCTCCCAACCTCTCAGGCAGAGTTATGGGCTCCGGGAGTGCCATCCATTGCTAGGCACCGCTGCAGCAAGGGCATCTAAAACCCTCGGCCAGCCCTCAGCACAAACAGTCCCTGCAAGTCACTTGTCACTGGGCTTGCGAAGTAAGCACGAAGATGGGGAAGCTGTCCGGGGAGGGCCTGGGTGTAAACGTTGAGAAGATGTGAACAAAAGAGACTTTTTCCCCGTCTCAGTTGCAGTTCCTGTCTTCCTCCTTGAAGCTGGGTGAAGAAACTGATAGAATGTCGAAGATTATGGCTCATTAGTAATTAATTGATTGGGAAAAATACTTCAATATTTCAAGGGTTTGGCCCAAGAGGTTTTACTACAATAGTCCAAACATCTGTCAGGAAGAAAGACTCAGTCTGTCTTATCAGGGTCACATCCCATTGACCTGTTTGGGTCATGAGGTAGGTTTGGGACCTGGAGCCAGAGGGGCAGCGTGGGTTAGGGCAGCCCCCGCCTCGCCCGCCATTCCTGAGCTTGGCAGAGAGACTGCCCTCTGCCTGCGTCCCAGCTGCTCCTGGGTCCCAGGGCCGGAGGGGCTAGCACTCTGGGAAGCACTTTATGCCTTGTGACATTGGAACTTTTGTTGTCCTCACTTCACAGATGAAGCCACTGGGGCCCTAAAAGGGCACACGGTTGGTAAATAACAAAGCTGAGACTAGACCCTGAGCATTCTGGTTCCAGCAGCCACAGAGCAATCTGTTTTAGAATATCACACTTTGAACACACAGTTCATACAAGCCTGGGTTAGGGACAAGCCTCCTCCACCCAGCAGGAGGTCAGAGGTGTCTTCTCGCAGTCTCCTCCACCCACTCACACACGATGCCACACGGAACCTGAACCGGGTCCATCACGACCCCTGTTGGCTTACTGTTTGTGTCTTTTGCAGTGTCTTTTCTGTCCGGGACGTTCTTCGGGGAGCTGACCGAGGACCTGTCCCACCAGCCCCACATACGAGGGCAGGGGCTATTCTGTCAGCCTCGTGCATTGTGTACGCTGCAGAAAAGCTCTACGCCTCAGTTTTGAAGAATCAAGACAAAACTTTTGGAAGGAGGCCAGGGAGGGAGAGAGGGCTAACGCAGGGACTTTAAAAGTGGCTCTGAGTGTATGTAGAATCGCCTGGCATGAACCAGTGGCGACTGTACTCAGTGACATGGGAAAAATGACTATACTTTCGAGCCTCATTTTCTTTCCGTCTGTAAATGCCGACCATAGTGCCCATTGGACGAGATTGTCACAAGATTTCGACCTTGTGAAAACGTCCAGGCAAGACTGTGCAAGTTCGGGCACACAGTGGGCTTCCCATAGGTGCTCATCCCCGCCTGCCTTCTTGGTAGAGCTAATCATCCTCCAATTCCAGACTCACGGAGAGGGTTCTGCTGATGTCCTGGGAAGAAGAGCCCCAGTGGGAGTAGGTGCTGCTGAGGAGGAAAACCCGGCTTAGCGTCTGTACATCGTGCGCGGGTGACTTACCTCAGGCTTCCTGCCAGTCACAGCTGTGACCCTGCGTGGGTGACTTACCTCAGGCTTCCTGCCAGTCACGGCTGTGACCCTGCAGCAGCTGCTTGTTTGGCCAGGGGAGAGGGGGAGGGGAAAGGGTTCTTAGCTCGGGTCCCCGTGTCCTCAGCCCACACATGCACCTCCTGGGACTGCATTTGGACTGAACGTGAACCCTGCAGTTTGTGAATTTGTTTGCTTTGGGCAAATAATGACTTCCTGTTTCTTAGAAGACAGAGCAAAGCTTCCCAAGGTTTCTTTGCCAGGCAGCAGTTCTTACCAGATGACAAGAATGCTTGTGGGGTGAACAGAGCTGAGACAGGAGGGTGAGGCGTGCCCACTAAGCAGCCCCAAGAAGTAGACTTCAGGTTTGAGAAGTAGACATGACCTTTCAGCGTCCCCAAGCTTTCACATTTTAATGGAATCCCAAGAGCAGTTTCTAAGACTCCAGGGTCCTAGGCCACACACACTGCATCTCTACTATGACATTCTCACTGGACCCCTGGAGTTGGCACAACTCCCCCTGCCTCCTGCGCCACTCGGTGGCTCTTCCTACCCACTGGGCAGAGTTCCTCTCTCTCCCCAGGAGCATGCCAATTTCACTCTCCAACCCCCACCTATTGTCCTACCTTTCTATCCTTCTCAAATGATTAGTTCATACCTCACTTCTTACAAGAAGTCCTCCCAGATTGTTTGTCCAATCAATAAAGTCCTGCTCAATGAAGTTAGTCTCATTTCCACACCTCCAAATTATAAATTTTCTGAAGGCAAGGAGTTAAAAAATAGCTGATGTGTGCTAACAGCTTTATAAGGTGGACTTCATTTAAACCTTCACACCTATTGTGAAGTAGGCACTTTCATTATCCCCACTTTAGAAATGGGGAAATGAAGGCCCAGGATACATAACCCACATACCCAAGATCACAGAGTTAGTGGCAGAATTTGGCAATGCCTCAGCTCTGATTCTATTACCTGTTCTTAAAAGCACTGAGGGATGTTGCCTCCTAGACAAATGTTTGTCAACTGATTGCTGATCAGACCAACGGTTCTCAAAGGGTGGTGCCCAGGCCAGCAGCACCAGCAGCATTTGGGGGCTCGTTAGAAATGCAAATTATTGGTCTTTACCCCAGTATTACTGAATCAGAAAGTTCAGGGTTGGGGCCTAGAAATCTGTATTTTTAAAAGTCCTACAGGTTCTTCCAATGTTTGCTGATGTTTTAGACAATCTGACTAGACCAACAATTGGCAAACCTTTTCTGGGAAGAACTAGATAGTAGAGATTTTAAATGTTACAGGCCCAGAGCTAGAACTGAGGTAATTTAACATAGCTACCTCCATAACAAGAGAGAAAACAAATTTCCAGAAAGTTTTTAATTGATAAAATTCAAAATAGGTAATAACTGTTAGGTTTTTTTATAATACAGAACTAATAATGAGAAAAATAAAATTTATTTTGGAAGAGTTGACATTTTCCTTACTTGGGGTTCCAAGTTAGTCTTCCCTACTATCAAGTCAACTGCAAATAGTTGTTTGGAAAGACCATTCTTAGCTCCCTGTACAGAGCAGGCAGTGGACTGGACTTGGCCTGCAGACTGCAGTAAGGCCATCCTCGGACCAGACCACCCCAGCTGAATCAGTAACTGTGGGTGCGCTTGGGTCAGCTCTTGCCTCAACTGAGCAGTCACTATGAACAACCAGTCTGATGCTTCCACACCCCAACCCCACTCTTCCACCCCCCAAAACAGTTGCTCAACTGAATTGACAGATTTGACCAGGCATTTTGGCATTCTGTAACTCTCCGAGAGGCTGCGATAAGCCAGGCAGGCCTCCCCTCACATAGCTCCCTGATAGGGACAACAGCTGCCCAGCCAGGTGGCCGAGCAGCTGCAGGAGGCCCTCAGCCCTGCTCCTGCTGCCACCTGTGGCTTCCCTCCCTACCTCTCAGCTGGCCCCTCCCGCACTTCCCTGAGGCAGACATCCCTGAGGCTTGCTCCAGGGAAGGTGGATGAGCAGAGAGGACAGAAACAGACACTTTGGCCCCATTTTTATCCTTGGCCCGGCTTTCTCAGCACCTGTCTGAACTCATGGCAAAATGGGAGACTAGGGAGCTGAGACCTAGGAGTAGCAAGAAATGGAAACCTTTGCCCGTCCCTTAAAGAGGTAGCTGGAAGTAACAAGTGGCTGATATACTTGGTTGAATGGTGTCCTCCAAAACAATACATTCAAGTCCTAACCCCCAGTACCTGTGAATGTGACCATATTTAGAAATAGCTCTTTGCAGATATAACCAAGTCAAGATGAGGCCATACTGGCTTTGGATGGACCTTCTAAGAAGAAGGAAACTTGGGCGTGGAGACACACAAGGACACAGAGAACACCATGTGAGGATGAAGACAGATACTAGAATGATGCCTCTACAAGCCAAGAGACACCAAAGATTAGGGGCCACTTCTAGCAGCTGGCAGGGCAGCCCCTCCCTCAGAGCCTCCAAACAGAACCAGCCACGCCAGCACCTTGCTTTTGGATGTCCAGCCACCAGGACTGTGAGAAAATGGGTTTCTGTTGTCCAGAGCCAAGCAACCCCAGGAAGCCAACACAGCTGAGGAGGTGGGAAACACAGTGAGGTGCGCCAGTGTGATGAGGAGAGGAAGACCATTAAACTGTCCAAAATTGCTAGCATCTGAGACCCCGCTTATGATATAAAGTCAAAGAAGCAGATTTCAAGACCAATTATGCAATTTTAACACTTACGTTTATATACACATGTAGATAAAAGGTTGGATGAAAATGTAACACAGGGTTTACACTATTTATCTCTGGGTGGAATAAGAAACATAGGGTCTTCAAATCAGGAAAAGCGGTAATCAGAAAACATAAATTATTAAATAGAAGTAATAACCCATGTTTACTCTGAAGAAAATTAGCAAGAAGTATGCCTGCAGATTAGGTTGCTGAGAGAGATGCCTGGCAATGAAGCTCGTGTCATTGCTCTCGTGTGAGAGCAGTAGAAACGAAGCCAGACACCAAAGCCGCCTCTCAGCCCGGGCCGCACCTTAGAATCTTCAGGAAGGTTTCCGGACAAACCAGTGCCCCGGTCCCACCCCAGACTAACTGAATAAACCAAAAGAGGTCACCTAGGGCAGTGTGAAATGGACATTTTATTTTAATCAGTCTGTTTGAAGAAAATTCTACATGAGAAAACCTGATTTTGGCTTCACTGAGTGAGTTGAGAAGATAAAATTAATAAGTAACATGTTAAGCATTTACTCCCTGGCTGACACAATTCTAAATTATTTACATCAACTCCCTTAAACATTATAATATCATTGTCATGGCCATGATCATGCCCATTTTAGAGATGAGAGAACTGAGGCTGAATGGTGTTCAGTACCATGGTCAGGGTCACACAGCGGCAGATGTACAACCCAAAATAAGGAACCCGAACTCTTCGTCACCGCACTAGACCCGTCTACGAAGTTGGAGACATGCTTGTCCAAGCTGGGAACTTAGGAAGGAAGGCTGTGGTCACTCAAGTCCAGATTGTTTTCGGAGCCCTGCTTCCCCCTGCATTACACAGTCTGGTCAACCCCTCGGGGCTCAGTGAACCTCGGCGCACACCCCGACTGGGTCCTGTGTGTGCGAGGATTTAAAACTCAGTCAATTAGGCACCTGGGGAAGCAGCCCTACTTTCAGAACTGAAGATGATGGGCTTCTAGCCTTGGAGGTCTTTGCTAAAATGCACAGAAACCATTGTTTGTGCTGAATCACCAGAGACATTTCTCAGTCATCTCTCGACAGCGAACCGGGGGCCCCTCAGGAGAAACCTGTTCACTTTCACCATGTGGACCCAAAGTCTGCCAGCATCACCTCACCCCTGGCTTCTGCTTCCCTCTCCTACCTGCATTTCCCTGCTATCCTAATTTCCTCATCCATTCACTGCCCATCTCTTTGGCCTCTATGCACCGGCTCTATTTCTATGCATCACTTAAGTCAGTGGCTTTCAAACCATGGCTGCACTTCAGGATCACGGGGAGGCAGGGGGGGGGGGGGGGGGTTAAAAATCCTGATGTCCAGGCCCTTCTCCAGACCAAAGGCATTAGAACCTGAGAGTGGAACCCGGTACTGGTTTTTCATCAGATGATGAGCAGCTAAATGAGCTCCCAGACACTTCCTGGAAAAATATGAGGCCATAAATAAATAATAACACAGCCCCAGACCATTTCAAGTTTCAAGTAGATACATTCCAATCATACAAGCATGGGTCTTTTTTTTTCAACTTTTCCCCCCACCCTGTGACCTCAAAGCCCTTGTGTTAATAGGGGCAGCCNAACCATGGCTGCACTTCAGGATCACGGGGAGGCAGGGGGGGGGGGGAGGGTTAAAAATCCTGATGTCCAGGCCCTTCTCCAGACCAAAGGCATTAGAACCTGAGAGTGGAACCCGGCACTGGTTTTTCATCAGATGATGAGCAGCTAAATGAGCTCCCAGACACTTCCTGGAAAAATATGAGGCCATAAATAAATAATAACACAACCCCAGACCATTTCAAGTTTCAAGTAGATACATTCCAATCATACAAGCATGGGTCTTTTTTTTTCAACTTTTCCCCCCACCCTGTGACCTCAAAGCCCTTGTGTTAATAGGGGCAGCCGCAGAATTCTTCTTCTTTTGTCTGTTTCTTTGGATGCCTCCTCCTCTGTTCCCAACCCAAGCAAGCCACCTGCCTTTTCTCATCCAAACATCTCTTCCCACCTCTGTGTTCAGGGACCCCCACCCCCACTGTGTTCCGGCATCTGTGCCTCCACCAAGGACTTGAAGAACAAACCCCAAAACCACAGCAAACCATTCTTCTGTAATTTGCTGAGCTGCCATCCTAGAAAGAGACTAAATATTCCCCTTTTTTGTTGTTTACATGAACTTTAAAACAAACAAAAGCTGTGGTTTTGTTTTCCAGAAGCAATTTAGTAAACTAGTTTAACGCAGAAGCAAAGACAATATACTCATAAAACTATGGGATGCAAAAAAATAATTCTCCAGGGGCACCTAACATGCTCACTTTGAGTGTATCGGATCACACATGCGTGAATAAACCGAGTGGGGATGAAGAGCGGCAAGCAGCCGTCATAGGCATCAGAAGGGCTGGTCTTTGAAAGGCACGTAGCAGGCAGCCCCAGAAGACAGAAGCACAAATATTATCTGAAGAGTCAGGGAAACAATATAGTGCAAAACTTTTTCTAAATGTTAACTGCCATCTACCCCTATTGGAAACCTTTGCCATCCTTCACGCCCTGACCTTGTCTCTACTACTTCCTGCTCCTGGGACTGTGGCTCAGAAGTCCAAGGAGAAATGGAGATGGAAAGGGTGTCCTCAGGGTCAGAAGACCCACTGCTCTGCTCTTCCAAAGGGTCGGCGGGTGGGCTGTAGCTGGGGATCAGACCCCAGACCTGTCTCATCCCTGGCTGAGCTGTGGACTACAAAGTGACTCCCTCCGGGTCTCTGGTCTTTGCTTCCCACTCGGTAAGATGTAGAATCCTCTAAGACCTCCTCCACGCCTGGTATTTAAGGTGCAGGCTCTCGGACCTCAGTCGGGTAGCTGGCTCTCAGGATCCTGGGAGGACTCAACTCAGTATTTGAGGAAGAGCTGCCCACATTTTGTACCTGAGACCTAGAATGGCTGACCTCTGGCTTGCATGAAAGGATCGCTTTGCCTTGAGTAGGGTCGTGGGGAACCATTGCAACAAAAGAAACCCAGCCAAGAGAGCCATTAGCTCAACCAGAGAGTTCTACAATTTCCAAATGACCATGAAGTCATGAGGTGTTGGGCTTAAAGAATGAGCTTAAACATATATATGCTCACACATATATAATTTTTATTATAAGAATAGTAGATTTAGAGTCAGCAAACCTATGTTCTAATTCAATTCAGTTATGGCACTCACTTATTAGATATGAGAAGCAAGTTTGTGTAAAAAATGACAAGTGAGATTCATAATGCTTACTGTAGGAGACTAAAGATAGCCCCAGATTCTCTGCTACTTCTCCCACCGAGACGTGCGGTCTAATTTCTCTCCCCTTGAATCTGAGTCAGTCTCAGAGGCCCACTGACCAATAGGATGCAAAGGAGATGACACTATCTGTGGAGGCCGCATCCTATGCAGCCTTGGCCTTCCATTATGGTCTCTTGGAGCTCTTGCTTTGGGGTTGCTTCCTCTTGGGACCTAGCTGCCATATTCTTCTGAGAAGCCCAAGCCACATGGAGAGGCATGTGGGCAGCTAACCTTGACCCATCCAACAGTCAGCATTGACTTCCAGCCATGTGAATGGGCCACTTTGGATGTACAGGCACTAAGTTTGACAGAGTTGGAGACGCAGCAATAGATTATTGGAACACCTATTGAAGATGAATGACTACTATGACAGACCAACTGTCAAGAATATAGAAAAGCACATTGTAAATCATAAAGTGTCCCACAGACGAAAAGGGTCATTGTTAATGCCATGAGTTCCTCCCCCACCCTTCCTGTCCTGTCCCCAAGAGCAGCTCGGAACCCTGGTTGCCGCCCCCAGCAATTTTCTGCCTTGGCTCTGCGCCTGCCTCCCAGATCGTCCAGCTCAGCTTTTAAGAAAGGCTGAAATCAGACTGAGGAACCCCTGGGGCTGCTCCCCTGAAGTTCCTGACCTACATGCCTGCACTCATTCTTATATCCCTGGGTTTCCCAGGGCCTAACTACAGCTGGACATGGGACTGCAGGCTCCTCTGTCCACTCATGCTTGCAGAACTATTTCCGAAGTTAATGTGCCTCCAGCTAGAACCCGAGCACATCCCTCCTATGGACAAGTACTCACTGCCATGGTGAACCACAGAGTCCTCCATTGAAACAGAGAATCATAGCTGACATCAGAGTGAAAATGTGACCATGACCAGCTTACTGTCATTTCTGCTCCAATGGCGTTACCAAACCCAGTGCTGGGGAATCGTGGGACTATTCTTTGACAGAGTTTGTTCACTGACACAAATCCTTTGGCCTGAACCATTTTTAGAAGAGACCCTTACCCTTCTCTCTGCTCTCAAAGGACATCAAACGTGAGACCGTGTCCATAGAAGACATGTTAAAAACCCGTTCAAGTGTAATTTCCCGGTCATCTAGAGCAGAGCTAAATGAAGGAAACTTCTGATCTAGAAGCTAGTTCTTTGTATGTACATTTAATAGATTTACCTCTGGATTTCCCACCATAGGAGAGTCTGAAGTTTGGTTATTCTTGTCACCTGCCCCTCCATTTCCTCAACTAGTCACTGCAGGCAGAGGAGAGTGCATAACCACGCTGCCTCACAAAACTGGCCGCCTCACCCCCATCTCTTCATACCAGTGCTTGGGGGGGAAATGCCCCTGTCCTTATTTGTCTCGTGATATTCTGGCCACCTATGTTTCCCTCTGTACAGAGGGGGCTGGAGACCTGCAAACATTCCCCAGGTCAGTCGCCATTCCAGCTGGCTTCCAGTTAGGTGCTGCCAGTGGTAGGAGACTGGAAGGAGGGAAGAAGGAGAAGGCACCGGTTCTTCTCTTACTGGTGGCCTCATCAGTGCAGTGGCTGCAGTGGCAAGGGAGCACTCATTCCTGGCTTTTTGGCAACAGGGGCAGCAGCTCTGGTAGCTCAGTGCTTATGGGCTGTAGCCCTGCAGCAGCACTGCCAGGGTGGTGGTATTGATGTTCCTAGGCTCTCACAGTGTCACTAAGGGCGCAGGCTCCTGGCTTCCTGCGAGGTGGCAGCGGCAGCAGCAGGTATACCAGTAGTCCAGAAGTCCAGCCATCCTGAGCCGAGGGTAACATCGTGTTTCCTCTTGCAGCTGCCAGCTAAGAGTGGTAATTACTTTCTACAGTTCCTCATGCCTGGTTAACCTTACTTTCCTCTTTTTTCTCTCTTGGCCACTCTAACCTTCTTGTTCAACAACTGAATCCCTGCATTGAATTCCCCGTATTTGACATACCTGGAGTGGTTTTTATTTCCTTTACTAGACTCTGCGGCTACTCAGTAGCGTAAGCACCTACAGAAGACACTGGTCGTTGCCTACCCACTGCCCCTTCTTCCTGTCTTTCCTACAAATGGAACTCCAATTTTTATCCAATCAGCAAAGTTCCCAGATAAATGCCTACTTTCCCAGTTTCCGTTGGAACCAGGGGTGACCATACGGCCACTTGGCCAATGTAATATAAAGGGTCTTCCGGGAAACACATGCTTCCTGATAAGATGATACAGACAAGACCGTGGCGCCTCCCCATGCCTCCCTCTGCATTAAGTGTGGATGTGATGTTCGGACCTGCAGCAGCCCTCTCGCATCCAGGAGTCGACAAACATGAGGGATAAGGGGGTGGAAAGATGGCAAGACCCTGAGCCTCTGCTGGCACTGTGAGCAGCTAAACCCACCCGAGCTCTTGGGTCCCAACCTATGACAGTCCTGAGTTCTGAACTTTCCTCGTGAGTTCCAGTTCTCTTCAGTAACTCCTGCCTTCATCTGACAACATAGGAACACTGGAAAACAGTTCCCAGCTTCTGATTACATAGACACTCATATGGGGCTTCTTCAAAGAGGGAATAAGAGCAAAACTCAGAAAACTTGAAAGAAAGGAGCACTCCCACAAACAGGAGAGCCGGTGAGAGGGGCGTCTGGGCGGCAATCTGCCCAGAGACGCCCACGCAGTATGTGACCTCCCCGTCCTCATTTGAATTGCCCTTTACAAAAACTCACCACGCAATTCTCACTAGACCATCTGTGATAGCTAGAGTAGGTCAGAGGTAGATTATTTGGGTCATGGCCAATAATACAATATCACAAATCCTTTCCTCTCACCCCATTTTTTCCTTTTTCTTTCTTTCTTTTTAAATTTTACCCAAATTGGCTTTGAAGCGCCATCTTGCTGGGGAGGCAAGCTGGTGGTCCCTGCTGACCACAGTTTCTCTTGGCAGTAGGTCTAGTTTGATCAGTACCCAGCACTGCAGGGACTCTCTTCCTGGGAGACACCACCGCCCGACCAGGCTCTAATTAAGTGGACGTCTCGTTCCCGTGGAGGGGGTGCAGCTGCTGGGTTCTGCTGGTATCTTGAAGCCAAATTAGAAATTTTTTTAATCCTTAGTTTTATTTGCCGAGTTCCCTGGAAACTGCATCCCTCGCCACCCACCTTCCCACCTCCCCAGTAGCCGTTGGTCTTTAGAAAGGGTGGCCAAGGGACAGGGGGAGGGGCCCCCCTAGAACTGGTCACTGGCCATGTGCTCATGTCATGTTAATGAGTGAAGAAAGGGAGGGAATGAGGAGAAACCTTATTTCTCTCCTTCGATTTGTTTTTTAATCAAATCAAATTCTTAATTACATTTGGCTGGAATGAAATTATGCCTCTGAAGAGCTTCCATATGGAAGTAGGAAAGTGGCTTTAGCTGCACTCAGCAGCCATTCGGTCAGTAGGAATCACTCGCTACTGAAGGGCTGCCAGCCTGGCCATTTTGCTCTGAGGGACAAGGCGCACCTCTGCCCCATCCCTCCCCCCAAATGTTGCTTAGGGATGTCTTACCTGGCCGGGCTAAGGGACTTCTAAGCGTAGGGTTTTCCTGACAAGCCAGCAGAATGGAAGCTCTGAAAGGCTGTCTGGTGAAGACCTTGTAGGGCATCACCTAACAGGCAGGAGCCAAATGCTGACCTGGCCCTCACCAGTGTGATGCTAGACACTGTGTGCACCACTGCTCTGAGCCTCAGTTTCCCCTGTCGATTTTTCTTACATCACATGATTATTATGAAGATTAGATCACATGCTTTGTGTTTAGCATTTAATTCCTTCTCTTCCCTTGCTCTTCACCTATTTCCTCAGAAACAGGCTGTCCAACACAATTGAAATGAGATCTAAGATGCTGGTTTACATGAAGAGCCTCTGGTTTATGAGCCACCGTTTGCAGGACTTCATGCAATGGGTGGGTGAACAGGATGCCAGTTATTTTAGATCCGGCACCTTCATCTCCAACGGAACCCTGCGCCCCACGTCCTGAGGTCCTGTTCTCCTCAGCCACATGGTGGGGCTTCTGCTGCCTGAGCATTCTCTCTCCTCTCTCTGGTTTCCTATCCATCACCATCTCCTAGAATTTCATTATTTTAATTCAGCAAACCCAATCCAGTGAAAGGAAGACAACGGGTAGTGCAGCCTTTGGGAGCACAGGAGTGATGCTCAGGAATTCCTCCCGGCTTCATTCTGAGCCCCCTAGGCAGGTGGAGGGGAGGGAAGGCAGGAGCAGAGCAGACCTGTCATGTGGAACAGAGGAAACTCAGTTTTAACCATTTGTTCCCTGGATGTGAGGACTTACCCACCTAATCCCAAATGCAGGCTGCCCAGCTGCACAATCAGGCACCCCCAGCACGCATGCAGACCAGGGAAGACGGCCTGGCACCTGGGGCTGAAACCTGCAGAGCAGGGTGGCCCACGCCTCCGTGCTCACATCAGTCAATCTGTTTCCATGGCACATGTCACCATGAGCATACACAAAACCTGCACAGAGGATTTGCACTGAAATGAACTTTTATGACAGTCCATTTTAGATTTTTTTTGAGGGCTCAGGCCAAACCACCCTGAGGGGGCTTCTCTGTTTCTCTCTCGGCCCAGGGATTACCGCCAGGAGGAGCGAAAGTCAAAAGCAGTTCCATTTTCTCAGGGAAAGAAGAGTTTCTGCTCTTTCACACGTTCCCGTCATTGTCGGCACTTTCTAGCTCTAAGTCGAGCTGAAATATTATGAAATATGCTTCTTAATCAGACATTATGAAAATTCCCATTGAGATATGATTGTATGCCTAGCATTGCTGCTCTTGGGTCAGCTATCAATCTCTGGGTTTAATTCACTGGCTTATTAAAAACGGTGTGTACGTCTGAGTTCTTGCACTTCAAAAATTCCAGATGCTTTCCCCGAGCGCTCACTTGGCACCCACTGCAGCACCTTCCTCACCTTTCTCTAGACAGAGGCTGACGGTGGAGATACTCCATTTCCCCAGCCACCTTCCAGCCAGGAAGAGCCACGTTCTGGCCCAGGAGAACTGCATGGAAACCACAGGGAAGCACTTCCGTGTTCAGGTAAAAAGATGAAGCCTCTCAAGGAGGCAGCTTTTGGCTTTCCCCCTTCTTCCTGCCTGGGAGCAGTCTCGCAAACGGCAAGCATAGAGCCGTGTGCTAAGAGTGATGGGAACGAAAGATACAAAGGAACCAATGGCACCCTGAGCCGCTGTCCCCAACCTAGACCGTCCCACTCCAGACTCCCTGTCGTACGAAGGAAATCCCGTGCAACCCAGTGGTTTGAGACTCTTTGAGTTTTCTGTTATTTGTCAATAAAACAAATAACACAACACTGATCCCTCAATTATACAAGGATGACCCCACACAGGTACAGAAGATTCTATATATTTCTCTCCTTCTGACCCTCAAAAAAATCACAGATTAAAGCATTCACACTTGTTTAGATGGGATGGGGAAAGGAACAAAGAGGAAGGGTTCAAAATCGCCCGCTGTCTCAGAACGACACCCAGAGCTGCTGGACACCCAGAGCTGCTGGCGCGGTGGGGTTTGATTACAGACGTCCTCTTCCTTTGTACTGGGGGATTTTTGAAAATTTGGTGTTTAGAATCCTGGATGAGACTCAAGTCTCCTGACACCAAAACATGAATGGTTTCATTTCTCAAACATTTCAGTTGAATGTTTGCCAAAGTTTTTATCTCAGGGAAACTATTTGCTGAGGTTCTAATGTTATGTAAAATACTGAAGCAAGCCTTCCCGCCCTGGGATTATATTACTATTTAGTTTTATATTTCTTCTGATGCCTCCAATAAATCATGAACATCTTCAGAGATGTCAGAGGGCAGCCTGTCTCTCCGACTGCAAATGACAAGCCATGAATAATGCACACAGGTCTGTCTCCCAGAGAGACTCCCACCCCACAGCCTTGGGGCGCTGGCCTGCCCGCAGACGCCCCGCCTCCACAGAGCCTGGTTCCTGCCTGGCGTCAGGTGATCTCTGTGCTGGCCAATCACTAGGGATCCTCAGCCACAGTCTCAGGGCACAGGACTCCTGGGGTCAAGCACAGCACCAGGGAAGCTGGAGGACAAAGAGAATGCTGCAACTCCTAAAAGAATAAAATTAGCAAACTCTAGAGAAGGCAGCCAGTGTGTTCTAACGTTTTCGACCAGACTAATAACTCCTCACTGGCAGTGCTGCTTCCCTACAATTCCAAAAGTAGTGCCTGGGCCCTAATGGTGGCCCAATTAGTATTTATTGTTTGCAAGGATGAATGTATGGATGGATGGAAGGACAGATGGGTAGATGGATGGGGATAGGTGGACTTCCATAGGAGCTGCTGGAAAAATGGGAGAAATAGGACAAATACATAAAATCATAAGCAGTGTAGACAGTGATGAATAAAAGCTTGTTCTTCAAATATCAGGTCAGGAGAAACTTCATTCAATCAACTCTCATGAGCCAGTAATTCCTGGTTCCAGCACACCACTGAGTATCTCTGACATTCCTGCCTCTCAGCACGTTCTAGAATTGAGAGCTTCATGCCCTCAGAATACAACCCCTCGGCATGAAAGGCCCTCACTTCAGCCGAATCAACTGACCCTGGGGTCTTTCTGTTAGCTAAAAAAAAAATCACCCTATTTCAAGATCAAACATCTCTCCAATGTTGCCATAAATCAATTTGTAATCTAGTATACATTATAAGAAACTTACAAGACAGACTTGAAAAGGACTCATAAAGAACAGAGGAAAAGAAATCCTTTTTAGCATGAAAGAGTACAATTTTGGTCTGAATTTGGTAGACAGGCAGTACAAGAGGAAAAGAGGCAATTCCAGGCAGGAAGACTAGATTGAGACCCTGGGGTGGGGAAGACTGGTGTGTTTGGGAGCAGAAGAGTCAAGTAACTGGAATGTAGGCAGGTATGGATGGGTAGAGGGGGGAGTGTAAAAAAGCCAGTGGGGTCAGCCTCGGGTGTGCCATCCGTTGTTTTGCCACCTTCTCTAGCTGCAAGGGGACTTTGTCAGATGCGAGCCTGATGGGGATGACTCTGGAAGCAGTGTAGCCTTTGGATGGGGTGGCAGGACTGTGCATGTGAGTGTGAATGTGTGTGTACTTAATGTGTTAGGGAAATGATGAGGGTGAAAGTGAGAAGAATGTCGGCAAAGACACAATACGGAAATGTGTGACTTTGGGTTTGAGGGAGGTAGCGGATGGAATGGGGGGAAAGCAACGGTTAAGAGACTTCAGTCACCATCAAGATGGCGGCACAGGCAGACATGGCTCACCTCTTCACACAACCACGTCAAAATGACAACAAAAATGCAGAACAACCATCACTCGGAACCATGAGAAATCAAGTTGACTGGAAGTCTGACAACTATGGAATTAAAGAAACCATGTCATCCAGACTGGTAGGAGGGGCAGACACAGGAAAGGCTGATCCCATACCCACATGTGGTGGATAAAAATTCAGGAGGGATAGCTTGGGAGTGAGGAGTCCCAGACCCACATCAGGCCCCCCAGCCCAGGGTTCCAGTGCCAGGAGAATAAGTCCCCACAAATTCGGGCTGCAAAAACCAGCAGCGATTGAGTCAGTGGAAGAAACTTTTGGGCCTCAAGCAGTTCCTCTTAAGGAACCCACACACAGACTCACCTACTCAGGACTCACTCCCTCTGAGCTCCAACACCAGGGTAGCAGCTTGAAAGGCACCAGTGGCACACTGGCAGAAACTGAAGTGTCTGGCTTCAAGGCGAGCAGAGGTCATTGTCCCTTTTCTAAACCCTCCCTCCACAGAGCCACAGAGCAGGCAAGCTAGTGCTATATCTGACACTCCATCAACCTGGGTAACACTGTTTGACCCACCTTGAGTCCTCTCCCCACCCAATTTATGGGCCCACCCAAGCTCCTTTTCCATGCTTCACGACTTCTAAGGCCTTTCAAACAAGCAGTAGCTGACCTCAGTGAGCCCCAGGCCTGGTACTAGCAGCAGCCAGCCTAGATTCACGGCTTGGCTTTGCCTGGGAATTTCAAAGCCTAGCATAAAGAACAGCCATCTCAGATTGCCTTATAGCTCAGGCAGGGTGGCCCCAGGAAAAACACAGGTGGGGGCTGACTTTGGCCTGCACCACCCAGGAAGCCCCAGGGCCAGCGCAACTGGTGGACAGCTACAGATGACAGTGCAGCACCACCATCCTGCCCCTGCACAGCTGATCCTCCACAGAAGGCAGAGGTTGGTGGTAAGTAGTCACAGCCAATCTTTGCAGCTGGCTGGCCTGGATAAATCCCTCCCATAGATCTGCCAATGGCAGCCAAGGCTCAGCTACAAGAGGCCCACACAAAGGGTGTACCTCAAGTGCCCAGTGTGTGTTATAGAGGAGACTGTGCCATGGGACCCTACAAGGGTATTTACTACATTAGGCCACACTACCAAGACACAGAATGAAAACAACTCTACCTAATACATAGAAACAAACATAGAGAGGCTGCCAAAATGAGGAAACAAAGACACATGGCCCAAATGAAAGAACAGATCAAAACTCCAGAAAAAAAGAGCTAAATGAAATGGAGATAAGAAAACTATCAGATGCAGAGTTCAAAACACTGGTTATGAGGATGCTCCAGAAACTTAGTGAGGACCTCAACAGCACAAAAAAGATCTAGTCAGAAATGAAGGATACAGTACTTGAAATAAAGAACAATTTACAGGGAAACAAGAGTACAGTGGATGAAGCTGAGAATCAAATCAATGATTTGCAACATAAGGAAGCAAAAAACAACCAATCAGAACAACAAGAAGAAAAGAGAATCTAAAAAATGAAGATACTATAAGCAGCCTCTGACACAACTTCAAGAGATCCCACATTCACATCATAGGGGTGCCAGAAGGAGAAGAGAACGTGCAAGAAATTAGAACTCTATTTGAAAAAAATAAGGATAGAAATCTTCCCTAATTTGGTGAAGGGAATACACATGCAAGTCCAGGAAGCACAGAGAGTCCCAAATAAGATGGATGCAAAGAGGCCCACTCCAAGACACATCAAAATTAAAATGCCAAAGGTCAAAGATAAAGTGAGAATCTTAGAAACAGTGAGAGAAAAGCAATGAGTTGCCTACAGGGGAATTCCCATGAGCCGTCAGCTGATTTCTCAAAAGAAACTTTGCAGATAGAGAGGACTGACAACAAATATCCAAAGTCATGAAAAGCAGGGACCTACAGCTGAGATTACTCTACCCAGCAGCTATTGGCTAGAATCAAAGGGCAGATAAAGAGCTTCCCAGGCCAGGAAAAACTGAAGGAGGTCGTCATCACCAAACATTTATTATATGAAATGTTCAAGAGACTTATTTAAGAAAAAGAAGATCAAAACTATGAACAATAAAGTGGCAAATATATATATCTATCAGCAGTTGAATCTAAAAATTAACAAGCTAAGCGAACAAGAAGAACAGAGACAGAATCATGGGTACAGAGAGTGTTTTGATGGTTGCCAGATGGGAGAGGGGTGTGGGGGAGTGGGTGAAGAGGTGAGGGGATTAAGAAGTACAAAAAGTAGTTACAGAGTAGCCATGGGGCTATAAAGTACAGTAGAGGAAATGGAGTAGCAAAAAAATGTATACAAATGACCCATGAACATGAACAATGGGGTGGAGATTTCCTGAGGGAGTGGGGGGTGCTGGGTGGAGAGGGGCAAAGGGAGAAAAATCAGGACAACTGGTATAGCATGATCAATAAAATACAATTAAAAGAAAAAAAAGAGGCTTCAGTCAAACTAAGAGATAACTGATTAAGGTTATACCAAGGATGGGAAACTCTGCAAACACTCCTCATACATGATTGTCTGTGTGGGGTACAGGTAGGAACTCACCAGGTGTGGGTCAGAGGTGGGAGTGAAGTGTTTACTGCATTGCTTTTCATACTGCTGGATTATGAACAATACAAATGTATACAAATGTATGCCCAATCTAAAAAACTGAACTAGACATTTTAAAATAAATGCATAAAGCTGGAGTATGAGAGGAAGAAGTATCTAATCAAGTTTCCAAGTTGGTTCAAAAAAGCTCAAGATGTGTCTGAAACATCCCTGGATAGGAAGCTTTTACACACACGAGTCATCAGGGCCCAGGTTGGCCTCTTCAAACAGGTGCAGTGACTATAACATGTGTGCTCGGGAGCCAGGGGAAGGGCGGGGGAAGAAGCAACAGGGGCATGCGTCTGTGAGGGGTGCTCCTTGACTCATCTATGGAAAATCAGAATAGGGTGTCCAAGAGGACTTATGTCTTTCCCTGACACCTCCCTTTAAATCCTCAGTCTCATTGCATTTTCTTTATTATCTGGCAGGGTCCCTTTGTAGCTAGAGAAGCCTGTGAAGCACGAGTGGCCCACCCCAGGCTGACCCCGCTGACTTTCTTTGTGCTCACCCCTCCACCAGCTGCACCTGCCCACGCTCCTGCCACTTGACTCTGCTGCTTCCAAACGCAGCCCATCTCCCCACCTCAGCAGCCCCATCTAGCCCTACTGCCCCGAATTTCCTGTCTACTGAATTCCAGCGGTTTCCTGCCGGCAGGGATTTTCTTTCCTTTATTCTTCACTTCAAAGTCTGCCTTGCACTTTTCTCATAAAGTATACTAGATTGCAGAGTCCTGAAATTAAATGTATCTACTGTGAGTGAACCCCATCTTGTTTCTTCTGACTCAGCACCTCCTTAGCGTCTTGAACATCTGGTGTGTAAGACAAACTGCTATCTGCCCCCTCCAATCCCATCTCTGCTTCTGTCTTCCAGTAACAGAAGGGCTGCCTTTTAATTGCGCACATGTCCACCTAGAATAAAGATCGCATTTCTAACCTCCTGTATGTTAGTGTTTACCCCGTGCCCAAGTCCTGGCCAAAGGGACGTGTACCAAAGTCATGTGCAGTTTCTGGAGTTTGCCCTGGAAAGGAAGGAGTACGCTCTCCTCTTTCCCTGCCCCGCTTCTCCGTGGCTGGAACACAGAGGCTCTGACCAGCCATGTTGGTCCAAGAAGACATGAGTATAGCTCCCAGTAACAGGAGACAAGAAAGAGGGAGCCCAGACTGGATCTCACGGGGCCACCTTCCTAGCTAACTGCGCAACTTGTGCACAGCCAGTTACGCAGAACAAAAACGCTTTCCATGGCATGTAAGCCATGGTTATTTGGGTTCTCCTGGAAACAGCCTCATTCATAATCTATACAAGGTGCTTAATGCATGTTGACTGCATTAAATTATTGGATGATAGATTCTAGGTTTGCACAGAAAATAAGGAATTTGAAGGGCTCTTGCTTCACGTGTCTAGATTTTAAGCAACCAGACCTTGCAGGACTCAGCCTGCGATGCCTCTATCAATGAGAACACTCATTAGAAACCGAACTAGCTCTGCACTTACTTTATTGATTAAAGGCACTTATGCTAAGATCAAACACACCCCAATTGTGCCAGAAATTACCCTGGTGGGAGGCCTGGCTGAGCAAGGCAATTCTGTGTGCCTGGGAGGTTTTGCCACATTGGCGAAGCCAAAATAAACAAGATGGTCACCAGAACAGTGTGACCTGGTGCGGCTTCTTATCATGGCCCCGGCAAGTAGCCTTGCCCAAACTCCTGAAACACAGAGGGTCCTCTGACTTTCTTCGGCGTTCAATCTCTCAGTTTTCTCAAGTGACGGTCTCCCGAGGAGTCAGAGCATCACACCGATGAACAGACGTTTCTGCCTCTGTTAATTCTGCCACTGTTAACCTGCCCCAGGCTGGAGCTGATCCTCCACTGCTCACAGACGAACTCCCACCCACGGAGGATCCTGGGCACGGGATGAGACACCAGGGATGGGACGCGTCCTGTCATTTAGCGGAAGTCACCTAGGCCTCCCTACCCCTGACCACCAGGCTTGCATCATGTTATTTACAGGAATCGAGCACCACATGTCGAGTGAAATAGGAGATACAGGAAATGAGCCGGATTCCTGGGCTTGAGGGAGGGCTCATTGTTCACCAGAGGGGACAGAACAAGGGCAGCCACACATGGCATTCCAAACCCTTGGCACACTGCACAAAGGAAGCCTGTATCCGCCCATTCTAAAGGCAGTCTAAAGCTTGGAGTCTGGAGAGCTAACTGTGTTTCTTTTTCCCTAGTCAAGAAACAGTGAAAATTCAAAGTTGTTTCTCTGTGTGCGTGCATTTCAAACATAGCCGTGGATCAAACAGACTGAAGGTTCTGTAGACATTTAAGAGACCAAGTGGGCTCCCAGCAGACAAAACCAGTTCTGGAAAGAAGTCCGAACGTGAGGTCTGGGAAGTGCCCTTGACTCAGCTATTCAAACCACGTCCCCCGCCCAGCCCTTTCGGAGCCTTATTTGTGGCATTTAAAATTGGGGCGACGGGATCCCTAAGGAATCTGAACATCTAGGTCGGGGGTTTCCCACATAACCTCATCCTCTCCTTCCTCCTCCTCAAACCTGAATCACTGCCCCTTGGGCCCAATTGGCTTAACATCTCTTATTTTCTCCAGTGGTTTCTTCATGACTCTGTGCTCTTTCATCCTCTTTCCCCAAAGCCGTGCGCATGCAGAGCCTCAGCCCCTCCAACAGCACGGGGTTCCCGGTGGCGGGATCTGCGCCATCTCTTTCCTTTCTCACTCCACACTGTGTTGCATGAGGCCTAAGCTGAGCAACTCAACTATTTGATCTGCTGGTTTGTTTTTCTGTGAAAGGGTCCCCCAAGGCAAGGTAATAATGGTGTCCGGTCACCCCACTCTCAGACCCAGAAGGCGCTGGTTAGTATTGGCTCCTGTCCTCAATCATCGGACCACAGGGCAGAGAAACGCCCACACTGAGGTCCCCTCTGTGTGGTCCGAAGCAAACCGCCTTCCCCTCTTTCTCTCCAAATACTCTGCTCCTGGGAGAGAGCCAGAGAACAACCCAGTGAGTATTACCAAGTGTTGTAACAATTACAAGGGAAATTAAATGGTATAAATTACTTCTTCCCCTGTGCTGATAGAAGCTCCGACACAGGAGCACCATCATTACCCAAGCATAGCCGATGGAGACCGATGCCTGGAGTGGGTTGAGCCAGGCCTGCTCTCTCTCCTGGAGAGGCCGGGAACGGGCCGGAGCTCCGGTCACCTCCTCTGGGTGGGTTGAGGGGACCCAGTGGGGGACAGGGACTTCTTCCTACAGGGAGGAAGCCTGGCTGTGCACACAAAATAGCTTCCTACCAGAGCCAGAAGTCTAGCAGCCTTTTGCCTGGTGACACCCGAGTAACATGGACCTTTTTGCTTTTCCGCAGCAGGCAGAGAAGGCATCATCAGCCCCCAAAACTCCAGGAAGTCAAGCCACCTGTCCAGCATGTGAGAGGTGAGCAGCCTGTTTCCTCAGCACAGGTTTCCCTTCGCTGGCAGCAGGGGAGACCAGGGCCCCCATGTAGACGGGGAACACGTCTCCAATTGCCTGCCTCTACCCTCCCGATTGCTCCCTCCTCTGCAGTCACTGCAGGACCCTGCAGGTTCTCAAACAAGACAGGCTTGTCCCAGCCTCAGGGCCCCTGCACTCTGTCCCCATCACACTCCAGCCCCTCATCCAATTCTGTTTAAACATCGCCTACAGAGGGCTCCTTCCTGCAAATTTCTCCCCAGCCCCTTTCAGCGAGGCTTGTCCCTCTTTCTAGTCTCATTCCTCCCTGCCACGCTCACCACCGCCTGCCACGCTGCCACGCATGCACACTGCCTCCTTTCCCCTTTCGGAGCCTGAGTTCTCTGAGGGCTGGGTTGGTCTCTGCTGTATCCTCAGCACCTTCGTCAGTGCCAGATAAATAGGGGATGCTCAAATGTACTTTAAGAATATTTATTAATAATGAAGGAATTATCATCATTGTCATTGTGACCGGTTTGGGGCACAAGTCACCCTTGACATCAGGAGGATTGATAATCCGCACAGGAGCTCACCTACTAGAGAGCAGTGTGACACCCTGGGTCACTGTGTTAGCAAGCTAGGACTGCCATGACATAGGACCACAGGCTGGGCAGCTTTGACAACAGAAATATCTTGTCCTGCCACTCTGAAAGGTAGAAGCCTAAGACAGAGGTGCCAGCAGAGTTGGGCCCTTCGGAGGCCTGTGAGAGAGAGCCCATCTCGTGCCCTCTCCCCAGCTTCTCAGGTGTGCTGGCCACAGCTGGTGGCCCTCTGCTTGCAGATGCATCACCTGGACCTCCACCTGCGTCTTCACTTGGCTTCTCCCTGTCTGTGTGTCTGTATCCACATCTCTTTCTTATAAGGACACCTGTCATTTGGGACTAGGGCCTACCCTAATGGCCTCGTCTTAACTGATGACATCTGCAACAACCCTATTTCCAGAGAAGGCCACATGCTGGGGTACTGGGAAATGGGGCTTCAATCTATGAATTTGGAAGGGGACACACAGTTCAAGTCATGACCCTCCCCATCTTATTGGGAGAAAAAAAGATCACCTTCTGGGCAACATCATCTCTTCACGCCCCTCACAGCTTCTCAAGGGAGGGAACAAGGATGTCAGACGGGGTTGGCTCAAGACCAGCCTATAGTCTGTGTCCCCTTCCTCGGGCCTTCCTCTAAGATGACCATTGTCCAGGCAGGGGGCACCCGCTGAACCGAGATTCCCTGCAGCCGAGAGAGGCACTGTCCTTTGGCATACTGTGGACTCACTGATGTTCCGGCCCTTCAGCTAGACTGTCCCAGGAGAGGCAACTGGAGGCCTATCAGTCCAAGCCCAGCCCCTCACCCATGGCAACAAGTCAGCGCCCAATGCAGACTGGACTCCCACAATGCTCCTTAGGAGCATGTGGATGAAAGCATCCACCCTGAAAAGCCAGACATAGGAAACTGGCTCGGATGACTACTTCCAGCCAGTGGGGGCTTGTGGAAGGTGGGCTCAGGCAGCACGGACCCATCCACAGCTGGGGATAGGCTGGGGACATTCCCAGATAAAGTTACCAGGGCCTGACTAGGAGTCCATGTGCACAGTGTCTGATACAAACGCTTTGAGAAAGGAAAATGACAAAATTTACCCTAAGCTCTAAACAAACAGCACATAGATCTTTGAAAGCCATGGTGGGGGCTATTCTGGAGCTGCTCATTAGCACCAGCGCACAAAAGCTGGTATCAGAGTCTCCGTCACAGCCTGGACCTGGGTATCTTACAGCCCATAGTCCACCGGTGGGATGGGCCCTCGAGAGCCTCACCCAGGTTTTAATTCATATGCATTTGCCCCAGAAAGGGCACCAAAGAACACGAGGATGCTTTAGGTTTTGCAGCCTGTGACATTCTGGTTTACCAGAAGTGGAATGGAACAATTGCAACGCAATGAGGTCAGCCCGGACGCGTGACCTCAGTAAAGCCTGAGCCCCAATTTCCAAATCACACTTCCTTCACACTGTGGCCAGGATTTAGATGAGATCACTTCAGTGCCATGCACATAGTAGGCACTCAATAAATGCAAAGAGATACTGTGCTGAAGAAGGAAAATCTTCCAGCCTTGTGTAGGAGCAGCGAGAAGCACAGTGGGCTATTTCCCCCTCTGGTAGCTGGCAGCCAAGGGTGACTGCCGCAGCCGGAGGCAAGAGACCAGCGGGAGTCAGGGGCGCCAGCATTCCCAGGTGGCAGGGTTCTTCTGTGGCACCTTTCCTCCCACCCAGATTTAAATTAAAGTACAGAATTTGCATTCAATCCCCCCAGGGCCTGCCTCAGTGACCTAAGCTTCAGGTTTGAAATACTCCTGCTCCGGAGAACTGCAGGATCAAATCCCAAGAGGGTTTCTGCTAGGCCTGGCATCCTTCTGAGGCAGATCATTTGAATAAATGCAATTTAGTGAAGGCACACCTTTCAGAGAAGGCCTCTGGAGAGGGTGATGGAGGCCTTGTGCAAGGGGATGAAGGGTCAGAGTTTTATCCCGGTTTCCCCCACATCCTTGCCAAATGTTTAATGTGCGCTTCAGACTTTGGGGAAATCGGAAAAGCTCACAGAGGATCCTGTTCAAAGCCCAGCCCCTAACTGTCTTACCTGTGAGTCCTCTGTTATGAGCTTTCTTCCCACCTCTCTCTGGCCTGCAAGTGGGCGCTTTTAAGCAAAGAAGTACATCTGCCTGAACTCTTTCCCTGATGTGGAGGCCAGTCTCACCCCTTCCAAGCCAGAGCCAGCAGGACAGGTGCTTTTGAAAAATCACTCATACCCAACACGATAAATCTCTCATTCACAGATCCAACTGCTATATGAAGGCAAATATTCTGTTTCTTTCCATGAGCACCCACCACGGACATACAGAACATCTGTTCGTGGATCGGACATACGTTGCCTTTGTGTCTTCTGCCAAGCTGTTCCCTGGATATCGAGGTTTTCAGTCTTCCTAAGAGTCTCACATGTATAACAATGGTGAGCATTCCTATCCTTGGTCTTTGCCCCGAGAGATGAGGAAGGGTGCACAGAACAAGGAGGCATTGGGGTGGATCTGGAAGTCTCTTATTCCAGGCTGGGGGGGTGGGGTGCGGGTAGGGCAGATGAGGACCCGGGACTCAGAAGGCTCAGTGTATTTGGCAGAAGCTTGTCATATGGCTGAGTGCTGATTCTTAACTGGGGACAGTTGCTCCCCAGGGGACAGTGGCAGTGTCTAAAGACATTTTTCATGTCTTTAAATAGCTGCAAGTACTACTGACTGGCATGTAGTAGGTTGAGGCCAGTACTGCTGCTAACCATTTTACAACTCACAGGACAGCCCCTACAATAAAAAATTAACTGGTCGAAATTTTGATAGCTCTGAGGTTGAGAAAACCTGCACTAGGGCTTAGGACGAGGGGAGGGGTGGTAAGTGAGCAAACTGGAACCAGACTCTGAAGGGCCGAGCTGTGAGGTTTCATATCTTCCTATTACCTGCAGGATTTCAGAGCCTAGATTTGGTCAGAAAATTAAAGAATGATCTAGAGTAAGCAGAATCTAATATCAGGGAGACTGCCTGGAAACTGTTGGGACTGGCCATTCATTCATTCTTTTACTCATGACTTATTAAAGACTTAATGAGCATCTGTTATGTACTAGGCTCCGTGTTCATCACTGAGACATAATTATGAGTAAAACAAACCCAGTCGCCTGCCCTCGGGGGTTTATAGTCTGAGGGAAAAAGAGAGATGCTATTTTAATAATCCTGCAAATATGTAAGCACACATTAGCGGGTACAGTGAGGACCAATCAAGGAATTTACCAGAAAGATGAAAGATCCAGGCAAGAGATGACATGAATCTTTTCTGGGCAAATCAAAAGAGAAAATGAGCCCTGGCTGGTGTAGCTCAGTGGATTAAGCACGGGCCTGCAAACCAGAGGATGGAGGTTCGATTCCCAATCAGGGCACATGCCTGGATTGCAGGCCAGTTCCCACGCACGAGAGGCAACCATACATTGATATTTCTCTCCCTCTCTCCTTCCCTTCCCCTCTAAAGATAAATAAATAAAATATCAAAAAAAAGAGAAGATGAGCTGATTCCAGATAAATGTTGGAGGCAGAACCCTTGAGACTTTGCAGGACTTGCTGTCATGGGTGAGCTGGCAAAAGTCAGGGCCCTGCCCAGGTGCCAGGCACTGTGTCAGTGATGGTGGCTGAGGCAGTGTGGGAATGCTGGAGGAAGAGCACACAGGGACTCAGTGGTACCCTCAGGCCTGATGAGAGACAACTGTCTGACACGTGTTGGTTACCGGCTCCCTTTGGGCCCACGACACACTGAAGTGATCCTGTGACGAGCTGCATTCCCACTCCTGTCCATCTTGTTGCTGGAAGAGCCCTTACATGAGGCCCAACTCTGTCACAGGTGAAGCCCCTAAGGCCAGAGGGGCTCAGCGATTTTGCAAAGGTCCCCCAGCTGGTCGGTGGTTTGGCCAAAGCTAATCTTGAGACCACAAGAGAGAAAACACAGAGCCCTACCTCCCATCTTCCCCTCAAAATTTCACATTCCCCAAACTGAGAGACCCTTGGTTAGCTTTGTGGCCAGGGCAGCTTGGACTTGATTGATTTGGAAGCATTTCAGCCTCACTTTGCCTTTTCTCCCACAGTGAGGTCTCTTAGGGAGGCTGACGTGCACCCAGAAAGCAGAGAAAAACTGGGGATGAGGCCTGGAAATGCCACCTGGGAGAGGCGCAGGCAGCCTGCCAGCCCTTCAGACCCGGACACGCAGGCTGACATTGCAGGTGACACAGAGTCCCACTGGGCGTTTGCTTGTCTAACCAGTTGTTAAACAGGACTCTTCCTGTCTCTGAGTAATGCCTGAGGCACCTCAAACTAAGAACAATAGATGCTCAGACCCCACCCTCTGAGTGAGGCCTTGCATCGTCTAGCAAATTAGCCTTCTCTTTTTCTTAGCCTGGAGGTGGTGACGGTAGGGTGCCCACAGAACCGGTTTGGAGTTCAGGGAATGAAGAGGCTGGTAGGAAGGATTTCTCTGCAGTGATCGGACTGTCAGACTGTCAGACTGTCAAACTGTGTCAGAGGTGCTCCACCGGTGGGTGGAGGGCCGGTGAGGAGGTGAGTGAGGCTGTCCTCAAGGAAATGACTCTAAAGAGGAGTTCGATTCATGTCTCCTGGAATTAGGGCGAATGTAGAGACTGACTCCTGACTCAAAAGTGGAGGGCAGTGCTGTGAGTAGAAGGCAGTGCTGTGGCCGACAGAGGTGATGCCTACATCCAGGCCAGGCGCCAGCTTGAGGAGAAGGAAAGAAGGGAGGAGGGGAAGCCAAGAGAGTGATGGGAAAACAGGACGTGTAAGCACTGCCCAGAGCGGGTTGCTAAATGGGAGGTCCCTAGGGATGGAGTTTCCCAAGAATCTGCAAAGGCATCCCACATTTGGGGTAGCCCACAGTGCCCTGACTCCCAACTGTTACCTCGTCATCCAGATTCTGTGTGCTTTTTCTCTGGTGCCCCCTTTCCCATGGCTGGACCCTGAAAGGCCAAAAGAACAGCAACACGGTGAGAGGAGGCAGAAGAAGGGAGAGAGACCTTCCCACTGCAGGCCTCTGAGACCAAACGGGGCCAAGAAGGGGTGTGTGTCTGTGTGTGGTTATAGGGGGCAGGGGGGGGGGCAAAGATTTGAAATACATGAGTGAGTAGAGCTTTGGTTTAGATTGACTACATTTTTTAATATTTGTGGATGCACCACAATAACTAAACTAGTTTGGATGATGAAGCTGAGCTTGAGTGGGAGAGTCAGGCGACAATCCAGAGCTGTGGAAGGAAGCACCAGGGTATAGCACAGATCGATAGCTCGTCCATAAACTGATTACTTTCATTCAAAGACATCCAGAGCCTCCTTCTGGGCTGGATGTGCTCTGAGCAGGGTTAGGGTTAGGGGTAGGGGTAGGGGTAGGGGTAGGGTTTGGGCCAGGCACTGGAGGGAAGGCCAACCCAGTATCAGAAGGAACAAGTGCCAAGTCCTAGAACGCATTGTGGCCAGTAGGTACCGGGGAGCCCGCCTGGAATCCAGGTCACTGCGCCTTTTGGGAATGAAGGCTGGGGTCTCCAGAAAGGAAATCAGGCCCCATAAAGGAGCCAAAGGCCCTGTAGCCGCAGCTCAGCCCAGCCACCAGGAGACCCGTCCCTCTGTTCACACTCTGCACAGGATGTTTGCCTCTCTTCTCTTCCCACATTCCACATGGATAGCTGAGTGGAAATGGCCTTTCTTCCCCCTCTGCTGATGAGAATGTGTTGGCAGCGAGCCTTTTCTGTATGCACTTCCTTCCCAGGGAAGCTGATGCCTTCACAAATGAATTCCTTGCCCTGACACACAGAATAGCTGCTGCGTGCCTCCCCTCATGGAGGCCCTCCATTCTGGGTTCTGTGAGAACAATGCCTGGGGCCACTTCTGTCCCAACAAAGCAGGGACCGGCCAGTGTAGTCCTCGGGGAATGGCCTGGGTTGGAATCCCCCTCTGTCCCTGCAGAACTACTGTGGCACCACCTGGAGAAGGGCTGGGATTGGGGAGGGAGGTCGGATGCAGAGAGGAGGGACTGGGGAAAAATGATACATCATTTACAGATACATCCAGATACATCAGCTCAGATACATCCAGGCCATCAGCTGTGGCCTGCACTGAAAGTGAAAAATGAGTCTATATTGACCAGCAGGGTGATTGTGGAAAAGTGACTTCACATTTCTGAATCTCAATCTCTTCATCCTTAAAGTAAGAATAACAGCATGAACCCCAGGGAGTGGCTGGGACGGTTAAGCAAGAAGTATGGAGATAGCCAAGGGTAGGCAGGGCAGGCACGCAGAAGGGACACAGCAGCAATGCCAACTGAAAAATCAAACCCCACGTGCCTTGGGCAGCTTTCCTTGTTTGCCGCCTCTTATGTCGATGTGCCCAGCAGCTTAACATCCCACTGGCCATTCTCCAACGGCCATGGTGGGTCGGGGAGATGGAAAGACAACCTGGGACCAGGCTGCTGGCTACCCAGCCACCAACAGACCCGCAGTCCTGGATGATGTCCTTCAAGCCTATGATCAGCATCCTGTAGTCATACATCCTGTGGTCCTTCTCAGTGATGGTGACTTAAGCCAGGTATAGGCACAGAGGTGGAAGAGGAAGCGGTGGCCCTTCACAATATCCAGGGTGCTCACAATGCCCTGTCCCAGATGCTGATGTCCCTGGTTCTGGGGCTCTCTCTCCTCTCGGCAGGGGAGCCGCACGGCCCACTCTTCCGAAGGGTGCCCATCTTTCTCAGTTTCCTTGCAGACTGGTCCCCCCTTGGGCCTCCGTCGAGTGTGTTAATAGCACTGATTAAGCCACTGGGAAGCAGATGCAGCTACAGGCCTGGGGAGACCTCAGCACCCTCTCATTATGGGTTGACTTAATTAGTGTGGCTTCCCCAGCCCCCAGCCGACTGAGTGCAGAGGAAAGCCGGATGTGGTCCCCGTCTCCTGAGGCCTCGGATCATCCCTGCCGTCAGCCCCTCAGGAAGCCTCTGCGCAGAGATGGTCTCAGCCAACTGGAAGGGGCCACTCTGGGCTCTGAGTCAGGATGACCGCAGCGCCATGTCAGTGTGTGAGGAAACACACCTCTGGCTCTGTCTAAGCCATTAATTATTCCACAGGTGCCATAGACAAGGCACGACTCAGAGCAAGAATCCTGGGACCAGGGAGCCGCTGCCTCAGATCGAAGGAACGATGAGAGCTCAGATCAGATGCTGTCCGAGTGTGAAGCTGGGTGCAGGCGTGGGGCTGAACTCCACGCTGGAAATGAAGTGTGCTTTTTGCCAAATTGCAGCCATAACCCAGTTCTGTGCCCTGAGTCACTTCATGTTTTCATTGTTAAATCTGGGGTCTGTGGGTAGGAATCCCAACTGCCAGCCCTCACTCCCACCCGGCTCCCCGTGGACAGAGGCTCTGGCACTGGGCCTGGGGCACAGCACCAATCGGCTGCTGCTTCACAACAGAACCCCAGCAGGTAGGGTCCTCCACACCTAGCTCAGACAGAAGGGACTGTGGTGATGCATGGCATGCCCCGACAGTTCAGGGGAATGGTTTGGGGAGCCACTCCCAGTGAGTAAAACTGAACCCTCTCAGGCCTCACACACTGTTTTCTTCCTTCCAGTTTTAGAGCCGGGGTCTCTGAGCAGCAGTGATTCACATCACGTGCCCCTGAGTCACGAGACCTGAGAACGTGAGCTGCCACGTGCTTCACGTTTTACAGCTCACGTGGACATTTAGGAAGTAACAGTTTCCACAACTGCTTCAACTTTGCTGTATGTTTGAGCCTTGCAGAGTAAAAACTTGGGGAAAGAAAACAAGAAAAATAAAAGTAGGGAGGAAGAGGGGCCATTATTCCTTTATCTGACTTTTAAGCAACATAAGATTCTCTGGAACATATAAAGTATTAAACTTTCCCAAAAGGCCACATAGAGTAAGAGTCAAAATATTTATAAGGCAGTTAGTATATATTTGTAAGGCTGTATGTATTTATAAGGCTGCCTGTCAGTAGGTTACTATTGTTCCACACACTGGGGCCCATGCAGAGTCTCAGTGGAGGAGAAAGACCAAAGCAGCCTAGACGCCATGAGAGAGAGAAAAAACTGGACTTTGAGCTACCTCAAGTTCTGACAATCTCTGGGTCCCAGTCTAGGTGGACCCAAACAATAAACACTTCTTCCCAGGTAACTAAGGTGTCTCCATTTCTTGATATGGGAGGAACCCTCATTAAACCATCTTCAGCCAAAGATGTAATGGAGCACACAACAGCTTCTCGTGGCTGTTGCAGTATGAGCTGTTGCCCTCTGTCCAGAATAGGTGAATCTGTAGAGACAAAAAGTGGATTAGTGGGTACCTAGGACAGAGGGTGGGGAGAATTGGGAGGGACTGTTAACAGGTATGGGGTTTCTTTTTGGAACGATGAAAATATTCAAAATCAAAATGATGTTGATAGTTGCACAGCAGCGCAAAATATACTAAAACCATTGAATTGTACACTCTAAATGGATGAATGAATTTTATGGCATGTGAATTTTATCTCAATAAAACTGCTTTAAAAAATACCACGGAGGGTTGAAGCCTACTGGATGCCTATTTGAATGCAATGTTTAGGACTGCTTTCTCGGGAGAGGGGACCGGTTTGACGTACGTGTTGTGGCAGAAAGCACAGGGCTCTGATGACTGGTAGATCTGGACTTACATGACCTTGAGCAAACTGCTTAGTCCTTCTGTGCCCATTTTTAAGACTTTTATGAAGGTGAAATGGGATAGTATCTGTCACAGCTGTTGTACAGATTTGTGGTTGATGTTATATTAACTGTACCCTCCCATTTCCTAGCAGAAGAACAAGTCAGGGTCTCAGCCTTGAAAAGGGAAGACAGTGTGAGTCACAAGACCACAAGGGCAGCTTAGGAACAGGAGTAAAGCTGAAGCCTGTAGCAGCTTCTGCGGCCCAATGTGAGAACTCAGGCCCAGTACCTGTAAAATTCAAGACTTGGGTCCAACCAGCAAACAGACAGTATCACTGAGCCCCAGGCTATGGGCCCGGGGGATTGAACACTTTTTTCCCTGGTTGTGCTTGGTTTGCAATTCACAGGCGGCCTGGGGAGGCAGCGGAGGCTCCAGCTACAGGGAGTAAGGACTTGAGAAGTGCTTTCTATTTGCCCATCCGTCGCCCTGGAACACCTAAAATTTAAAGGGCCCTGTCAATAATACACTCAATATTCAATAGTTCTAGTTATTTACAATTAAATGCATTTATATTATTGTCACCTGCCTGCTTTACAAAGTATCATTTGACCTCCAGCTCTCTAAAAATGTTTGAAAATCAGTGTGCTTTCTTTCTTATTTCCAGCCAGACAGAGCCTTGGTAAAATATATTATTTCCACATTAAAATGATGTGTGAAACTTACTATTTATATTACAACCATAATTTCCACAGATACTGGAGCTTGGTCCAACAGTGGTATGGATTTCATGCTCGCTCCCATCCCTTTTGCCAAGATTTCTCCACTGACCTCTGTCTCGTTGACCAAAAGTTGCCTTTTTGTAGTTTCTTCCAAGGGTGGTCAATGGAGTTGCTGGTCTCACCTAAGTGAAAACACTTTCTGCTTTTATGCTTCTCAACATGTTTGCTGGGTATGAAATTCTTAGGCTCCCCACATTTTCTTTCCACACTTGAAAAAATGTCACCCACTGCCGGGAAGAAGCTTCGTATCAGTTCCCCCTGACAGTTCCCCTCTGCCGAGACTTTGCCTGTTGGTTAGAACGCTCGTGGGATTCTCCGTCTTTGAAGTCTAGCTGCATTACTATGATTTGATGCTCAGTGCATTGATTTTTCTCAGGATACGGTATACGGCCTCTTATAGTAGAAATAAGTCTTTCATTTCTACAAATATTCTTGAATACTATCTTTGATTTTTTTTATTTTCTGTTTGTCTGCTTCCTTTATGGAAATACTACTTAGAGATCTCATTGGACTGATGTCATGTTATTCCTGTCAGCTCTTTTCATGTCTAATTCAGTTTGCTTGCTTTTTAATCCTTTTCTTTGTGTTTTTCTTGTCCTTTCATCTGTGTTTATTTTTTTTGTTGTTCTTATTCCAATGTGTGTTTCCTTTCCCTGGCCTCCCTGGCTCCTGGGCTGTCCACCATAGTGGTTACCAGTGAGGACTGTGAAGCCAGGGGTTGATTCCCCTTATCGGAACATACCTCTGGTTAAGTTGCTTTGGTACGTTTTCCTTAATTTCAGTAAAATGAGAGCATCTGCTTTACAGGGCTGTTGTAAGAATTGATGAGTTAATACATAAAAGCAACCTAAACCATTATGGACACATTTTACATTTTGTTTGTGAATTCAAAAAAGGAGATGACGACAATGACGACGACGACGACGGTAATGACGATGACGACGGTGATGACGATAACAATAACACTACAGTAACCACAGCTGTTCCCTTCCCTGAGCTCCAAGCCTCTACTCTGAGGTCTTAGATCAACTTAACCTTTTTTTGCATTCAAGGTGATATGGTCACAATTTTTATCTATTTGATGGCCACATTTTTCTGGTGCCTGTTTCTTATCACTTGTTTTTCTTACATCCTTCCTCGTGTTTTTTTCTTGTAACCTTTTTTTTATAGATCATGTAGTAATTCTTTTTTTTAAACTTATTACTTATATTTCAACAAGGCTCATTCTTCCAGGACCAGCTTTTGGCAGGAAAGCCCCCTGTGCAGGCCAGCCTGGGTTCCAGACCAGCAGAAATAGTCCACCTGACCACAGAGTTGTGTGAGTGAATATTTTTAAATACCTCCTTAAAAAAAAAAAAAACTTCGGAGAACTTGTCTGGTTTCCTCTTTACTGCACTTGAACAGGGTCAGACAGGGACTCTTGAGTCCCTACGTCAGCAGGGGCACCTGCTACCCGGTGTGAAATACTGCTGATTGGAAAAGCCTTGCAAACACAGGAAGCCACTTTCTCCACAGAGGTGGCTGTGCACAGTGAGACCAAGTCCCAGCAGAAAGGCCTCAGTGGAAACTAACCACTGCCTCAGACACCTCGCCTTTATAAACTGTGTGGTGGAGCTTCGAGGCTGTCAGACCAACTGCTCACTGAGAGAGGCACTTGAGAAGGTCATCAAGATAAAGAGAAATGCACTGTCCTCATTTCAGTTTCACCCGAACCACGGGCAGGAAATTCATGAAAACCCATGGGACCTGAAGGGCAAGGAGACCTTGAGTGTGAATGCTCTGCTGGCAATTTAAAGAAATGTTTTCTACACATGATCATCTGTTTTAAGTCCCCCAAATCTCCTAGAGTGACAGCAATCAAAATTGATTTGGGGAATTTCATCCACAAATTCAATTTCCGTGTTCCCGGTATGGAAGCTCAACGGCTTGGTCTCACTGCTAGTGAGGGGGCCTGAGGATTTGAGGCACAACCTGTAGAAGACCAGAGGCATTGGATCATCTGGCACAGTCCAGTGGGAAAGGAGACACAGGCCCAGCCCCGGCTCTGGGAGTCTGAGCTGCCCGGGCCGTCTGAATGGTCTACCTACTTAGTGTGGTGTTAGGAAGGCTCCCGTCTTCCAAGTTGACTGCCTCGTCTTCTCCAGGCTCACTTGGGTCCTTCTGGGTGCCGTGCATAGGGCCTAATAATGTACTGATTGCCACTGGAAGCCATCCCTACGATTTTGTTTCAAGAGAGCTCTTTTGTTGTTTTCTGACCTCCCAGTTTTCACCTAGAGAAGCTCACCCAGCATCTAGTCACCAAGGTATTGTCTTTGTTGCATGTCCCACCTGCGTGTGGCAGCGCTCCCTGACCATGACAACAAATGCTGTTTCTCTGGGTGACACATGGCAATCACAACGAGAGCAGTGCTCCTACGGAAGTGCTGGCAGAGAAGAGAGCCAGGTGCCGATGTCTGGGGGATGGTCTGGCGTGGCTCTTTCTAGTCCATCTTGTTTCAGAATCCACCCTTTAAGGAGATCTGGAAATGCTGAAGGCAAAAAAAAAAAAAATCTTTAAAGCTGAGCTTCCTTATAGAGACTCCGGTGTCCACCTACTAAGAGGGTCAAGATCAGTGGGTGTGGATTGGGGCCCAGCAGTTAGCAGAGTCTGACAGCCCTCAGGTGGGTCTAGGTAGGCGGCCCATGAACCATGTTGTAATAAACACTGCTATATAAGATGATTCAGATTAAGGAGAATAAAAGGTATTTATCATCATGAAAAAAAAATGAATGGGCTTATACTCCCCCTCCACTATCTGCTCCTAACCCAACCAAGATAGCAGAATCACGATTAGTGGACTTGGACCCAGAGGTGGAAAATGAGGACCATTACGTGCGCTAATAAGCTTCAGTCTTGGTTTCAAACACAAATGTCACACATGCACATACAATTGTACTTCCTGGCTCAGACGAAGGCAAAATTGAGCATGTCATATTGCTCTACTGAGTGGAAATTCAAGATAGTGGTTGAAGAGTTCTACCTGGCTTCATCCATTTTAAAATGTGTTGTGCCATTTTTTCTTGAGGACCAGAACTATGCCTTGTATTTCTTTGGCCCTCCACGGTGCTCAGACCATGGCCTGTGCTCGGTGACCAATTCCATGAGCAGCAACAGAGCCCGTTGCTAACGAGTGTGACTTTGGAGCCAGCTGTCTGGGAGCCCATTGCACTGATCCAAACTGGGAGCAGTGTTCAAACTGTCCCGAAGGATATTTCATCTCTGCTGCATTTACATCATCACTCAAAGGAACATATTTACAAGGCAGTGGCCCATTTCTAATTCCTGAAAGGAATTATCAAGGCCCAAAATACATCCCTGGAGGAAAAGCGTAACTCCTTTGTACGTGGTTATGTCAGAAGGTCCCACCCACATCCTTCAAGTTAGGGTTTATTAGCAGAGCCGAACACTTTTAAAAATTGTTAATACACACAGTGAAATAAAGCAATTTATTCCAGAGAGCAGATCTTTCCTCTTTCCCCTCCTTCTTCGCAGTCCTCCCTACCTGGAGTAGGAGGATGTTTCCAGGGTGGTACTGACGCAGAATGAAGAGGAAAGAGGCTGTTTTCTTCCTTCCAGTTTTAGAGCCGGGGTCTCTGAGCAGCAGTGATTCACATCACGTGCCCCTGAGTCACGAGACCTGAGAATGTGAGCTGCCACGTGCTTCACGTTTTACAGCTCACGTGGACATTTAGGAAGTAACAGTTTCCACAACTGCTTCAACTTTGCTGTATGTTTGAGCCTTGCAGAGTAAAAACTTGGGGAAAGAAAACAAGAAAAATAAAAGTAGGGAGGAAGAGGGGCCATTATTCCTTTATCTGACTTTTAAGCAACATAAGATTCTCCGGAACATATAAAGTATTAAACTTTCCCAAAAGGCCACATAGAGTAAGAGTCAAAATATTTATAAGGCAGTTAGTATATATTTGTAAGGCTGTATGTATTTATAAGGCTGCCTGTCAGTAGGTTACTATTGTTCCCAGCATAGAAAACAGCAAAAATGATGACTGCACTGTTGAAATTCCTCCTCCCTGGAATCACACATACCAGAAATAGGACCCCTGCTGAGTCATTCCTGCATCCTGACTCCCCGCTACATCAGAGGCCAAGCCGTGATGGGGTCTTCCTTGGGGTTTTCCAAACTGTAACTAAGAGAATTATTTGTCTCTGGTAGAGAACTGTAAAGACCAGGGGCTTGTTTTCTATCTTCAGTAAAACAATTTTAAGAGAATAAAATCCAGATGCAGACAAAAAAAAAATGAGTTCAGAGGACTGACTGACTGCTAGCAGCAGATGCACGTACAGGCCGGGAAGGTGAGGGTAGTAGTAGGCTGGCAAAGATCTGTCACAGAAACAGTTCAACCAGGGAAATGGTCATTCTCAGGACTCTGTTTTGGATCAAACTATCTTCATTTACTCCTTCATGGTTACGGCTAACATTTTAAAACTGTAAGAGACTCCCACACTTTTATGCCAAACCCTATCTCTTCTAAACTAATTCCTACTTGAAAACTCCGCTTCGATGTCTGAGAAGCAGCTCAGATTGTGAATTCCTAATCTTCCCCTAAAAACCTTGTTCCCGGCATCTCCTCCTTTTGGTTGCTGGCAACATCTTCCTTCCAGTTGGTCAAGTTTAAAAGTTTGGTGTCTTTTGATGTCTTTCTCACATGTCCGATATAACATCAGGAAATGCCTTACCCTTATCAGGTATGCAAACTCTAGCCATTTGTCTCTATCTCCCCTGACCCCACAGGGTCCAAGCTCCACTGGTTTTTTTTTTTTTTTGCCAGATTATCCCAGCAGCCTCCATGTTTGCCTCGATTCCCTCTTGCCCTCCTAACCACAGAGCAGCCCCCTGAATGTCTTCGCATCTCACTTTTAATTCAGGTCATGACTCTTCCATTTGGATCCTTCAAGTACAGAGTAAAACGTCTTTACTATTCCCTATAATAGGAATACAACTAAAAAAAATTATTCAACTCAACTCCCCTCCTCTTTCACCTTACCTCCACCCACCTCACCATCTCCCACCCCTTCTAGTCCCTTTCCTTTGCTGATCAGAGACCAGGCAGCACGTGCTCACACTTCTACCCCGGGGCCTTTGCACTTGCTCTTCCCCCTCTACCTCAAACTCACACCTGCCAGACAGCAGCATGGCCAGCTCCCTCCCCCACTTCCTTCAGGCACCTGTTCATATTTCACATCTAAGGAGTCTTCCCTCACCATTCCACCTAAAATAGCACCTTTTCCTTGCTCTTCCTTAATATACATTATTTATGGCTTTCTCCCACTTAGAATTCATGCTCCATGAGAATATACATTTGTTGTTTATTACTTGTCTTCTTAGCACCTAGAACCATGCCTATCATGTGGTAGGCAGGAACGAACCCCTCAGAACTCTTCCGATGTATCTCACACTTTGACCCCTTTTACCAACATTGGCTTGGATTGGTCCTCACACTGTTGTAGAACAGTTCATCTGAAGTTTTACCTCAGTCACATTTCATAATGTATCAGGTTACTTAATGTTTCTTTCTACATCTTGTTTTCTCACTGACCACTTATTAATTCCTGAAATAGCTATTTAACAGCTTTTCCAGTGTTTAGTAAAAGCTCAGTTCTCCTTTGCTACTATATTATTATAATACTGTGACTACAATAACTTCAATAATTTTTATTCAACTGATTTAGTATTTGAAAGTCATGACACATTCACTTCCACCCTGAAACTACAGCCTCCAATCTGAAATGAAGTCACCCATCAGGAGCAGTGAAATGCAGAATTCTATAGTCGATTAGAAGTACTTCCTTTCACCTTGGAATTACCCAAGTTTGTCACTTCCGCCACTTCTCGTTCCTGCTGTTCGAATGTTAACAATCTGAGTTTTTTCTAGCACTGGCCCATTGGCAGGTAAGAAATCACGTATACATCAAATTAGTTTATATACTTGACCAGAGTCATAACCAAAAAGCAGATCATGGTGGTCCAAAAATGTTGGCTGAAGTTTAATACTTTCTGCATTTTGGAGATTCTTATGTTGCTTAAGTCAGATAAAGGAATAATGGTCCCTCTTCCTCCCTACTTTTATTTTCCTTGTTTTCTTGCCCAGACTTTTTATTCTGCAAATTTCAAATATACAAAAAAGTTGAAGCAGTTGTGAAACCTGTTACTTCCTAAATGTCCACATTGAGCTGTTAAAACTCGAAGCTGTTTGTGAAGCTCACGTTCACGGGCCCTGTGACTCAGTGTGACGTGAGTTCGTTTGTTCCCCTTGGACATCTGTATTCCACGGGCCCAAGGTAACTAAGATCGCTCTGGAAGGACGGTCAGGGGACACAAAACGATTTCCCACCAGGTAAGATCTCACAGTCCCGGCGACTCCAAGTTGCCTTTGCTCTTCCGTCGATGCCACCCCTCCAGACTTGCTGGCAGTCTAGTTCACTATGAAAAACGTCCCAGGGGTCCTAGTGGACCCACATGAATGTATACTTACCTGAGGCAGCACTATCAAAACACTAAGACTGTCAAGTTGCAAAAAGAAAGAATTAATCCTCACATTATTTTGTAGTTTTGATTTTTATTTCTACTTGGCATTAATGGGATTTTAAAATGTCACCAAGGACTCATTGTTTTTCAATTTCTATTTTTTGACCTAACCTCTTGACATCTGAAATCTACTGTTAAGACTACATGTCAAAGATAATTTTAAAAATATTTCAAGGGATTAAATTCTGCAAACTGTAGCTTTAAAAAAACCTATAAAAACAACTGTCAATGTTATTTCTGGGTCTGTATCTGTAAGAATTGAGAGTACTGAAGAGACATTTGCACGTCCACGTTCACAGCAGCACTATTCACAACAGCCTCTTGGTGGATGCAACCTGAATGCCCATCGACAGATGAATAAACGGAACACGGAACACACACACAATGGAAGACTATGCATCTTTAAGAAGGACATCCTATTGCATGCTGCCTGGATGGACTTTGAGGACACTACGCTAAAGCGAAATCAGTCAGTCACAAAAGGACAGATACTGTGATTTTACATGAGGCCCATAAAGAAATTCATAGAAGAAATCCAAATTCAAATTAAATTCATAGAAACGGTAAGTAAGGGTGGTGTCCAGGGCTTGGGGGAAGGGCCCGAGGAGCAGCTACGTGGTTCTGCACGATGCGGGAGTCTTGGAGCTCTGTTTCTCAACAATGGCAATACACCTAACACCACTGAGCGGTACACGTAAAAATGGTTAAGATGATAGATAAACTTTGTGTTTTTTCCACACACAAAAAGGAAAACATATTTGCATTGTTTGCATGTGGATGTCTGACAAAGATGGGGCAGGACAGCGGCTTGTAGCGCATGTGTAGTGTCTACACTTAGAACATAATTTCCTTTTAAAACACAAACCAAACTTAGCACTCATTAAATACATCTAGTACTGTGCATCCTAAATTACAGTTTATTAATTAGGGAGGAATAACTAAGCGTACAGACTGAAGAGAAACTAGCTATTCTATTTTATCTTTGTGGTTATCTGATTTATGTCTGTCTTCTTCACTAAGCAGACAAGCTCTGGTGTTTAGTTTTGTTCATCATGTTATCTCCAGGGCCTAGAAAGCACTACATATTTACTAGATGAATGAACACAGTGTTAAACATTTGAGGATGTAGTTATGTCCAGATCTGTAATCACCAAATTCCAGTGTAGTATGAGATATACTATTAAGAAGGCAGAATCAACTTTCAAAAAACTAATTTTAATCAAAACAAAAATTGTTGATCATTAACAAGTTTATAAAACAGTGATTTAGTTACATAAATAAATTGATATCAGTGTATCAAATCTTAATTACTTTCAACTTCATGAGCATGTTTACATGGGTGATGAAGTACAACCTTTTTTTTTCTTTTTACCTATTATAATAAATAAAATGGAGCGCATGGAATAGTTCTAAACGAAAATACCTACAAACATACCTCTAGCATGTTCTCTAATGAAGGGAACAGGAGACACTGGACAACTTTTGCACCAAAACATAAAAACTACTTTAAAAAGCACAAGGTTACAGAACCATCAGCTAAAGGAAAGACACTACACTGTAACCAAAGTTGGTATTTAATAATATAATGAACAGTTTGGTAGTTAGATCTCCAGTTTGGTTATTTTAAAGCATTAAGGACAAGGCAAGATAGAAGGCTGCTTTTGTTTTGAGTAATTCTAGAGAAAATAAAATATATTTTTTTAAAAAAAGAAAGAAAACTGAAAAGTAGAACAGTCAGACCTACACAACTTTCTGTCCTGCACAAAGTCAAAATACCTATGCAGAATAGACATATAATATATATAATGTTATTTGTGCACAAAGGTTAGCTTATTAGCTCACTGCAAAGGCGTTATGTATCATATGTCAATTGTTTTGGAAAACATTTTGCGTTTGTGTCAAAAGGATATTTCCTTTAAGTTTCCCAGGCTAGGAGGCAGGCGCCCCGGTTCCGGCATACTGTATATTCTTAATGCTAAGGCTTGCTGCTCTGGCTGTGTACTTGTTGTCTCTCTTTCTTCTAGTGCCTGTTACAAGCATGTGTGGTGTAGTGGTTGTTTTTGTTGGTGGTACGTGTGTCTGGTGTTTGTGTGTATACATATATATGTATATATAAGTTGTGTAAGTATATATACATATATAACTTCTCCCAACAGATCTCAGTCCAACCATGCGATCCGAAAGGTGGCTCTGCATAGATGCCCGGCATGAAGTTCGCCACCTGAGCCCACCCTGAAGCAAGGCGCACTTTTAGTCCTTCTGATAGGTTTTCTCAGTTTTTTTTTGTTTTTGTTTAAAACCAAGCTACTGCAGCTTCAAGTATTTTGCATTACATAGAATATTTTTATAAATTAGTTAATGTTATATTTTCAATATTCAGACATATACTATAATATATATACAGTACAATAAATGCTCTCATTCTTTTTTTAATTTTTTTGATAAATCCCTGAGAATGTATGTTGACAGTCGCTAAGTCTCCACATGCACAAGCATCGTGTGCCATGCTTCTGGACGAACAGCACTGCAAAGCCACGTGGGTCAGCCTTTTAACTATTAGCATTTCATTGTGTTGGTTTGTTTAAATATGCTGAAAATGTAAAGATGAGTTACACAGAAGTAAAGCTGAATCCATTCGAGGTACTTATCACAGGATGGAGGTGTTCTGTTTGGTTTTTAAAGCCATTTCAATTCCTTTTTTTGAGGCTGTGAACGCATACAGAAAACAGGAGAGCTATGTGGACTTTCGCCACTTGACAACATATACTCAGTGTAAACCAAACCTTGTTAACCTCTCTCGCATACAAAATTAAAAAAAGAAAAGAATTGAAAAAATAATAAAATAAAAGGAAATAGAAGAGAAAGGGAAGAAAATTAAGAACACACAAACTTTCACATGACAATTTAGTCTGCAAACGCAATAGAACTATACACATATAATACCGGTGTGGCTCTGTTCTTTAAGTTAAAAAGGGTACAAAGGCAGGCTCAAGTAAAAACAAACCGTCCCTCCCCTCCCCACCCCCACCCCCACTCATACAAGTTCTATCAACCAAACCTCTCCCGAACCAACATCATCAGTTTCTTTTTGCCTTTGTAGATTTGTTTCAGGTTGTCAATAAACTGTGTAAACTGAATGTGTCCGTCATGTGCCATTAAGAAGGTCTCTCGGGCCTTGCTGAGGAACTCGATAAACTCACTATAGTGCCGGGGACTGATGTGTGTGAGTCGTGAGTGCGTCGTGTTGATGTAGGCCCCGATCGTGGCATCCAGAAGCTGCCTCAAGGGGGCTTTGTCCAGTGACATGAGCTTACCGGAGTTCCTCCTTCCATGAAGTCCCACCATGCCAGGGGTGGTCAGAGTGCACCTGCGCAAAATGTCTGACAGTACCGTTGCACACTTGACACTCTTGACCACCAGAGGTATTATAGCTGCAAGCTCATTTTTGCCGAGGGAGTGGCTGAGCGCACAGGCCCACAAAACGTCATTAATGGCAGGGTGCGTGTCCTGATTGTAGCTCAGGTTGAGATGGGTCATGGCCAGGGTGGCCAGCTTGTAGGCCCTCATGGGGTACCCACGGTGCTCCATGTACCGTGCTATTGTGAAGAGCTGGGTGTAGCTCATGCCGGTGGTAGCAGCGTCAAGCACAATTTGGTACGCAGTCTCAAAAGCTATGTGGTCCTTTTCACACAGGGTCAGCGCAGAGAGGGCACAGTTCTGAGGGTCCTTCATGGCACACTGCAAAGCAAGTGTCCGGGCACTGCTGGCCAGCTTTTCCTGCTGATGGCAGTCCAGGTGGAGGCGGACGATGGTGCTGTTGGACATCACGGTGGTGGCAACTATACTTGTGGCCTCAGTGGGAGTGAAGAGTGTAAACCAGCTCTGCATGATGCTGTCCAGGGCATAGACACCTGCAAGCGACACAGAGAATCCCAGTTACTGACAAGGATGCTGCTTATCTTGCCTTATTTCCACTGTATAATCAATGCTTACATTGTAACCATCACAGGACATGAGCTAGGCCAGAAAATCCTGTAAGGTAATGTGCCTGGGAGCAACCTTGTAGAATAAGGTCATTATAGACCGTTACTCAGTAAAGGCCTGAAAGGAACATGAACTTCCTGTAATACAGAAATACAGAACTAATCCTCTCAGTTGCACTGCACTGCTTGCCACTTCAGACAACGGCTTTTTGCTAATGAGTTCACTGGGGCTTCCTGTCAGCTTCCCACTACAGAATCTAAGTCAGGAAAACTATAACCCTCACCACAATAGGTAGTTTTTATGTGGTGTATGTGTTAGTGTGTAGTTTTAAAGCACACAGGACATAAAATGACTAAGACACACGAAGCGGCAGGAAAACGCTCGAGAGAAGAGAGTCAACAGAAGCAGACGTGCAGATGACTCAGATGTCGGAAATGCTGACAACGACTTCAAATGACCGTTTTGAGTACACAGACGTGTCGTGTCTCAGCTGCAGGGAAACCCTACAGGTGAATGAGTTACAGCGGAGACACGACACTGCAGAGGGGAATTAGGCCTGCACCTTGGTGCTGGGCAAGGGGAACTGCATGGCAGCTTCTGGAGGGGATTTGTTCATGGTGTTCCACAGCATCACATCAATAATCTAAATGTCGCTGTTCTGTTGAGACCAAATTCCCATTTTCCAAAATAAACCATTACAGATTAATGAAAGAAAAATAACAAGAAAGACTTTACAGTATCTGCTGTGTCAGTATTCAAACACTGGGGCGGCAGTGACTCTTAGCAAGAGGTTATGTGTGTCCTTCTCTGATGCCAAAGAGGCAGAAAGGCAGCAGCCCCCACGTGTTTGGGCCGGCATGCCCGCTGGGCAGGCGGCTGATGGGTCTCCCAAACTGCAGCTTACAGGCAACCAGGAGTCTCCTCAAGGCTGGCTAGTTTCTCACCCACCTGAGAGCTCAGCTAAACCACAACCGGTGGTCAGCCCTCTGCTGGACACCATGACATGTGCCCTAAGATGATCAGTAAAACACCAGGACATCTATGCAACTTTATATTACATTCATTGAAATGGCCTGAGCCACTAATCCAGTCTCAAGTTAGTTTCAAAGGTGGGCTCCAATCATGCAAGGATTCACTCCGATACCCTTTAATACAAAATGGTAAACTGGATGATCACAAAGTTACTAAAAGCACCTTAATAATGACAGAACAAATGGATAAAAAGTGTTTGCTCGCTTACTTATTCCACTGATAAGAGTTTGGAGCCCTACATACTTGACAGTTTGGAATAGGAACAATGCCAAGTTTGTATAACTGAAGGTTTGAGCGAAGGGAGTCCCTGCAGGTTCCTGGAAAGGGCAGAAGCCTTCCAGAAGTCAAGGGCAAAGACCGAAACTGTGCTTGTGTCTGCCCAGGGGCAGTTAAGCCGACACGAGGCAGCTGGGAAGGCTGCTCCTCCAGAGTGTACCTACCCACTTCAGTAGCACATGTTACCAGCCACCTGACCATCTCCCGCCGTCGCCAATTTAGGGTGGACAGTGTCATTCGCATAACCTATAAAGAAAGAGGATTAATGAAATGTTTTGGAAGATGATCCCAGGTCACTGGAAATACAAAACAAGTCACTCCACAGTATAAACCACAGGGCGCACTACCCTACTAGTGTGGAGGATGGAGAGCCACAGCTAGTGCAAGCGCTGCTGAAGAACTGGACTTGTCCCCAGCTACCCTAGCTGGCCCTGTCCCAGCCACAGAGACTGCAGGTCCGCCTTCTCCTCCTCCTCCTGGTGGATTCGTTGACCAAACAAGGCATCCTGGGCAAGTCACTCCTTCAATCACTTCTCTCACCTGCGAAATCAGGCCTGGACTGAGAGGCATTAAACACAGTCTATGCCCTCTACTCCTCCCCAGCTTCACATTCTATGGTTTTAGATTTCTGAGGCTCCTCTGAACTCATTCTGATTAGAAACCCTCAGATAGCAAAGAGGTTATTTTAAGAATTTTTAAAATTTGATTTAAGAAGGGAACAAGAACGTGAGGAGGGAGAGGAAGAGAGAGAGAGAGAGAGAAACATCGAATTGTTGTTCCACTTGTTTATGCATCATTGGTTGATTCCTGTATGTGTCCTGACTGGGGATTGAACCCACAACCTTGGTGTAGTAGGATGACACCCTGACCAACTGAGCTACCTGTTCAGAGCTGTAAATTATTTTAAAATAATTATTTCTTATTTTTTTTCAATCTCTGGTTGCTCTTGCCTGGAAAGAAATCATCTTTGGCATAATCAGAGATCTGACTGTGTTTTCCACTCTCTAGTAAGAGACCTGGAGATACAATACCCCTCTGTCCCTGCTTCCCCCATTCTCTAAGATTCAGCCAGTCTGGGTATGTAACCCCTGAAACCTTGAGAGCCCCTCTGGGGTTGATTCCCAGGTCCCAGAAGGAATGGGGCAGGGAATAAGTTCTCAGCAATCTGCCATTTATCCAAAATTATTTGCCAGAATTCCAAATAACCAGAAAACTTGTATTAGTAGTATTTTTCCTTCATCATGCTTTTAAAAGGCAAAAAAATGAAAATAAGCCAAATAACATAATTTCTAAAAAGAAACTTCTGAAATGTCATTTTAATGCTTAAATGCCATCAATCTCCTATGCCCTCTACTTCTACCATACTATATACAGTGCATTTTCTTATAATCCAGTTCTTTGTGTAAATTTCATTAATCGCTGTAAGGAGAATCCACAACTATAAAACCAGATTAATTATCTAACCAGGCATTCTACTTCCCATACTTTTAGTAACTAGGGGATAACAATTTCTTCACTTTTCATGGGGGAGGAAAAAAAGCAAATGTAAATAGAGATTCCTTGAGAAAAGTAGAAATATAAACTTTTCAGTTCCTGGTTTGCAATAAGTAATCTTTTCAGAAACTGTCAGGAAGCAAACCCCTACCCGCGTCACTAATGGAAAACGTCCCTGGTGGTGTCTAAGCAGGCCGGAACCCCGGCACTGCACCCTGGCCCCACCCCTCCTTCTTCACTGAGTTTCCTCAGGTTTATAGAAAGGAGCTAGAACCACCCATCTATTATGAAAATGAAATGTCAATAAAAATTCATCCTTCCTCTAAAAATTTACCTCTAACAACAGAATCTTTATTATACACAACAGCTTTATTTAAGTCCCTTATGAGCAATAATTCCTCTCCCTTCATTAAAGGAGAAATGGTGACCTTAAGGCTATAATTAAGAAAAGGAATTTTTAAAATGTGATAGACACAATCAAGCTTCTAAATGTAAATCTGGTCCCTGAGGTAGCAGCTGGTTCAGCTGGGTTTGACCTCACCTCTGAAGCACAGTGCTCTCCTGAAAGTCTGGTAGATCTATGCACTAAACTCATTTACCTGCACTAAAAAAAATCCAAATAAACAGACAGAAACAACCCCAAGATGGTACATGTACTTAGCAGTCCTTGGTACCCCAGGGAGACCACCAGTCGCGTACCTGCAGGCCCAGCTCCAGAGACACTTTCAAAAGCGTGATGTCTGGCAAACTGTCCATGAGCGTTGCTATTTTAAATGCATCTTGGGCAAGCTTGAAGATGTGGGATGAGGAGTGGATGTTTTTCTGAATGGATTCTAATACTGTTTCCAGCCTTCGAACATCGCCTGCAACAAACAAGGACAAACCAAACCAAATCAAATCAAAGCAAAACAAACAAATCATACCAAACCACACACACGCACACACACAGACACACAGGAAGGTAAAAAGGGAAACAAAATAAAACAAAGCACAAGTGAATTTAATGGAAATGGTCACAGCGGGCACAGATGTAACTAAGTAGCTCCAGAGTGACTGATTTATGTATGAATTTCAGCTCCACAAAAAAAGAAACACTGAGACATGCCCTCAATGTTTAAAAACACATGTGACCCAGAACCAATAGGAGATAACAGATAGCTCTCCTAGTTTCTACTTAAGTATTTTTGCTGAATATTTCATGGAGTTAAAAAAAAAAGTAACCTAACTTTTTAATGTGATTCTGAATCTCAACCACCACTGACACGGCGTCGTAACTAAACCTGAACTCTGCCAGCAGCAAGTTTAAGGATGCAGCTAAGTGAGTGAAATGCCAGGCTCAAATGAGTAACACCTGTTTTGCCTCATAAGCTAACACCTAACACCCTACAACCCGATATTAGCACTACCATTGAGAATTTCATAGCAAACATGACCCTTAAAAAAAGCAAACTAACAAAATAATCATGAGGCCCCAGGGCATTCCAGTACCTTTGGCTGCAGTTAGCATGGTGGATGCCAGCTCACACTGCTGGGATTCTATGTGGCTCAGAGTGAACCAACGAGGGTATCGGTTGGGAACAACTGATGCAATGTGGTGGGGGCGGGTAAGGTCTCCCGTTGGAGCAGTAGATTCCAATACTAGCAACCTGTAATGAGAAGAGACAGGACAGGTGGCTCCTAGTTATTACGTGTCTATCACCTTAGCCACAGGGACTGGCCAGTAGCCAGAGGAGTGGGTAGATGCTGGGAGAGATGCTCAGGTCCTCGGTGCAGGAGAGCTGGTACAGGGAGGGCTGGTACAGCTACTCTCAGCTGTCTGATGCCAAAGTCGCCTCATTAATTGCTCATTACCCAACCCTAAGAAATCTCCTTTCTTTAACATCATTCAGAAAATTGCAAAATTCAAGGAAATTAAAATATGTAATAATGACTTTTGAAACTCAGTCTTGATGTTTACCTACTTTAAAATTTTAAAATCTTACCACTCATTAAAAAAATACAAGTCAATAGAAAATGGACAGTGAAGTGAATATTAAGACTGAGATGGTAACAATCAGGGATCAATGGATGGCCAAGATACATAAGCTTACCTTATTAAAATACAAAATAAAAGAAGTAAAATAAAAATGACTTCCTTTCCATTATTCATACTTTCTAAAAAGTTCCTTATGACTTCAGGAATCTGTAGTTAGAAAATGTTCTATGGATCATATCAGAAGTGCAAATGATTCAAGTATTTGTCCCTTGACTGTCTTATAATAAATTCAGTGTGATTTCTCATTTCAATCAATCTTTGATTATGTTGACAAATAAAGAATAATTATTAAAAACCAAGCATATGCTTAGTGATCTCCAAATGTAAATACCAAAGAGATTAGTACAGTAGCTACAACTGAAAGAATTCTTTTATAATCATCACAAAATACTGACCTCCACTCAAATAAGAGCTGGGGATGGAGAGGAGTAAGCAGGGTAAGGGTGTGAGGCTAGCCTTGGGGCCCCACCCAAGAGCAGTTACTGCACTGGTGAGCCAAATGCCTCCTTTTCTTTCCCGTTTTTACTATGGACAGACATGTCAGCATTAGAGGGTGGCAGGGAGGCAATTAAGTAATAATTTTGGTGGGGTTGCTATTTAGCTTGAAAAAAATCAGAATATCCCTATAGTTATCAGGCAGATCTTTTCCAGAGTAGTTGTAGTAAAAACAAGTGAACACCCCTGGGAAGATGAGAAAATGAGTGCTGCAAACACCCTTCCCCAGACCACCACCCCTGCTTCCACAAGGACGAAGAAGCAAGTAAGCTGCAAGCGTCTCCGTCCTGTTCCCCTGGCTGCCCTGAGATGCTCCGCCTCCTCCCACCACCTCCCACGGCAGTCCTTTGGCTGCGGCCGTTGTGGCAGGCAAGAGAGGAAAGGTGGCAAAGCACTTCTCCTGTGCCCTGCTACTATCCCACCAACAAAAACTGTGGGTGGCGAGCAAGGGCAAACATAAGGGAGTTTCTGAGGGTGATAACAGCAAGCCTTTCTACCTGACAGATGGCTTCACGTTAGCCAGACCCAAAGAGAAATGTTATTTTACTCTTAAACTTGACAGTGGTCATAGCGATAGCACCTTGTGGCATAACATTAGCATCCTTCCCTTTATACTGGAGCAGAATTCTTAGATTTGACTAAGTTAGAGCTGAGCATCTGTCTTCATCTGACAATTTCTATTTCAGCTTCCAAAAGTGGGAATAAAAATATAATTGTGTTTTAAAATACAAACCAAGTGGTATAAAATCATTTGGTGGGGAACTTTTGCTTATGTTAGTTTTTAGTTTAGCTTTTGGTATTTTAAAAATAGATAAGAGGTAACTTACAAGGTTTCTCTGATAGGTAAATGAGATTTTATGTTGCCAAGGAAAAGCATGTCAAATAAAAAGGTGTCAGCCTCAAAATACACCGACTCACAGGAACACACACACACACACACACACACACACCCATCACCGCGTAAAAGATCTTCTGAGAGACAAGCTACACACATAAAAAGGCAAGAATTTGTTTTTGAAGCTGTTATCCTGGTTGCAGACATGCGTAACCTTTGATGGAAAGCTTCTATAGAATCAAACTATTCTCCAGAACCTCAAGTTTTTAGGTATGTTCACCATTTGTCTGTAGGTGGCTACAATGGGGTTTGTTTAATCTGCACTCTAACATAGAAGTGTTTTGATTTCTTAAAGGAAAAAGTTCCTGTTTTAAGAAAGGTGGATATTCCTTCCATGCCCCTAGAGTTTAATATGCTACAACTAAGACTAACAAATACAACGTTGAAGTCACTAAAATATTACTCACCGAGAACAAATTCATGATACACATTGTAATTTGGTGAACTGACTTCTAAGAGGAAGTAAGAATCAGATGGCCAGTGGCAGAGACAACGTGCTCTAGTCGCTGCTACTGAAAAGGAAGGACCGAGGGGGCGTGGAGGCAGCCAGCGCGGAGGTGAGCAGGCCCCGGGAGACTGTGTAACAGTGGGGCTGTCAATACTCGACACAGGTTCCATCTCCTGGCACCCTTCACTGGAGCCCAAGGGCAAGTGGGTGACACAGTGGCCTTCCTGCACTACTGATGGAATGTGAAGTCACAGAAGGTGTGGAGGGATCCCTCAATTATTACATGCAGTCAAGTACACTTATTTACTACTGTTTCAAAAATCTAATTTTTCCAAAATAACCCATTATTTAGGAAGATTTCAACTGTTGCTGCCATATGGTTAAACTGGGCCTGAAATTGTTCTCTACTCCCAAATTCTAGCTCCAAGAAAAAGCAGCAAAAAGCCACCATGAGCATGAACACGACATGACAGTCAAGGGCACCATTCTTCTTCACTTTACAACAGGAGCCAAATAAGGCAGCAACCTAACCTCTAGACAATCCAAGGAGTATAAAACTAAGTCGGTTCTTTAGATTTTCTGCTGCCTGCAGGAAACATGAATGAACAAGAACCAGTTAACAGCATCTGTCCCAGTGGGGAATTTGCATTGCATCTGCCCTGCTGGGCTGTGAATACGTACCGCATTGCTCTCAGTGCAATTCTGTATGCCAATTCAGCATCATGAGGTAGGAGGGAGGTGAAGAGATACTTGGCAAATGTGTGCATTGGAACGCTCTCGCGGTGGATTATTTCGCCTAAACCACTATATGGTCCGGCTGTGGGAAGAGAGCATACACATTTCAAATTCCTAAAAAAGGAACTAAGACTTCTTGTAGTGTATATCTTAAAATTGTTATGCAAAATTGTAACATATACAAGCTAATCTAGTTAAGAATGTAATCTAAGTGACGTAGTAGAAAGGAATACAAATTCTTAGCAAAAAATGTTTCTACAGGATATAGTGTCCAATATCAAATTTACTTCAGCAACAACCCCCAACTGTACCACAGTTAAAATGATCCACAGAACTAAGGGGCAGATCCTTTTCACATTCTAATTGCTTCAGAGAAAGAAACCTTCCAACGCACAAAACCTCACTGAACTCAAGAAACATCCTGTCAATGTGTCAGAGCACCCAGATTTCACATGCACTGATGACTCTGTAGCTTTAACGCCGGAACCCGCTGCCAGACCAAGTCAAGCCTTAGGGGTATGGACAAGTTGGGTTTCCAGAAAAGAGTGCTCTGATGGGATGGGGGAGAGTTCTGAATCACAAATCCCAGTACAAGACTTTAAACGCTGTTGCTTCTAGTAAGCAGAAATAAATACTGACTCTCAGAAAGTGATTAATAAATAAAAGGGTAAGTTTACCCATCTGATACTCACCAAAGGCAAAAAAAAATATTTAAGTAACTGGAAATTTACCACTTTTTGGGCTCCCAAAGACCAATTTAAAAGGAAAATTACATTTAAGCTGTCAAAATTCATTCTTTAGTAAGTTATGACAAGGATAGAGAGGCAAAGCTGACTTCCCCTGTGTGCTCTGAATGCTGCCCTAAGAAGGGTGATAACAGACTTTTAAAATAAATTTTGAAAGGAAACCACAGTGGTTAGTTCAACTACTTTCCACTTACGCACCTAGAGGTTTAGTTACTGTAAGGTGTTTAATAAATTAGTTTCCATGTCACCTTTGGGTAAAATCTGTTTACAATTATGAACCATAATACTACTGCTCAGAGGATATAATACGTTTGTTTTCCATGAGAAAAATCAGTTTGGTGAAGAGCTTAGAATGCAAGAAGTGCAGTTCAGAAGAAATGGTGAGAGGAGTTACTGAATTGGGTGTGGGGTAAGAGCATTACATATTATAGATCATTTTAATAGGGGTCATTTTTAAATTTTATTGTTTTATTTTTGGTATTTTTTAATTGTTCATTATTTAAGTACTTGGAAAATCATATACTAGACAACCGATTTTTTTTTTACGTAGGCAAACTAAAATCCTTCCTAGATTTCTAATTTTACCAAGCCTATTATTAATCTGTTTCTTTTAAGATTTTAAAATGTTTTAATGATTTGATATTCTTCAAAAGTTAATACAACAATATAGTTCCACCTTTAGTTCATATAATGAGGCCAAATTATTTAGTTATAGTTATGAACTGATGCATCTTCCACCCCAACTCAGTATGTTCAAAGCCCCAACTCCCAGTGCAACTGCATTTGCAGAAAGGGGCCTTCAGGAAAGGAATGAAGGTTGAAGGGTGGGGGGAGAGCTGATCCAACAGGGTTATAGTGTCCTTATAAGAGACATCTGAGCGCGCTCTCTCTCTCTCTCTCTCTCTCTCTCTCTCTCTGGCAGCTACCCCTAAGCCAGGAGGAGGGACATCACCAGCAAATGAATTGGCCAGCACCTGGCCTTAAACTTCCCAGCCTCCAGAACTGTGAGAAATAAATTTCTCTTTTTTAAGCCACACAGTCTAGGCATTTTGTTATGGCAGCCTCAGCAGACTAAGACACTAACTCTATTCTGCTTAAGGACTAAATACAGCAATTTATAGATTTTCTTCCTTCCTCTCCCATTTCATTCCAATGTTTCCCTTAAACCACCACACCACTTTTTTTTTACTCCACAGAGAAAGTCAGCATACACAATCAACACTTGTTATGACATCTCTGGACAAGCAAAATATTCAGTCAGGTATCACAGAATTATTTTTGAATTAATAATCAGTGTAATTCCAGAACGTTAGTGTACTGAATAATGAAAGACTGAAATTTGGTACTAAGTTCCCCAGAAGTCCTTTTCCAGCATGCCAAGATTGAGGCCAGAAGTGATTAACACTCAGCGACAATACAGGGCTATTGCTTCCTCTTTTTTCAGATACCTGAGGCTGCTATGTTGTCCCTGAAATTCTCAGAGTATAAGTACATGAAGAACTAGGTGCCTGCGTGTAGTCAACTCAACACTTCATGACTGAGTGGACTGCACTTATCTTCTGGAATTTACAGGAATGGACTCCCCCCTTGAACTGTTTCCTGTCCTGCACTGCCTACTCTGTGAGGACCTAACAAGGTCAGGCAAGGAGAGAAAGGTGGGATGAGTCAACCACACTTCTTAGCAGGCACAGTGCTTACAAAAATGTTTAATGGGAAGGTATGAACTAATCAAAGATGAGACACTTAAACATTATTCATGAGTAATGAACATGAAGAACATTTAAAAAGGTAAATGATAAAGAGGTATCAGGCCCCATCAGCACTGAAAAGTACACACCCTCTTCCTATTCTCCAATATAATAAAAATCAAAACTCAGTTACTAGGAGCCAGTGGCAACATAAAAAAAGGTTGTGGCTTATGATTTTGATTATTTCAACAGAGGAAAGTAAAAGAAAACAGTAATGAAAAAACCAAGATCACTTAAAATTTGCCAAGATAGGCTTTTATGTCTAGAAGAAAAAAAAAACATTAGGTGAGTGCTTCAAAAAGTTAATAATAGGAATTTTTACAAAAATGAAGCATACTATTAAATACATTTAAAATGCACTTCTACCCCTGACCAGTGTGGCTCAGTTGGTTGGACATTGCCCCACAAAGTAAAAGGTCACCACTTCAATTCCCCATGTGGGCACATGCCTGGTTTGCAGGTTTGGACCCTGGTCAGGGTGCGTACAAGAAGCAACCAAGAGGACTTCCGCCAAGATGGAGGCATAGGTGGAAACACTGTGCCTTCTCCCGCAACCAAGTTTGAACACAACAAAGGTTTGGAGAACTAGGGCACACCCAAAGACCAGAAAACTGAATTATACGGAAGTCCGAAAACTACGAACCGTTCAAGAGGGACGGTAAGAGAGGCGGAGCCAGCAGCGGAGCTGGGTCGGGCAGGACAGATCCCCCGACCTAGGCACGCAAGCAGCCCGGAACCAGTCGGGATGTGGGGCAGACTGACCTCGGTCCCACATTTGTGCACAGTGAGACGGACCACACAGGCCCCAGGGGGCGAACCGAGTGGTGGAGGGCTGACGGCGGTGGCACACTCGCGTGCAATGGAATGAAACGTGTGGGCCTGGTGACGGTGGTGGCTGCAGCACCGGGGCCAAGGCGGCAGGCGGCAGACTGGAAGCCATTGTCCCTCTTTGACCCCGCCCCCACATACAAGGTCACAACCCAGCGACTTAGCTGCCCTGTTCTAGTGAACACTTTAGGGCTCTGATCCTGCTACGGAACAGGCACAAACAGCCCAAAAGATGGTGCAAGAAGAACTCAAAGTCCCAGAGCCAATAACTCTAAGCGACCGAGAAAATGTCAGCCTCTCAGAAGCACAATTCAAGACACTATTTATCAGGATGCTCACAGAAGTGGTAGAGTATAGTCACAAATTAGAGGAACATAGTCACAAATTAGAGGAACATATGAAGGCTAAACTAATTGAAATGAAGGGAGATGCACAGGAAACCAATAGCGATGGAAAGGAAACTGGGACTCAAATCAATGGAATGGACCAGAAGGAAGAACAAAACATCTCACCAGAAAGGAATGAAGAAATGAGAATTCAAAAAAATGAGGAGAGGCTTAGGAACCTCCAGGACATCTTTAAACGTTCCAACATCCGAATTATAGGGGTACCAGAAGGGGGAAAGAAACAGCCACGAGTGGAAAACATATTTGAACAAATAATAAAGGAGAACTTCCCCAGTCTGGCAAAGGAAATAGACTTCCAGGAAATCCAGGAAGCTCAGAGAGTGCCAAAGAAGTTGGACCCAAGAAGGAACACACCAAGGCACATCATAATTACATTAGCCAAGACCAAAATGAAGGAGAGAATCCTAGAAGCAGCAAGGGATAAGGGGACAGTCACCTACAAAGGAGTACCCATCAGACTGTCAGCGGATTTCTCAAAAGAGACCTTACAGGCAAGAAGGGGCTGGAAAGAAGTATTCCAAGTCATGAAATCCAAAGACCTACAGCCAAGATTGCTTTATCCAGCAAAACTTTCATTTAGAATGGAAGGACAGATAAAGTGCTTCTCAGATAAGGTCAAGTTCAAGGAGTTCATCATCACCAAGCCCTTATTATATGAAATGCTAAAGGGACTTATATAAGAAAAAGAAGATGAAAAATATGAACAGTGAAAGGACAGCAAACACACAGTTATTAACAACCACACCTAAAACAAAAGCAAACCAAGAGGACAGCTAGATCAGGAGTGGAACCATAGAAATGAAGAACACATGTCGAGTTAGCAACAGGGGAGTGGGAGGAGGAGAAGCAGGGAGAAGGCACAGAAAATAGCATAGAGGGTAGGTAGAAAATGGATAGGGGGAGGGCAAGAATGGTGGGGGAAATATAGAATCTAAAGAACTTGAGACACGTGGTTATAAACGAAGGGGGGGAGAATGGTGGGGGAGGGAGTGTGTGGGTGGAGGGGAATGAAGGGGGGGGAATAGAAAAACTGTAATGGTATAATCAATAAAATAAATAAATACATAAATAAATAAATATTTTCAAAAACAGAAAAAAAAAAAACCCCAAGAAGCAACCAATCAATGTTTCTCTATCAGATTGATGTTTCTCTCTTCTTCTCCCTCTTGCCCCCTCTCTCTAAAAATAAATAAAAACTTTAATGCATTTCTAAAAGATACAAATGTATCCCTGGATGGTGTGGCTTTGTGGATTGAGTGCCAGCCTGTGAACCAAAGGGTCGCTGGTTCAGGCACATGCCTGGGTTGTAGCCCAGGTGCTGAGTAGAGAGTGTGTAAGAGGTAACCATACCACCCGCTTCTCCTTCTTCATCCTTTCCCATCTCTAAAAATTAATAAAATCTTTTAAATAATAAATAAATGTATAATGTGTTTGGTGAAATTCTTTCAAATAGATCTTTAGCTTTGGACACATAAAAGAGGTTTCGAGGACTTCCGGCTAAGATGGAGGGGTAGGTAGATACACTTTGCTTCTTTGCACAACCAAAAGAATAACAACAACCAATTTAAAAACAAAAAACAACCAGAACTGCCAGAAAATTGAGCTGTATGGAAGTCCCACAACTAAGGAGTTAAAGAGGAAACATTCATCCAGACCAGACCAGCAGAAGGGGCCTAGATGGGCAGCTAGGGTGGAGAGGACATGCAGCAAGGCAGCTGCTGGCAGACAGGGCAGTCCCACATTCGCATGCACATAAACTGGGAGGAACAACTGGAGAGCAAGATAGACTATGCAACTTGGGGTTCCAGTACAGGGAAATAAAGCTTCAAAACCTCTGGCTGTTAAAATCTGTGTGTGTGTGTGGGTGGGGGGGGGGAGGGGGGATTACAGCAATGTAAAAAACTCCTAGTCTCACAGTAGAGTCTGCTGGAGGGACTCACAGGGTCCTAGAACCTACACAAACCCACCCCACCCAGGAATGAACACCTCAAAGGTGCAATTTGCTTGAGGGCAGCATGGGAAGTGACTGAAAGCAGGGTGAGAGCTGACCAAGCAGCTCTATGACCCCTCCCCCACATATAGTGCCACAACACAGCAATGGCATGGATTGTCCTGCCCTGATAAATACCTAAGGCTCTACCCCTTACTACGTAACAGGTGTGCTGAGACAAAGAAATATGGTCCAAATGAAAGAACAGATCAAAAATCCAGAAAAAGAATTAAGCGACATTGAGACAGACAACCTATCAGATGCAGAGTTCAAAACACTGGCAATCAGGATGCTCAGAAATGACTGAGTATGTTGGCAAAATAAAGGAAGAAGTGAAGGCTATACAAAGTGAAATAAAAAAATACACAGGGAACGAACAGTGAAAGGAAGGAAAACAGACTCAAGTCAACAATCTGGAACAGAAGGAATTAATAAACATTCAACCAGAACAGAATGAAGAAACAAAAATTCAAAAAAAATGAACAGAAGCTTAGGAACTTTAGGACAACTTTAAATGTCCCAACATCCAAATCATAGGGGTGCCAAAAGGAGGAGAGAAAGAGCAAGAAATGGAAAACTTATTTGAAAAAATAATGAAGAGAACTTCCCTAATCTGGCAAAGGAAATAGACATGCAAGTCCATGAAGCTCAAAGAGTCCCCAAAAAGTTGGACCCAGGGAAGCACACACCAAGACACATCATAATTACATCACCCAAAATTAAAGATGAGGAGAGAATCTTAAAAGCAGCAAGAGAAAAGGAGATAGTTACCTACAAAGGAGTTCTCATAAGACTATCAGCTGATTTCTCAAAAGAAACCTTAGAGACAAGAAAGGGCTAGAAAGAAGTATTCGAAATCATGAAAGGCAAGAACCTACATCCAAGATCACTCTTTTGAGCAAAGCTCATTTAGAATGGAAGGGCAGATAAAGTGCTTCCCAGATAAGGCATAGCTAAAGGAGTTCATCATCACTAAACCCTTATTACATGAAATGTTAGAGGGACTTATCTGAGAAAAAGAAGACCAAAACTACGAACAGTAAAATGACAACAAACTCAACAACTATCAATAACTGAACCTAAAAACAAAACCAAAAACAAACTAAGCAACAGGAACAAACTAGAACAGGAACAGAATCACAGAACTGGAGATCACATGGAGAGTTATCAGTTAGGAGGGGTAGGAGGAAAATGAGGGAAAAGTACAGGGAATAAGAAGCATAATTGGAAGGTACAAAATAGACAGCAGGAGGTTAAGAACAGTACAGGAAAGGGAGAAGCCAAAGAACTTATATGCACAACCAAAGAACATGAACTAAGGTGGGGGGATTGCTGAAGGGGTTAGGGGTACTAGGCAGAGGCAGTCAAAGGTGGAAAAACTGGGACAACTGTAATAGCATAATCAATAAAATATCTATATTTTAAAAATTGTTTTTGAAATGCTATTTTCTCTAAATCCTTTCCCTATAAGTAACAGTTCTGAATATAAGATGAAGATATCACACTATATAAAGCCTATCAGTCATAGAGAATTCCATAATAACAGCAAACATATATTAGACAGAAGTAATTTTATCAATTAGAAATCACTTAAATTTACACAAAAGATTAGGATACCATACTTATTACACTTAAGTCTTTTTGATAAAGAAAAAAAAATTTAAAAACATGCCAGCCAAAATGAGTTTGGCCCTTTAGCTCTTAACCTTATAAAAAGAAGAAAATTATGCGTTGCCTTAGAGAGGCTATGAAACTTTCACTTGCTAAATCTACACCTAATGAAGTCTCTGAAACAATGACCACTCACTCCTGCAGCTTTGAAGTCCTTTGTTAGCTCGTGCAAATGACATATTCAAAACCCAGACATCATGTAAGAGCCAATTCAGACGAATGCCAATCAACTTCCGTTTTATTATTTAATTGATCCAGCAAAGAGGAACATGGCTACCAACAATAGCTTACTAAATATCAAATTTGTATTTATCTCAGAAACAACACAGCCAAAATGAAGTCCTTTTCAGAGCTTGTGGCATTAAATGGGCCTGCTCATTTCTAATAGACCACCCTACGTGACCACCCAAGTCAAATGATATAAATGTAAACATCTGTGTTTTTTTATTAAGTGATACTATATTTAGATAATAAACATGCCTATGACATTCACTGACCATACTGACCAACCAAAATAACTACCATATTAAAAACATTCACACAGTACTCCCAACTTAAAGTCTAGTGCCTAAATAAAACTGGTTAACAAAGTGGAAAGCTCTTTATTAAACTACCTTCTAATAGGAAGACTGCTTGCTTGCGAAAAATTTTCACCAGTGTGTCATCCAATTCAATTTCCTGAAGCTTGGAAATGAGCTGCTCCTCATTGCGGCAAACCTTCTCTTGTGTGTACAGCCCATCGGGCATGATGCGCTGCTGCCCCAGCCCTATCAGGGCTGCTTCCACCGCTAGTGTTAAATAGGATTCCCCTTCTTCTAAGAATTTGTGTGCAGGCAGATGCTGGTATTCCAGAGCTCGGCACTGTCCCATGTGCTCTGTAAAACGTCACAAAAGAAATCAGAGTTCAGAAACTACCTTTTTAGGTACATATATTTATTTTACCTGGTATCGTTAATGAATTATTAGCTTAATTCCAAGGTCAGAAAACAAGTGCATAGTTTTCCAATATCTTTTTTAAAATGTCCTTGAATGACTAAATGTGTATGTTTTAGAAAATAAAAAACTGTAAATCTAAGAAGAGATACTAAGAATACTTTAGAGTCGAGAAATTTTTTAATTAAACAGATTTAAAATTATACAACTGCAAATAGTTACCAATTCTTAAAAGCCTGGCATTAAAAAGAAGTGTGCATACTTTTATCACAGTGTTAAAATTTATAATGAAAACAGTAGAGAACACATGTAACCCAGGTCCTTTTTCATTGTCAAAAAGTCATCAGTTATCACAAGAGTAATGAATGATTCTTTGAACATTCTCTTATCTGTTGTCTCTGTCGGAAATTTTAACAAACTTTAACCACTGAACTCCCAAGGAAAGCACATTCATAGTCATACCCTTCACCCTCCTGATAGAGTCCGGGTCACCCATAATCCATGAGGGCAACCACCACAGGAGAACACATGGAGGGAAGATAACTAACCCTCTGAGCTCACCCAGCCATGGGAGCAGCAAAGGGACAGGCCTTCTTCCCTCCCATTACGAGGCACATCCTCTTTTAATATCTTTATGCTAGAAAATAGTCATAAATGCAGGCAAATTCTTAGATTCACAACCACGGACTAGAGACAATAAATATTCGGAAGGTTCTTTATACATGTTATCAACTGAATCTAAGCCTGAAAAGAGTTGAGAGTGCACTTGCTTGCTAATGGCAGGTGTTGTTAACTGCATGGAGTCATAAAATAAACTGAAGAAAAATAATGACCAATGTCATTCAGAATTTAGGAAAAAAAGGCACACGAGACAAATGTCAATAGTTTTACCGGTGAAATCAGAGAATCCAGGAAAGTTTTCATCATCCATGCGGCAGGCTTCCATAAGGCTGCCAAAAAGAGTGCCCACAGGGTCCAGAGGGTGTCCAACCCAGCCCTCCAGATTGGTTATCGAGGTGATGCTTTTATGGGGTAGCTCTGTGTAAGAAAAGGGAAATGAGAGATGGAAAGAAGTAAAGGGAAGAGAGACTTTACCATTTAATAGCAACATCCTGACGAATTAACACTGAATCCGATGAAAAAATGAAAGTATATATAAACCCCAACTTGTGAACTATTTTGACTTTTAAAGATTCACCTGTAAATCAATATAAATGATTTTATATAAACTCCTAGGACAGCTCTCAAACAATTCATGCGTCCAGAGTAGTGGGTTAACTTTAGAACTTACACTATTAGAGTATGTCACATGAGGAAAAATCAATTCCAAATTTTGACCTAGGGACAATTCCCCTCACTTCCTCGGACTGACGTTAGAGAGGACTAAGACGTCCCCCCAGAATCACCACTGGATGACTCTACAACCGTATCCTGAAGAGACTCTCAGAGTCAGTGCTCACTGGACCCTCTAAAATGGAGGCTAGAGAGCGGCGGTAGCCTGGGTGGGCCTTGGACTCCCCGTGACTACTGTTTCATCACTTTCCTACCACTTTATGAAAGTGTTCCATATCACGGATCAGTAGCCACTTAAGGGAGGACCTTTGCCACAAACAGGAACTTTGGCAAAAGATAACATATAATTTGGATGAAACATCCTTTTCACTTTTTCACAGAATGTTAGCACTTTCAAGTTCTTAAATTACAGACTGCTGATAAAAAGCTGCAAATATTTTAAGACATTCCATTATAAATAATGCAGTATTTTACATATAAGCATTTACTAAAATAATAAATGGAAGTAGCTCCTTCTTAAACTATAATAAAATCTATATACAATATAAAATATATAAGGAAAAAAGGCTTGTAAATTGCTATAGAGCCATTCCATGAATCTAATATTCCTTTAGAAGTCTTCTGGTGTTGGACTATCAACTATCAATACATAAAAATAAAGCGGGGCCTGGCACAATGTATAAAAATATATAAAAGCAGGGTCCCAGATTCCTTGGAAAGGCGTTTCCCTTTGGTTTCTGTTGTTGGCTTTCATATACATAAACCAGCATGAGAGAAATAGGAGCCTTACTCATGGGAAGAACCAAATATACACTTGGCAGAGGAAAAAAAATATGTATGGTGAAAGGAAGTATACTTACACAAACAAATCTACCTTCAAGTGATGAAAATGGAAACTGAGGATAAAATCTTACAAACTATTTTCTCTTTGTAAAGTATTTCTTCTATGTCCTCTTTCTTTTCACACAAAAATTAGTGGGGGAAAAATATAAAAAATGGAAAAAATAAAATAAAAAAAGAAGTGTAGTTTTTAAATCTAGAAATTGAACTAAGTGAAATAAGTCAGAGAAAGATAAGACATGATCTCACTGATATGTGAATTATTTAAAAAACATTAGTCCCCAGATACAGAGATGGGTGAACCAGGTGAAACTAGTCAAAAGGTACAAAATTTCAGTTATAAAATAAGTAAGTCATGAGGCTACTAACTGCAGTTAATAATATGTATTGCATATTTGAAAGGTACTGAGAGAACTGATTTTAAAGTGTCTTCATCACAAGAAAATATTTTATAACTATATGTACTTATGATGTTAACTGACTTATTGTGGTGATTATTTTGAAATATATAAATACTGAATCATTATGTTATACAACTGAAACTAATATGTAACTTTTACATGTAAAAGCTGACATATAGTACCATACAGTATTAAAAGTAAACAAGATTAATGTATTTACCGATCTTGTCCATATAACAAGTAACTGTTACGGCAATGTAAAACTTACTGTAAATAGTTAAAAAAAACATATTCTTTAAAAATGGACAAAAAAAGGTAGGGAAAGATATAGGTATAGATATATAATCCCAGTAATATAATACTTGAGAATAGTCTAAAATAAAGGTTTTCATTGCTCCCAAAAGAGAAATGTGTTTCAAGTGGTCTCAAAAATAACCAAGGGAGTCTAACTTAACATGTATTCTAATTTACCGGCATGAACTAACATTTCCACACTCTGCATTTCTTAGACATTGCAACACTTTTACTAAACTCATTTGAAACCATTTCTTAGTAAAGGTTATGATAAGACTTTTAAAGATCAGACAATCAGGAGTTAGCTCTCTTTTTCTAGTATAAAATGTGCTGCACTCCCTCTTAGGTTAAATATTACTCTTTTCACTTTTCAGAAGTAAACATCTTTTGGTCATATATGATGTATATTTAGGGGAAGGAGGATTTCAGAAAAATTTTTCAAAGGGCCAAGCAGCAATTCTGCAAACACATCTGGTAACTAGTGACGACACGAAGAACATGAAAAACTGAATATCAGGGGTGTTCTAATCCAATCCTAAGTGAGCTCCTCTTTCTTTAGTTCAAACTGTGCCTTTCAAAGTTTCTTCCATCATATAAATGATAATGCTAACATTTATAATACTTTCAATATAGAGGGTATTAAAAGTACAAAAAACTCAATCTTAACTCTTCAGCCTGTTTCAACAACTTCTGATAATTTTTAGCTGTATCCAATATAGGTGTGTGTACAATCACCCATGAATTAAAAACAAAAAAACACAAACAAACAAACAAATCTACCAAATCTACCCAAAAAAAACCCATAGCAACTAAAACTATCTTTCTGAATAAGAAATTAAATTCCAGAGTAAATACAACCCTGCCAAAGAAGCATAAAGTGATTTACACCTACAGAAGGAAAAAGAAGTGCAGAAATTATGCAGACAAAGCATATATATTACTTTTTCTGATCAGGCCCTCATGCTGTAATAGAACCCTCTGCAGTTACTCGTACTCAGTAATGGTTATGTAAAATTTAAAACATGAATAAACTGAGATGAAGAGAAGTTAAGTGGGTTCTGTCTTAATTTCTTATATAAATTCTATACATAACACAAAGGTGATATATAGAATTTTTAACAATCCAAGAATTTCTCTGTGATTACCACTTTAAATAAATATCATGCCCTTATGTACAAATTATCAGCATTTTAGAGTGCTTATACAGTATGCCGGGCCCTGCTTTAGTGCTCTGCAGGATTAATAATCTCCTCGAGAACTCGGATGGTCCTCAACTGAGGCCCTTTCACACATGAGGAATCTAAATCACAGAGAGGGCAGGTCACTGCACAAGGTCTCCCAGCTAGAACCAACTGCTAGGATCAAAACACAGGCACTCTAGCTTCTAGATCCCTTACTGTTAGAATTAAAATGCATTTTCATAAAATACCAAAATTGGCTAACTTGCATTTCAGATAATTCAGACATATTAGTCACTCAAACAAAAATAGTAATAAAAATTCTCCTCCCTAAAAAATCAACTAACCTACTTAAAAATCTCATTTTTTATAATAGTCAACCAAGAAAAAAATACCTAAAATTTCTCACTGAACAGCTATTAAATATTTCAAGTGAGTGGGAACTACAGCTATCCCCATCCATCTCTCCCAGAAGAGCACAAAACCAAGTGATGTCATCATCAAGAATCCCAGTCCAAAGGAAACAAACTCCTTCACATTCACCTTTTTTCTGAGTTCGGAACATTTCCAACTGTTTCTGTTGCTGTCGTCTTAGCGTGTTAACAATAGCTATCGCCAGTCTCAGTGCTTCTCTGGGGTACCCATGAGAACGTAACGCATCCACTCTTGCACAGGCTGTAGGAACATGTTCTAAAACAGAAAGGTAAGGGGGAAAGCTGCCATTGTCAGATATATCCATAAAATAGGATTAATAGATGTTTTTCCCCCAAATACTATTAGGCACAAGAAGCCATTTCTGAACTTGGATTTGAATGAGAAACTCAGCTCCTATTGCCAAGCATTCATCCATCTCCCATTGAATCCCTCAGCTCTCCTCCTCCCACTCCAATAATGCTATAGAAACTAAACAAAGAAGTAAGTCATGGAAATGTCTTTCCGGTTTGGCCACTTACCATGCCAGAGGGGCCACCCGCGGGAGTCAAAGAGGGAGTTTTCAGTGTCGTCATGGTAACAGTAGTTGGTGTATAGGTCACTGCTGATGATGTGCTGCAAGTGGCTGTCCTGCCAGTGGAGATCACATGCCTCGATGGCCCGAGTGAACACTGTCCGATGTGGCCTGTTCGGTGAATCTGTTTTTTCCACAATTCAGAAAGCCGTGTCAGCTATTATTCACATGTAAATGCACCAGTCATACCACTCTGTGGCCAGATGTTCATGAGCACACCCACACACATTGTTCTGCACCCCCTAAGGAGAAGGATGAAGGGTGAATACTCTCATGTCCTAAGTACTAGGAAGCAAGTCAGCCCAAAGAGCCACATTCACTCGTTTTATCAAACACAAACACTCTGCAGCCATCAAAGCTAAGGTTAAAGACATCCTGCAAAAAAGAATCATCAGGTCTAGTTTCCATGCCAAATACCCTCAAAGGAGGCATTTGGCACAAAAATCGCATGAAAACTCACTGCTCCCCACCTCAGAGGTGCTGTGGTGGGCTGTCCTGGTGGGACCCACAGCTCTCACAAGCACTATGCAAGATATGCGACACCAGCCATGGAACCTTTCAGAAGATGCAACCAGCTTTTCAAGATATGCATAAGGGTTGTGCTTTTGGTTATATTTTTTAACTATATTGTGCGGTTTTGCACAATTAAAACTATTATGCTTCTTGGGATATAACAATTAAATGCCACTTTATATCCCAAAGGGCATAAACGCATATATTTAACATTTCACAAAGCCACACAACATAGCTACAAAACAAACCAGCGCACTTACCTTGCCCCTACAGGCTGCCTCCTGACTCCTGTGCAGGTTCCATGACTGGTGTGATGTCCCAGCATAGTGAATGCCGGGGCATCACCAAAGAGCAGAAGCATACACTCCGAAGAGGGTTCAAGTTTCAGGACCTGACAGAGAGAAGAAATGTTTGGGGAATAAAGGATATTTTCACCCCAACTCCTGGGACTACTTAGTTTTTCTGAATGACACGGTTCAAATTCTACCTGCACCCCCACCCCCACTCCAGACTTACCTTCAACTATGGCACAAACCTTAGCCTCAACTGAAACCCAGGGAGACAAACTGGTTTTATTTATGTGTAGTTTACTTATCTCACCCTCACTTTACACAGTTATCACCCTCACTGTTCTGAGGTTTAATTCAATGAGAAGCAAAACTTGGAGCTTCCTGGGTTGATACTGTTTAATCTTCCTATCACTGGAGCTTTGTTAAGTACAGACATAAAGGAAATCATAGAATCAAAAAAGAACTGAATCAATAAGAAGGGCTCCGAAAACTCATCCAGTCCAGCCCCTCTATTCTGCTGTCGAAACCAAAATCGAGAGAAGTAAAGTGACTTGCCAAGGTCCCACAGTCAGGCAGTGGCGACCAAGGTTAAACACAGATATCCTCTCTCCAAATTCAGCTTTCAGCCGTGCTTCAGGCTTCTGACAGGTCTTTAACAGAGAAAGACACTACTTTGGCTCTGCCTCAGGTCAACTTAGGTATCTGTATTTATGTGGCAGACCTACCAAAATGCATAAATGACATCAGAGAGGCGTAAACACTGATGTATGTGTTATGGTCCTTGCCCAGACTCCTTGCTAGCAGTAGCTTTAATTGTACACTGTATATATGGAAAGAGTGGGCCTTATGACTATGTCAGGGCTTTTGTTGAGCAGAATAAATACACTCCTACCCAGTAAGAAACTGGTTTCATCACCTCTCCTAGCCAATCAATCAAATATTCCAAAGCCCAAATCTCACACATTTTTAAGTGGCTTTGTCATTTCATTTATTTTGTTTAGCTCAAATCGAAGAAGTATATTTAAAACTAAAAGAACTTTAAACAAGCACCGATGTTATGTATGTGTTAAAAGAATGAGAGTTCTACCTGTTGATTTGGCTCAGTGCTTTTCTTGATAATAAAAGCAAGCTATAGACTAGGATTCCATTTAAAAAATATTTAAATGAAAGTGAGCAAGACAGAAAGCTCTATACTGACATGGGACACATTTTGAGAAGGTCAAAGAAACCACTACCCTTTCGAAGGGTGTAGATTTTAATGTTCTTACTCTTATTGTTAATTAAGTCTAGTAATTAATCTCAGCAAAGACAGGGCTCGATTTGCCCTTCACATTAACTTCAATATACCAACACATACAATTCTGCCCATCATCTGTACTAAGTGTACACTCTACACCCAGCTGCAATGGCATGGCTGCTGGGCTCTGCTGGCCACAGCAGGCTCTCTGCTAGCAACCTGCTCAACTCTCTTCTGACAGCCCTCTGGAGGATGTGAATATTATGCTAAAAGCAGGAGCCTGGTGCCTTTAGGCACAACAGCTATAAATATTGCCTTCAGAAACTAGGTCCTGACTTCATGCCCCTAGGCCAAACCATAAATAAAATGAACTGTTTCATCTGGAAGCTGGACCACTGGTCAGGGGATGTTCTACAGCCAATGGAATATTCCTGTTTAACCAAGGGGAAAGTAACCAAATGGAAAGTAAAGTGCAAAATGTTGTAATGGTGCTCCCAAAAAGCAGGTGGGGAGTGAAAGAGAAAACCCTACAAATACAAAAAAATGAAAGATTGAAGATATCACCTATGTAAATGTAGACATACCCTTTCCTAGCAGTGGAAAAGAACAAAAACTGATTGCTAAACTTGAGAATTCTGAGTTTCTGGAAAAGAATACGGGGTATAAGTGGTACATTTATTTTCTTTAAAGTTATTAAATAAAATCATCATGGGCAATCAAGATATGACAGATCTCAAATATTGAATTCCCAAGACAAATATCTCTAGACAAACCAGAGCCAGACAATCATCTTTCTCAAGTCCTAAAACTTCCTTTTTATTGGACAAGTCCCTATGGAGTGATACATATAATTTTCTTTCTTTATCAAGACTGAGAACACTGCGCTAACTCACATTCACACTCAGCACACCGTCCAGCTCTTTCCAGGAGTATCAACTCATACAGGGCTGGCACATACAGAACGATAATCTTCATTCTGGATCCTTCTGGTTTAACAGTCACCTTGCATCTATCACAACAACTTTAAGTCTTTCAATTTTTCTCAAAAACAGTGTCATAAACTAGTGAATGAAATTTTGATTTGCAACTGCTAACTTCTTTAAGGATTTGATTCTGAAAGAGAGGAGAAATGCTGCAGTAGCTGGGGAAAAAATGAGGCCAAAGAAGATTAAAGAAAAGATGAGATGCCCTGGAGCTAAATGGTGGGTCCAAGAGAGAAACTGAAAAATAAAGCAAACAAATGGCTGTATGCATTTCTTAGTAGTCCCACAGACTGGAGGGCACTGCCAGCCTGCAGTAGGTAGTAGGAAGTATGCTAGGTGATCTTTCACAATAAAGTCTTTTCCTAGTCCAAATGCCAACCACACCTCATGCCCTTCTAGCCCAGTCATAAAATGTTTACTTGCTACATTCTAAAACTAAGAATTTTTAACTGATTAAATTACAAAGTAGCCCAAATATGTATTGACCAAGAGATAAAAACACAAAGCCACTCAAGTCTCTTAATATTTTGTTTTATAAAATGTGACCAACCTATTCCATGATTTATTAAATTTAAAATAGTCAAATTAAATAGTTAACTAGCAACTCTGTATCACATTTAATTTTATAGATTTTAAATAACCCATAGTAATAAGTATAAGTATTACACCCATGTGAATTCTGAGAATATGAAAAAAGCACACAACAGTCTCAGGTAAAAATTAAAACACACACACACAGCCAAAGCATATTAAAATCCTTGAGTTACAGTAAGTTCTGACATGGAGAAAATTATTTTCCCACATACATTGTAAGTTACTGTTATAAACATATATGCACAATTAAGCAGCTATAAAGTGAGAAGAATTTTGCTGTGGACTCACCTTGGTTGGCATTTGCACCCTGAGGCAGAGCATTGGTTAAGTTGGGTAATTCACCGCCGTGATTCCCATCTTCCCATGGGCAGACATCAACACTGTTCCACTTTTTCAGCTGTTTCAGCCAACTGGCCTTCTGCTCCAACTTGCAGTGGGGATTTAAAACTATGCACATCCACAGAGCACCTAATCGAAAGGAAGAGAAGGAAGTAAACTTTAAATAATTATAAAAATATGCAATTCTAATCACTAATAATAAACTATTTTATTCATTTATTTTAAAATTTTTTAGAGAGGGGGAAGGGAGGGAGAAAGAGAGAGAGAGAAACTTCAGCGTACGAGAGCATCATCGATCTGTTGCCTCTCACATTCTCCCGGGGACCTGGCCGGCAACCCAGGCGTGTGCCCTGACTGTGAATCAAACCAGCAACCCTTTGGTTCGCAGGCCAGCACTCAATCCACTGAGCCACAACAGCCAGGGTGCTAATGATAAATTTTAGACTATTTGAAAAATGAGTCCAAATCTGCTATTTTTATAACATAATTATCTCCTTAATCCAAGCCACAAATCTCATGCAGAGTTTAACGGAAGAAGGAAACAGAGTCTGAATTTGAACCAAAGATCCAAACAAACACTGTCATATATGAAGATGAAAGACATTATCAAATGTTAATTGTTAATTATCTTCCCATTTATGTGACATTTTGGACAAAAAAAGTCTATAAAGAAGGTCTACGGTTGTCCACAAGGTCCAATTTGCTACTTTAATTTACAAACAGACCTGCAACAACAAACCCCTCTAAATAATTCCTTTGTGTAAAAATTAAATTTCCTTCTAAGATTACCTTTATACAATAAAATCATAAAGGCATACAATGACCATGAATAGATAATTTTCTAGTTTCATTATTGGCATTTCAAACTTTATTACGTTTATTAATTAGTATATTTATCTATTATGTCAATAATCTTCTAAAAAGAAAATTCACTTAAACATATTTCCCTAAATGATTTAACCAGGAACGAATCTTTATATAACTGAAGTCACTAAATTTGTCATTATGTGAATGAAATCACTAAACTTTCATCAAATTTCATTTTTTCCAAAGGAAAAGCCAAAATAAATTTAGAAGACGTAATTTGAATTAAGGTACTGATAAAATATATTATTCTTTTCTATATTCTTTAAAGAGGTAGCTAATTCAAGCAACTATTCCACAAAATTTTAAAGTTCAAATTTCTGTTTACTACTTTCAAAACAAGCTAGATATCAGTACTCAAAGCCATTCACAATACTTTTTCTTTGAAAAGATAGGTGTGTGTGTATTTTAAACAGTTGTGCTAAATGAATAATAAAGATAGAAACGCCCATGTTTTGTTTGTCCAAACAGATGCTTTACCTTCTTCCACATTTAAAAGTACCCAGCAAAAACAGGAAGAAAGATCCACAGACATGGACAACAGTGTGGTGACTGGGGGGGTGGGGTTGACAAGGGGACTAAATAGTAATGGAAAAAAATACAAATAATTTTTTCTTAAAAGTAGCAAGCTTCCTCAATTACAAAATCTGACATTTTAAATATCAAGTAACTTCTACCACCAGAAAATAACAGTGGCCACAATCTATCGAATATCATTGTAAATATCTAATCTACAGATATTTACAATGAATATTTCCATATTTTTTAAATGCCAACTGAAAACAAAATGTGATCAAACTAGAGTAAGCCCTCTATGGCTTATAACCAAAAAACTCGGAACAAAATAGAAAAGCAGCAATGTAAGGACTCTGAAAAGTAAACAACATCAAGCAGACAGGAAAACAAAACTAGAAGATTCAAGCCATATTAAAGTGATTTCCATTATTTTTCCCTATTGACTTGGGTATAAAATTAACCCACTTGGAGAAATTTTGTAGAGGGCACATTCAGCAAAAACTTTAAAGAAATCTAATCAGGGCGAAAGGACTGGGAAAGGGGACCCCACCCTTCACTCAGGAGATGCAGTGAGGGGACCCTGGTTACTGTGTACAAAGAGGCACAAGTCCAGGTAACATCTCATTTACATAAAACAGATTTTAGGAATCACAGTCAAGGCCTGGAAACTTTACTGACATTATCACCTGTGGAAGGTAAAACAGACCTTATGTTCTGAATCTACGCTGGTTGACTGTATACTGGAAAAAACTAGATTGTATACTTGAAAAAAACAATTAACTCTTCAGGAAGTTTTAATGGGACTCAGACTCTCACAACAGAATATTCCAAAATTACTTAGCTTACAAAGAAACAGGAAAATGTGATCAATTCTGAATGGAAAAGCAACCAGCAGATGCCAATCAAAATGAACCACATGTTAGAACGGCCAGTCAGAGACTTTAGAGCAACTATTTAATGGTGTTCCATGAGATAAAGGTAAAACTATTGACAGAAGGAAAATACACACTATAAAAAAGAACTAAGTGGAAATTTTAGAACTGAAGAAACAGTACTTGAAATTAAAAAAAAAATCACTGTGTGGAATAAAGAGCAGAATAGGTATGACAAAAGGCAAAGTCAGTGAACTTGAAGACAGAAACCTCATCCAAAGAAAAGAGAGTAAAAATCAGAAAATAAACAGAGGCTTTTAAACACAGTCGGGGAAAACAGCAAAATATCTAACATTTGTGTCACTGGAGTCCCAGAAGAAAAGAAACAGATACAGACAAATGTGGAAAAAATGCTGTCTTAACAATTTCCAAATTTGGAGGAAGATGCACTTACAGGTTCAAGAAGCTCGTCTAACCCCAGAAAGGATAAACTCAAGAAAAACCACAACTAAACACACCATAATCGAATCACTAAAAACCAAAGATAAACTCTTGAAAGCAGTCAGAGAAAAATGAAATAGCGTATACAGCAGACTGACCCAAATAATTAGACACTTCTCATCAGAAGTTATTTATGACAGAAGACAGTAGACCATTATCTTTAAAGTGTTAAAATGAAGTGTCAACCCGGAATTCTACATCCAGCAAAAACATCCTTCAAAAATGTTGAAATAAAGGCATTCGCCGATGAGGAAAAACAGAGAGCATTCACTGCCAACAGACCTGGCCGAGAAAAAGTGCTACAGGAAGCTTCTTTGGGCTGAAGGGAAATAATATCCGAGGGAAACTTGGAACTACAGGAATAAAGGAAGATCTATAGAAGTAATACATACCTGAGTAAAGGAAACAGACTATTTTTGTACTTTTAAAGTTTTTTAAAATAAGTACGGCTATTGAAAATAATCTTTGAACACCTGCCTTGTGGCATTTTAAATGTATGTAGATGAAATACACATGAAAAATACATGGTTGTTAAGACTCTATATCCTATTGTGCAAAATATTAATACAATTTAGACTGTTTAAGGTTAGATGTTCTTTTGTAATACTGAAAACATTTAAAAATACAAGGAGATTCAAACAAAAAGAACAATAAATCAAAGTGAAATAATTCAAATAATTAAAAGAAGGAAAAGGTGAGACAGTGAACAGAGAAATAAAAACAGAGAAGACAAATAGAAAACAAATGATTAAATGGTAGACCTAAAAAACTCAACTGCATCAATAATTATATTAAATACAAATGGTCTAAATATACCAATTAACAGATGGTAAATTCAAACTTAAAAACAAGGTCTGACTTTACGCTGTGTGTAAGGAAGATTCTTTAAATATAATGGCACAGATTAAAGGGAAAGAGATATAATTAGCAGACACTTTGAAAATAATGCTCAAGTGGCCACATTAGTATCAGACAAAGTAGAGTTTAAGAAATACTACACAAGGAATTGAGTGAAATATAACATGATAAAGAGGTCAGTTTCCCCAAAAGACATGAGTCCTAAACGAATACTTCACCTAATGTCCAGACTTCAAAATACATGAAGCAAAAACTGGCTGAGCTGAAATGAAAAACAGACAAATCCACAATGATTTTGGAGACTTCAATACTCCAGGTAGATGAAAATACAGCACAGATGAATATGTAAACACCACTATCATCCAACTTAACCTAAGAGACAGGTACAGAACACTCCACCTAACATTAGTAGACAAAAGCTACACAAAATCCTACTCTTTTGAAAATTTACAAAGAGCATTCATTAACACAGTACATATTTTGGGCCATAAAGCAAACTTCTATAACTTTGAAAGCAGTAGCATCATAGAGAGTACATTCTCTAAAAATCAGTAACAAGAAGATATCTGGAAAATCCCCCAATATCTCGGAATTAAACAACAAACTTCTAAATAACTCATGAGTAAAATGACACAAGGGAAACCAAAAAGTATTTTGTACCCAAAGAAAATGCAAACAAAATACTATAATTTGTGGTCTACAGCTACAGAGTTTAGAGGGAAATATATAGTGTTAAATGCTTATACTGGAAAAAAAGATTCAAATCAATAATCTAAGTATCCACCTTAAGCAACTAGAAAAAGACAAGAAATCAAAGCCAAAGCAAGCAGAAGGATGGCAGTAACAGATCGCAAATCACTTAAATTAAAAACCAGCCAAAGGGAAAAAAATCAAACAAAAACCTGGTTCTTTAAAAAAATTAATAAAATCAATAAAACTATAATCAGAATGGAAAAAGAATAGACAAACTGGAAATTTCAGTTTGTAATAAAAGGGCACATCATTACAGGTCTGAGAGCAGCAATTTTCAACTGGTGTGCCACAAGAATTTTTAAAACACGCCCTATCTGACTCTTTAGTCAGGGGCATGGACCTCTTTTTCCTTATGTTGTCAAATTAAAAAAATGACAGCACAACAACAGTCATTTGGTGTGAATCAATCAAAATTATACCTATTTTTTGTCAGATCAGCAGAAAGTGTAATATATTTTTTGGTGTGCTGCAGAATCTTTGTAATTAGTTTACATGTGCCATGAGATGAAAAATTTTACAAATCAGATGAAATAAACAAAGTCCTCCAAAAAAATGCAAACTACCAAAGTTCCCTCACAAAGAAATAACCTGAACAGTTGCAAATTTATCTAAAAAATGGAATTGGTAGTTAAAAATCTCTAACAATGCAGGTTGTTTCCCTGGAAAATGTCACCAAACATTTACAAAAGAATGAACACCAATTCTACACATCTAACATAAAACAGAAGAAAAGGGAATGGTTCCCAACTCATTTTATAAGCCCAGCCTTGCCCCGATATCGAAACCAGAGAAAGACACTGTAAGTAAATACAATTACGAATCAATATTCCTCATGAACAACAGTGTAGTGACTGCAGGGTGCGGGGGGAGGGGTGAAGGTAGGACAGGGTGCAAGGGTATGGATAAATGGTCATGGGAAAAAAGACTACAAAATAAAATATATATATAAAAAGGAAAGTACACCACAACCAAATATAGTTTATCACAGTACTGCAAGGCTGAGGCAACTTTAAAAATCAATCAGGCCCTGTCCAGCAGCTCAGTTGCTTGGAATGCCATCCCATACACCAAAAGGTTGTGGATTCTACACCCAGTCAGGGTGCACGTGGCAGGCAATCGATTGACGTTTCTCTCTCTCAAACATATCCACAGGTGAGAAGTAAAAGAAAAAAATCAATTAGTATAACTCACTACACTAACAAAATAAGGAAGAAACATCATATGACCAATTCAATGGATGCAGAAAAACCAACAAAATTCAACAACCCTTCATAATAAATAAAGCAGTCAATAAACTAGAAAATGACTTGAACTTGTAAAGGGCATCTGAAAAAAAAAACACAAAGCCCTACAGTTAGTTAATATCATAAAGGCAAAAGACAGAATGTATTTCCCTTAAGATCAGAACAAGGCAAAAGTATCTGGACTTGCCATTCCTAGTCAACATCATGCTCAAGTTCTAGCTGGGCTAATAAAGCAAAAAAAAAGGAGGCTAATGGCAAAGATCAGAGAGTAAAAAACAAAATAGCCTCTATCTGTGTACAATTAACCTACAAAAAAACTCCTAGAACTAATTAAGTTCAGCAAGGTCATGTGATAAAGTTCAAAGCAAAAAAATTAACTGCACTTCTATATGCTAAAATGTTATCGAACAATTAGAGATCAAAATTTACCAAGAGCCAAAATTACCTCAAAATAGTTGTAAAATCTAACAAAACATGTACAGTCTCTATGCTAAAAACTGTAACACTGACAAAAGAAGTAAAAGGCAATCTTAAAAAGCAGAAAGTTACTAAATTCATAGATTGAAAATCTCAACAGTGTTATGATGTCAATTCTTCCTCAAATGAATCTATATATTCAATACAACCCCATTCAAAACCCTAGCAGGTATCTATGTACATATTGACAAGGAAAGATATAAAATAGCCAAGACAATTTTAAATAAGAAGGACGAAACTGAAGGCTGAGATTTTTGATCTTCCCATGAAGTTACAGTAATTAAGACAATGAACAAGGGGTGGAAAAACAGGCACAGAGATCAATGGTAGAGATTTAAACGCTCAGAAATAAACCTAAACAAATACCGTCTATTCAAGGTACAAAGTCAATTGAAAGAAGAAAAGTTAAGTTATCTTTTAAATAACTGCATCCGGAACAATTAGACACTCATGTGAAAAAATGAACTAAATCTGTATCACACAATTTATTAAAAAATAATTCAATAAATTTCCTAAAAACTAATTCAAAATGGATCATAGACCTAAATATAAAACAAAACATAAAACTTCTAGAAAAACATATTTGTATCCTTGGATGAAGCAAAGATAAAGTTAGATACAATAGCAAAAATATGATCCATGGAAGATAAAACTAATGAAAGTGGATTTTATCAAAATTAAAAATTTTTGCTTTACAAAAGACACTGTTCAGGAAATGAAAATACAATACACAGACTGGGAAAAAATATGTGTAAACCATACATCCGACAAAGACTTACATCCGGAATATGTAAAGCCCTCTTAAAATTCATCCAGAAAATGTACAACCATATAAAAAATTGGGCAAAAAATTTGTAAAGACACTTCACCAAAGAAGATATACAGATAGCAGCATGCAGATGAAAAACATGCTTGGCATCATTAATCACGAGGAAAATGCAAATAAAAAACCACACAAAATACCACTACACACCTATTATAATAGTTAAAATTAGAAAAAGAAAATTTTTAAATCGCTTTATTGTTGTTCAATTACAGTTGTTGCATTTTCTCCCCACGATCCCAGCCAAACCCACCTCCCTCCCTTGCTTCCGCCCTCCCCCTTGGCTTTGTCCATGTGTCTAGAAAAAGAAATTTAAAACCTAACAATGCCAACTGCTGTCAAGGATATGGAGCAACTGGAATGCTGGTAACTGCTGCTTAGTGTGCAAAAAATATGCCATTTTGGAAAACAGTTCAGCAGTTTCTCATGAAACAAAAATATAGTTTACCTTATAACCCATCAATCCCACCTCTAGGGATTTGCCCAAGATAAATGAAAAATTATGTTAACATGAAAAGTTGTACAAAAATCTTTACTGAATCTTTGTTCATAAATGCAAAAGGTCTAGAAACAACCTGAATGCCCTTCAAATGGTGAATGGATAAACGAACAGTGGTACATCCACACAAAGGAATACTACTCAGCAAAAAAAAAAAAAACCCTAACAGATAAAGTGATACAGTTATTTTCAATGTGTCCATTTCATAATTTGGAATTCTGTATTTCAGTCCATGCCTTTGCGAACTATAATTTATTGTGAAAATTAACTTAAAAAGCACCACCATGCTAAATGAAAGTCAAGATTGTTGGCATAAAGTGAACTTTAAATTAAATGTAGGTTTGAAAAATAGAATTAATCCTCCATGGTCAGAATTAACATTNGAATGGATAAACAAACAGTGGTACATCCACACAAAGGAATACTACTCAGCAAAAAAAAAAAAAACCCTAATAGATAAAGTGATATAGTTATTTTCAATGTGTCCATTTCATAATTTGGAATTCTGTATTTCAGTCCATGCCTTTGCGAACTATAATTTATTGTGAAAATTAACTTAAAAAGCACCACCATGCTAAATGAAAGTCAAGATTGTTGGCATAAAGTGAACTTTAAATTAAATGTAGGTTTGAAAAATAGAATTAATCCTCCATGGTCAGAATTAACATTTCCATGTTAAAGATGAGACCATTAAATCTCAAAGAGATAACAGTCCTTAAAAGCAAGATACTACATATTCTAGGAAACTTTAAACAATGATTTCTATGACTTGAAAAAAATTCATAAAACTCACCTTAGATTTTCATATTTATATTTCCCTAATTAGAGAACTTCTATTTTGCCAAGTGAGAATATATTTAAAAACCCAAGACTTTTATTAAATTGCCTGTAACATCCTTTTATTGCTCACCTTCCTAAGAGTGGTTTCATCATGAAAGAATGTTCTTCATGTTAGATTCAAGTTCAGAGGTATAATAGATATGGCCTTTTATCTTAACAGTCACAATACAAAAGATGTAATTAGCCTTAAAAACCAAGTTAACCAAACTGAGTAAGTCATTCTCCAAATTTTATTAATTCAGAGTCCCACTTTGGGCATTGATTTCCTTCCCCTCCAACACATGCTTGAAACACTTGCGGCTTTAAAAATAAAACTCTTTGATGATCAAACACTTCATTCTGCTGTCTCTTGGAAATATTAACCCCTTTAAGGGCTCAACCGAATACACCAGAATTCAGTGAGCACTTCCTATTTCTAGCACCTAGCAGAGGAGGTAGCAACTAAAAGGTATTACCGGTTCTTTCACAAAGGACACTTAATTATTTGCTATGAGTTACAGTGAAACAAATTCAATACTTTTAAATTGCCTTCCTAGCTTCAATGCCTCAAAATATATAAAGGCAATTATCAAGTCACTGGTGCGTGCATCAGTTTCTGAATTATCCATGGCACATTTCAGCTCTCAACTAGCTTTTCTCCACCATCCAGCATGCTTTTCCTCTCCTTTCCACTATTCTCCCTGATCTGCACTCAGAGGTTTCAGCAAAATGATGCACTGTAACATACAACCCACAGCAAAACAAAACTAGAAAAGAAACTTCCCTGGGAAGATGAAAAAAGGCATTCCTTGCACATGGTTAATGTTTCTAATCCACTGGATAGTCTTATACCTGTTCACTTTCTATACCTGACCAAAGTACTCAGAGAATGTGGATAGAATCACACTAAGGCAGAAGACAAAAAATCATCACAAAGGCCTTCTAGTTACTTCTGCACTACACCAGTAACAATGTCAGTGGACAACCACCCACACTTTCAGCAACTGTAGGTAACAAAATTAACAAATTCCACATGCCCTGAAGTCCTGTCTTTCCCGACAAACATTTAGATGGACAAATCACCACCACCACTTCACCCCACCTCACATACCCACTGTCTTACATTTCCAACTAAAATAAACATCTGAGCAACAAGCTCTGATGTGGAAAGGGCAAGATACAGATTACCAGCTGCAAGAATTTGGGCAAGCCCACTTAATTTCTCTGTAGCAGCAACTCCCTATTTAAACAATAGGGATAATAATTCCTACCTACCTCATAGGGCTGTGTAGACTTAAATAAGATAATACAGGCAGAAAGTGTTTTGAAACAGTCGAGTTCACCCAGGTTCAAAGAGTGCACTTCTCCAAGTCCCTTTGTGTAGACTTCTGTGTGGAGGAAATTGAGTCTCAAAGGTTAAAATAGGTTTGGAGGGCTTGGGTTGCAAGTGATTCTCTGATTTTAACTAGAAACATCTTTTAGTCTCCCCCTTTTCTCGATTTCGAGGATAAGTTTTTAAATGTTTTGTCTTCTCACAGACATTGTTCTATCCAGCCTGCCAGGCTCTACCCCAGGCTCACAGTCACTCAGAGGCCTGAGAGGCCTTGGGTAATTTTATCCCTACCTACTCTCGTGGAGGAGGCCTTTCTCTAACTCATCCCCAACCTACAAGGCTGTGTAACATTTCTGTCCACGCTAAAGGTGGACTGAGATGGCAGTGCTGAAGCCTGTGCAGACTCTCCCTCCAGCCTCCTCCCCCAACCCCCCAGCATCTCTGTCAACACTTCTGGTCTACCATCCATGTTGCCTCCCTTTTAAGAAGCAATGCCCAGGCGCCCACTGTCTTCTATAGAAATTCAAGTTATCAGAACCCAAATCTCTAATTTGGGGGGGGGGGAATGCCAGAAGTCAACCAAGTAAATTGGGCATAGGGAAAATATGAAGGTGAGGACAAATCACTGTTGAACAAAAAATTATTAAAAATGGAGATATAGAATGTTCTAGGGCCACGCTGCGCTATTCCCTAATAATATAGGTTCAATTTTGACAACTTACCCCTTTGTCCAACGTAAGGGATAAAGTTAACTGAAATAACAGCATTTCATTTTCACATATCATCATATTCAACTGTGCTAGAGACATCTGACATTTGGAAAATAACCGTCAGAAGCAGCGTGAAGTATTGTCAAGTGTCAATCACTGTCTTGGTTATCCATTACTACATACAAAACAACCCTGACTCACTAATGGCTTACTACAACAATGTACTGCTGTATCTCGTGATACTGTAGCTCAAAACTCTCTCTTCTCCCTACTCTTCCCCTGCCCCCATGTCTTCTCCATGCAGACAGCACGGGCTTTCTCACAGCATATCTTTTAGCTAGAAGCATCTCCTACCCTGCCTCAGGAGAGCTAGACTTCTGACCTGGAAACTCAGTGCCCCAGGATGGGACCCCCCAAGAGACAGGAAGTGGATGCTGCCAGTCACTTAAAGGCTTGTGCCCAGAAAGTGGCCCAGCATCGGCTCTGCCATTTTCTGTTAGTCACACATCTATAAAGATTGCCCAGATGCAAGAGGACAGAACACACATCCCTACATCTAATGACAACAGCGAAGAATCTGTGGCCATTTTAAATCTGTCAAAATTAGTAGAAAAAAATATAAATTGTCATACAGTTTCCAATCTTTAAATGATTATAAACTGTTAGATTATAAAATAGAAAGCTGAGGTATTCACCAATGAACATGAGAATGTTAGTTAAAATAATCAAATCTAAAGAAACCACTCAACTTATGAGAAGAGCTGCAAATCAAACAAAAAACCAGACAAGTCATTATGAAAACCTAACAGCACAAAAGGCATCCTAACACATGCTGCAGTATTAGGTGCTGGTCTGTATACTAATTTTCAAATCCTAGCATCATCAGGTCACACATGTTAGGTTTCTAATTAGAGTCTACATTTGAAGTTCTAAAATTCTGTCTTTAAGGCCCAAAGATAATTCCACACAGTTCGACTGACATATTTCTAAAAGTGAATGGCACCTTCACTTATCTACTTGACAATAATAGCTGCCATTTATGGAATATTTACCTCTATTAACCCTGTGCAAAGTTACACATACACTATCTCATTTCACCCCCACGAAAAGACTCACTTCACAGTTAAGGAAACTGAGATTCAGAAGTGAAAAGTTGCATTGCTATTAAAAGAAGGGAGCCAGAATTTGTTACCACACTCATGTTCCCCCAAAGCCAATATTCTTAGGCACTATGTTGTTTAGTCTTCTGCCAAGATATATGGTCCGAAATACTTCTGTAAGTTAGAATTTGTACATGCAGCTGTGCATACACGATTTCCAAGATTAATGATTTTAGTCTGTTGACAGAATCATCATTCCCTTCCTCATATTTTAGCAGTATAATACAAGTGACATATTAGTGCCTTAAACTATGAAGTAGCCTTAAATACACAGCTAATAAATCTTGTACTTCAACCATGTATTTTTATATACTCAGAATGACTCTCACATATATAGAAAGCACATTCAACAAAAACCCACACAGGTACATCTAAAAAAAGCCTAATTAAACAAAAGAAAAACTGCATTTTTTCAGGGCGGACAGGCATAGCAAATTAAGTAATTTCACTGTAGATTAAAACAGCTGATAAACAATGCAAAGGCTCAACTTACAATTCAAGAATGATTATTCAAGTCAGAAGAAACCTGTTTTCTCTGAAAATATGACAATGTACTTTGAGGTCTAGTAGAGAGGAGCTACGTCAGCATTTCTGGGCTAACGCACATGAGTGTACTCTGAGGGTTAATGTGAGGAAATATGCCTGCTGGGTGGACCAGTACGATGTGTGACTGAATAAGTCAGCTGGCCATTCTCTATCTGTTGCTACCCCACACAGCCAATAAAACTTGTTTTTAAAGTTCCTTCTACTCCCCAGTTTTTTTGTTAACATACAAATCAATTCAATGGTTAAAATTAAAGCTACACATTTTCAATAAAATCACTTTGAAATTTTTGATCAATGTTGCTCTTTCCCCTATTTGCTAGAAGATAAAACGTGTATAAGGCCACTGAAGAGAGGTGAACATGGGCATCGGCAAGGGGAGGCACAGGAACAGGGCAACCAACATCACCTTTTATTTTCTTAATTTTTCAATTATAGTTCACATTCAATATTATTCTGAATTAGTTTCAGATGTACTGCATAGTCATTAGACAACCATGTACTTTCACCTCCTTTAAAGCTGGGAATAAAAAAGGTCATTGAGTCTTTTTCCTGTTTCAAAGAAGAATGAAGACTTATATGTATGCAAAGTTCAATTTATACTTTTTAATATCATATTTATTTTTATGAAATAGCAGCACTCAAAGTAAAATAATCACTTTTGACATTTCCCAGGGTTCCATGGTTATAAAACAATTCATAGTATTTATCATATTTATTTTTGTTCTCAGAGGCTATTATAAGAGACCAGAATTTCATGCATGATCCAATTAACTAATTATACTTATTTAGAGTCCATGAAATGCCTAATTGCAGTCACAAATAGGAGATCACTGGCATAATTAATTGTGCTAGCAAAACTGTAGTTAAAATTTTTCTTGGGTCAGACCACACAAAAACTGTGACCCTAATCACAGTATTGTCTTCAGTACAACTCAGTCTTAATATGTTAGTCACCCACATTTGAAAAATAAATTCAACTGCTAAAAACGTCTCCTTACTTTAAATTTATTATGCTGTCTTCTAATTCACTGAAACATCTATGGGAAAATTTCAAAATAAAACCTCAGGGATACTGTAAAGATCACTTAGGTCAAACAGGGCTAAAAACCTCAGCAAAAAAGAATACAATCAATTATTTAAGCAAACTCTGAGAAGAGACTGAAGTAAAATAACCATGTTTTTGTTGTCAGGAAAGAAAAGAAGCCACATACACTCTGAAGTGGTTCACTGGTATCCTGGGCGATGTTCCTTTTGGACAAACCTGTGGCCCTCATCGGATGTGCAGTCTTCCTATCCCATTTGTCAGTGCTTTCGTGTCAACGAGCAACAGTCACCACAACAGCCTGACCCCACTAGGAACCTGGTTCTACAAAAAATGACCAGCCAGCTCCTCCACCACTCACCACCCTTCTCCTTTTTGAAGGAGGAAGGAAGGAGAAAAAGACACAGTAACAAACAACGTCTTATTTTGAAATATAAAAAGGGCAGTCAACAGTGAGGAGAAGGAATGGAAACTGGCAATCTACAAAAATATTTTCCATGTGCTCTGCACTGGCTGCTTAACTAGGCTGTCTTCATAAACAGTTCCATGGTTCACCCAACAGTCCTGCCTCCAAGAAATAAATAAATAAATTATATATATATCTGCAAGTACTCTAGCTCTTCAGGATGATTCTTCTCCATTGGAGCCACTATCCTAACATAGACAAAAGACTCTTGGAATGAGAAAGTGGTCTGTATTATTTAAATTACCTTATTTTGGCCTCAAGAATCACTATCATGCTCATTTTACAGATCAGGAAAGTAAGGTTCTAGCTAAGCTAAGGGACATGGGCAGGACTTCACAATAAATATGAGAATCCTCACTTACACTCACAAAGAATGTCTGGCTCCAATCACCCTGTTCTTTACATTCCAGTTGTAGACTGAAAACTGAAAACAGTCCTATGAGCTAGTATCCATTCACCCCTTTGAAAAAAAAGCATGCTTGGTTAAGTGTGACAAAGAATTACTTTTGAATATGTATTACAAAATGATACAGAATAGTGACTTATAATATTAAATGTATTAGATTTATCCTCAAAATTTTCTGAAACACATCGTACCTTATATAACCTCAATTCTTTGGTTGCTTTAGTCTGTCTTGGGCTGCTTTTTACTTTTCACTTACTCATTCTGCTTTCTAACTAGACTGTAAGCTCCCCAATAGCTGTGCCTACTACGGGGCACTGTAAACAACAGGTTCTTACTGACTCATTTGCTGTTCTGGTAGGGCACTCTACTGTATTTATGGGTGTATTTATGGGTGAGTGTTTCCGCCAACTATATTTATGGGTGAGTGTTTCCCTGAGCCACTCACCATAAATACGGTTGGTGGACAGTAGAGTCCACTTACCTGTGAATATGGCTGGTGCACAGTAGAGTGCACTTACCGTAAAAATGGCTGGTGCACAGTAGAGTGCTAGTATAGCAACTTTCCTTTTACTTACCATGGGGAATCAGCTAAGGACAAAAATTAACCAGGAGCCTCACCCAAAGTAATCAAATTCACCAATGGTTATGACTATAAAATATTTTAGCCCTATGGTTGTATGAAAATAGCAAGGAGAGGGGTTTACAGTATGCTGTCCTATTGAAGGTGCAATTTTATTCATAAAACAATTTCTAATGCTCCGACTTTTCTATGGAGTTCACAAAGAACCTGTGATGGGTACTGAGTTTCTTGGAGAACAGAATGTTTCATTTTGCTCTAATTCATCCTATTACTGAATTAAACTTTGATGTATTGGTCTTGACAAGTGCTTCACGCTGATTGTATTGTGTATGATAGTATAATCACTCCCCATGCATTTCCCACTGGCTGGCTGATTAATGCAATAGATTAGCTGCAGCACTGATGGCAAGAGGGGAATCACTGCCTTTCTGTACTCTAAACTATTTGTAGTTTAGTGTGCATGTGTGTGCACATGTGTTTTTCACATGTACACAGGCACCCATTAAGATCTATCTATACACAGGTGGAGGAGACAGGACAAACCAGAAGAAGAGGATGGAAAGAAAAGTGAGGACATAGTGAATATTAATGACTTTCCATCATTATTTTTAGCACATCAAAAATACTCTCTTCTTAAAGCTTCCAAATAGGTGTCTAGCATGCATTCACTTTTTTATTCACAAATATTTACTGGGTACCAACTCTAGCCAGAAACAATTCTTTTCTCACCTTTAAAGGAAAACTTCAAAAAAATGTGTCACGTTCTGTGTTCTAATTGGTGGACAGGAAGGATAAAAGGGGGAGGAATTTTCAAATGGACACCTACACAGGGGTGAAAAAGTACAGATACACAACTCCTTTAAATGTCCCAATAAAGACAAACTATACAGTAAGTAGTTTAGTGGTTTAAAGAACAAAGAAAAATCTCTTGGATTACTCAGTCTTGGAGATCAGACTTTTGTGCCCTTGGTGGCATTTTGAAAGCATTCCTTGTTAGGGAACTTTTCTCCCAGTTCCAGGCTTATATTTGACCCAAGTGCCCTGTTAGGCTCCTCCCATCCAAACCCCTTAGCCCCTGCTCATCCACAAAAGAAGACCGTGACTTCCAATCTAAAGCATTTCAAGACGCTGATCACTTAAAGTCTGCCTATTTTATGATTTTCTAGCAATCTCCTCTCCTCCAGGTCTAATGAAGCAATTTTTAAAATTTACTAGAATAATCCAAAAGAAAAAGGACTGGGAAGCATGACTTCGAGTCAACAAGGTCTAGCTTGGTCACAGCTCAAAATTACAGAGATTTGAATTTCTATTTTGAAAGTTATCTTTGCAACAGAAGGCACAGAGTAGCCACATTCTGGAAAACTACTATCACTATTCCTTTAGCTCAGAGTCTGAGAAAATAGCCCCAAGATCAGTTAATTAAGCCAAGCAATTTAATGTCAGAAGGCACATGTATTTTACTAGAGTCCTGTTCTTACTTCATTTTGGAGTTTTTAAATAAAACACTAAAACAATGTCACACAGACAAGCTTGCAGTAGCTTCACAAAAGTTCATCTGCTGCAAATCATTTACCAGCCTGCCTTCCACCCAAAATATTTAAGAGAAAGTAATTTATATGAATAAAAAAGTTATTCTTTAGTATATCTCTAAGAATAGCTATTTAAGTCTATGAAGATTACTATCAAACATGCATCTTTAATCTCAGAATCCTCTGTTCTAGAAAAACCTTAATGGAAAGCAGAGTGTATAAAGTGGTGAAAGTCACTTTGCTGGACCTGAGAAGGACCTGCTCCCTCCCTCTGCACTTTCCTCCTCCCCACTCCCACCTCACCAGCTCTGTGACAGAGCGTCTAAGGGACAACTGTTATCAATCACTCCCTTGGGCTCTCCCCCCCCCCCCATCATTAACCTACCTAACCTTTAATGAACTGTGATAACATTGCCAGAGCACCTTGTGTGGCACTGGCACACAGAGACCAGTGCATATGTGGCCGTTCCAGTCCTGGGCTTCCACTTCTCTCATTCTAGCCCCTGGCATCCCTGATTCCCTGTGAGGCCCCTGGGAATCTCAGATGGCTTCAAATGAGGCTTCTCAGCCCTTGTTAATTTTTGTATGCTGCCACCTCAGGGTAAGAAACAGTGCAAAGAATCATCCCCAGCCTGTCTCTCTTCATTTTCGCTCTCAGCGCCCCACCTACACTCTACTGTGACAAAACCCTCTTGAGACCCACAATCCAGCCAGGAGACTCCTCCAGCCAGATTTCCCTTTGGTGGCAGTTTCTTGAAGACAAGTGCAATGCTAACTCATTGGAAGTGGAAAAAGTAAGGAGAGAAGTTGCAAAAAAAAAACTGCTGTGAGGAACAACAGGACACATTTTGTCCAGGCTCTGACATTCCTATTAGCCACTAATGTGAGAATAAATATCTACTACTAATGGATTCATGTTATAAAAAGATAACATAAGAAAGTAACTGGAACCCATTCTTGGTACAGATAATGCTATCGGTACAATACATATATAATATAGAACACTAAAGTATACAATGAATCACAAGGCATCTTAACTCCTAATTAAATCTCCATGGTACTTAGAATAGAATTTTATAAAAATATACAAGGGGGTGACCTCAAGTGTTGTTATAAATTATTCAAAAGTACACCTAATACGTTAGATGACTATCATTAAGAATCTCCAACTGGTTAGATGATAGAATTAAAAGATCTGTAAGGATCTCTTTTAATCCTGAGACTACTATTTTCTATTAATACGTACTTAAATTGTCTTCTCTTTATTTCCACTCTTTCCCATACAGGGTACAGAATGGATATTAAACCTTAGCAGCTGCAGTCAAGAGAAGCAGAGCTGATAGCATTATACAGGAAGTATTTATCATAGATTTGCTCATTTCACAGAAATACACATTCTCTTTTGGATACCTTCTGACCCAAACTAGAAATTATTCTGCCTACTCAGAAGCAGAGAGTAAACCTCTCCTTCCCATCCCCACAGAAGAGCAGAATCCAGAGGCCTCTGACACAAGGACACAGAGGTCTCAGTTTTAAGAGACAAAAAGCAGTGAGACCATACAACAGAGAAATAAACCAGGCCCCAGTAATGAGGACCCGGCAGCAGACAGGCATTCTGAGAACAGTGCTAGAGGGAAGCAAAGCCTCCTGAGCAATACAATTGACAAAGCCTCTGTGTATTTAGAGGGAGCTCTGAATAATGAGGGGGGAAGCAGAGACGGAGAGAAGAACGCACAACCCCCATTCCAGAGCGAGACAGCCCAGCCCAGCCAGCCCCTGTGCAGGAAGGGTCTGCAGAGTCTACCAGGTAAATCCGTGCTGACAACCATGTTATCACTAGGGCCTGTGTAGGCTAGGGCAAAGATCGTGACGTAGGGGGCCTCACTGGCTCCTTCGAAAAGGAGACTGAAAAATGAGATCAAACTTCACTGTATCCCATCTGCAATGTGTAATATGTGTTTTACAATAAGCCTGAGTTTACTATATGATAGTTATCAATCCATGGCATAGGTTTGGCTACTCTACATGAATGTGTTTTGTTTTTTAGAGTCTGAAATTAGAGAGTCTGGAAACACAGAGGGGCAACTAGACTAGCTAAGCCCTGCTGACTACTGCAATCAGGACTCTGGGGCCACGGCTACGCAGACCAAGCCAGACATCCTTTACAGCATGGTTTTACCACCACTTAGGTGAGCTTCATTTGGTCCCTGCTCTGTACTTAGCAGAGAGACTGCCCAACAGAGAGGCATTTTACAGTCTTTTAAAATAAGCTGAGGACAGTGTCTAGTTCAGTGGTTAAGTCTTTGAAGTCACTGACACCTGGGATCAAAACTCCTGCTCTGCTGCTGTGACCTCAGGCAAGTTATGTAGTCTCTTTAAGCCTCAGTCTTCTCAGCTATAAAATTAGGGCTAATAACTACTTAAGAATTAAATAAAATAATGCATGAATTGAGTGCTTAGCTTAGTGCCTGATAATTAAGTACTGGAATCTGTGTTATCTTTAGTAGTTGGATCAAAATGGGAAATAAAACAAAGCAAAAATCTAGATCCTCTTTCCCTCTTCCAAGTTAACAGGGAAGAAGAACAAGGGTGAATTGAAGGCAACAGTTTTGATGATGGGTATGAACCCTTTATACCCTCCTTTAATTGAACTCATCCCTGTCTTTGTTCCCGTTATTCCTTCTTTCTGGAGTTTTCTCACTACTTCTTCCCTACAAATCACCTCCATGAACATCTGGTGAAACCATGTTAAGTTCAATCTGCATACATATTTGTATTACTATGTGAATAAATGACCCTATCGAAGTGCTCCTCAGTTCATTCATGCCTGTTCTAATTTCTCATGTTTCCTGATGGCCACAGCTCTCTAATCCAACCTTATTACCAGCACCATCATCACAACGAAATTAAGTATTTCACACTTCTTTTCCACTGAACATACTAAGTGCTTAATATGGCACTGGCCAAAAGACCGTTTTTCTTCCTGTAAGTTGGCTCTTGTAGTGCTTAGCTGTCTTTAACTTAATCCGAAAACAGTTCTGTTAGATTGTATTGTGACAGCTGTCATATAAGTGTGTATTTAAAAAAAGTATCAAAATTGGTGAATTTGTGTAGTCATTTTAATACTGAAGATGGAAGAAAATATGCAACATTCTTCATATATTATGCTTTATTATTTCAAGAAAGGTAAAACTCAACCAAAATGCAAAAAATGATTTTTGCAGTGTACAGAGAAGATGCTGTGACTGATTGAACCTGTCAAAAGTGGTTTGCATAGTTTCATACCGAAGATTTCTCACTGGACAATGTTCTGTGGTCTGGTAGACCAGCTGAAGTTGAACGCGATCAAATCAAAACATTGAGAACAATCAATGTTATACCACATGGGAGATAGCTGACATATTCAAAATATCCAAATCTACTAAAAAAGTTATTGATGAAAATGAAAAATGTATCCTATTTTATAAACTAAACAAACTTTTTGGCCAACCCAATAGACACTGATAGAGAAACTATAATAGGATTCTGGAAAGCAGGCACCTAAGCAGGGTAAGTGGTAAAGCTGTGTGTTCTCCTTACACCCAGGGAAGACAGACTGGGAGGTGACAAGCAACCCCTAATAATGTGGTTCATTGGGATTATATTCTGCAGTCACAGCTTCATAGAAGTTTCCAAGTCTCTACTGACATCTTTTTGCTGCAAGGGGGCTCTGGGAATTGCTGTTTTTCCCATGGCACTAGTAAGGAGGTAACTACTTTAAGACAAACCACATTGGAATGCTTTTTAGTTCGCAATGAGAAGCAATTACTCCTTAGCCCTTCACTAACCAACATCAACTTCAAAATCTGGAGCGCCTGAGTTTGAATTTACCACAGAAACTAAGTAAGGGGCTCAAAACAGTGTGTGTACAGGGACTGGGGGCAGACTTATTAAGCCTGCTACTTTCAGAAATGTAAGAGAGCATTTCCTAGACACTTTCCCATAATTACCTCCAAAGCAGAGCCTTTAGAATCTTATTTCTGGCTGTGCACAAAAGGTCTCCAAATTATTTAGTGTATCCTTTTGAATGTATAACTTTAAGTACACATTTTCTTCCTTATTCAAGAATTACGTGGGTAAGTGCAGACAGAATAGGACCAGAGATGACTACCTGTATCTGCGAATGCGAAAAAACCTTCTCCAGGTTCGTGGAATAAGTAACTTTTACTATTTTAAATATATGTGGTCCCAATATGTGAGCTAATTTCTCTAGTGCTAAACAGATTTATGCTGATTCCAAGTGTTCTGAATCCATACCCACTCAATCTATCTAGCAATATTATAGCTGTTGGTTAATAACAGTGGTCAACCTAACCTTATAATGAAATTCAAACTAGAACCAGAAAACTAATTATGGTTATTTCTGCTCACACAGAGTTGGGCATCCAAATAAAAGGCTTTGAAAATCTCTCTGAGAGGTACCATCTTGTTCATGCGAACTGAGCAAGCACAGCTCAGAGTCACATGGCTCTTGCAATGACATCTCCCTGAGAAAATGCATGCTAAAAAGCAAAACACGTGCCTCAGCTCAGATGGAAGGTTAAGTGTTTAAAATCTGGAGGAAAAATATTAGATAATACTTGAAAATAAAAATTTAAGAATTTTCCCCTGTGATAAAACTGTAATTAAATCTTATTTAACTGTTTCCTCTAATGACATCTATTTTAAGTGGGTTTTAATAGACGGGCAGCCACAACTTATAGTTTCAGGAAGCAAAGTAAAACTACAGTCTAGGAAGACATCTAACGAAAAGAAACCCACCAACACAGATGAGAGCTTACAAAATATCCCACCTCATCCCTAAAGACCCCCACGGTAATTAAGTGCACTGAACAGAGAGCCATTAGGGCTAAGAGTAGGTATGCTCACCACCAATCTGCACTGGGTTTATTCCATGAAATCCAAGTTGTATCTGTGACGCACTTTCCAGAAAATCTGCATGTCAGAGAATAATGAATGCAATTGAAGAGGTGTGTGTTCTACAGCTGTACTAAGTGTCTTGCCTCTAATCAATGCACAGCCTCTCCCACCGCAATGGGCTTTCTGTTCTAAGATTTTAATACACACATTTTCTTATAGCTGATCATGACACAACACCCATCTTGAGAAGACTGCCATATGTTTAAGAAAATAAACACCAGGTAAAGAAAGTAACATTCATATATGAAAAACTTACTGACATAAGATAAATGTATCTGCAAATGAGATGCATAAACAAGAGCATAATAGCATGCATTTGTACTTATTTCATACTACATTATGAAAATCCGAGAGTAAATCACAAAAATCAATGCAGACCAAATGAATATCATAGGCACTTTTAGAAGAGAAAAACTGAGCAAAATTAGTTCCTTAATTAGCCTGTGGATGGGGAAAGAAATTGGGCCTGCTGCTACCTCAGTTTACACGTATTTACTTGAAAAAGAGAAACAGTTACATGAATGTTTATTTTCAATACAAATTTTAAGTCAACATTTAATTTTACTAAGTCACATATACTCAGAATATTGTAAATCTTGGGGAGGGAGCGGTATCTGATAGTATGAACAAAATTAAATTCTGTAATCTGGACAACAATCTGATGCCTCCAATCCCTTCTGCCATGAAGTAGAGTTACTTCGCCAAGATACTCTTACTTTTACACTTTCATTATACTAAAGCTTTCATGCCAGGAAACCTTCCCCCCCCTCCCACACCGTGCTGGTATTGGCCACTGCCAGAAACAGACCCATCGAATCCACTGGTGCTGAGGAGTTAAGCATCTGAGATTTAATTTAACAGTTTTGGCTTTATTAAGCTGTCACAGAGCGGCCCCACTCTGATAGCAGTAGCTGCTCCAATTATGGCTTGGTTTAGGGTTGACAAGTATAATGATTCATTCGTGGCACATGAGAAGTAATAAAAGGTTGTTTTGCATTATAGCTTTAAAAACGTGGGCACTTTTTTCATTTAATTTGTCACTTAGCTTTTGCTAAGAGGACATTTAAATTGCAGTAAAAGGCAAATGGGGCTTTTAGTTTAAATGTAATCCCCATATTTAAATGATCTGTAATGGCGCAGTGTTGGAGTGGGAACACTATTGTCTCACAGTGGGTCCTGATGGTGACATGTGACATTTGTATTCAGGTCCTGTATTATCCATGTGGCTAAAGGGCTTCCAATTTCATTTCACAGCCAGAAGCCTGCAGAAAACACCAATTAACTCGCAGATCCCATTTGCCGACAAAACTCAGCCTCTTCTCAATGTCTGGCATCTGGCAGTGCTCAGCATTTAATTCCAAAGCGGAGCCTTGAAGCAATGTGAGCCCTGTGCAGGGGCACAAAGTCACATTCCCCCATTTTATTAAGAACCAAAATCCTTTCCTTTTGTAGTCCAGAAGCAACTTTTAGTTAATTTTTGGTGAATGGATATTAAGATGTGATAGCTATTGTTACTTCTACATGGAATTCTTCACAGAACTTAGGCCCCCATTAAAATGGCAAGTGACCTTTGTTCAACATCAGAATACATAGGAGAATTTACAGCAATCTAGTAATTATTTGCGGGAGGGGGTGTAAAAAAGGAAAACACAGGGCAAGAATATGTATTCTTTATCCTGGACTGAAATAAACTGGTCCATAATTAGAAGGTCATCGGAAGGTATAACCAGAATCAGCTGGTGGAAACTTCTACCTAATGATAATTTATCCTTTTGAGTAAGGGTTGAGGTACATAATTTTCACAACCAACTCAGAAAAGGTAAATGTGAACTACACAAAGTTTGACTATGCCACTTGTATTTTTTGATAAACAAGAAATTTAGTTGGTTATCAAAGTTGGTATTATCTTCCTAATTAGTCATTTGTAATTCTAAGCTTCTCTAAAGTACCAAAGTTCTTTAAGTTATTTCTTTAATATTAATCCAATAATTTTTCCTTAAGTGGTTCCCTTCCTTATAGCTTTTTAATCCTAGTCGCTTTTTCCATCATAAACCAACTACTCAATTCAACATTTACTGTAACAAAATTGAAGACAGTTTGCTTGGAAAAGCAAAACACTAAGTATTCTACCAAAAGTTGTTTAAACTATGCACTATACTTACGTTTTCCAACTACCACAGCATGTCCCCAAATATCCTTCCAATACATTGGAACTATCTACTGAAGTTCAATTAATTAGAGAGAAAGGCCACTGCTCTTATTTCAGGTGACCCAAGGAAAATACCAAGATTAAGTTGGCAGGTAGGCAGACAGACACACACACACACACACACACACACACACACATGACTTACAACCCACAGCCAAGTTCCTGAACACACATCCATTAATGAGAAGAAGGAAACCTGGATGTCAAATTCTTCACCAACTTGCTGCATAACCCCACATCACACAACACTGTCTTGCAGAAGTCTCCTAACTTCTCCAGGCTTTAGTTTCCTTATCTGTAAAAGAGATCATCTCAGAAAGCCCTTCTAATTACTACACTCATGTGGTATCTTCACGAGCAACAGTTTCCCTTGCTCTAGAACTGACATGGGATCAATTACCATGATGTGTTCTATCATTAGCAAAGACAAAGACAGGTCTGAAAAGATGAAGAGTTCTACTACTCAAATGCATTGAGACTAGGATCTTTTGGTAAATATATTGAGCATATAATTAATGCAAGCACTGATAAGTTATTTGTTAAAAATTCCATTTGTCACATAGATTTCTTAATAGAAAGACAAAATAATAAGCGCATTATTAATTCCCTAGCAATGAGCATTAGGTAACAAGAATTTCCCAATGAACATCCCCCCAAATTTCCCGGTGAACATGACTAGTTGGTTTCTCATTTTTTCAACCACCTGCTGTTAATTAATATCTTTACCACCAAGGATTTGGAAAGCAAGACAAATTAAGAGTTTGCTGTATTTACAATCAACAGTACATCTGAATCTCTAACAGTCAAAATATAAAATGAATATTCAAACTACTTTTGATATTTTTAATGTAGGTAAAAGGAGAAAACAACTAAATATTAGCTGAACTATTCACAATATTACTCTAGAAATAGGTAACTGCTCTTTACAAAATACCTATTTAAAAATTATATAGCTTTTTCCCAAATATTTAAAGACAGACTTCTGTGTTCCCTTTCCTTAAGATCAGGCAATTCCCTCCAAACTCTGCCAAGACTGTTTCCTGCAAAGTCCCTATTCTCCCTATTCTTCTAACCAGTGTACAATGGTGGTAAGTTCATATACGAGCAGTTCTTCCTCAGCAATATCAGACCATGCTGTTTAAACATTCAACGTGGCCTTTATCCATACAACTCAATGGCAATCTGTCAGGAAACTTGTATTTACCCAGCTCATCCCAGAGCTGCCTGTATTTGTCAGTCATCGCAGTGCCTTGTTGCCTCCAAAGTGACAGGCGAGGGTCAGCCATGAATTGCTCTGTTATCAAGGTCAACATGCGGGCCCCATTAGAGTCCCTCATCTTCAACATCTCCCGAACCTAGTGGGGAAAAAACAGACCTTTAGAAAAATGTTCAAAACAAACAGCAATACAGAGACAGAACACATTACTTTTTTCTTGGGAAGGCAGGTAAGTCTGAACAACGACTCTCTTAAGCAAAGTTTATAAACTGGCTTCTATCCTAAATGGTAATGAATCAAAGAACTGACCAATACTTTTTAAAAATAATGTTTTAGAATCCACACAATGAAAGAAATTTGGCTAACTTCTGGATTAAAAAAATTCTGCCAGCCCACAGAAAAATAGTACCAAAACAAACGAGACAATCATTTGGCACCTCCCTACCTCTCCAACTGACTGCACTTACCCCCAGAAGAGCAGAGCCTAAAAAGCAGTCGACTGAGAACTCTTTGGGGATCTTCCTAATTGATCTGATGAAGTTAATAATGACATCTGTCCTTCAGTTTTTTAAAAACAGCTTTCTTGAGACAAAATTCACACACCATACAATTCACCAATTGAAACTGTACAATTCAATGGTATTTAGTATGGTCAGAAAGTTGTGCAAGTCCTCGGTTTTTGAAGTAAATTGGTAATTTCATTAAATTCTCTTTTGCTGAAGTTTTTGACAAAAAGAGCAGTATCTTAAAGGAAATGAACAAGGCTGTAGGTTCAAAAACTGTCTTGGTTCTAAATGAGCAATCCATGAAGCAGGATCATGGCCAGTGACCTAGGAAGTTAACTCAGCATCCACGCTGGAACTTCAAGCTCTGTCCATTTACTCTTGTGCTACATTCCCCAAATTAAAAAAAAAGAAGAAGAAGGAAAAAAAGAAACACAAGGCTAATAGGAAACCCTAAACGAATCCATCCATCCAAAAGTGTATAGCTATGTGTTCTACAGGTAAGAGTCCCAGATGAACACTAGTTCTTCCTATAGAAAATTACTGGAGCAAATTCATGAGCAGTGGGAACAGAGAGGTGGGTCCTTTAATTCAAGACTCTTTCTTGGTGAAAGTCAAGGGGAGGAAATGGCAGACCTTCAATAAAGCAACCTAAATCTCCAAGTCAGAAGAACCTGTGTCAGGCATATACCCTGAAAAGTGGTGGCACCCTCTCATAGGCTTTAGAATTTGAGCCTTGTAAACACAAAAGCATTTCTACAGTAAATCACAAGGGTTGTGCTTTCATGATGGTTATTTCAGTAATCTTATAAAGGAATTTATTAATCTTTTTTCACAAAAAGACGAAGACAGGGAGAAAGAGAGGGACTTGTTATTTACTGGACATTGTGCTTCAGTTTCGTATTTATACTTCCCATGTAATCTTTATACAAAGATTTATACCATACAAAGTATGCCAGATTATAACCCCCATTTATGAATTATAAAATCATGACTCAGAAAAGTTAAGTAACTTGCCTAAAGGACAACAGTAGTAAAGGGGTCAAATACACAATGATGGAAGGAAATTTAAAAGAATCAGAACCCAGACCTGTCTTAACTCTACTTAACCCTAAAAATAATGCCATTTCCTAGATTAGAAGCTGATGTGATTTATATGGCATATATAATGTATACATCATATAGAGAGATAAAAATCGCAGATGTAGGCCTCTCTCACACTGCTTCTATTAGGCTATAGTATACTGTGCTGACATGAGTATGAAATTTGTCCTGTGTGTCTAAATATACTAATCCTTGAATAGTTACCACTGTTATCGAATTTGATTTAATGTCTACCTTTCTAATAAATGTCTGACCTATTGATCAGAGGTAACACTAAAAATAAATACTATTAAGCATATAAAGCAGAAATATCAACCAACACTCAATGGCAGTTCATTTTTAGACTGTTGACTCTGAGGTGTTACAGGAGTTTGAAGTGCCCATGAGTTACTAAAGAATTATTAAATCATGTGTGGAATAGTTTTATAGTTAAATGTACTCCATCGTAAATCTAATTTTCAGAAAATTGGCAATCTATGTACAGTATATGGAATAAATATTAAGAGAGTCTGATGAATCAGAATATACTATTTTCTGGCCACAACCAGTAACAGAGTTTACTCCACTTCTTCTGAACTAAATAAACTTTTAATTATTCTGAATATTAGAGAAGTTATTTTTAAAAATATCAATGAACAGTTATCTGTTCCCTTAAAATCAATCTGAACATATTACCCATAATGATGGCTATGGCCTGAATGAAAAGACACTAATTTAATATTACTAAAAAAAGCATTCTATCCAGTATTTTGATTTGTGTTTATGGTAGTGAAAGTTCTGTATACTGCAACAGGTACAGCTTCTGTTCACACAAAACTTATAACGAAGATAACTTTGTTTCTTAGGTTATCAAGTTCTGGTGATGAAAACTAACATTTACCAAAGGCTAATTACATGTTAGACACTGTTATTATTTAACACTATGACCACGACTTGGGGAGATATGCTCTCATTAGCTAATTTTACGGAGGAGGAAGGGAACTGACATAAAGCACCTTTTAAGGACTGTATTCAAGTTACTGGGTAAAACAATTAAAAGAAGAAAAATTTGAAAAGATGGCATTTAAAATAACACTAAGATATTTATTTTTGGTTTCAGCATTGGAAAGTTTCTCAAATTTGTATAAATTGTTACCATTTCATTAATAAGAACTGAGAGAGAAAAAAAAGGTTCCACACCTTGTCTAAAGACACCTAACACAATATTTGCGTTAAAGCACAGAAGCTTCTGATTAACACAGACTCTACTCTTTAAAAATTTTAGTATGAGAAGTTTTATTACCCTATTGTAAACATGATCATATAAAGACACTTTCTATATGTATGTATTTAGAGTATTTCTATAAAAATAAAAAACCATACCTTTGCAAAGAGCAAATTAAGCTGCTTCCCTGATCCATGGTACCCGCCCTGGGAAAGGAACAGTTTAACCTGTTCTTGAACCTGCTCTTCATCTAAGTGCCAGCAGTTTTCATCATCTATACTAGCACCTGCTGTTGGATCAGGAGCACCTAGAAATAAAAAGAAAAAATAACACATATGCTAGGTAAAAACTGCTAAAAGGCTCTGATAATAAACTTTAAAAGAATTAAGATTATGTGCTTTTGCCTAAACACTTTTTAATTCAATCTGAATTCAATTAATACACAAGAGGCATTCTTGTATTTCCAGGATTTTGCTGATTTTGCTAAGCCAAAATGCTAGATTACTTCAGAACTAAAATATTTCCATTTTTTAAGATCAAAGACTATTTGGAGGTAAGTTTGAAGTTCTTTAGAGAATAAAAGTCACGAAAGCATCTCATTGTAAATATGTGATGTTTATAAAGCTCTACTGAGTAGGACATATTAAGGAAATGTTTTTTAAAGACATGAGAAAAATATGAAACCAAGTAAATTCAGCAGAGTATTTCTCTCTTTACTATGCTAATTCAAGAAGCACTCACCGTTATCTGTTGCTCTATAAACTACATGCTGACAAAACTGAAGATTAAAAAGGGAAACCAAGCCACGCGGGAACAGGCAGTGCAGCTGTTGTACTAACCCAGGCTGTAGTATCATCTTGCCAAACTGCGTAAATATTTTATTGCTGAAGTGCACACAAAAGATAACGGCTATGTAATAAGCCCTGTTCATAGACTGCCTTAGCAATGTTTCATTATTTATTAAGAAAATAAAATAAATGGTATTCAAGGCCTACAGTTGATAATACCAAAAAATGTAAATCTGAATACCTTTCATCAATGTTTCATCCCTTAAAAAGATGTATTTGTAAGTATTGTTTCATATTACTTTTTTTTCCCTTCTAATGCTCTAGTGAGAACTCAATTGGCCAAGGAAATAATCACTAACATCTGCTTAGAACTGGGGTCCATTAGTCCCAAGGACAGTAAGCGGGTCTGTAAACCTCCCTGAAAAGAGGCGCTTTCATTCATTCATTCAGCCAGCATATTTACTGAGTGCCCTGTGCTACATTTGGGTATGCAGTAGTTTACAAAATACACAGAGTTCCTATCCTCACAGAATTTATCATCTACTGGGTTGCCCAAAAAGTCTGTTTACTGTTTTCCATAAAATAAATGACCCATTTCTCATTCTCAGCAATAATTTTACTGATTTGGATATTTTGAGTATGTTAGCTATCTCCCATTATTGGCTTTTAGTGAGTACAGGCCCAGGGTGCTGCTAAACATTTTCCAATGCATAAGACAGCCCCACAGCAAAGAACTTTTTGGCCAAAATGTCAATAGTAGCAAGAAACTTCACAAACCACTTCTGACACATTTGATTACTCACAGCACCTTCTCCATACACTGCAGAAATTTTTTTTAATGCATTTCAGTTGCCTTACCTTTCTTGAAATAATAAAACCTAATACGCTGAAAATGTTGTGTATCATCTTCCATCTTAAATATTCAAATGGCTGCCCAAAAATTCATCAGTTTTTTTTTTAATTTTCAACTTTAAAAAATATATTTTATTTATTTATCTTTAGAGGGGAAGGGAAGGAGGAAGGAAGAGAAATCAATGTATGGTTGCTTCTCATGCATCCCCTGCTAGGAACTGGCCTGCAACCCAGGCATGTGCCCTGACTGGGAATTGAACAGCGATCGTGTGGTTCACAGGCCTGCGCGGTTCACAGGCCCACGCTCAATCCACTGAGCTACACTAGCCAGGGCATATTGGTTTTTTTTAAATGCACACTGATAGCCCTGGCTGGTGTAGCTCAGTGGATTGAGCACAGGCCTTTGAACCACAGGATCGCAATTCGATTCCCAGTCAGGCAGGGCACATGCCTGGGTTGCAGGCCACTTCCCAGCAGGGGACTCATGAGAGGCAACCATACATTGATATTTCTCTCCTTCTCTCCTTCTCTTCCCCTCTAAAGATAAGTAAATAAAATCTTTAAAAAAATGCACACTGATATGACAGCTGTCACGAGACAATTTAACAAAATTGTTTCAAGTGAAGGTAAAGACAACAAAGCACTACTAGAGCCATCGTATGGAAAAAAACTAAGTGAATTTTTTGGCCAATCCAATAGTTCAATGGCTTTCAAACTTTTTTTGACTAAGACCCACAATAAGAAACATAATTTACATCATGTCCAATATATCCATACATCTGAGTGCTTACGTGATCACATCTATCAGTTTATTAATAAGAACCACCGTATAATGAAAAAAAGCCACCCTTACTATAATAAAGATGTCTGACATTTTCTATTCCAGTTCCTTTAAGAGCTTGTCCTAATTTTTAAAACTAATTTCATACCCACAATGGGTTTCGAGCCACTATGTAAAGAGAAACCTTTTTAGTGTGAGATAAATAACAATCTTATAATCACACATAAATTATAATAATATAGTGGAAATAATTGGAAATAAAGAGGTCATGGTCCCAGAGGAGACTATCAGAGGCCCTGGCCTGGCCAGGTAAGGAAACCTTGAGGAAATGGAATTTGAGCTAAGATTTGCTTTAAGTAGATTAGGAGTTAACTAAAGGCAGGAAAAGGAAGAAATGGGTCTGCATATGAGACTAAGACTTTGTGCAAGGTCTCAAGAGAGAAGGGACATGACAGAACATGGATGAAATTAAGAGATTATTCACATCCATGCAACAACAGAGAATGGGGGGGAAGCCATAAAAGACACCCCCGGAGAAGAGAAAGGACCCTGAGAACCCTGGCAAATGAGCTTAGTTTTTCCCCCCTAAGAGTAATAAATGGAATGCATGGCAAAATTACCCAAAGTGAAGGAACAGAATAGTCTAGACAGTCAAAGATGTTTTGTGCTGGTGTACATCAGTTTCAACATTCCTACCATGAACTACTAGGCAGCCATAAAAGTAAATGTGAAGATTCTCTACGTTACAATGAAAAGATATCCAAGATACACTGTTGACAGAAAAAAAGGGGCAAAGAAAAGTAAACATGTATATCACCTTATAAATAGTGAAGTTGTAAAAAATAGCTTAAGTGTTAGTATTTCCTTACATATGCATTAAATATCTTAAAGGAATGTGAGTAACCTAGTTACAGGAGGTAAGAAGACTTCACTGAATACCTTTTCATACTTTTAAAATTTTGGAACCACATGAACATAATTCTATAGCTACAAAATATCTAAAGTATGGATAATGGATTGGGGAGCAAAACTATATGAGAACAGTGAGGATGACATTCTGACGGTCTATACAAAAGATGATGAAAAATGGCAGTAAGAACAGAAATGGAGAACTGGACAGGAATTTAGGACACAAATCAATGGGACATGGAGAAGAAGTGAGTAGTAGGTAAGGTGTGGGAGATCAAGGGTTGAGAGGAACAGGGGTTTCTAGATTTAAACTGAACAAGATACTGGAAACTCCCTGACACAGACCATCAGAGCAGGACCAGGTGTTGGGGTGGGAGGGGCAGTGTTTATCTTAGGTCAGGAGTTCAGATGAGGTAAATTGTGACACACCTTTGAGACAGCCAAGTGAGAGGACAGGATATCAAGTAGGGAGTGGGACATACCGTGACAGTCAGTACAGGGTAAAAAGACCATCTAGGACGGAGCTCTAATGAAAGCCAACATTTAAAGTCGAGGAAAAGAGAATGAGCAAGGGTGGCAACGGAATGTATGGCTTATTAAGAATAGGAGAGACAGACTTCCAGCCAAGATGGAGGCGTAGGGGGAAACACTGTGCCTCCTCGCAAAACCAAGTTTAAAGACAACAAAGTTTTAGTAACAAAAAGGCAACCAAAACACAGAAAATTGAACTGTATACGGAAGTCCAACAACCACAAACCATTCATCCAGGCGGGTAAGAGGGGCGGAGTCAGCGGCTGGCAAAGCAGGGTCAGGCAGGAAAAAGTGACCAGACTGACCCAGGCACGCACAGGCAGAGGTTGGCAGATCCCAGGTGTGGGGTGGCAACAGGCGGACCCAGTGGGGCACAAGGCGGCAGGCTGACCATGGTCACACATTCAGCGCAGATAAACCAGGCGAAGAAGCAAGCAGTGGGACAAACCACGCAGGCTAGGGCCCCAGTGTCGGGAATTAAAGCCTAAAAGCACCAAATGGAAAAACCTTTGGGGTCAAGGTGCCAGGAGAAGCTCCCAGGCTCACAGAGAGTTTGTTGGAGAGACTCACAGGGTCCTGGAGGGTACACAGGCCCACACACCCGGGAGCCGGCAGCAGGGGGGCCTGGTTTGCTTGTGTGAAGTGGCAGAGGGGACAGAAATCCTAGAGAGAGCAGAACAAACACCACTGCCGCTCTCTCACCCTGCCCCCACATATAGCGTCACAACCCAGAGACTGGGTTGCCCCACCCTGTAAACACCTAAGGCTTCGCCCCTCATACATAACAAGCAGAAACAGACCAAGACCTGGCTCAAGACCAGCTCAAAGCCCCAGAGCCAATACCTCTAAGTGACCAAATGATAGCCAACCTATCAGATCAGATGCACAGTTCAAAACACTGGTGATCAGGATGCTCACAGAACTGGTTGATTTTAGTCACAAATTAAATGAACAGATGAAGGCTAAACTAAGTGAAATGAAGGGAAAGGCACAGGGAACCAACCAAGAGTGATGGAAAGGAAACTGGGTCTCAAATCAATGGAGTGGACCAGAAGGAAGAAAGAAACATTCAACCAGAATAGAATGAAGAAACAAGAATTGAAAAAAAAATGAGGAGAGGCTTAGGAACCTCCAGGACATCTTTAAATGTCCCAATATCCGAATTATAGGGGTACCAGAAGGGGAAGAGGAACAGCCACAATTGGAAAACTTATTTGAACAGATAATAAAGGAGAACTTCCCCAGTCTGGCAAAGGAAATAGACTTCCAGGAAATCCAGGAAGCTCAGAGAGTCCCAAAGAAGGTGGACCCAAGGAGGAACACACCAAGGCACATCATAATTACATTGGCCAAGATAAAAATGAAGGAGAGAATCCTAGAAGCAGCAAGAGATAAGGGGGCAGTCACCTACAAAGGAATACCCATCAGACTGTCAGCTGGTTTCTCAAAAGAGACCTTACAGGCAAGAAGGGGGTGGAAAGAAGTATTCCAAGTCATGTAAGACAAGGACCTACATCCAAGACTGCTCTATCCAGCAAAGCTTTCATTTAGAATGGAAGCGCAGATAAAGCGCTTCTCAGATAAGGTCAAATTCAAGGAATTCATCATCACCAAGCCCTTATTATATGAAATGTTAAAGGGACTTATCTAAGAAGAAGAAGAAAAAAATACGAACAGTGAAAGGACAGCAAAATCAGTTATTAATAACCACACCTAAAACAAAAGCAAACTAAGAGGACAGCTAGATCAGGAGTGGAACCATAGAAATGGAGATCACATGGAGGGTTAGCAACAGGGGAGTGGGGGAGGAGAAGGGGGAAGACGGTTCAGAGAATCAGTAGCATAGATGGTAGGTAGAAAATAGACAGGGGGGAGGGCAAGAATAGTATGGGAAATATAGAATCTAAAGGACTTGGGACACATGGACATAAAATAAAGGGGGGGTGGAATGGTGGGGGAGGGGGTGTGCAGGGTCGAGGGGAGTGAAGGGGGGGGAATGGGACAACTGTAATGACATAATCAATAAAATATATTTTAGAAAAAAGAATGGAAGAGACTTTTGGAAGTAAGGCAAAGAAAGCTGTTCCTAGTAGGAACCCAGGCAAGTAATTAGTTAAGCTCCCAGAAAGGAAGGATTTATCTGCCATGCTCACCACTGATTCCTAATACATAAGTCAGTGTTTGTCACTATCAGGCAATCAGGTACTGGAAGGAAGGAGGAAAAGAGGGAGGGAGAAAGGCATGCACACATCCCCTCACCACCAAAAAACAATTGCTGTGTAAAAGGAACCACTGCTAAAGTGGCCTCACACACATTATCTCATTATCTGATTTTCTCCTCATAATGGTCCCCGAAGGTGAGTTCAGATCATGATCCCTATTCTACTGGGGGAGAAACCAGTTCGAAGTGGTTATGACTTATCCACAGTCCCGCTGCCAAATCCAGTTTCCTGATTCTCTCCCCTACAGAAGAATACTCATCGTATATCCCAGGACCTTGGAGCTACAGTTTGAATCCTAGAGGCACCAAGGCAAGGGCTGAACCTTAAATCAAAGGTTCAACCCTAAAGTGTGGATGATGAACCCTAAATCAAAGGTAAATTCAAGGAACGCCACTAGGATGTCTGTAGGCATTTGTAAGAATGATTCTCTTGTAAAGAAAGATTTAAGGACACGACAATGATGTGAAAAGTTTAGCAGGGCTACACCTGTATCCTACAGGGATTCAGAGTCCTTAATCCAACCAACTGCTCTGATTCCAGGAACAGAGAGACAACAGATGGACACATGCATGCACAGACAACTGTTGATTCTTTACCTAAATGCATCAGAAGAGACTTTCAAAACACAACTACAAAGTCTCACCTTTTATATTTCAGTTCTTCCCAGTATCTTCCTAAAATCCTCCCGGGGGGGATCTGGCCTGTCCTTCTTTATCCTCTTAGGGAAAACTCTGACAAAGACTAAATATGCACTCTCCAGTGTTCCTTCTGATAAATGAGCTAATTCCACCTTTAATCATTACAATGGATATCTCCCCCAACTTTAATGATTTTTAAGTTGTTTTCTAATGGTACTTACTGAAGGCCAAAACCTACAAGGAGTCCTGACCCCCTGGGACATGGATGGGGGCTGACCATCCTATGGTATGACGGAGGCAAGCTAACCTTTTGCTGCTTGGGCACAGCCCTGTGAGGCTTGGAGTTTCCATCTTCCACAGAAATATCCAGATATTTTACACAGATTTGAATTTGGTTTGGAGAAAATACCAGTCTTCTCCTTGGCCTGAAGTGGCAAAGGAATGGACACTCAAATACTCTCCCTAAACATCAGGGTGTACTCAACTCTTGTATTTCTCATACTAAGACAAGTACTAGGAAGAATAATCAGGAATCACTTTTATCTGACCTGAACTACACAATAAATGTTTCCTTAAAATCTAGTAAGCTTTAAAACACTATCGTATTTTTAAAATCTATCACAGATTTAAATGTCTTTAATGGATTATTTAATTTACATATATACGGATATTTATCCTTGTCCAGCTTGAAAGATATCTAATAGCAAATGTTTAAACATATGAATTATGTTTCTCAAGTTTTTTTTAAAAAGTAAAGCTATAGTTTTTACTTGAGGGGGCAGGTATGAACTACTATTTAGAATTAACTTAATTCTTGAGCATATGGGAAAGGGAGGAGGCAAAGCAGAGGGAAACTGGCCCACAAATACAATTTTACTGAATATAAGCTAATAAAGTCTCCATACACATTCTAATCCTGGCTTCGAATTCGGAATACTTCAGTTCTAGGCACATTTAGGAAAACTGTCCTCCAGCAAATCACTCAACTTCCTCGGGCCTCCAGTCCCTCGATCTGAAAATTCTGTAATATAGGAACAAAAAAGTAACTGGGTAATAAAAATCAGAAATCGTCACGTGGCTCTGCAGAAAACATTCTCACTTAGTCATAGCAATGCAAACAGAGAAAACTAGTCCGTAAATAAACTTACTCTAAAACTCCTCAATATTTTAGGGATAAGACATATATATTATATATCATAGATCAGAAAATTAAATGTCTGAAATGATAATCTCCCTAAAACAATAAGTTTATGTACTAAACTTTAATGCTAGAGTTTAATAAAAAAAAAGTCTTGACTCCATGCATTAAAGTGCTGCCTAAGCCTTGTATAAAATATGCAGATTAGCAAAATTCATTTCTACTTGTTAATGGCTGTCTATAATCAAAGCAACCCTCTCAGCATTTAGCTTTGAGAAAGGTATGCAGAGAGAAACATTATTCATGTACTTATACACTGGCTATTACACAGTTCCCCCAATGGGCAGGAACCAGAATGTGTGTATATAAATTAAATGGTCCATTTGAAGTATTTTAAAACATACCATATTTTTACTCTTATTTATAATTATAAATACTATAACTTTTATAACTGTATAATTAATCCTTGTGAGCATTTTATTCTTCAAGTTTCAAGCCTTCAGGGAAAGTGAAATCATCTGTTGAAAATAGTGAAACTGTTTAACTGTCTCTCATTTCCAGCTAGAGAGTGTGAATTTGATTTACCCTCCTCCTTAGGTTATGTAATACCATAGGAGGAATGCAAAGGAGGATTCACGGACATGAAAAACCACTGTCAAATCTTATGGCTTCCCCTGTCTCCTACCTGATTTAGTTTGATTTATCCCAACATCAAAACTCCCTTACCCCACAGGTTCTCAAAATTAGGAGCGTATCAAAATTCCTGAGGCACGCTGTGAAAAAAAATGCTTAGGTACCACCTCAGACCAAAGATTCTGAACCAGAATCTTTGCGGGATAAAAGTAGGAGGGTAGAAGTGGAGGGACAACTCTGTATTTGGAAAGAATGTTAAACATGGTGGTATACTGTGGATCTTCGTATTGAAAAGTGTTCGAGGTCCTGACACATCAGAGGCCTCTCCTGTTTACTAAACGAGGCTTATCTGAGACATACTGAATGAAGTATGTCTCCCATCACGGAAACAGTTGATTCGAAGAATTAGGGAAAGACCAATCATTCTGCAAAGTTTAAACTGAGGTATTAAGACATGTTCACAAGTGGCTTATGCTGTGTTTGGTATGTGGCATTATCTACAATATTGGGTTTTAACAGAAAACTTCATGCTTTTTCTTCTCCTCTTTCTCTCCTGGGAAACAAATTCAAAAAAAGAAGTGAAAAGCTTTTAGCTTACATCTTAATCTTAACTATGACCTATCTGCTTTAGTAATTCTGTTGTCCAAATAATGCTTTAACTATTTATATTTATGTAATGGTGTTCTTTCTTGTTAAAATTAAGTCGTCAAACTGAGGCTATATGGGCAGAATGCAGGCAGCAGGTGTCTAGACTGCAGAAGTGATCAAGTCTCTTTTGGGGAGCCTACAGAAGAATGCCATCTCCTCCAGTTCTTACACCCGCTGTTAAAAGTAGGAAACATAGAAGGTCTGTGGCTTATAAAGGCATGGGGACACCTGTCTTATGAGCTGAAGTCAAAATCCTGACATTAACCATTGGCACCTAGATGGAAGCAAGGCAGCAAACTTCAGTGATTTAGACTCAGAAAAGTCTTTCTTTAGAGAGGATAAGAGCTAAAAGACCACTGAAAAATCATGTGCACTGAATTTTATTCTTAATTAAATCCTCACTTCAAAGTAGTGACTAATGCTTTCATTTCAATTTACAATTCTGTGGTAGCTGAAACAGACAGATCCTTCAATAACTTCTATTCTCAATAGTCAGTCCATGTAGTTCTGCCGTGATACAGTGTGGTACCCCCTCCAGGACCCATCTGAAGACCGCCTTTTTCCTTTATCATGGAGGCTGACAGAAGGAGCCCTGGCATGCTCCAGGCTCTGCTCCCTAAACAAGCCACCTTCCCTTCAGCTAAATGCCAAGGAAGTAAAATAAATAATCAGCATATGAAACTCAAATAGGCCAATCAGGGTTTACAGCCCTGATTATTATCTTTCTCTCATCTGACTTTATTACTTATCTCTTATTTTCATTTAATTTACTTCAGAAGTTCAAAAATATACTTAAAACAAGTACAGATATAATCATGTATTTTATACAGATAAAAAGCAATAAAGTAGGTATACATTCTCCAATGCTCATTAAAAAATGCAGACTATAAATGGAGTACATAACAGGTAAGTCATTTTCCATTCATTAGCTAATACATGGTACACAAATATAAATATTTAAAAGGAGGGCTCTGAGAAAGTCTCAATTTTACCTAACCCAACTCTTTCATTAAAAGAGATCTACAATGTCTGTAGTCTTCAACAATAATTTGCTCAGATTATTTCAGAAGATATTTTTAGGTCCTGGCTTGTGTAGCTCAGTGGATTGAGTGCTGACCTGTGAACCAACGGGTGGCCGGTTCAATTCCCAGTCAGGGCATATGCCTGTGTTGCAGTCCAGGCCCCCAGTAAGGGGTGCACAAGAGGCAACCACACACTGATGTTTCTCTCCCTTCCCCTCTCTCTAAAAATAAACAAATAAAATCTTTAAAATTTTAAAATATTTTTAAAAACTGGTTCACAAATATTTTCTTCAAGTATCTAACAGTCTATGAAGACATAGCAAATGCCACATCACAAAGACGGTGTGGTAAGAGCTACTCATATCTACTCTTGGTGATGCTCCTGTCCTGACCTTATGAAACAGGCATTCTTTATTGTCTATGTTTTGTGAAACAGGCACTCTTCATTGTCCACAGTTTACAAATTAGAAAACTGTCAGAGAGGGTGTTATTTGCCTCCCAAAACAGAGCTGAAATCAAATGGGCAGGTATTCTAACTTAGGCTGTCTAACTTCTAAGCTCTTCAACACTCTGAACAGTCTTAGAGTGGGAGGTATAAGAAACACATGTGTGGAGAAGATAGAATAATAAGCCCATCTAGCCAACTCAGAGAGACTTAGGGTCAGTTAAAGCAGAATAGGATGGTGAGGAAACTGATCACAGCTGGTAGCAATCCTCTGTAAATCATGCACGTTGGGGCAATTTCAGAGACGACTATAGGATGTAAGAAAAGGAAAGATTTGGAAGTGAAAAGAAAAGGAGGAAGAGTGCTGGGCTAAAAGTAACTTGGCTGTCTCTGCATCTCCTTAGCAAATTCCTCTTGAGTTAAAGATGTGAATCCTCCAAATTAAGAGACATATCTGTGAGTTCTGATTCTACTTCTCTTTTGGTAATAATAATAATAATATATATATATATTTAGAAAGATTTTATTCATTTATCTTAGAGGGAAAGGGAAGGAGAGAGAGAGAGAAATATCAATGTATTGTTGTCTCTCGTGTGTCCCCTGTCGGGAACCGGGAACCGGCCTGCAACCCAGGCATGTGCCCTGACTGGGAATCGAACCGCGATCGTGTGGTTTGCAGGCCTGCGCTCAAAAATATATATTTTTTACGTGAAGGAAATAATATCACTTGTATGTGATTATATTCCATTGATTTTATTAAAAAGAAAAAACACATTTAAATCATATTATGAAAACACTGTTTCAGTTAAAATTTTAACTGAAATGATTAAAATGTTAACAGTTAAGAGTAAAACTGGCAATTTTTGGAGGAAAATTGGGTAGTAATTACAAAACTCAAAATGCATATACCACTTGCTCTGGCATTTCTACTACTACTATTATTCAAAATTACTTGCACAAACACATACATACACACGTAAACAGGGTGGTCTCAGCAGCACTGTATATAATAGGAAAAAATGGCAACAACTGAAAAATCATTCAGCAAGTTAATGGTTAACTATATCTGTATTATGGAATATTACACAAAATTTACAACAATTAATAGACCTATTTGTACTAACAAAGATATTCACACAATATATCAAGGAAAAGCAAAGTACAGAAAAAATTTTTCAACTGTTTTAAAAAAAATACATACACACGTGCATGAAGAAAACGGCCTCAATGAACATAAACCACACTGTCAACAATGGCTGCCTTGGGGGAGTAGGAGCTATTGAAGACTAAGGGAGGAAGCTATTGGGAGTAGGGAGCCAATGAGGACTTAATCTTTTCACGTTCCCACACTTCTAGACTACCACACATTTTTCCAACATGTGGTCTTATTTTTTTAAGTTTCACACTACTGCACTTTGAGATAACATTTAAAGCAATTTTATTCTCTCCTACAGAATATATTTGCTGATTATATCGACCACCAGCTATTCATACCTTTGTTTCACCAATTGTCAGTGCCAGAATGTTCTACAAGAGAAAAGTATATGCTTGCAATAACTGGATTATCTCTGTAGTATACTTGTAAAAACGGATTGCTAATATAAGCCCAATTACAATGAACATGACCATCCACAAGAAACAAAAGGAAGAAAGATGTGACAAGAGGCCTCGATCAAATGACTGCAACTGTCACTCACTACTTGATTTGGAACATGTATGTGTATAAGAATAAATCTCCAAGTTCCTACTAAGAACAAAACGAACTGAAAAAATAAGTGTTACTTTTTTTTTAAACAAATTTCTTGTGCCAATTACTTCTTAAGTATTTTCCTTAAGGAGGCTACTGAGATACACGGGTCATAGTTTTGCCCTTGGTGGAGCTTATAATCAAGTACACATAAGCCACACAACGAACAAGGGACTGCTGAGTAGGTTTTTGCTTGTGTGGTAATATCTGGGGGAGCCTGAATGGACGGATATATATGTAAGACACAGAGGGGAGACACAGAGGCATTCAGAGGCTACACTTACTGGACAGGCAGGCATCAATGGAGTTTATGTTGTTGGTTTAATAAGAACCATGCTCAAACAAGTTGAAATATCTGATTGAAGAAAAATATACAAGCACACATAGTTAGAAGTATAAGAGGTACACCTTTGCAGTATGGATACTAAATGCCTCCTGAATTTCTGCAGAAATGTCACAAAGAGTCACAGAATTAGAGATTCTGTGTCGTGTGAAGAGATTTAGATGCCATGTGTCAACCTTCATGGACATGTGAATACATCCTTTCTACCTCTGGCTGACTGGGATGGTATCTCTAAAGAATGTGGGCACATGGCAGTAAGGGATGAGTCTAGCCTACTTTTGGAATTGGCCAGGCCTTGGAGTAAAAGGGCCACTGAAACGACCCCCCTTTCCCACTGTTTCAAGTTGGGACCAGTATCACAGCTTTTCCAGTCTCCCCTCTTTGTTGCAGTCTGCCCAAGAGACACTAGCTCATAAAGAGGTTGCTGAAAGAAGAGCACAAGAGACAAAGCAGAAAAGGACATGTGCCAGAAAGTCAGGGAAAAGCAAGCTGACCTCCAACTCTAGTATCATCCACCCCCCACCCCCAACTGTTTTCCTCTCTCTTCTTACCAGGAGTACTTACAGAAATCCTAACAAGAGGTAAGCTCAGTTATATTATTATTATTATTATTATTATACATGTATATGTGATATCATTAAAATTTTTCCAACACTGTTGGAGAAGATAATGATCACTGTAAGTATGAGGAAAAAATCAATCTTACCCAAGATCACATAGGTAATATATAGCAAAGACAATCCTGGACCCTATGCCTCCAGATTAAATTCTATGTTCTGTCCTCACACCACAATTTACTAATCTATAATAAATCTCCTTTAACAGGATGCATAAAGAACCAGAAAAGGCTGAGATGAATTAACTAAGAGAGTGGGTTAGCACTTGGAGATCAGTAAATTTTTAAGTTAATACTTAGCAAAGACACCAGCCTCTTTGTTAAGAGTATGAAAGCTGGAAAGTTATATTAGAATATAAAACCAAGAGCAAACAATTTCACTTAAAAAATGCAAAACTGTAACTGGCAATCTCCTTGAAGGGCCATTAACTAGCTTATAGCCACTATTTAGCATACAGCAGCTAATTTAATAACCTAATCAAAGTTACATAGAAAATGTTATAAAAACACAATCAAATGTAAAAAAGTCTCATGACAAGGACTGAACTATTATGGTAACTAAATATATACTCCAACTACTTTTGTTGAATCTGTGACTTTGGATAAGTCACTCACCCATTCTTGGTTTCTTCATCTAGAAAACTACTGCAATTACAAATTCCCAATGTCTACCTTTAAAGGAAATTGTGAGGAACATGTGCCTGAAATAGACTTGAAGAAGTTTTTAATTCCTTGGGATAAAGTTCTTTTAAAAATAAAATATCAAAATAATGAAAAGCAATTCTGAAAAGCATTAGGATAAATTCACTAGGAAAAAGAAAAACCTACTATCAACACAGTTTGTATTCACTTATAAAATATGACTTTTTCTAAAACAGATTTTGGATAAGCTAAACCTCATTGTCTTTAAGATACCTACTAAGATGCTCAAATCTAAATCCTATCCTAATATTTATCTAGCAAAGTGAAAGTGACGCTTTTCCTTAGAGAAAAATTAACTCTTCCTAACATTCATAGTCAAGACATATTTCTTAAAGAAAAAAATACACCAACAAAACCATACAAAGAAGTACTGCTTTTAAAAGTGGTTTAAACAATGCTTTATATATCAGATGTTTGAAGGCAGGTGGGACCACGTAGTCAAAGAACTGAAAGACATTTTTAATCCCACCCCCTACCAAGTCATTAATCTAACAGTTAAAATAAGACCCTCCAGGGAGCAGATTTCCCATTTTGTCAATTAAGGTCATGGCCTGCTTCCTGCCTCTCCTTTTTTTCTTTTTTACCACTTGTCACTAGAATGAAGGGAAGGAAGGCAGCTCCATGTAATTGGCCCATTTCCAGGCTGGGAGCAAATCTGAAGACAGATTAAGTGCAGAGAAAGCTGACGGGATAAACTGCTCAAGTTCACTGCTCTAGTGAAGCTGTTCTCATACAAATGTTATTTGAAAAATCACGTTCAGTCTAAAGCTAACCTGCATTCTGTCCTTGATATTTACTTAAATATATTTTTCTTCCAACATAATGTTATGTGAACACATCCTGTACCCCCAAATTTAGTTTACAGTGTTTTATGAGTCCCATTATTTCAACACAGAAACAGATTTTAAAAGCTTTAAGATAGGAAATTGGGGGGGCTACTATCCTTCGAAACAAGACAAATACAGAAAAAATGACTGACTGTTGATGTAGACCTCTAGTTAAACTAAAACTCAGAAAAGAAAGTGACCCTAATAAATTAAGGGGGGAAAAAGAGAATGCATGGAAGTTTGAAGAAATGGTACATCCTATTCTTCTGCCTCCACGGAACAACGCTGAACAATTTAGCAGGGAGCCACAAAGGCTCGTGAGAAATCTCTACAATGATTGTTAGCTGGCCTGACTTTTTACAAGGCAACAGGACTGAGACCGAGGATACCACAGAGCAGCAGGCCTACTTGCAGAAGTCCTTGCGCACGTGTGCTTTGGGTGGGTTCAAGGTACTTCTGCGGCAGAGTTGTTTACAATCCTGTTGCTCAACACTGGCAGACTCGACCAAGTAAAATGCTTTACACACCTGAAGTTAGCTACTTCAATAAAGCTGAGCGTGATATGAGGAACATTAGAAGAAATGTGCCTATGTGGATTTTCTGACATAAAAACCATGTTTCAAATATCTTTTGGCATCAGGAGACTTGTAAAAGAATCCTCAAAGCAGCTCTATTCAAAACAAGGCTCATTAACAGTGGAATGGACGAATAAATAGTGTTGTTCTCATACCTAGAATACCCTAGAGCTGTGCTGTCCAAGAAAGCAGTCACCATCCACATGTGGCTATTAAGAACTTGCAATGTGGCTATAGTGTGACTTGAGCTGTGCTGTAAGTGTAAAACAGACATTAAATTTCAAAGACTTATTAATAATAAAAAAGGGTAAACGGTATCAATATTTACGTTTAATTGATATTTATTAATATTGTGATATAAATATGAAGTTAAACCAGTATTTTGGATATATTGAGGTAAATGAAACCTGTATTAAAATTAGTTTTACTTGTTTCTTTTAAAATAAGGCTATTAGAATAATTTTAATTATACATGTGGCTCTTACTGTATTTCTAACTGGACAGTGCTGAGAGTAGTCTATTTGTTGGCCTGGGTTTTGGTTTGCTTTCTTAATCTGCAAATTCACTTTTATGTACTTTTCTGTGTGTTATATCTCACAATTTAATAAGTTTTTAAGAAATGATCTCCACCCCTGGCTGGTGTGGCTCAGTGGACTGAGTGCCAGCCAGTGAACTGAAAGGCTGCCAGTTCAATTCCCAGTCAGGGCATGTGCCTGCGTTGTAGGCCAGGCCCACAGTTGGGGGGACGCTAGGAGGCAACCAATCCATATTTCTCTCTGTCTCCCTCCCTTCCCCTCTCCCTAAAAATAAATAAAATCTTTAAAAAAACCATCTCCAGGCTTGCTCTCCCCCTTGGGAGCACGCCGACACCTTTCCGTTCTCCCTCTCCTTCCCCCACAGGCGGTACCTCCTAAACTCTAAGGGATCCTATGAACTTGCAACCAGAGGAGGAATGGGCATCAGCAGCTCGTCCTGATCCTGTCCCCAAGGCCCCCTTTCTCTGATTCTCCAGTGAGCTCAGAGCTGCCCTGCCTGGGCTCACTTATGTCCTGTCAGGTTTCTAGAGAGCCAAAGCAGCCCCACCTAGACTCTCTCCTGTTCTTCTATCCTAAGCCCTTCCTTGTTTCACTAGCCCCAGCTTTAAAAAAGAGAGAGAGAAATAAAATAATTTCCAACTGCTTTCCTTCAACATTTACATTTGCTATACTAACAAATGAATTTGAAGAAAACCTAAAACAATAGGAATGAGTACTGACTGGCCCTGTATCTCAAATCAATACAACTAAAGGAAAGTAAAAAAATGTTAGGCCCCTGAGCTGCTTGGTCAAGATTGTCACATTCTTCAACATATTTTTAAAAATTAAAAAAATTATGTCTAAATGTTTTAAAAACACAGTAACCTATAATTTAACAATATAGTTTATCCTATAGTAATGTACTATGTGAAATAGGTGATGTGTCCATTTCTGAAAATTTGCACATATTTTCTTGCTAGTCAACATATTTGCAATGCATAGTTGATGAATGTGTTTACAACTAAATGAGATAATGTGTTCAATGTATGAAAGATTTAGAAGAAAACCTTTAGGGATTTCTTATACACAATGCTAATCTCTCTAAACAAGTTGTAATTTTTCTAAGAATAATTTTTCTTTTTTTAAGCATTTACTTACTTTAAATTTATTCTAAAAATTCTAAAAATTTATTTATTGGTATCAGAGAGAGAGAGAGACACACACATAGACAGACAGACAGACAGACAGACGATGCTCTGTTGTTCGGTCCATTCACCCACCCAATGGCTGTGTCCTCCATGTGCCTTGAGCGAGGACTGAACTCGCAACCTTCATGTACTGTATAGGGACAATGCCCTAACCAACTGAGCGTGCTGTGCTGGCCAAGACTAGAATAGTTTATTTTCTTAATTTGAGGTATGCTGTCACAAACTTCCTGCCTTGGAAAATAATTTTTAAAGAAAAAATTTTTAAAATTCTGATTACACACAAGTTAGTTTACTGATAACAGCTGACATGGGTGAATTAACTAACAAAGTGTTTCCCATATGCAATAAAATTTTACTAAATATAAAAGTATAGGGGACAAGTTTTAACAAATGAGAGCTTTTTATAAGCATGAAAGGCACAGTAGCTAGAATGCATGTAGCACTTCTTAAGAAATGTTTATGAACAGAAAACAAAACTTAGTACTCCCTCGGCTACCTAAGAGCAACGCTGATCACCTGATTCACATTGAATTCACTTTTATGAAGAGTTAAACTTATAAACAAAAAAGAATCCAGACAAAATCTATAGAATGAATGGATGTCTATACTCACCATGAACTTGGTTAATTTCTGAATTCTGGGATAAAATTTCATCTGCTAATTTTTGAGCAGTTGGCAAAACTTCTGTGTGGTGTACTGTGATCAAATACTGTACAAACTTTTGTAGTTGGTCTCTGTTCATTTGAAAGAGAGTCTCTGAAATGGGAAGATGCAATTTGACCTGATCTGGCTTGCGGATGCGGTATAAAGACAGTGCCACAACATGAGCACAATAAAATATGTCCTTGTTTCCACAGCTGCAGGTCACTGAGGTAATCTTGCAACGATCAAAGCTGATGGCCACGTTGCAAACAGTTTCTGGCTCCGATTGTATTGCAGGTTCTGTCACTGTGCCACTCAAGTGGAAACCTAAATGAAAGAAAGAGAGGAGAGAGTTTAGCCTTTGCATTCAGATGGTATGAAATATTCTAATTTGTTGAAATGTGAAGTACTTGACAGCACCAAGAAAAAATATGACAGCTTTTATTTTCAAGTAAAAACATTCAGGCCACTCAAACCCCACCCCATTACCCTACAGCTAAAAAAACACCCAAATGGTATTCAACAGACATCTGAAGTATTTTACAGAGCTGTATGAAAACACTTATTGCATATACCACCACCACCATTCCTATAAGAAATTGTCAGGCTCCAACACTAACAAGCCATCATTACCAGGTAGCCATTAGTTTCCTTCAATGAACTCTAACTCCGAGGAGTCTCCCTTTCACAAACATTGACCAGAAAAAAGTTTTAATTAATAATACTTTCTTTAACATGTGTAACATACCCCTAATACAGCAACATGGTTGAGCAGTGTCTGCCGATGGAACTGCAAAGCCTACCAAATCTCATGTATACCATACCACATCTAAGTAACTGACAATGACTATTTTCTTTCATGCTATATAAAGTTAAAGCTGGTACAGATGTAGGCTTTTAAATATTCACATGCACAGGCACACAAAATCACCAAGTGACAATGGGCCTTAGAGGCCTCATAGCATCAACTGAGAACCACACAGGAATCCTACACAACCTCCCTGACTGATGGCCTTGTGGGCACTGCTAATAATGGTCCAAAGACGACACATTCACCCCACACAGACAACAACTCTCCTTCGGAGAGCACGAGCTACAGCATACAGCCAACAAAAAACTGCCTTTTACCACCACCATCACCAGTCAGTCTGGCCTGTTGGGCCAGGGGGCAAATCCTCCTCACAAACCTCTAAATGCATCCGGAAGGTTATCCTAAATTTTCTTTTGGCACACCCACTTCAATTGCAGTTCCAGCTTCCCTCCCTGAAAGCCACATTCAGAGCCCATGGATACACCTTAAGGGGATCTGTATGGGAACCTTCAGGACACATTCCCTAAAAGTCTCAAGTGCCTGACAGAAACCTGAAACTATAAAATAAAGCCTTTGGCTTGCTCTCAGCCTTCCACTACATATACTACTTAAATAAATTTCATCAAGCTCACCACTGTTTCTCCAGTTTCTCCTTCATTCACAAAAGATCTTCAACCATGCGGGAACTCTGCAAAGTTGCAGAGATAGGAAATGAAAATGATGGCTAGATGACACCGGAATTCAAATGTGGGGCATCTGAACCCCACGGACTTCCTGTCTTCTTCAATGGAGGGTGATCAGGTCAGAGAGTTGGGAGAAATACTATTCAACTTACGAAAAATCTTTCAGAGTAATGTAACTTGATCTTGTTAATTCATATTCAACATTTAGTGGGAAAGTGCTATAATAATTATTACCAAGTTAATCAATTTTAAAAGTAATTCCTAAGAACACGTTACTATTATTGCATCACAATAAGAAATTTTGAAAATTATAGTATGATGGAAAACCTTTGCTTTTCTTTTTTCTTTTTTTAAAATTCAAGTATTTTTTATTTTTTTATTTACTGATTTGGGAGAAGAAGGGAGAAAGAGTAAGAGAGAAACATCAATCTGTTGTTCTACTTATTTATGCACTCATTGGATGATTCTCGTATGGGCCCTCCTAACTGGATATCAAACATGCAACCTCCGCATATCAGGACAATGCTCTGAAGAACTGTGCAACCCAGGGCTCAGGACTTAAGTTTTCTTCCAGAGTTTCAGAATGAATATTCCAGTCTCCTTCACCTCCTTGGGTCACGAAGTTTTTTTTTTAAAAACCACAATTAAAGAAAAGATATATAGCAAATATAATCATATATAAAAAGATTTCAAATATATTTTCCTGTGAGGAAAAGTCTAAATACCCAAGACTATTTACTAAAAAGTAAATACCCAAGAAAATTTAAAAAATTAAGAATAAGGTCAGTCCTGCCTTACTATATACCAGAGGTACTGTATGTCTACAATAACTAAAAATATGTGGGACAAGCACAGATTAAGACAAAAAAATCAATGGATCATAAAAGAGTCCAGAAAACTCCCAAGGATACATACTGTACATTTCAATGCAAGGAATCTGTTTTCTACCTGTCACATAATAATGTGTACAAAGAAATCAGTTATTACTGTAGAAAAACAGTTATTATAAACTGCCCATTTATAAAATTGATCCCGCTCAAGTTAACACTATCATGTCTCTTCTTGATCACCAAGTCAACATCTTCGTCCCTCTATGAAAGTGACATTGGAGAACTTCCCCAATCACACGGAGGCAAAGCCAAGACAATGAGGATCCAAGAGTTAAACTACTTAGTATTTAAACAGTCACTAAGGCTGTAACTTAATTGGTACTTTAAGTACCTATTTCACTACCAAAGAAGAGGCCCTTAGGAAAACTGATGAAGTCCTCAAAAAGTTCTGCAAAAATTACTTCTTCATTCATATGATCTGTACAAGAAAGGAGGAAGTATATTGAATTTGATACCACATACAATTTATTATCCAATTTCATTACATTAAGCATTTACTACCCTCGTAAAATTTCTTAAAGAGCAAAGCAAACTATAAAATATTTTGACTGCCAAACAGTTTAAAAAATATATGAGGACACAAATAAACATATACATGTCTTACAGAGTAACACTTCATTAATCTGCTATCATCAACCATTAAGGCATTTCATAAATATTCATTTTCCAAGTAATTCTAGATTATCTTTTATGTACCCAAACTCCTTTAAGAATTCCAACCATTTTTTGGAAATATTTCTGTGTTGTATGTTCTACCTTCCTGCCCTACTTAGCTGACCATGTAGGGCAGGGGTGTCAAACTCATTTTCACTGAGGGCCACATCAGCCTTGCAGTTGCCTTCAAGGGTGAAATGTAATTTTAGGACTGCACAAATGTAACTACTCATTAACTAGAGGCAAGGAGCTCTACATTCAGCCCTTGGAAGACAACCTCAAAGGCTGATGTAGCCCCGGTGAGAATGAGTTTGACACCCCCGATTCAGTATGTCCCAAGTGAGTGGAGCAGCGCTCCCTGTCACAGACCACTACAGGTAGCAGTAATCTCTATGTGCGCCTTTGTGCTACTCTTCTTCATCATTAGCTGGCACAATGGCTCCTCTCCTATACTGCTAGCCTTTTTCACAGCAAATTCTTTACCCGTAGGGTCAGCTGCATCTCTAATTTGACTAGCTTCGTGACAGGGAATTAAAACTTAGACCTATTTGGGGTTTTTTGAGGGGGGACCTGTCCCCCTTGCTTTTAGGTTGGGATGACTGATGTTCCTAGAGATGAACAGCTTTGTTCTAAATACAGGAAAATTACATACAGACTTATAGGACAGCTGGTATGTTACTTTTTGAGACTATGAAATATTGAGTCAATATTTCATTAATTCCATTAAGCCTTACTTCAAGATGGTATAATAATATATTTTGGCTTCTCCAATTTGAGAAATTTTTGAAATTCCACCAATTCACTCCCTGTGGGTCCTAACTCATACCAGAGCACGCACAGGAGAACCGAGGAGAATATTTCTCCTTCAACAACCCCTAAAGGGCTGAAAGACATCTTTCCCCTACATCCCACTCTCCACTACTGGCTAGTCTTATCTCCTAGGTACTACTAGGTAACATGAAACATAATAATGTTCCTGAGCAAGGATTTAGCCTTCCTGGAGTTCTGACAAACAATGACGATCAGCTGTTTTAGGCATAGTCTCCCCTGGGATAGTCAGGCGTTGTATATGACAGAAGTGAGGACATAAAAAGAAGCAATATTCCACTTTATGATAAAACATGCATAATTAACTGTTTTCCTTTCAAAGAACTAAAACTGGAGAAATTATCTAAACCTTTTCTTATAATTATTTGACTTTACAAAATATAATGTCAAAGGTAATCCTGTAAGCACAAATTATTGTATCATCATGTCACCCCAGAACCCAATAAAACCTTATATTCACATTATCAATCTGCAGGAGCTCAAGAAAAACCAAGCAGACACCAAGGCACAGCACTGGACAGGCCCTGGTAATAGAGAGACTTTGACTGGGTTCAGGTTCTGTCACTTAAATACTGAGTGTTCTGGACATGCTAGTATTTTACATCTCTAAGTCTCGCTCTACTTGTGTGCAAAGTGTGGGTAGAAATACCTCTTAGGGTTGTTCTGGGATTAAAATAAAATAACATATGTAAAGCACCTGGCACATAGTAAAAGTGCTCATTAAATTTTATTTCCCTTTCCTTCCCTTCCCAGCTGGAGAAGTAGGGGAGGGGTACTGGGTAAATTCCCTTCATCCATAGCACTTTATTTTTCTATGCTACTGAAATTTTGGGAAGAGGGTCTCTCACTTGTGAGGTGACTTGGGAAATAAGTGTGACCCCTGGGGATGTCTGCAGGGAGAAGGGTGGCATGGAAGGGTAACGGGTGTTTGCTAGTAAAACTGAACGACGTTTGTCAGTTACTCCTCTGCTCAATACAGTTCTTTCTCAATTTTCAGAGTAAGCTCTGCCAACACACAAATAGTTAATTTTGTTGAAGTGTTACTTTCATACATAGGTAAACCAGAAAATGTAAACCAGAAAATATAAGAGACGTTTTTTAGTAACCATTTTATTATTTCTGAAGTGTTATAATGTAAGATTCTCAAAGTGTGGTTAGGGACACCCAGAGATCTCTGAGACCCTTTCAGGATATCCAGAAGATCAAACTTGATTTTCACAATTATACCTAGACATTACTGACCTTTTAAATTCTCTCTCATGAGTGTACATTTAGTAAGCAAAAGGACTGTGGGGTCCTCAATAATTAAGAGTGTGATCAGAAAGATGAAAAACTGCTATTTATAATTCACTGCTAAGAAAGGGAAGAAATAGCTGTTTTTCACTGAATCACCTTTGAAAGGACATTATTTGCACTTGGATCTCACAGTGGGTCAGGAGTTAAGAAGACTCAGCAGAGAAACGCTGAAGGGGCAAATTTCTCACACGTAGCACGTACTCAAATCATCTACATTAATGAGGATTAATTAAGGTTTCTGGAAAGCAAGTATTTCTTCACTGATATTCTGAAATAAGCTTTCCTTGAAAGCTGATTTTCCATATCCAAGTTTAGATTTTAGCTGCATTTTAAAGAGACGTGTATCAGACTGGAAAGATATTGTTTTTAAAATACACAAAGAATTTCTAAAGGTTGGTCATTTTGTGCATTTATGTGTATGTGCGCAGTTAACTGAAAAATGGTTACAAACTCAAAGCATGAGAAAACGTTTAGGCTAAAATAAACTGGTAGACATGAAATTAATATACAGTAAAACCTACTGCTTTCAGGACACATTCTTTTCAGGAAAATATGCACCCTGTGCATGAAGTACTCAAGTAACATATTCTTTGTTGAAAAAGAATTTAACAGAAGCACTGGTGTAGTACCTACACAAATATATATCTTACCCTTTTCTTAAATAAAAAGAACCCCCAGGGAAATTAAAGACAGAAACTAAGGCAATGTAATGTTATGCCTGAAAGGGTGGCAAGGGTTGAGAGGTTTTTTTTTTTTTAAAGCTAAGTCTAAAAAATGCAAAAGTGTTAATATTAACACTCTCATAACAAAGTATATTCATTGGTTAACCAAACCCACTATACAGGCTAAATGTACAGTAACTACTAACTGATTTGCGTCCCTGCTAAAACAGATGAGTTAATCATTGACACCCCCTCAAAATGTAACTTTTACTTTTCCTAACTCTGAAAACTATAGCACACAAAATCCAATTCACTGTGCTGCAATCATCAATTTAAAAAAACTATTTTAATTAAGATTGTGCTTAATTAGCAGTACTGACGTGTTAAGGGTCCAAGGCAGAAGCGATAAACTCAACTCAAAAAAACAACTTGTCTAAAATATGATATTCCTTCCCAACTACATCATTTTCTCAAAAGGAAATCCTAAATTAAAGACTGCATCCTGTGAGCTGGTTAATTAAATCCTCTAGCCCTAATTTCTAATACTAAGCTTAAACAGCTTATAGGAAGACATTAGGAGATTTCACTGGCAATCACTAATGAAGTGGTTTCCGTCTTTCAGAAAATTATTTTTTAAAGGAAAAGCTTTAAGTGTGCCTTAAAAATGCCCATTTGGAATAGAATCACTCCTACACTTCATTAATATTTGAGAGAAAGACAACGGCAAATTAATGCAAAGACCGGACTGTAAACCACAGCACACCATATAAACAACATAAAAATTTACGGAGCATGCACTGGATGGGCCCAGCCAAGAGTTCCCGGGGGCATTCTACTCAGTATCAGTTTTGTTCTCGTTAATGTAGATTCTTGCACCATTTCATATGAGGATCTGTATGATCAGAGTTACTGTTAGATATGAATGGTATTAGATGGCTACTTAAAATTATTTCTGAAAAAAAGACATTTATCCACTAATTTTGCTATCTGCAATCAACACCTAGAAGGGGCACTAGAGTTTAAATGGGATGTGCTAGATTTTGTTTTTAATCACATCACTTCATTTCATCCCAAATTCTAAAGCACTAAGGGTTCCCCACCACTACCATTGCCATCAAGTAATTTGCTAGAACTGAGGGAAATAACCATTGCCCAATCTCAGATTTCGAGTGGATAGACAACGAAGTAATAAACAAGTTAGGTAGAATTTGAGTTACTTTAACAACTGTAAAAGCTGCAAAGTGCTTAAGATATTAAATGATTTGCCCAATCTTTAAAATTCCACATTATTCCACCTTCTATGATGCCAACATGTTCTAATACAAGCAAGGCAGTTCCAGTCCTCTGCCCTTCTCTAAGGACAGCCCAACGCCCCCACCCTTTGTTGTCTGGACGGTCCCAATGCGGCCCCTTCAGTACTCGCTCTCTTTCTTCTCTCTCAGCAGCACTTCTACACACCTTTGTCTTACTTCCCAGGGCCCAGGTCTAATGGGGGGGGGGGGAGAGTTAGAAAAAAATTCCTTTTACCAGTTCATTTATTATTCCTTACAGCAAAACAATCTTCAGAAATGCTTGGCTGTTTGGTTTAGGAGTGGAGGTGAAGGAGAAACTCTGGAGACTTAATTCTCTTCACCAGAACCAAAAGATAAGGAGAAAAGTGTGCTCAGACTGGGAAGGTAGAATGCAAGCCTCAGTAAACAAATTCTGCCACTTATACTCTTGAGTTTTAGCGTGACCCCCAATAGGAGCCCCCACATTTTGGCCCTAACAGATTCCTAAAAAGCCTTACCCAATTCCCAAGCTTTAATAGACTTAATTCTGCAAAGTAGGCATCACTCTCCCCTCTTTATACGTGTCCTTGGAGAGGGTAGAACACATCTGGATTAAGCAGGCCTCTGAAGGACTGGAAGGAACATGGGTTTTCTAAAATCCAAATGATAAATTTGTACAAATAAATCTTTGCATACCACCATATAAATGATTTTAAAGGATATGGCAAATGAACAGATCTAGACACTTGAGTAAACACTGCTAAATCTTAGGACCCTTGAAGGAAGGGAACCTTTTATCTCTGTAACCCAAGGATCCAGCACAGCCCTTGGAATAACAAGTCAGGCCCTTGTAAACTATGTCAAATGAAGGAACTCATGGCTTCTTCCAAGCAATGCTGCCCTGTACTGTAGGAGTCACAAGTGACTCAATGTTTTGACTTCAAGCCCAAGATACTTTAAAATTAAGTAAAAACCATTACTGTGAGTCCACTCCTCTCTTACACAGAGGACTGTGACACCATAGGAGATGGCCAAAGTCTGCAGGTAGCATCGTTACACAGGACTGTCCTGGAGGAAACACTCAAGAGGCACTTGTTATATGGAAAGACATACATATACACAGACCCCTTTTATACTCTTGGTATATGGAACATACAGACTTGTGCTTCTCAAACTAGACTGTGCATCAGAAGCACCAGGAGGTATTGTTGTAACAGATTACTGGGCCCTGTGCCATCATCCCAAGTGATACTGTGGCTGCTGGTCTAGGGACCACTGACCTAGGGATTAGAATTACAGCCCTAACAAGGTTTTTCTAGTCGAAATATTCTCAACTAACCACAGTTAATAGAATAGTAAAGAATATATAACTTGTGATATAAAGAATATATATAATTTCTAGCTTATTATATAACCTAAATGTTCCCTTCCCCATTCCAAGAAGTTAGGAATGGTATGTTAAACTGGTCTGAGATTTAAGAAAAACAAAATTAAAAAATTTTGTAGTAACAAAAATATATTACTATTAAGTAAAACCTTAAAAATCATTAAAAATCTAATAAAATATTAAAAATGATTTAGCAGAGAGTATTTACAAAGAGATTAGTTTATGAGCCCCATAGGATTTCTCATAATTGAGGATTCTTTGTGTATCCAAAATGATTCAATTAATGAATAAATAAATATATTGGCAACAATTTTAATAACATTCTTTTGCATTAGGCCAAGTATATCCTGTAAGAAAGTCACAGGCAACAGAATATGTAGGATAGTACAAGGTGAGGCTGCATTTTAGAGAGAATTAAAACCTAAAATAAGATTGTTTTTCCAACTGCAACATGTGTCTCAGTTCAATGACCTCAGGCAAGTAGCTCAGCCTCAATTTCCATATCTACAAAAAGGAATTAGTAATACCTATCTTGCAGGACATCCCCTAGGATTAGAATTGACAATGTATGTAAACCACAAGAACTCCTTTTATGGAATGCATGCTACCATCATTACTGTGTAAGAAATGCCCTGGCTGGTGTGGCTCAGTGGATTGAGTGTTGGTCTGCGAACCAAAGGGTTGCCAGTTTGATTCCCAGGAAGGGCACAGGCCTGGGCTGTGAGCCAGGTCCTCAGTAGGGGGCCCAAGAGAGGCAACCACACACACATTCATGTTTCTTCCCCCTCTCTAAAAATAAATAAGTAAATAATCTTAAAAAAAAAAAAAAAAGAAATACTGCATGCTTTTGGAAGTTTGGCATTTCCAACAAGTGCACTAAAACCCCAGCCTGTTAGTATGAGTACATATGCTGTTAGAAATGCCAAACTCAAGAGAGCATGCTAGCATTTCTATCACAATAATGGACAAGGGTTTCTTGTTGCTATGATTATATTCTAATATAATCATATTCCCAAATATATAACTTGTGATATAAAGAATATATATAATTTCTAGCTTATTATATAATCTAAATGCTCCAGAGTTCCATTGAACTTCTATCACTTTTTCATCTGTTTCTAATTTACATAGCACATTCCTAAAATGTGATTTGATTCAAAACAGAAAAGACAGGGTCCTAGAAGACTTAATTTTGTCTCAAAATAACTTTTATTTCAATAAGCAACAATTTTTCACTCCTCACTTTGATGATCTTGCTCCTAAAATGTAAAACACCTTTTTCATCCCTAATGTTTGCCTTCCATGACAAGGTATGTAGAATTATTTTTACAGCCCAAGTCCATCTTGTCACTGAGCAGGAGACTAACTGAAAGTTGGATGTGCCATCAAGGAAACTTGCACTTCTTGTGGAAAGAGAAATGCCCCCAGTTTTTCATTTTCAGTAATTTACGGCCTGACAGGCAGAGTGAAGTCAGAATTGCTGCTCTCCTAGAAGAATGCCAAGGATGCCAAGGAACCGCTAGCTGTAGGGCTGTGGGTATCATTATTTCCTGTCTGTGACATCCAGCTGAGAAAATCCTTCCTGCTGTGTGTGTGTCTTTAAGATCAGTGAGATAGACATATACCTTGGTTATGTGGCACATTTTTTCCTGTAAGTAATGGTGAGAAAAGAAAGGCAGAGACAGGGGATCTGTTCAAAATATGGATAAAATTTAGTAAGACATTCCCCATCCATACCTTGGAGCAGTGTGATTACAGGTGACTTTTTCTTTTCCTTATTTTGGTTGATGTGGGGGAAGTGCTTTTTTCTAAAATTTCTACAATGAACACAAATTGCTTAAAAGAATAAAGTACAGTGCTCAAATCTTCTTGAGTGAAGATCTCACCACATAAATGATGTCCAGCACATGTTCTGGGAGCCTGGCAATGAGCATACACCAAGTACAAGCAATGATGTCATCAATGTGGTCACTGCAATACTAACCGGCCCAACTTACTCTGGCCAACGGACATGTCCAAGCTCTCCTTAACCCATGTATGCTCAGTCCTCCTTAAGGCTCCAGCCACACTCCAGAGAAAAAGAGGAAGTATAACACTCACAGTAAGGCAAGGCAGAAAGAGACTGGGCAACTTGTTCTAATTTCATCATTACATCTATTTCCCGTTTCTTCTTCTTTTCTCATGTATTAAGTAAGGGAAATAAAATAGATTGTATTAGATGATTTCTAAAAAGAATTATGGCAGTACCCACCACTAGTGGAGAAATACCTAAGGCAAGATAAAGAATGGTAGTTACCACACTGACTCACACAAGACCTCTCTGACCTGCCATGGCTGCTACAAAGTTTGAGAAATGGTCATTTCAAAGCACTTGGAAGCTATGGCTCAGGGAAGGGGACAAAAAAAGGGTAAAGACTGCTGTAGTTGCAGTCATGTATCTGTCACTGGCATGTGGAAAAAATTATTCAAAGCTTTTGAATTCAATATAAAAGGTAAATATTTAATTTCTATCTACATAATCTTTAACCATCTATAACTGAGATTCTTAAGGCATGATATCTTTTTGCTGTATTCTATAAGTTAAAAATCTCAGATAAATACAGGTACAGTTTATATCTATGCAAAATGTATAACATATAGAGTAACATGGAAACAAAGAATAAAGTCCATCATAAATGACATGAAACAAATGAATCGGATCACCTTGTCTGCCTTCACTACTCAAAAAAAGGCTATTTTCTTTCCCTTACCATCCATTAAGTATTATAAACATGAGCTCATACCACTCAACAACCACTTCCCTAATCCTCTAACTTGGTAAAAGGCAATGTACAAGTCTCCAGGGAAGCATCCCTGAATAACACAGGGTTCCAGTTCAGAGAAGTCTGGTTGGATTACTGGGCAACTGATAGCTAAGAAGTCAGATCAGAGTTGGATTCAGAAGTAAGTAAGAGAAACAGTACAGGCCCCATTTTCCAATTGTGTTCTATGTATGTTAACAGATACTCATCAAAGAGTGGGAAGTCTCTTAAGGTCATTTAAGTTTGGATTAAGTTGCATCTAGCACCACCCTTTTGGAAATTCAGAATGAACATCAGAATGGTACATACAGAAGTCAAAGAACTCATATAGTAAAGGGGGTCCTGTTGAACTCTATTTATCAGAAGTTTAAAGTTTTACTAACGTTTATCAGAATGTTAGTAAAAGGTAAAAGGTCTGGAACAGCTACAGAAAATGCAGTTCAAGATGAGCAGCAGGGCCTGGCTGGTGTAGCTCAGTAGATTGAGCACGGGCCTGTGAACCAGAGGATCGCAGTTCTATTCCCAGTTAGGGCACATGCCTGGGTTGCAGGCCAGTTCCCTGCAGGCCAACTCCCAGCAGGGGACGCACGAAAGGCAACCATACATTGATGTTTCTCTACCTCTCCTTCCCTTCTGAAGATAAATAAATAAATAAATAATAAAATCTTAAAAAAAAAAAAAAAAAAGATGAGCAGCAGGGTTGCTAAACAGAACGAAAAGCTCAACTGATAGTTTAGAAATCAAATCAGCATGAGTCGAATTACAGGAGCTTTTGTGACTTTCCTGCAGGAGTTTTAAGCCCACCTAGACATGTGTGATTTAAAAGCTGGAGATACTTCATTATCAGTGTCCTCCATTTACAGTTAAAGGACCCCTTATTAATTGGAAAAAGTAAGCCTGTTGTTGGAAGTCAATTTTCTTATAATCCAATCCAAAAGAAAACACATAATATTGTCATTTACACCACAATTACAGTTAAAAGTTCACCTGGCATTCCCTTAACTAAAAATAACTTAATATTTGATTCACCAGATTACCACATACTCTTTCCCCATAAAGGGCAAAGAAAGGTGTTTATGATATTTTACCTCCAAATCCTTGAAACATGAATGGCAAGGCTCAAATATCTGTTTGCAAGTCTAACCTGCAAATCCTGTATGAGAGTTTATTCCATAATACAGAGAGAGAGACAGCCTCTCCTGCCCTGCAGAGAGAGCCTGTTCAGGTCCTGAGAACACTGAGAAGTACCTAGAACAGTGCCCGGTATATGATACATGCTCAATATTTATTAAGTGAACAAAGAAAAGGAATAAAAACATAAAAATTTTATTTAGTTCAGCACTTAAATGAAATCCAAATACTCTACTGTAAAGGTGCTCTAGTGTAAGAAATTGGAAGATAGACATGACTGAAAACCAATGACATATATGCCCTAACCAGGAAGCATATGTGAAAGAGAAGTGAGAAACTCACTGATGACAATAACCCTGTTTAAGTGTGACTTTTTCAAAAATCTCACAAGAGTACCACTAATAATAAACACTGCATTAAATAACAACTTGGTTTGATAATATTTATTCCTTCTGAAAACAAAGTGTTTATAATGTTAAATGAACAGATAGATATATTCCATTTTAGCCTTGGAGAGCATTTCTGTTGGATGTGATGATAGTACCATATAGAAAGAAAAAGGAAAGACAGGACTCTAACCACAATTTGTCTTTTAATATCAAATAACTTAAATAAAGCTGTCTATTAATAATAATGATACAGTGATACCAAATTTAGGATTAAAAAAAATTTAATAATGTAAAATAAGAGAACTCCTGTGCCAAATTTGACTACTATTCATTTTAAACAAGAAATGTAAATCCAAATGGCTTCAAATGTAAGAGTGCTAATTAAGTAGCAGTTATACACAGTGACTTAATGTGTGTTTCGGAATCAAAATCTAGATCTGAGGACTGTCAGTATAATGAAATGAGAACTGACCTGGGAGAGGGACTTGTTTTAATCCCAGCTCTGCTACTAATTAGCTGTTTGACCTTGAGTCTTTGGCCTCATTTTCATATCTGGTCCCTTACCTTTTCTTTGCTGTGGGGGGTCATAGGTCCCTAGAGAATCTGAAATGGGGAAACCCCCCAAAATAGGTACAAAATTAATCAGAGTACTCAGAATTTAGGATGTTATCTATTTATTTAGGTTGAAGATTTCCTCCCAGATACTCTTAACTCTATAAACTTTTTAGATTCTAAAGAAGTGAAAATCAACACATATATCTTGGTTAAAATACATGATGAAAACCTAGACTTTTGCCTTAAATTATTATTTTGCTTTGATTTATAATGAACTTTCAAGGACTTTTAAAAAAGAATTAATTTTATTATAGTTAAAATGTATGTTTTGTTTATTTCTAAGACATTTAGAGGCAACTGAAATACCTGCCTAAGTATCCACATTCATAAAGGCAACCACACTTATTCAAGCTTAAGAGACTCTATTATCATCCATTTTTGAGAATAGGGAGATTATTTAAATATAGCTCACATAACCCTGGCATCAAATGATGAAAACAAGAGCAATTCCAGAATATGATTTTTAATGAGAATTGAAGGGGAAAAAATGATAAATAACTAGCATTGTATAATATGACCCAAAGAACTATTTCACCCTAAACTAAAAATACCAGACATATTAGATGCAGACAGAAATACACTTCAGCCCTGGCCAGTGGGGCTCAGTTGGTTGGAGTGTCATCCAGTAACCAAGAGGCTATGTGTCTGATTTCAGGTCAGGGCACACGCCTAGGGTGCAGGTTCAATCCCAGTCTGGGATATGATCCCAGGTCAGGGAGAGAACGCAATCGATGCTTCTCTCTCGAGCATTATTTCTCTCTCCCTTCCTCTCTCCACAAAAGGCAATTAAGAAGTGTCCTTGGGTGGGGATTAAAAAACAAAACAAAACATAGCACTTCAATAATGTAAGAAACCAGTCAAAAGATAAGTGATTTGCATTTTTTAAAATATATTTTATTGATTATGTTTTACAGTTGTCCCATTTCCTCCCTTCACTCCCCTCCACCCTTCACACCCCATCCCTCCCACATCCCCCCCTTTAGTTCATGTCCATGTGTCTTAAGTTCTTTAGCTTTTACATTTCCCGTACTATTCTTGCCCTCTCCCTATTTTCTGCCTGCCATCTATGCTACTTATTCTCTGTACCTTCTCCCCCGTCTCCTCCTCCCACTCTCCGGTTGCTAACCCTCCATGTGATCTCCATTTCTGTGGTTCTGCTCCTGTTCTAGTTGTTTCCTTAGTTTGCTTTTTTTTAGGTGTGGTTGTTAATAACTGTGAGTTTGCTGTCCTTTCACTGTTCCTATTTTTTACATTCTTTTTCTTAGATAAGTCTCTTTAACATTTCATAAAATAAGGGCTTGGTGATGATGAACTCCTTCGACTTGATCTTATCTGGGAAGCACTTTATCTGCCCTTCCATTCTAAATGAAAGCTTTGCTGGATAGAGCAATCTTGGATGTAGGTCCTTGTCTTTCATGACTTGGAATACTTCTTTCCAGCCCCTCTTGCCTGTAAGGTCTCTTTTGAGAGATCAGCTGACAGTCTGATGGGAACTCTTTTGTAGTTCACTGTCTCCTTATTTCTTGCTGCTTCTAGGATTCTCTCCTTCATTTTTAATCTTGGCTAATGTAATGATGATGTGTTTTGGTGTGTTCCTCCTTGGGTCCAACTTCTTAGGGACTCTCTGAGCTTCCTGGATTTCCTGGAAGTCTATTTCCTTTGCCAGATTGGGGAAGTTCTCCTTTATTATTTGTTAAAATAAGTTTTCCACTTGTGGCTGTTTCTTTCCCCCCTCTGGTATCCCTATAATTCGGATGTTGGAACGTTTAAAGATGTCCTGGAGGTTCCTGGAGGTTCTCCTCACTTTTTTTCAATTCTTGTTTCTTCATTCTATTCTAGTTGAATGTTTCTTTCTTCCTTCTGGTCCACTCCATTGATTTGAGACCCAGTTTCCTTCCCATCACTATTGGTTTCCTGTGCATTTCCCTCCATTTCACTTAGTTTAGCCTTCATCTGTTCATTTAATTTGTGACTAAAATCAACCAATTCTGTGAGCATCCTGATCACCAGTATTTTGAACTGTGCATCTGATACCTTGGCTATCTCTTTGTCACTTAGAAGTATTGGCTCTGGGGCTCTGAGCTGTTTTTCTGCTCGAGCCATAAGGTTTTGGTCTGTTCTTGCCTGTTACATATGAGGGGCAAAGCCTTAGGTGTTCACCAGGGCGGGGCGACCCAGTGGCTGGGTTGTGATGCTGTATGTGGGGGTGGGGTCTGAGAAGGGAAAAAATGGAGATTTGCTTTGCTCTCTGTTGCACCCCAGTCTCTCCCACTGCTTCCCCCAAGCAAATTGGGCCTTTCTGATGCTGATTCCCAGGTGGGTGGGCTTGTGTGCATTCTAGGACCCTGTGGGTTTCTCCAACAAACTTTCCTGTAAAGTGGGAGTCTCTCCCTGCGCCTCAATCCCCACAAGTGTTTTCAATCAGTGTTTTGAGGCTTTATTTCCTGGTGCTAGGACCCTTGGTGCACGATCTATCTCGTTTCCCAGTTACCTGTGCGTGAATGTGGGACCACTGCCTGGTCAGCCAGCCAGCCACCTTGCACACAGTGCCCCGCTTCTCAATCACCGCTTCACTGGGTCTGCCCGTTGCCACCTTGCGCACCCAGTGCCACCTTGTGTGCCCCGGGGGTGCCTTGAGTGCCCAATGTCACCGCTTCCCATGCCATGACCCCTCTCCACTCAGCCACAGGACTGCGCCTCGCCTACCAGTCTGGATGAATGTGTCTATTTTAACTCCTTCATTGTCTCACTTCCATACAGTTTAATTTTCTTTCAGTTTTGGTTGTTACTTTGTTTCTGAATTGTAGTTGTCCTTATTTTAGTCGTTCCAGGAGGCAGAGTGTGTTTATCTATGCCTCCATCTTGGCGGAAGTCCCGGTTTGCATTTTTAATCAATCAGAATTGTTATGTTTAAAAAGCTGCTTTCATTGCCTAAAATACAAATATATTGAATGTATATAGTCAAGGAAAATTCCATCATTTAAAACAATCAATCAAACAAACAAAACCTCTGAGAAGTTCACCCTGTGGAACTAGTTTCCAGGCTCCAGAATTTTGAGGGAAAGGCAAATGGCCATACATTTATTAATCAAACACATTAACTTAACAAATTTTCATCGCAATTCAAACTAGTTTCTCCTGCAGACTATGAACCCTGCTACTTGAGGCTGAAATAAATGTCTCTTTTAAATATAAAGATGGTCAGAAATTGGAGGTCTCATCTCCAACAGAAATTTATTTCCCTGCTTTAGAAAACTGACAGATGTTAGGATTGTAAAATACAGCAGAGAGAGGGAAAGACATGATAAACAACAGTCACGGCGTATCTTTTACTGGTCCAACTGGTCCTTCCTTTTCATTTCTCTCCCTTTCCTAACATTCGTTCTTGCAAAGTCTTTACATACTTTCAACCTTCACTAAACACTTTTGTACCTTGCCTCATTCCCTTATCTTTTATTAAGAGCATCTTTTCTGTGGCAGCTATCTTCCCCAGCAATTCCAAACTCCACCATGGACCACTTATAAGCTGAGGACATCTGCAGTTACTCTGAGCCCATAATAGCTTTTTTCTTTGTAGGAAGCTAGCTCTATAGGTCTACTAGGATCACAAGTAGAAGTTTACAGATTTCTTTTTTTACATATCAAAAATCGGCATTTTGTTAAAGTGGAAATCCTGGGCAGGCCAGAGAAATAATATCCCTAAAATATTTTCTAAAAAGCTAGGAAATCCCCACTTTACTCACTTTGATTCTCCCTCAAACAAATTTTGTTTTTTTTCTAAGCAAATATATAAAAATTACATTTACACATTCTTTTTGAGAAGGTCTCTGACACATTACATCTTTCAGTGAAATTGAATTCTCCTAGTGTTACAACATCCACACTAGTGAAATCATTTTTAAAAGAGAAAATAAGAAAGATTGATATCTTAAAGAAAGACTAAGCTGGCAGTAATCAGATTAAATGAGGATCTGATTTTCATGATCATGATCCTATTAAGAACAGTAGTACTTACTATATGCGCAAAAACTTTTGTCTCTTAGTAATTCTTTAGAATAAAAGGTTCTGCCTGAAAAACTAAAGAAAAATTTATTCCTGAAACCAGTATATTCATTTTACCAGTTTGTCAAAATCTTACAAAAATGTATCAAAACTTCTCTACATTCCAAAAAATCTAATTTAGCAGTTGCTTGATGGCTCACGGTTCTCATTATGAATATTTACTGTACTGTGTCCTCCCAGGAATGCCCTCGTGGCCTCCCTTGGCTGGGTTACTGGCCCTTCAGCTACAGAGCTCTGCACCACCCTGCTGGCCCAGTGCCCAGTCTGCTTGCTCTTGCCCTCCTTCTTTGCAGATGTCAGGTGCCCCCCTCCTCAGGCTGACAAAAATTTTGCTTAGTAGTTACATCCCCTCTAGTTTCTTCTAAAATGCTAGTTTACATCTTCTAGGAGTTTGGAAACTAGATAACCATTGTTGTTAAGGATGTATGTAAAGAAGAATAAACTAGGTCTGAGTTTAGGCCTGAGGTTTTCTTCGATAAATTAAATACTTAAGCTTTAGTATGGGGATATTGGTGGATTTAGCTTGGCAGCTTCAGTGGCCTTTTTGTCCTCACTTCATTGTCCTCAATTATATACCAGATAGAAAACAGTAATTTGAGAAAATAAATACACTTCTTTTCCAGTTTTTCACAAAAGTGCCATGAACTCAAATACGTAAATTCTGAAATTATTTCTAGTTACTAGAAATATGTGATGCAGTAACATGTCTGATTATTTTAATCACTACTGCTAATGTTAACAAGTGAAAAAAAGTGAACTTTTTTTTTTTACCTGTCACCATATAAATCTTTCTTTCAGAAAAAAAATGACTTTCAGGATAAAACATTTGTAAATCCAACATAAGAATGCTCTCAGGTTTTCATGACAAACACCTGTGTTTAAAAAAAAAAAACCCAAAACCAATCTTGGTTTCTAAATATCACTCTCTTTAAAAACAACCACCACCTCCCAAAGCTTCTGGAATAAATGGCTGTTTCTAAGGCAGGAAATACTGATAGTGCCAGGAAGAAGTGTGTTAAAAAATACTGCCTTTGGCTAGAGGATACAACTGTCTGAGCAACAAAATACATAAGATTATAATAGGAGTACAACTCAAAGAATAGTTATCTCTGAGCCTATACTTAAACAAACAAATAAAATGGAGATGGGACACATTTCTTACAGAAGACTGTCAATTAATAAACGTTTATACCATGAAGGTAAAAATCATCATGAGAACCACCACAGAAATATTTTCTACAGGCAAGATACACTAACAAATGACAAAAATAGTGGGTGAAACTTACAGGTGTCCAGCCCATGGCCCAGGACAGCTAAGAATTGTCCAAAACAAAAACAAAATCATAAACTTACTTAAAACATTATGAGATTTTCTTTTGCTTAACTGTCTACGTATCACATAATCACAAAATCACAATGGCCCAAGACAACTCTTCTTCCAGTGTGGCCCAGAGAGGGGCCACAGACTTCACACAGACTCAAAGGATCTCCCCACCAGATATCTAACTATGGTGGTTGTAGCACATATCCACAAATTCTTTGATATCCCTCCCTCTAGTAGATAGAACTTAATTCTCCTCCCCTTGAGTATGGGCTGGACTTTTGTGACTCGGGTCTAATGAAAAGCCAAACAGTAGCGGAGATGCTTTCTAGTGCAGACGCCTGTCAGATACCACCCTAAGCAAGTGATCAAGATTAGGATAACCAATAAAAGTCATGGTGATATCATGTAACCCCAGAATGATGCAAGAAGTGTACGACATTAATTCTGTGACATTCCTGCAAAAAATGCACAAGTCAATCTAAGCATGAGGAAAACATCAAATAACTATAGTTGAGGACCATCTACAAAAATACCTGCCTATTATTATTCACAAGTGTCAAGGTCATGAAGGACAAGGAAAGTCCAATATACTGCCACGGATTAGAGGACAATAAAGAAATGTGATGACTATATGTAATATGGTATCCTGGAATGGATCTTCAAAGAGGAAAAGGACTCTAGTAGAAACACTGAAGAAATCCAAAATAAAGTATACAGTTTAGTTAATAGCAGCATACAAATATTTATTTTTTAGTTCTGACAACAGAACCATGGTTATGTAAAAGGTTAAATTAGGGGAGGCTAGATAAAAATCAGGTGGAGTGTGCTATGTTATCTTTACAGCTTTTCTATAATTCTAGAATTATTTCAAAATTTTAGAAGTTTTTAAAAGAAAGTGATATAGTTTTTTAGTTACTTAGTATGGTTATTAGACCTCAGCACAAGTCAGCAAATATCAGACTACGATTCTGTGGGCCACATTAAGGTAAACTCCTAATATTTCCATTTAAAGATGAAGAGGGTTTTTCATGCCAAGAGGAGTGGCTGGGGGGCCCTACTGAAATGCTTGCACATAGGCACCATTAGACACATGAAATGACATTCAAAATAGTGTTTGAATATGAAACTGGAAACCCAAATATCCCTCACCAGCAGACTATGTTGTGACATACTCATATGACAGAATACTGAGAGCTGTGAAAATGGACTACAATCCCATCTCTTTTTTAATTAAGGTATAATTGACTATATTACTTTTGGGTATACAATATAATTTTAGTTTTGTATACCTTGAGAAATGATCACCACAATAAGTCTAGTTAATATCTGTCATCACACATATGTACTGTTGGCCCAAAAGTTCACTTAATTTTTTCTGTAAGATGGCTCTACTAGTGCTTAGCTGTTTTTAACTTCATTAGAAATAATTTTGTTAGACTGTATCATGACAGTTATCATATCAGCATGCATTTAAAAAAACATCAGAATTAGTGGATTTTTGTACAGTTATTTTAATATTGAAGCTGGAAGAAAATACACAACATTTTTGTCATATTATGCTTTATTATTTCAAGAAAAGTAAAAATACAACTGAAACACAAGAACAGAGTTGTGCAGTGTATGGAGAAGGGCTGCAAATAATCAAACATGTCAAAAGTAGTTTGCAAAGTTTCAAAGTAGTTTGCAAAATGGTACTACTAATATTTTGGCCAAATAACTGGCCTCTCCTACTACGAACTAACAGTGGGGGATAGCTGACATACTCAAAATACCCACATCAATGAAGTTACTGGTGAAAATGAAAAACGTGTCTTTAATTTTACGGAGGGGGGCCGACAGGACACTGAAGGGACTTTTTGGCCAACCCAATAGTTAGATTTTTCTTGCATTTGAAATTTATACCTCTTAACCCCCCTCCCCCCAATCCATTTTACCCACTCCCAACTCCCCACCTCTGTCAACCACCAATATATTTTCTGTGTCTATGAGTTTGGGTTTTGTTTGACTGTTTTTTTGGTTTTTTAGATTCCACATATAAGTATATGGAATTACCCAGTATTTCTTTCTCTGATTTATTTCACTTAACCTAATGACCTCAAAGTCCACCCATGTTGTCGCAAATGGCAAGATCCCATTTTTCATGGCTGAGTAATATTCCACTGTGTACACACACCCACATCCATTTTCTTTATCCATTCATTTATCAATGGACTCCTGGGTAGCTTCCATATCTTGGCTATCATAAATAATGCTACAAGGAACATGGGAGTGATATATCTTTTCAAATTAGTGCTTTTGTTTTCTTTGGATAAACACCCAGAAGGGGAATTGTCAGATCACATGGCAGTTCTATTTTTAGGTTTTTTGAAGAACATCCATACTCTTTTCCATATAAATATAGTGGCTACACCAATTTATAGTTCCACCAACAGTGCATGAGAGTTCTCTTTTGCCACATCTTCACCAACATTTGCCTTTTTTATAATAGTCATTCTAAAAGGAATGAAGTAGTATCTCACTGTAGTTTTGATTTGCATTTCCCAGACGATTAGTAATGGTCAACACCTTTTCATGTACCTGTTGGCCAACTGTATATGTTCTCTGGGAGTAAATATCTATTTGGATCTGCCAATTTTTTAAATGTTTTTGCTACTGGATTGAATGACTTCTTTATATAACTTATATATTAACCCCTGATCAGATGTATGATTTACAAATATTTTCTCCTATTGAGTAGGCTGCTTTTTCATTTGGCAATGATTTCCTTTGCTGTGCATAGGAGCTTTCGTTTCATTTTGATGGTAATCCCACTTATTTATTTTTGCTTTTGTTTCCTTTTCTTTTGATGTCAGATTCAAGAAACATTTCAAAAACCAATGTCAAGGAGCTTACCGCCATGTTTTCTTCTAGGAGCTTATGGTTTCAGTTTGTACCTTCAAGTCATTGACCCATTTTGAGTTAATTTTTACTTGTGGTCTAAGACAGTGGTCCAGTTTCATTCTTTTGCATGAGGCTGTCCAGTTTTTCTAACACCATTTATTGAAGAGACTGTCTTTTCCCCATTATATATTCTTGGCTCCTTTGTCATAAATTATTGACCATATAGATATAGATTTATTCCTGGGGTTTCTCTTCTGTTCCACTGTTCTCGTTGTCTATTTTTATGCCAATACCATATTGTTTTGATTGCCATAGCCTTGTAATATATCAACAGTTTGAGATTAAGCATGATAATGCCATCTTCATTTTCCTTTCTCAAGATTGCTTTGACTATTTGGGGTTCTTCTTGGTTCCATGTATATTTTAGAATTGTCTGTTCTATTTCTGTGGAAAATGCAATCACACTTGTTTTGATGAATCTCGAAATACATTATTTAGAAGGGGAAAAACTGAAAAAAAAAGGCAGATTATTTAATGGAAAAATTCTTTTAAAGGTAAGGACATGATTAATACAAACCTCAAGGTGTTGGTGACTTCTACGGAGGGTGAGAAGCAGGAAGTAAGGGGAAAGGGCATACAGAGGGCTCTGAAGTATGGTAATGTTACCTTTCTTTTTAAGGTGAGCAATAGGTTCACAAGTGTAGTGTTTCGCTGTATAACTCATATACATATTATTATATTCTTTTGTATCTACTATACATTGATTTCTAATTATAAAAGGGATAAGGAAGAAGTTTACCTTTTAACAGACACCAGATCCTGCCAACTAAATACAGTTTATTAGGTACTAAATTTTTTTCAATGTCTAGAAAATCCAAACTTAAAAGGTTACATTCATCTTTTTTGAAACAGAAAATGGCCATTTCCAAAAACTGCTGCAAAAAGTATGTCACCAACTCAGGATCTACAATGTAAAGCAAGTTTAGTTAATTAAGTCTGATGTTACATTGAGAAATCTACCGTCTCCCATTTTAAAAGAAAGAACTTTTCCATATTTCTGTTGCCATCCTGGAATAAAGTATCTTCCCTCCACAAAAGCAAGAATTCTGTGTATGCTGAGAAAGATAATAAGGAGAAACCCACTTAAGCTGTAGTCACAAAATTCTGAATTCTAGACCAAAGTTGGCTCAGCCCTCTGATGAAAATGCCTTAGATTTTGAAGTATTTTATTGCATCTCATTTTTCAAAAGCCACAAGTTATTCATAAAACACCCTCAAAATTAAACATCAGGATTTTTTGTTTTGGGATTTCTAATACAGTAGTCAAAAAAGTCAAGGTAAAGCTACTTGCTTAAACTTTTAAATGTATCTCCATGATTGGTAATAATAAAAACAGCAAGTTTTTTCTGAACACAAAACATTAAACTGGCCCTATGCTCAATACCCACACCAAAAACAGTATTGCCAAGACAGAAGATTGACCAAAATCCATCATTATAAGACTGAGCTATGGGATATCAAAAATATGCTTATAAAATGGTCAGTGTTAAACTATTTTTTTAAATTTAACTCACCCTTAATTCACTATGTCCTTACTCAATGAGAAATACTTAAATCCACATGAAAATAATCATTTACTTAATGATGCTTTCTAGTCAAGTTCCGATTTCAAGAAAAAATATTCCCAAACACCCAGAGGATACAAAAGTAAATAACCAAGGTAAAGCTTAAAGATCACATTTCCTTTTGGGGTGAGAGGGGAGATTATTTGCAATGTAAATTTTGCTTTTGAAAACTATAAAATTGAGAAATTAAGATTGCTGGAGAAATCAAAAGAAAATAAAAACTACTTATTAAAAGGTTGTATTACTTCCTACAGGTGTCTTAAATTAAGCAATGTAATTAATAGGATTTTAAGTTAAAAAGGGTTTAGATATTTAAAAAATAAAACTAATGCAGTTAGCCTGTTAATCTAAATTACTGTGACATTTGTACCCAGACTTACTGAATCTAACTAACTAAAGCCTTCCTGCCACGATGCCAGCCAGCTTCCTAGTCAGGCTTCCGGAAAGGACTGAAGAAGCTCAAGTTCCTCCAGTTGAACAGGAGCCAAAGCAGCCACCACTGCAGTTGTTAAGCAGTTAACACTCAGGATGAATCACTCCAAAATCAGTCTTCATCGATCACAATGTCTACCACCACACTAGCCAGATGGTCCGTCTTCAGGAGTCAGGACATACTTTTAAGGTAACAGGAGCTTCAAACTATAGTCCCTGGAAACAGACTTCTTGGAACAACATTACCCTTAAATAAATAAAATGCAATTGAATGAAGTAAAATTACAGATAGCTCTAACAAATGCAATTGACTACGTAAGTGTTCCCAAAATGACCAATGGGAAATGTTCCTGGGGTTCCTCCTCCCTGTCCTCATTTGTTTCTCCCTTGAGTGCAAACTCGTCCCTGCCCCAAGCTTCACCTTCATGAATCACTTTGCTTAGTTCATAAAGTAAGGGTAGTATTTGCTTTGTATACTGTTGTTTACTACTTTGAAGTCCTGCATATACTTGGTAACAATAACAATCAACTGATTATGCAGGTCAAGCATTCATAGTTCAGAGAAGTATAACCATTAGAGCCCAAGGAAGTGATAAAATCTCCAACAGTGGCCTTTACCTACGAGAGGACTTCATTAACCCACTTTAGGAAAGATGTGTTAAGGTGGTAATTCAATAGAGTACATACTTTTTAGCAGCCCTTATTTGGTGTAATACATGATTTTTTTAAATAAATCATACAAAGGAGAAATCATTTAAAGCAGAGTGAGTACAGGAGTCTCTGGGATGCATTCTCATTTAGTCCCACCGCTTCCTGGCAGAATAAATGGGAAGGCTGATGGGTTCAAATCAAACTATCTACAGACAACCATTTTCACTGCCGTCAGGAATACCCATTTCACATGTGGGGCAAAAAAGAATCTGAACAGATCATCATTTTTTCTCCCACATTCCCCTGCTACTACCAGACTGACTAAGGGGAAAATCGAGCAGAAAAGATAATCCAAGAGGAGGGGCAGGAAGAAAGGAGGGGAAGAAAGGAGGGAAAGAAAGGGGCTGAAGATATCAGAAGACAGAAGGCTCCTGGGTGGCTAGTAGGTTCAGCGTTTCTACAAAGCACTAAAGGTATATCAATTTAGACAGCATGTTTTTAAAGTAGAAGCTGTTCTTTCATTGCATCGAAGTATTTAGCAGAGTCATTCCAAACTGTCTGGCACCCTAGGCCATTTCTGTGTGCCTTTCTGGTTAAGCTGGCAGTGAGGTGACTGACTATTCATACTTCAGTCAACCTTCCTTCTTAGTTACTGCCTGAATCACACCTGGAGATCAATCGGGGGACAGGTGTTTCACTGAGACTGACCTCCTATCTGCTTCACACCTGTTCCTGTCCTAAAATAGCCACACTTAACAAGCAGAGAGAGGGAAAGTATGATAGGGATGGAGTGGGTTCAGCACATAGCTTTGTACAGTCAGCATCACTGTTCATCCCAGCTATGCTGGGAATGTAACTCTTAGAACTACGACAACAAAATCCCAGTACAACTAATAAACACCTTCTGAGGTGCAGACTGATGTACTTTAATTAGAGGAGAGTTGTGGGATAGTATATATGGCCTTACTCAAACCTAGGCTATTAAAAACAATCAAATTCTTAGAGGATGGCCAAAGGTATTCAAAGAGGGAAAGAAGAGTGTTTACAAGGGCTTTCAAGGTTAGCATTTTGTGAGGTTTCCCAGCATATTCTCCTTGTAGGAGACATTTTAAGTAGATAATATCAAAATGTCCTGTATATACCAATTACTCTCTATTTCTAGTGGTACTGTGATTTTCTCAGACTACTTCAGTCGAGGCTAGTCTTACTCAACCTCCACTCCCAACTATGCCTTATCTTTTCTCTTTATTGCTAAAATACGCTTGCTTTTGACTTCCACATGACAAATAAGTCTCCTTACCATAACCCCCTATACTTCTCGGTTCAATGTTTTTATTTTACTCTCTGTTAGTCCATCAGATCAGAGTCAGCAGGTCTCTCTGAGGTTGCAAATTCCTTGAACAGTTTCTTTCAGAATGCCTAACCAACACCTCTAATGTCCTTCCTCCCCCAAACAGAATATACACTCTCTCATTCACTAGGGAACCATGGGATTTAGTTAACACAAATATCAAGTTCTCTAACCATTTTAATAAGTAATATTGCCATTCAACAAGTTAATTATGGGGGAGAGAATGAAATAGTGGAGGGAAGGAAACTGATTTAATAGACTATGTTCATTTGTACACAATATGAAACTTTCAAAAGTGATGTCTATGATCTCATTTGATCCACACACTCACTTATACAAAAAGAAAAGGCACTGGGAGCAATAAGAGCCAAACACTGATAAGAGTTTTTACATTTCAAAGTTTTACCACTCAATATGTATTATTTTCCCCCATGTTCCAGGTAGGGAGAAGGAAGCTATGATCTATGATGTTACTGTGCTACTACTAAGTGGCAGTTCATGTGATTCTGGCCATACCATGTTGCCTTCAATCTAGCTTAATCAGATTAAGTCTTCTAAACCATAATTGCAACAAATACAAGAAGAATGATCTACATAATACTCAAACCCTAGGCATACAGAAACTATGGGTCTTAACCAAACGAAAAAAACTGGGCCTAGGCAGTCAGAGAACCTGATCCTTACATACCCCCATCTCCTCATCATGCCCCACCCTACTGGGCTATACAGACTTGGACAGGTAATTCACCCAATGAGGCCCTTAGTTTCCTACATATAAAATGTGAGAGGCAGATTAGGTCATTTTTAAGGTTATGTCCACCACTATTTTATTTCTCTGTGAGAATATTCAACTCTACAGAGTTTTTTTCTTTAATAAATGTGTGAAACATAGGGAGAGGGTTGAAAATCTCCAACTTATAAAACAAGGAGTAAATTTATCTAAGCTTTCCTTATAGTCTCCTGAACACAGATGATTTGCATTTAAGCATTTAATAAGTAGCTCTCAGTGATGAAAGATAAAGTGACTAGAGGCTACCCATGAAGCTATCTTTACATCCAGGAGGAGTTTGAGATGAGTTTGCATAATTTCTAAACTCTGGGTGAGGGAATGGATGAGGGAATGTTATGAGAATGTGTATTTTTAGTGATAAAAAATAGGAAAGGCTAACAATTTCAAACTTGGAATCAGTCCCTATATACGGTGAAGTTTTAACTTTTACTTACAGTATAATCTCATGTACATTATCCATAACCTAGATTAACAAATCCACTAGCTCATGCAATTTCCTCTGCCAAATATGCCCTTTTCTCCCCCTCTAGTCACATGCATGACCTATTTTCTTATGTGCAGAGATGTTTTCATACTGCCAACATTTGAAAAGCAATCTAAATAGCCAATTATGTTGTATGAGTGTTTGGTATCTATGACCTATATTAAATCCATCATTCATACAGTGAAAGACCACTACTACCTGCAACCTTGCCACCCATCACACATACAAAAAACATTTTTGTTCTCCCTTTCATGCACCAAAGTACTTTCTGCGGATTGTTATTACAGTCTCTGAGCATAGAGCACTGCGGTGTATTTTTTTTATGCCTGTCTCTCCCAGGGGACTATAAGCTGTTTTATTCACCCTTGTGTCTCCAGTACCTACTGGGTCAGGCACATGGTTGGCATACATAAAATGCTCACTGAATTGAACAGAACAAAAAATTTCCCATTCACTCAACTAGCATGGCTTTGGGCCTGAACATCCCAAACATTCATGCTCAGACGTATTTTTTGCTATACTGGATGGCAAAAGCAAAGTCCAAGTATCATGTAAACTTCAGTTCCCAGAGAGAACCTGTGGGGAAAAGGTATTTTAAAAAAGCTTGCATACCCATGGAACAGAAGGGCAAAAGCTCTCTTTACCTTGATTATCAGAGTCAAAGCAGGGCTTCACAACTCAGGAGCGGGGGAAAAGTCTTCACATTTCTTATAGATCTGAAGGCCAAGAAAAGTGGAATATTACCAGTACCTTTAAAGTAATGTTCTGATTATTGTTCTTTTATTGCTGATACTCTTTCTCCTTTCTGGGAAGGTAAGAGGAGCTGATTATGTGAAATACTCACTATCTCCTATTACCCACCCCTCAACACATGAAGAGGTAGCACCTGTCCCTCTCTATGAAGAGTTCCTAGGAGACTGCCATTTTTCACACAAAATATGAAGAGATCTGGGCCTCATGCCAAAGGATTGTCAATTTTTCAAAGAAGATTACCCTACCAAATCAGACATCTTTCTTCTTCCATTAGAAAAGAGATTAAAATAGAATTACACTTCAAAATGTGAGCTCGACATTTTAAAACTGCTAAACTTTCTGTAACCTTAATATACTCTAGCTTTTCCCCCCACCTTTTCTTCACAGCATTAAACAAAACTGTAGCATGATTTCCAGTCTCAAAGATCTCTCCTGTCTTCCCCAATTTGTCACAGACTATTTTAATTGCCAGAGTAAAGCACTAAGTCATAATCTAGCACTTCAAGCATATTCCTGCAATCCAGGTTAGGTAGAAAGGACAACTGAACTATATGTTAGGTACATATAACTAACCCCACCACATTCTCGTACGGTGAGAAAACCAAATTCTATGAGAAAATATTTGTCTCTTAAAAAACCACCAATGTGCAAAGTCCTTCAAAAGTCTTTTTACACTGGAACAAATCATTTGGAAGTAATAGTTTGTCCTTATTTCAGTCTAACGCTCTCCCAATTGAGCTATTTTAGCCAGAGGTTTGTCCTTATTTCAGAAAGTTAAAACTACATAACACTAAATAAGTGTGTGTACACATATACAAAAAACACATCATCCAGAACCTTCCTAACATCATTGTCGATAATACCCCAAAACTGGAAGCAACCCAAATGTCCAAAAGTAGGATGGATACACAAAGCATGGTGGAGATAAAAATGTATTACTATACAGCAAAATGAATGCTACAAGTAACCACACAGATAAATTTTTAAAAAGTTAAATAAAAAAGCAAGCAAAAAAAATAAAGTATAATTCCATAACTATCTTTTCAAATGTAGGCATATGTTTTATGTACTATTATGTATTTTATACTTCACAATAAAAAAGCAATCTTTTAGCTTAAAAACTCTATAGTCTTCACACACAAAATCCTTATTTTCATTTCAGTTATAGCACTTGTAAAGTCTGTTTTTCCACCAGCCTATAAAATTTGCTTGAGAGTACAGATTGATTTTATTCATTTTTGGGATCCTAGAACATCATGGTATACAACCGATGCTCAACAAATATTGACTGGATAGATGAATGACTGAATGATGAACACAGGGAAACCTCAAATGGCAAGGAAATCTCCATGAGGCAGAAGAATAAAAGTCACTCACTCTTCTTTTCCCGTATATAGGCAAAGACCAGTTCTTAAAAGTCAGCCTCAAATTTCAACTAGTTAAATACATTCTCAAATGCCTGTTTCTAATAAACGGTTCCATTTTGACACAGTATAGTTTTAGTATGTATTTTATCAAAAATGCAAGATAATTTCTGAGCTCACGGTTCAGTCACCAAATTCTGATTTCCCCTTTTGCAATACAGCTGCCAGATCTGTGGCTGTCTAACTGTATTAATAATTCCTTAATTTAAATACAAAGCACATTCTCAACCCTCTTTATGAATTTACCCCCAAGAGTTCTAAAATGTTTCTCCATTAAAAAGCACATCTCAGCACACATCCTGCTGTTCTTAAAGTTGGAATGCTTTCCTCCCCCCAGTTCCCCAGTCAGTCTCCCATGGACCACAGGACTGAAATTAGCTATTCATTATATGTGAAGGAGCACTGGCTGGAGCGAAGCCCTGCAGAGAAAAACTGCTACTTTACATGTCAATTTCAGAACCAAAGCATCTGCTACCTTACTAATATGTATATTTAATGTCTCTGCATAACGTGCAGAATTATATGCTTTTCACTGCCTATTTGCTCTGATATTAGGTACTCTTAAGTAGCATTATTCTAAATTGTTCTTTTTGAAAAACATGGAACTTTTTATTAGGTCTCTTCTTGGGTGTTGCCTGTAACAGAAGACCCAAAAGAACAGCACAGAGAGTTCTGAAGACCAAAATATCATGACTCAGAGTAAGGTAACTAAATATGACAAGCTTTTGGCCTGTAAATACTAAATTACTAATACTTTACTTTGTATTCTAGGCTCCTTACTCCTGGATAAAGTTTCAAACTGCCATGGTGGGGAGAGGGGGGATTAGATTTTTAATAGCTGTTGGTAAAACCAGAATATTGGAAAATCCGTACACTTATATGTCATATTTCTAGCATCTCTCTCTTACCAACAATTCATTCCAAAGAGACACAATTTTTTCTGTGAATTGTGGTGACACATGTCCACAAATAAGCCTCGTAATGGGGTAGAAGTAGAGAGAGTAGATTTAAGCTATTAAACTATATAATCCTTGCATATAGATTAGAATTGCTTTTGTTCATTAACCTTCATTCTCAGCAGGAAGCTGAGAATGTTCGATATTTAAGAATCACCCTGAACATCACTGTTACACTAGTCAAACCTAAGTGATGCTAGATCTACAGTGAAGACCTAATGGATATGTTAACAGAATTCGAAGTGCCACACTGGCACAATAATCTAGATTGCTTTATCACAGTTACTACTGCTGTGATTAATGACTTGCTCAGATTAATAAATAAGATTATTTTAGCTTTATAAATCTATCACATTTGTTAGTGAATACTCTCTTTGGTTACAGAAAGCAACTAGTAGATCTTGTTTTTGTATGTAGTTGAACACTAGATATAGGCTCTTGGGTTTGGCCTAAAAATTTGGCCTAAACTTTAAAAGATTAATCTATTTTTTTTCTTATAGGTTTAGATTCCAGTATTCCAAGAAAAAAGATCTGCAAGTGTTTGGCCATTGCCACCCAATCCCACACTATCTTTTATAAGCTGCCAAGCAAGCCCAGGGCCTGCCTCCACTTGCCCTTTTTTTTTTTTGCTTGATTTTTGTGGGACTTTACACCAGCTAATGTATTTGGAGTGTGCATTTTGAGGCAGATGTTCATATTCTCTGCAAGGAGGTAGGCAGGGCAAGATCTGGTTATTGGCAAAACAGATGTTAGAAGGTGGGCAGTCGAAATGAGTACAGGTTTCTACAATTAAAACCATTAAGAATATTTCGGGCTGGAAATCATTGTAACCTGGAAAGATGGGCCAAGTTACACTATTTTTATAACGATGAAGAGAACTACCTCTATTTCTGAGGCGCATAAATCACTACTTAAGGTGACTCACCTTTCTGGCACTTTATCACAACAGCAACTTCATATTTATTTGTTATATATTTAACAATTATCTTCCCATTTGAAGAGAATTATGTTCCTATGCTCCAGAGAACCAGAGTCACCTATTTGTCTCAGTACAATGCCTGATACTTAGTAATGGTGACTCAATAAATATCTGTTGTGGATGCATGTGAGCATATATGCTAGAAATAAGTAATAGAATGAGGAAGAACTATAATACGAACCCACTGAATAGAGAGATCCTACCATCAAACCAGGAAAAGAGTAGGTAGTGACCAGGACTTCCATGATTAAGGAGATCCACAGTCTGATGGCAAGATCTGAGGCTACAGAAGCTTTATATGTTTAATAAATAATATGGCACCGACCTAGCAAAGATTTTAACAAATAAATCATAACAACATATATGTAGGAGGAGAAACTAAAACTAAAAACAATATTCTCTAACACTATTAACCTATAAAATTTAAGATTAAGTTTACTACTACTGTATTGTTCAAAGCATGGGTCAGTGAGATGATATCCAAATTACTACTAACATGTCTTTTGGTGATGATTAAATAGTGACTAAAGTTTTTAAAATAAAATATATAGTTGCAGACAACTGTAATTGGACAATAATAAAGTAATTAAAATATATATATTAATATACACATACATACATACACACACATATATATATAGTTGCCCACATCAGCTATACATTTTGGACCACAGATTAGAATATAACTGATGATATCCCATCTTTAATCAGAAGTTTAAAAAAATTTAAGTTCATTGTCATCTAAACAATCACCATAAACCAACAACCTTAGAAAATATAATAAATCAGTTTCTTATTTAATCAACAATGTAAAAATGTAATACTTAACAGTTGTTTAAAATATGCATAACTAGGTTTGCAATAGTTATCCTGATTTAAAGCAAAGCACATCTGTTTATGAGTAAGTAAATAAAGTCTGACAGCAATTTGGAACATCTATCAGAAGGAAATCAACTGCAAGCTTAATAAGCATTATTTGTATTCTGCATAATACTCTATTTGTTCTTTCTAGCCACTGCAGTAATAAAACACACTCAAACTCATTTAGAGTATACTAAATCCAACGTACCTAGGCAAAACACTGAAAATTCCATTTGGATGGTTCCCAGTCCATATAGTCTAACTTTTTAAAGTATTACTACCATCTGGTTACTAGTCTGTGTTTACCAAAACAGTAGCTGCGCACACATTTCTCTAACAGCTGTGTTCAAAAACTTTAAATCAATCCATTTGGCTAAATGAAAACTTCAAGGGAAAAATATATAGTATCTTGAATATATACTTAAAATAGGTTCATTATATTTAATAACATTCCCCAATGACAAAAACACTAAGATTGCAAATGGTATTTGAGATGTCTTAATTATTTACATTTTCAATTATTCACCAAATGATAGAGGTCCTACAGAAGTCAAGTGAATTGCCCAAGGTCAAACACTGGTTAGTAGTTGGACTCCGTCCACATTATCTCCTGGCTCCCAGTATGAGAACCAGTTCCCAGTCTTTTCACAAAATTGTTCCAACCTAATACTGAGATCCTAGGAATAGAACTGTGTCAAGGGAATATACTGTTTAATAAAAGAAGATTAAAATTATTTTAAGTGCATGGAATTTCATAAAATATAACCCCCATCATTAACTATAAAACCTGACTTGTATTTGTTTCGTAACTATGGTAAGAGCTTACACTAGCCTGTGAAATTCACAAGAATTTGAATTTCACAAACCCTTCCCTTTCTTTCTTTTTCATATCCTCCTCCCGAATCCTCCCATAAAAATTAAGTCTACATCCCCAGTCAGGGCACATGCCTGGGTTGCAAGCCAGTTCCCAGGAGGGGACTCATGAGAGGCAACCATACATTGATATTTCTCTCCTTCTCTCCTTCCCTTCCTCTCTAAAGATAAATAAATAAAATATTTAAAAAATAAATAAATAAATAAAAGTAAGTTAGACGTGAAAAAAGAAGAAATTTAAAAAAAATTTTTTTAAATTAAGTCTACAAACCAATCCTATTACCCTGGTCAAAAGGCTAAGCTATTACTTTAGACTCAAAGAGAATTTCTTACCTCCTACACACATCTTAATGTTTCCCATTTTACTATATGCCATGCTGCATGCTTTCTTGTAAAAAACAATGTCTTTTTCTAATTAAAACTATCAAACTTTCAAATGATCCCTTCCCCCACAAGAACAAACCCAATCCCCAAATAGTTAATACAGAAATTTTCTATACCTTTCTAAGAGGAGGAAATTAAAGGCAATAAGCCAAATGTACTTCAATCTTCTGTTGTTAAAAGTATTAACAATTTCTCTAGTAATATATAAGAAAGACAAATTTTCAGAACGTACTGGGGACTACTGTAAGCTTACTTGGGTTAATGAGTCACTAACCTTGCTTTGAGAAAGAAAATTGTTTCCTTCCTTCTTCCTTTTTCATGATACCCAAGAAGAAAAAAATAAACTAACAACCCAACAAACAAAACATGTATAATGTTCAACTTTCAAAGGAAATAACTGGACATTAAATTATTTGGAGGAAAGGATATACAGAAGGGGTGGTTTCTATTTATAGGTGAACTGGTTTTTTTGTTGTTGTTGTTGGCTTCCTGATCCCTGGTCATTTACTTTAGAAAATGAGAACCCAATGAAAAAATCCAAACTCAAAACTTTTATTCTTTTCCTTATATCATATCATGCCCAGGAAAAGAAGTGTTGGTGTCAGCAGACAACAGCTAAAACAGATTAGGGCTAAGTTAACAACACGATTATTGAGACAAATGTACATCCATCACATTATAGGTGCCTCTCATCAAATATCCTTGTACATCCTGTTAATGAAACAGGACAAGCAGTATTATTTCCATTTGACAGATATAGCAGTGATATTTACACTACGCAAGGTCTGGAAGCAGCCAAAGTGCCCATTGGTGGATGAGTGGCTAAAAAACTCATCTCATGTGCTACACTTACAAAATGGAATACTACTCAGCCACAAAAAAAAGAAATCTTACCTTTTGGAGACATCAGGATCTGGAGAGTATTATGCTACATGAAATTAGCCAGTCAGAACAAGACAAGTACCATATGATTTCACTTATATGTGGAATCTAATGAACAAAACAACCCAACAAAATAGAAACAGACTCACAGATACAGAGACATACTGACTGCAATTAGAGGGGAGAGGGGTTGGGAGGCTGGGTGAAAAGGTGAAGGGATTAAGCAAAAGAAAAAACTCAGATACAGACAACAGTATGGTGATTACCAGAGGAAAACTGGGATTTGGGGGTGGGGGTGGGGGGGAAGATAAGGATAAAGAGGGATAAATGGGGATGGAAAGACTTGGGGTGGTGAACATACAATACAATGTACAGATGATGTATTATTATGGCATTGTACCCCTGAAGCTTATATAATTTTATTAACCAATGTCATCACAATGAATTCAATTTTAAAAAAAAGAAACTCACGGAGGTTAGATGACTGCCTCAGCGTTCAAGGGTAGTTAAGTTAGCTGCAGTACCAAAAGCAGTAGTCATTTCACACACCACCTTAGTCCACTTCACTACTTTCTATCAATTTGCAACAAAAAAAAATACAAAGCCATGTACAGTGCCTCACTCTGCTCGCCTACAGTTTTTGGTCTTCCTTTCTCTCTTCCAACATTCTGTGAACTCTATGGCTTAGCTTTGTTTGACCCCAATACCGGGCTGAGAAGCCAGGCATGCACCCCTACACACACTGCAGACTCTACAACCAAAGCCTGTGATGGTTCATTTTGCACAGGTGGTCAGTATTCCATTTCACTACTTCTGTGTATACAACTCTTTCTAAATTCAAACCTAGCACAGGCTGAAATTTAATTCAATGTTTTAGAGAATAGGGAAGCAAAATTGTTTTGAAATTCTCTGTGAAAAACAGCCTGTTGTATTAGAACAAACAGTAGCTTGTTCCTATCATTCCTTTGTTTGACAAGTCTGGGCTGGCTAGAAAGGTCATTTATGCCTCAAAGCATCAAATTAACATTTGAAGACATGAATTTAAAAAATGGGTATTTGCTTCTGTTCTGTGAATGGCTAACATGGTTCAAAAAAGTGTCAGGAGAAAAACCCACTACAGTCTTAACCAAGTCCCCCAAAAAGAATAAAAAACAATAACAAAACAACAGAAAAAGGAAACCCCCAACTTTCCTTAGGCAAAGTGAGCACTGACTTTACGACAACACATGCTGACTATGTCTTAATTAACCCTCATTCTTTAAAACAGAAGAATTAAGAAGGCAGTTTAATGGTTCAACTTTTAAGCAATGGGGGTGGGGGGGTCCACTAATTATTGTAAGATGACTTTTTGACAAATCCCAAAGTTCTTTCCTCTCATCCATAACCCTCTGCTCTCAACACCAGTAATGACTATATAAAATAAAATCCCAATTTATTTAGTACTGTCTTGGTTCAAACACAGTATTTTTTTCCTTAAGTGCCTATATAATTTTCCCAGCATAGATCTAAGTTCCTAAATATCTGAAATATAAGCCATCATTACTAAATACAACCTTTATAAACTATACATTCAAGATCAGAAAATACTTTGGTTTCATTGGAGGGATCAGGGATACGATGTTTGAAATTCACTGTAGTTAAAGAACAATGCAACTCAAAATAATCTCTAAAATGCAAGAGTATTCTTAAATAATTACCTCAACCACAAATAGTCTATGTTATGAAGTTAGTTCACAAAACCATAATCTCAGTAATGCTGCTTCTTCAAGTCACTCTCCTACCCATCCTCTTCTCCCTGCTTAACCCCTTGCTATTTAGCTTCCATTGCAAATATCTCATGGTCAAGGTTCTCTTGGGAGTAATTAATGACCTCATAAATACAAAGGTCTCCTCTCTCAGGCCTTTTGCTCCTTGACCTCTCTGCGATATCTGACACTACTCCCTAACATCCTTTGACTTGGCTTCTGTAACACTGCACTGGAATGACTCTCCATCAAGCTCCCAAAGCACCCCTTCTCAGTACCTTTCTTTCACTTACCATTCAGAATCTAAATGACCCTAAATTTGAGTGCCCTTTGTGCAGATCTGTCCCACTGCACAAATCCTGGGACTCCATTCACAACAATGACAGTGTGATTGATATCCACTGGAGTTGAGCAATGGAATGGCCCTGTCCTCGAATTGTTCTCAGGGTTTACCACAGATAATTCATTCTCTTCCTGAACAACAGCATCCATTTCTACATCTTCTACCACAAAAGACCCCCTGCCCCAACACACACACACATACACCTGGCTCCCTAATCTCTATTTTCTTCTGATGACCAGTCCTCCCTGCCCAAATGGTAGCTATCTCCATGGGGACACCATATTCATATCCAGGAGTACCCGACTCAACCCATCTAACAAAACCGGCACCACTTCCATGCCACCCCAGGCTTCTTCATTTCCCTCATCTTGGCCACCGCAAATCTTGCCAAGGCTTTCTCTACATTCTCGCTCACCTCCGTTGCTTCACCTTTCACTCCTAAATCAGGCTTCATCTCTCACCTTAACAGATGAGCCCCTACCTCCCCGCATCTTGACACTACAATCTAAATTAAAGCACAGTTAGATGCTATGCCAGAATTGTTACTGTATTCTATAAAAAAAAATTAAGGGCTTTGAAAATAGTGACCCCACCTCTCTTCCACTCTCCTACCTCTTTACATTTTCCAACTCAAGTTCTATTCCCTCCATTTTATAAATGTTATCATTGTCTATAATAAATCTAGAAAACTAAAATTTTCCTTGATTTGATCCCACATTAAAAAACATTATAACATGGCCACATGAAACAGATCAGCATTGATATATAGTATTAACCATGCCATTGTGGTCAATGTAAACATTCCCAATCGAAATCAGGTGATTAGTTCAACTGTTTATTTCTAGGTCTGTTTTTTAAAAATAAATTTTAAAAGATAATCATGTCACCTGATTAGGGCTAGCACATCATCAAACTCTCTGTAACAAACCCTACCCCCTTGTGTAAGTTGTGCTTCATGCAAAGTAGACAGTAAACGGCTTAGAATCTGAACGGCAAATTAGTGGGAACACTCAACAGTCCCTCTCACACACAAACCTCTGTTAAAAACAGAGGTTTCACTCCCATCTCAAAACAAAATGGTAAAGGTATAACAAAACCAAGAAATGAAGTAATTTTTTTCCAAGTTATTGAGAATTGGTTTTATAATGGTAACAATGGACCTGTAATAAATCATTCAGTGTTTCCTCTTCCCCTCCTCATAACTAAGAGTAACACAGCCTGCCAAAGTGAGGCACAGGTCAAAGTCATTAAAAAGCAGAAACTACCCAGAAAGCTCATCACAGAGAGCAGATCCAAAAGAAATTTTAAAAAAAAACCTAGAAGCTGGAGCAAGAGGTTTCAACAACATGGAGATATCTAAAGAACTATGATCATGTTCCCCATCCTTTCAAGTATTTCTGGCATCCCTGTAATTTTGAAAAATAAACTAGCCTAAGAGACCTACCCAAATGGCTTTTACAAGTCAGGAAAATGACTAGGGCACTAATTTCAGTTAGGAGAATCAAACTAGGTCAAATGCCTCAGTTCGCTGTAGCATTCATGCCTATGTTTTACCCCCTTTTTAAGTGGCTTGCCTGAATCTAAAAAATTAAGGAAGTTCTATATAAAGCAGAACTTCCTTAGATACTGTCCTTTAGATATAATGTTTCCTGTGGCCCCCCCACTAATATGCTTTAGTTCTAACCATGCTCATACCTAACCTGTCCCAGAGCCATCACCAAGATACAGAGAAACTAAAACAGCCATCTTCAGTAGCTAAAAAAGTCTCAATATGGTATAGGCGGCATGAACAATAAAATCTCATTTTTATGAACTCAGAAAAAAATCATTGTGAATAGAAGAAACTTGAAAATTTAGGAATTTTATTAAAAATTATTTGATTACTATTAGAAAAAACATATACACTGGAATATATATAAACACCAACCTTAAAAAATACAGACAATTTAAACATTTTACAACCATTGTGGTAAAGATAAGTTTAAGCATGAATCATCAACAAATGCCAAGTATAGGGGGGAATTTTGATGTGGAACAGGATATTTTCATGGTCTTCAAGTGTCTCCCTATAGACTGTTTATTACTTTCCAGGAGGAGAAAATAACTATATAATGAAGAAAGTAGAGAACACTTGGAGTGATGATCACAAGTTAACACTACCAAGGAGAGGCAGATGGATTTCATTTGCCTCCAAATATTATGTCCAGGGGAAGGGAGAAAGAGACGCAAGGGAGAGGGAGCACAGGGAGAGGGGGAGGGGGAGGGGGAGGGGGAGGGGGAGGAAAGAAGAGGGAGACAGAGGATGGGGGAGAGGAAGGGCAGAGAGAGAGGGAGGGCTTAATGATAAAGCAAATGGGCTAGAATGTTAACAAGTGTATAGAGGCCAAAAGTTTATGGATATTCTTTGATTATTGTTATTTGCACAATTTTCCTTTTAAAAGTTTGGAATTATGACCAAATAAAAAATTTTAAATATTCAAAGTTTATGAGCATCACTCCAGTATTTTGCCACTTAATTTGGTAAATTAGTGCATTTTCAAACAGTATTGTGAACACAGGATTTCGTATTATTATAATGGCCTGAACAGATTGTGCTGGAGAAAAAGTACCCGTGTCAAAGGTTTTAAAAGCAGCCTCTACACTTCCATAGCTGAGTGTAAACGAACAGATCCGGCTTGGACGAGGCATAACTGTATAATAAAATAGAAAGAAAGAAAAGCTCCTCTGCTCACATCACCCCACTGTTTAAAAGCTCCAGCCACCTGCCCATTACTAACTGAGCAGAATGCAGAAGTCAGATTCCTTAGCTGGACACACAAGACCCTTCACGATCTGGGGAAGCTTACCTCTTCACATTCACCTGCTGCCGCCAGCCCAACCCTACCACACACACACCTTCAACACTGCAGCCATGCTGATTATAAGCCCTGTGCTTCTGTATATGCTTTTCCCTCTACCTGGAATGTTCTTTTCCAATGGTTTTCCGTTTCTGGTGAGCCCTTTCTCACGCTTCCTGATTAAGCTTAAATATCACTGCCTCTGTGAAGTCTTTTGACTCTCCCAACAAAAGTTAGTCTTACTCCTTATACTCTTCTCCCAAAGAATTATGTTTATGTTTCTGCATTGCAAGAAGATTCTCTATTTCTGTGAGTTCCTCACTAACCAGAACATGAGGTCATTCGAAGCAGGAACTGTGGTCTAGAACCAGAGTCTCTTCCACGCAGGGTGCTTCACAAACACTTACTAGATGACTAATTAACTGCTCCAGTAAAGATTCAAGAAACACCACCTAACAGCAAGACCACTTATTTTGTATCAGACACTAGTGTAAGTGCTTTTCAAATACCAACTTATAGCTGTCCCTTGGCATCTGTAGGGGACTGGTTCCAAGACCCCCTGTAGATACCAAAATCTAAGCATGCTGTAGTCCCTTATATAAAATGGCATAGTATTTGTATATAATCTACACACATCCTCCCACATACAGTCAAATCTCGGTTCTCAGACAATTTGGTTCTCAATGGTGTTGTTTGTGGGAAAATGTCTCAATTGTCTAATAAAACTTCGGGTCTAGATTCTCTACCCAACAACCCTTTCATGCTCATACCCATATGATCAGTCAGTCATGTGTCTGTCTTTCAGGAGACAAAGTGGATTGGATTTTCGAGCTGCTTCCTGGTTTTCCAGAATGAATTAAGTTCAAACACCAACATTCCACTGTACTGTAAATCATCTCTACACTATTTGTAATACCTAATATAAATTCTATATAAATAGTTGTTATACTGTATTGTTTAGGGAATGATAAGAAAAAAAAATCTAAACCTGTTCACACAGATGCAACCCACCCTAGGCGTACCTGATTAAATAGGTAGGCATCGACACCAACCTGACTCTTTTTTCAAATGCTACTTTAGATCCACAGTTGGTTGAATCTGTGGACACAGACCCACGTATATGGAAAGCCAACTATACTCACAACAATCCAAAGAGGCAGGTTTTTCTCTATTTTAACCTCTCTGGACGTATCAATAATACAATGTACCATAGTTAAATGGACAGTATATTTTTCTTTCTTGGTGGTACAATCAATGTTGTTAATTTTGAAAAAATATGGCAATTATTCCTAGGTAGTATTCCTTCATATTTAGGTGAGAAAACTGAGGCATAGATGAGAATTTAATTAACTTGCTGGAAGTTGCATAGGAGAGAGTCAAGATTCAATCCCAGGCAGAATGACTATAATATCTACGATGTTATGCTATCTTCCCAACAAAAGTAATCCAGAAGCATAAATACACCACTGGTACCAGTGCTGGAACAAATCCAAAAGTGAGGCTTGCTCTTTGAGGGTACCAATATTCTGAGAATGACAGTGAGTTAAAAGGGACTTTGAAGTACCTGAGGAGAAAGGTTTGGTCTTTCTGGGAAAGACCTGGGCCTGAGTCCTAGCTCTTTCTCCATCCCCAACCCCAGGAGGCATTCTCGACATCTGTATGTTCTCCCTTAGGTTTGCCCTGAAGTTCCTAATAAACATAATTCTCTCAGAGCTAGTAATTACCAAAAAATTACCTATTCGAGTCTTCTGCTTTGTATCTTAACCCCCACAACGTCATTTCTGGTATAAGTAGCTATCTAGCTTCAATTCAAACACTTAAGCATTCCCTTTTATTTTTAGAATGATGGGAAAAGATAGTCCTTATATTAAAGTCCACATCTTTCTAATTTTCAACCACAGTCCTATGTCTTCTGTCCAAGCCCGCACAGCAAATTTTAACTACTCTTCCCTCACAACCTTCTTCTTCTTCGAAAGCTATATTCTTGAGATAATGCAGAGGTACTCCGCTTGCTTCAAAAAGTTGCCATCATCAGACATAATGAAGGCAGAAAGAGCTGGTGGTAACAAAGGCATAATAAGCAAAGTACTAAGGAAACAAGAAAAGTGGCTCATCTGGGGGGAACAGAGTTGGGAGTGGTGACGGAGTAAAGGTCCATAGATTTTGAGGGATAAAATGTTGTCAGCCAGTTTCAAAATTTAGTATTACACTATGGGAGAACTTTCATGGAACAAAAAGCTGAACTTTCAAACATATGAAACATTTTTTATTTCTAACATTCTAACATTTCTAATCATTTTATGGTTCTGGGCAGAAGGCTCACTAGCCTGTACAGTTTGTACAGTGCTGAGTGCATAGGTAACTGCCCTACTGACAGAGGAACATAGGGTTGGGATCAACAGAGTGACACATCATCTGGGGGTGCCATCAAATTTGCAGTAGTATCACTTCACTGCAGATTTTACTTGTATTCTTCACTAACCAAAGGCTACCTCGGGCACTGCTTTCTAGTCACAAGGTAAGAAACTGGCGCAAACGCACTCTGTAATTGCTCCTTAGTGATCAGTGACCAAGTCAGGCTCTCCAGTGCACACCTCCACACACAGCCCACCCCGTCACCGGTAGCCTCTGTTCCACTGCAACGTATACCACGGATGACGTACAATGCCTCAACTCTCTGAGACCAGACAAAGTTACATATTTTGGTAAAAATACTAGAAACTTCACCATAAAAAAACAAAAATTTAATTTTAAGTGATCTTTTTTAAAAAAAAATATTTATTTATCTTTAGAGGGGAAGGGAAGGAGAGAAGGAGAGAAATATCAATGTATGGTTGCTTCTGGTGCATCCCCTGCTGGGAACTGTCCCCTGCTGGGAACTGGCCTGCAACCCAGGCATGTGCCCTGACGGGGAATCGAACCTCAATCTTTTGGTTAGCAGGCCTGCACTCACGCCACTGAGCTACACCAGCCAGGGCTGTCAGTGATCTTTCTTTCTACCTGATGTTATACGTGTCACTTACTAGTCCAGGAGCAACTGAAATGTCTATAAATATTGTCAGAATTTTTAGATACACTGTAAGAAGCTGAGTCACTACTATCATTTTGTCTTTAACATGGTCCAAAACTCAATATTACAGTGCCACTAGACAATCTGCTGATCTTTAAAGCATGTGTTGGCTTCTTTGTATGGTCACTTTCTAGTTCTTTACAAATCAGTTCAGTGTATTGCCTTCCAATCGAAGATGACAAAATGTAAAGATTACTACTGCAAATTAACACTACAGATGTATGTGGTTCCTACATACCATAAAAATAATTGTACAGACTTTACAGCTCATACTTTTCAATTCATCTGACACAACGACCTGCTGCATATCCTCTTCCACGATGAATGCAACCACACTATACTAACATCGTCCCGAGAGGCCTTCAGAGAAACCTGCGTTGTGTACACGCACAATACAACACTAGACCAGAGCTATAAAGGATAACTTTCTACAGTGATCAGTGATGGAAGCTTTCTACACCTAAGCTGTTCAATACAGCAGCCACTAGTCACATGTGGTTACTGAACACCTGGAATGCATAATTGAGGAACTGAACTTACAATACTCTTTAATTTTAATCAATTTAAATGTAAATAGCCACATGTTGTAGCCTTAAGTACAAATGAAATAGAAAATCAAGAACAGTGAGTCCAGAGAGCAGCACTGGTTCATGGGAACTAGAACTGATGTGATACCATCGAAACTAATACAACCAAAAGATAATCGTAGAATAAATCTTTCAATCTTTGCAAACTATCTGGTCACTTAAACCTAATGGGTGCCTGCAGACGTCCAGGCCCATTGATAGTATCAACTATGAATGAAAGGCAAGGAACTCAACTCCATTCTATAGGCCACACTGGCTTTCCTGGGGCAAAAAAAAAAAAAAAGGTTAATCATTCTGCTTGGAAACTAACCCAACTAAATCATAAACAGGAGCTGATGGATGTGAGAAGTAGAGTGCCTTGGTAAATCAAGCATTATTTCTCTAATAACACCACTATATCCATGTACTGAACAATTTAAAGGAGCATGTTACAGGTAGGTCATCACCTTGTCTCTGTCCTTAACAGTATCACATCCCACCCCTATCACCATTCATACCACTCCCTACATTCACCAACCTAGACGCTAGGTTTCATTTAAATAAAAGTAACAGACTAGTCTGGCATCAAATCCTTTGTATTAAAATTATTGACACTTTAAGCCCTGGCTGGTGTGGCTCAGTGGTTTGAGTGCCAGCCTGCGAACCCAAGAGCTGCCAATTCAATTCCCAGTCAGGGCACATGCCTGGGTTGCAGGCCAGTTCCCTGTTAGGGGCTGCTCGAGGCAACCACATGTTGATGTTTCTCTGCCTCTCTCTCTCTCCCCCTCCTTTTTACTCTCTAAAAATAAACAAATAAAATCTGAAGAAAAAAACAAAAATTGAGACTCTCAAAATCCCTAAATAGGTCTTAGGAATCCCATGAACAAAAGCAGTTGTCATTTCCTATTCCTTTAGTTTCATCCATGTTCCAGGCACCTCACTAACACTGATAAGAGAACTGAATTGCAAGTCAAGAGCCTGGCATCCTGGTTGATTCTTTGAACACTAGATGTGTAGCTCTCTGCAAACCACTTAATTTCCTATTGCCTCAGTTTTCTCATTTGTGCATTGACAGAATGATTATATTACATCTAAAATAACTTCCAATTATAGAACTCTACCTGTCTGTAATATCCTCATTGGTTTTTAGCTAGGTTCTAGTATCTTTCTTAGTGCCTCATCTGAGGAGGAGGACTCTTTTTTAAGGAAAAAAATCACATAATTTGCTTATGTAGAAAAAGTGGTAAGTACAATCTGCTTCAAAATTTCACAGACCAACAATCTACTCATTTTCCAAAATTCTGGGTGTACCAGTCCCTCAAGTAGAGAAAAGACATTCATCTCTGGTACATATTTCGAAACACAGATTCTCCCTACCTGTGGAGTTAAAAAGTACATCTTAAGAAGTAAGGATCTAATTACCCAGAACATTAGGGAAAGCATGTGCTAACATCAACTTTTATGGGTTAGTTTTTGCTGGTTATCTTCAAACTCTACCCATACACTGTAGTCACAGCCTCCCAGGCGACCTTTCCTGCTCTTGTGTCCACACTTCTGAACCTGTGTGCTCTACCAATACCTGAAAAAAATATTCTTAAGAAGGAACATACAGCTTTTGTAGCCACGAGAAAGGCTTCTTTGGAAATTTGGATCTATTTACACTAAAAAAAAAAAATGCACTCTTAAAACTGAACTTGAATAACTTTGTCAGCATTTAGTGAGACAGACCCTCTAGCAGAGACGGGCAGTGCATACTTGGTGAACTGAGACTTTTTTGTGTCTAGAACTGCAGTCTGACCTAATTTCACCTAATCCACAAGTAGATGCTAACAGAGGTATACACTATCTGACTTTCTGTCCATCCTTCTTTCATTCTCTTCACGTGTTTACTTCCTTCAACTCATTTTTTCACATGGGCTTTGTGTTTTTCTAGTCTTAGTAACTTATTATTGTCCATTAATCTTTTCAAGTAATTGTTCTGCAATCCATAGGTGATAGCTGGCAAGTCAGCAGGCTAGGGCTGTGGACTACCTGAGGCCAGAGAAGTTGGCAGATCTAAGCTAAATCACTTCCATTGGGATAGACTAGAGAAATCAAACCCTCGATTAATGCCATTGACGTGAGGTCCTAATCACCTGGCTAAAAGGCTTACCTGCTGGTCACTCATCACTTCTGAGACAATCTAGAAGCAGGATGCTACAAAGCCCCAGGAGATCAAAGGTGTTTAAGCTCTGACAGGTATATAATCAGCTAGAAGGGAAGATCAAAAGCAGTATGTTATCACAGGCTATGGATCCAGGAAATCCCTACTAGAGTATCTAAAATTCTTACTAAAATTTTCAATAGTTTCATAGTTTCTGGGGGTATGGGTGAGGGAGATGAAGTGCTGTGAAGACAAGTTTCACTAGTAGGGAAATCCCAAAGATAACTGGAATTGACTCATCTTAAGACGGTCTCCATGAGGTATCATCACGTAGAACAGCACTGTGAGAACCAAGCCCTTCAACTTCTTTTCTCTATGCCTTCCCAGCATCTGGACTCACTGAGCAGCAACACAGGAGTGAATGGCTTTTGTTGTACAAGCTCACATGTAGAGAGCCTACTTCCACCTGCCCTTTCTTTGGTCCCAGTGATTCCTAGGATCTGCATGCTTCTCTACCCGACCCACACATAAGAAGGTTAGACTTAAGATTATGATCTGTGCTTTTGGTTTTACAGTAAAATCAGACTGCTAGTATTCCACGCCCCGATAAGCTTATCTTGAATAACTTAAGCTCCCGTTACCTTTCATTGGTAAATTTTTTATAAAGGCTTTTGCCCTTGAAGTTCTCAGCTGAAGAGAAATGGGGCTCAGAACCTTTATGTGGTTAATTCTAGTTGTCATCTCATAGCCACCCCAACACACAAACATATTCTTATATAACACGCCCTTCATAATACACTAAGTACCTCTAAATTACCTTATAGACTACAACTTCATACACTTCAGCTTCTAAAGTAACAAGCAAAAGCCCATTTGAACTCCACCACATGGACTTCTCTGTAACTCCAGAATGGCCTGCAGGAATACAAAACTTGTTGGTTCTGCGTTCCAGCCACAGAGAACAGTGACTGAAAGCACTGGCTCTGAAGCCAGTCAAACGTTGGTGGAAGTCCCAACTCTGGCATTTGTGGCTCTATATCCTGGAACAAGTAGTAAGTACCTGCAACCTAGTTTCCTCATTTATAAAGTGAAGATTCAAATATCATCTCCACAGCCTTCTATTAAGGATTAATGTTTGGATAAAATAATGCTGAGAAAGTGATCAGCATAGCATAAGGTACCTAATCTTCAACTTTTGCTGTACTCCCTATTATTTGACTCCTGTCAAATAATGGAGACTCCCGTCTCAGTTACTATTATCTCCCATCTCCATTACTAGAGGTCTTTGGTTCTATTATCCTATGGTCCTATCCGGCAGACACCCAGCTTCAAGAAAGTCTTATCTTGTACTAAACCCAGGATTTCCTATCCAATTTAGTCTAATCAGGTATCTCAGCTTTTTAGAGAAAAGTGCCAAATGAAGCATTATTTGTGTTCCACACAGCCACAAATTTATTAAGTAACTCTATTATAAATTTGTAACTAGTGTTAAGGAATATCATTTGAGAATGCCTGGACATAAGTACCAGTAAAGCAAGTCAAGGAAGGTCCTTGATATCATCTGCAGAAACAAAATATAACATCATAAAACATCAACTTTCCAACCTTCTAGCCAGCCAATATAGAAATGTACCAAGTTTGGAACAATGTCCTGATTTTAACACTATTCCAAAAACACAAATTTACACTATTTCTAATTTTCATAAACTAGTCACCTGTTAGGCAAATATGTATAATCTTTACTTTCTACTTCTGTTTTATTTTATTGTATTATGTCTTTTTCTTTGAGCTGCCTAACATCACTTAGGCGAAAGAATCCAAAAAGCAAGCACAGAAACACTTAAAAATCAACTATCCGAAGCACCCTCGTTCTTCTGAAACATAAATAGTCTTCATTTAATTTACCCCCCCAAATCATATTTAATGAGCATAAAGTTCTCTCCTGCTGAGTTCCTCAGTTTGGGCGAGATCTGTTTTGTTTACAACTTCTAGAAGATATTTCTGCTTCCACCAAGGGGATAAAAGTCTCCTACTGTAAAGTAATTCAGTCTGAGGTACTAAGAAACCCGACAAGTAGCAGTTAAAATCCTTCCTCTTCAATTTTTTTATAGCATAACTAATTCCACAGAGCAAAAGAAAATAAAAGATTCCAGCCACTCTACTTACCTTACCCAACTTCTCTGCTGAATCGCTACAACTTAGGTCCAAAACCAAACTCTCAGTTCGTCACACTCAAAGCCTCTCCACTAAACAGCACCCAGCTGTTTAAAGCAGAAACCTGGGGTCCCTTTTGATTATTGCCTCTTCTTCACCCACACCTCATCTAATTCCATCACTAAACGCTGTTTATTTGTCCACTTCTACCATCTCCACTGCCCTGCACCAGTCCAAGCTAGTATTGCCACTGCAATCACCCTCCATGTTTCTATGTGTGCCCCTCACCAACCTATTCTCCCCACAGCAGCTGGAAGGTGGCTGGCCACTACACTCAGAACAAAAGCCAGTTCCTTAGCCACCCCCCAGAAGTGCCTTACAGAATCTTGTCCAGCCCATTTTTCCTACCCCATCTGGCATTCCTCTACCCTGATCTTCCTCTTCGTCACCACCCATGCTGAGTTCCTTTTAGTTTCTTGTACATATCAGATCCTTCTCCTCTCAGGAACTTCCTCCAGACATACTTTATTATCTCTAATTTCCAGTAGACCGTAAGCTCTATAAAGCAAGAAAGCTGTTTTTGTTTTTATTCAGCAGAATGTACCCAGAACCTGACATTTAAAAGTTTGACACACAGTAGGTATTCAAAAATATCTGAGAGTTAAAAAAATAATAATAAAATAAAAATAAATATAAATAAATAAATAAAAATAAAAAAATAAAAAAATATCTGAGAAAATAATGAATGGATGGGAAGAGAAAATAAATTTTAATGATAAACTTCAACCATAAAATGGAAAACAATACAAGAAATCAGCCTCCAGTGAGAGGAAGTTCATAAGACACCAACTCAAATTAATATTTAAGATGAACAATCCTACTAAGAAAACACAGACTCTTTAGCAGTGCTCTTAAAAACCAAGAGATTAACAGAAGAGTTTGGAAACTGAATATAATTTGTCTCTTTCCTGGTTCTGACCATCTGCTTTCATAGCTGAATTTGATCTCTTCAATTTCCTCTCCATAGAAGCCAAAAAGTAGCCCATAAAAGGAATATGCAAATAGTTCAAACACTAACCAGAACTAAGATACAAACTTGCTGCCAGGTACTCCAAATAAGGTAAGCCTTCGAGTAACTATTCCTGATACACAAGGACACAGAAGAGGAAAGAGTCGAAATTAAAGCTCTGAACTATACTAAAATGATACATTATTATGCCTATGCCTGTGCTGTCAGCCTCCACAGGATCAAACCAAGGAAGCTGCTTTTTCTCCCACCCGTTTGAAATAAAGACAGTGCGGAATCTAAAGTATGACAGTTTCAATTCTGACCTACCCAAGAGTTCTAGCACAGTATGGAAAGTATCTCAACTTTCTCTTATGAGGTTTTTCTCTCTTAATCATGAGGTTTAAATATAGGGGGCCCAGTCTCAAAATCCCCAACAGTCTCTGGAAACAAAGTATCTATGGCTTTGCCCAAAATTTCAAACCATCTAATAGAAATTAAAGATGTACTAGGGCAAACTACAAGGTTCACAAACTTCTTTCTTTGGCCCTTGTGGGCTTGAATTAAATCAATTCAGTGTTATTTGAGGTTGTTTGGTATTGTCTGCTGCAATGTTTTTGGCTAATTTTTTTGAATACACAATAATTACAAATGGAAACTATTTGTAGATATACTTTAAAACATGGATTAACTAGACAGACAAAATTTTAAAGGGTTCTTAATAAAGACAAAGTTGGCACTCCCTAAAATATTCCATAGTACTTTTAGACAGGAAGATTACTGCAGTTTTGGACAAAGGCTTCCAAGTAAAGGGTTTTTGACATATTCCCATCCTTAATAACCCAAATTATGCTCGTCTTAGGTGGTAATTAAGCAGATCTTTAAAAAAACAGTTGATTAACTACGTCATACTTTTTTCTACAAAGTCCAAAAATAAACACATCCAACAAAACATAAGCATTTACTCTATGTTTTCAAGAAATTTTTTTCTTAGAAGAAATGATAACTATTTTTGCAAAAACAAAGAAGAAAGAAAACTCTAATTCTAAATTCACACTCAAAGCATTTGCAACTCCTCTGCCAGAACCCAGGGCAGCCCAATGAGGACTCCACAACAGAAGTGCCTGGGCGTTTTAAACAGCAGAAATGGAAAGACCAGAAAGCAGTCAGGCCAGGTCTTCATTTCTTCTGCTGCCCTATTCTTGAGGAGCCCAACCAAACTGTCCTATTTTGCAGAATATTTTTATGTTTTGATAATGGCCTTCCTTCTTGAGTCCTATTATGGGGAAACTAATTAAAAGCTTTTCCCCTGGAGAAACCAAGATACTGCAAGATGAAATGTGATTGCACAGTCATATAATTGGTGACTAATCAAGAATTGATAACCTGTTTCCTAATTCAAAGTTCAAATACCAAATATTCCTGTTGGGTATTCCATGTGTTAAATGGAATAACCCAATACTTGTATTCAATATAACAGAATAGTTTCTAGTTCGTTATGCTTTTATATTTTGAGTATTATTCTGCATGAAGTGTATTATTGCCAAAGTTTAAAGTATAGCCTGATGCTTTAAAAAAATCATCATGATACTATTCAAAATCTCAGAACACTCTTAAATTCTGTGTAACTTGACAATCTAGGTGTGAGCACTTGATCATTTGAGAATTTAGTGCTGACCATGCTGTCTTTTACACCCAGAAAGCCCTGGTTTTTTGCTTTGTTTCTTTTTGCTTTGTGAATTCACCTTGGCTGGGCTGTTGCACACAGGTGAAATTACAGTGACTGACTCCAGAAGGTGAATGCTGTCAGTGCCTAAGAAAATGATCCAGATCATGCAGAAGCAGCTTTTCATCAGAAGGACAAAGAAGCATATGGTTTCCTTTCACAAAAGGCTAAAACTCCCCTCTATTGAAAGTCACTATAACACTAATATATTTGGGGTCCCTGAAACAGTTTCTCAAAGGAAGTCAATTAAATTAGCTATACCAGATAACTTCAGTAGTCACTGGAAAGAATCTTCATTTATTGGGCCAGTCAAGTAACAAAGTTTTCCACAAAGTTTAATGGCTCCTTTTAGATCTTTGTTTATAAACTTGTACGGCACTCCATGCTAACCACCCACACCTCACATTGCTCCACTATCTCCCTCCACGGAAAGCTAGTAAACTTGCATTCCTGACTCTGACTCACATTAAGGAAGAAGCAGAAGATTAACAAAAATCTTGGGTATGAGTAAGCAAATGGATCTAATTAATAGTCAAGAAAACAAATGTTTTTAAAAGTACAATTAACCCGAGAACAGGATGCAAGCAGGTGAAGGGTTAGTTCTAACTATGATCTTTGCAACACGTCTCCAGGAAAATCCCACATTTTTCTTTAAGAATCAGCAGTAATAACCCAAAGTTATCGCACCCAAAGGTGTTTTTAATAGTTGTATAAGTGTTGGCAGTTTCCCACATATTTCTCCTTTTTGATCTTTTGTTTTACAGAACAGCATTTTAGAGCGTTTACTATTTCTTTCTGGTACCAATTCCAAAAACGAAATGGGTTTAAGTAAAAAAATCAAGATCATCATCATCCAGCAAAAGCATTTCTCTAGCCCCCCCACCATCAAAGAATCGCCATAGTTTTCACTGCTCCTCACTTCTCAGAAAGAAAAACAAAATAGCCCATGAAATCTGACAATTTGATATGTAAGTTATGAGTGTAAGTTTTGATATGTAAGGTATAATTTTATGCTTATACTTATTACTTATACTAAAGCAATACAGAGTCCTGGCTTTTGCAAACAGGAGAAAAAGTCTTTCACCTTACTGCAAGAAAAATCTATCATCAGAATTTAGCATCTATTAAGGAACTGCAAGGCCCCCCCCCGCCCCCCCGCGCTGTTCCACCTCACCTCCACTCAGTCAGTCACACAGTGCCGCACGGCCCCCGCCCCGCGCTGTCAGTCACTCGCCTGCCCGCCCCAACTCCCAGGGCTTTCAGTCCTCGCCTCTGGCCCGCGGCTGAACTGGAGCCCTGACGTCAGCTGGCGACCGCGGCCGCATTCCTAAACAGTTCAGACAAACCCACTGGTGAAAAGCTTCGAAAGCCCTCAGCTGTAGTGAAGAAAGCAAAGGCTTGGCTGGCAGCCAGACTCCTGAGCTCAGCATTTTGTAATGCATTTCCTTTTTACTTAACAGCTTGCATAACGCTCTTAACCCTTCTTTTACCTGCACCACACCTTTAACCCCTTCTTTCCCCCCGTGGAACTTCAAAGCAACCTTGGGAACTCAGTCTCCCATAAGGTTTTAATATATTCCACACCAAATCACAACTGACTGATTTTAATATTGCTGAAGGGGCAATTTAATTAAACACACATGCTCCTCCTAAACGGCCCGCTTCTTCCCCCTTAGAGCAATGCTGCTTTTCAAGCAGAGAAACTAAAATGTTTTATTAAAACAATATATTTTAATGTTCAATTTTTTCAATACCCTGTCTTCATAATTTATGTTCTAGAACTGATTTTTTTCAAGAGCTAGTACCTTCAAATGGCCCAAACACATAAGGAACAAAACCATAGTGACAAAATCTCCCTCCAACTCTGTGCCCCACTCGCCCGCTTTATTTTCATTGCATTCACCCAGTTTAGTTATATATATAAAAATACAAATATATTCTATTTTCTCCCTTTTTAAAACAGCCTACATGCTTTTCTCTCCCTGTTGCCTTCTTTTTTAGAACTACATGGAATTCTAGTTTATCAGTCCCCTACTGATGACCATTTAGGTAATTTCCAATCTCTTCGCAATCACAAATAATGCCGCAGTGAAAATCTTATGTGACTATACTTCTAGAATAAATTCCCAGATGGAGAATTACTGAAAAAAAGCTTTTTAAAAAAGAGAATTTAGGGGTCAAAAGGAAACATGTCATTTTAGAGGTGCCTGCAAACTGCCCTCCATTGAGATTATACCTCTTACCTCCCACCTCTCCACGAGCACTGCCATTAGGGTTCCCTTTCCCTCCTGCAGCTTAGACTGTCTCCTGAACCAAGTCTCTCTTTGATTTCATAGCAGCCTTAGATCCTTGGCCAGGCCATTCTTAAAATTTTTTTTCTTAAAACAGATCTGTGAAAAAAAATGGAATCTCAGTGTAGTTTTAATTCACACTTCTCATATAATGAAGTGTCTTTTTATACATTTAAAAGCCATGTATTTGTAGTTTCCTGTGACGTTATGATTTAGCATCATAAATATTTGCCCATTTTTTTCCTATTGGATTGTTCATCATTTTCTTACTGTTTTGTGGGAGCTTCTTATATTTTGCCTTTTGTCTCTGGTTAAGAGTTTGAAAGAGTGTTTTATACAGTAAAAAAAAAATGTTACTTGAGCTGCAAATTATTTTCCAGTTTAGTGAATTGTTTTTGGTGGTTTCTGCCCTACAGAAACAGGGATTTTATATAGCTGCATTGTTATCAAATCTATTCTTTCATGGCTTATGGTTATTTTATCAGTTAGACAAGAACTATCATTCCCCATGCAGTTTATAAAAGAACTCTCCTACATTTTCTTCTAATACTTAGGTTTTCAGTTTCACATTTCAATCTTTGGAGTTTTTCCTTTTTTTTCCTAGATGGATACCCACTATTCCCAACATAATCTATTGAAAAATCTATCTTTCCTCAGTGATTTGAAAGACTACCTTTATTATATTTACTAAATTCTTTTATGTAAGTGGGGTTCATAGGATTTTAATACTGCATTTATCATTAGTGATTATTTTTGAATCTAGTAGAAAGTAAGATGTTTCCCATAGACAACAAAATCTGGTTTCAATAAGTACATTTCAGATTTTTGGAGTGTTATTTCTAAATAAAACTAAATCCTTTTCAGAAATTCTGGCATAAATTAGAGCATAATATCATTAGTTTACACTGAAAGACTACAGTGATGAAATAGTGTCTAATGTGACTTTCAAGTAACTACCTTTTTGACAAATTTCCATTTGTAATTGGTACTCCTGACCAATTATGACAAGTACTTTTAGTCTTCATAAAAACTTTCAGATAAGTAAATGTTAATTATGTTAAAAAAGAACAATATGCATGCACCCTGGCTGGTGTAGCTCAGTGGACTGAGCACCAGCTTGTGAGCCAAAGGGTAAATGGTTTGATGCCCAGTCCAGGGCACATACCTGGGTTGCAGGCCAGGTCCCCAGTGGGGGGTGCGTGGGAGGTAACCACACATTGATGTTTCTATCTCTTTCTTTCTCCCTTCCTCTCTCTAAAAATAAATAAAATCATTTTTTAAAAAGAGCAATATGCAACATTCATCAGATGCTAAAAAAACACAGGAGAATTCTGTTTTGATCAGGGGTAGGGATAGCAGGATGACAGACCTTAAGACATAAGGTTCAAAATATTCAATACCAGCATTCAATACATTTTTTACAAAGCACTCAGTATCATCAGCATCAGTGTGTTAATGTAGTTAAGGAGAGCAGGGGGGCAGAGGAGCAGAATACAGAACTGCCAGAGCAGGGAGAATTCGCATAGCCTGAGAGGCAGAATTTCCCAGTGCCACCCAGGCTGTCTGTCCTCTGTGTTATGAGGCTATTGCTTATTCACAGCAGTCCCAAGTCCCAGCTGTCTCATGACAGGCCTGCCACAAACTCACAAAACCACAAATTGAGTGTCAAGAAAAAAGCCTTTAAAGGTATATTTTCCTTGTGTGATATAGACATCTGCCATGTATGCAGGTTTTCAAATCCTGAAATAAAACTCAAGTAAAAGATTTTATCCTTCTAAGATGTGGTGCACTACAATTATATTCATGCAATTACTCTTTTAAATTCTGAGCCCATTTCCCTATAAAAACTACGACACACAGAACAAAATCCGAAGAAAAATAGCTTCAAAGCTCCTGACATTCTGCCCCTAATCTACTCTTTTCTTTCAAGGAGCCTACACTTTGGCCCTACGGGAGCAGGGCCTGCTGTTTCTCAAATATGCCTGTTGACTTTGATCACATTTTTCGGTATCTGGAACATCCATCCAACAGCAGAAAGTACCAATCTCAAGACTCACACCTCCTTTTAAAGGTTCAATTCAAATACCACCTCCTCCATAATTTCCTGCCCCTCTCAGGAGTCTCCCCCTCATAAACTCCATTAGCCTCATCTAATGATGGTAATGGTAATGAATGTTAAAGAGAAATAACATCAAAGTATGTTTAAAATTCTTATATGAAACTATACTCTCTATTGATGGAGAAAAGATGAATTGTTTTGTAGGAAAACTATATAGGTCTTATTTATTAAAAAATCTACTTAGATATCCCATTTATATGAACAAAGTATATATATATATACATTCTTTACCAGCCCTATCTTTTGGGGGAGGTGGTTGTCATTCCATAAACTTAATTTTAAAAATTAAAAAGGATATAAAAGCAGACACAGCTAATATACTTTAAATATGGTACTATAAAAGCCAGCTCCTACAAAAGGATGATTACAGATAACTGCTCTTTCACTCTTTGAAGCTCTGGCTGTTAGTTCATGGACCCCTGGTACCTGTGGCCCTATCTGTCATTTAAGTCCCACTGGTATTCACTTCTATGATTTAGGTCTCAGAACTCCTGAGCCTAACCTAGGTAGGATGAGACAGGCACCCAAGAGTTCTCAAATCTAATTGGGCATCAAAAGCACTTGCATAACTCAAGAAATATACAAATTCTCAAACTCAAGCCCCAAGCTTCCTGAAGTGCAACAACTGATGTTAGGGCCCAGGAATCTATTTTGCATATATAAAAAAAAGTTTGGAAAATGAGAAGTTGGCTAAGAAGGGAGCAAAGGGTCTAGGGGGCTAGAAGTATTGAGAATCCTTCACCTCTCTTGGAGTTACTTGTTTCTCCTATGTCTCCCCCCAAAGAAGAAGCAGCTACTGGAAGAAAAGAAGAACAGCAAGAGTTGCAGAAATAGTGTTACAGGAGTCTCCTCTTTAAAACCCATCTGCCCCTGTCTACCCTAAGGTCTGCTGCCCAACCACAAATCTGAACCAAAGATAGCCAAACAGGGATGGGAGTTCTGCTTGTAGGGTGGTAACCATGCTTAGAGGAGTGGAGACGATAGAGTTTTAAGAGGGTGACCAAAGCTTTTTGAGGTTTTCCATATGCCTTAATTTGTGCCCTTCTTTGTCTGAAGACTGGGGCAGTTGAAAAAAAATTAGTCATAGGGAACAAGATCAAAAGCGGTCATTTTAAGACTTCAACTGATAATGAGAAATCTGCGGGGTAGAGGAAGTTTCCTGTGGTATTAAAAAAATACTTTTTTAACCCTCCCAGGATGGTTATTCAAAAAAAACTTTGAGGTTACCTAATTCATCTCTTAGCAGACAGGACTACAGCTAATACTATCTAGGAAAAGACACTGAAAACTACACTTCAGGGGCCAAATTTCGAAATAATTTAATTGCTCTGTTAAAAATATGACTTAAATACCAGGAAGCTCACAAGATTGGAAACTAAGAAATAAGCATTAAAGCCTGCTTCCTTTTGTGACAAAAGTCTACACTGGCCAAAAAAAGTGTTCAACTCCTAGCAGAGTATGAGTATGCATTATTTTACACAATTGCAGAAGGTTGTTTGCACGTGTTTTGCCTTCTGATTTTACGCAGAAGATTTTCTTTTCTTTTCCAAGTATACTTGAAAGTCTGGAGATACAGTGTCCCTCCTGCCCGGCTCCATGAGCCCAAGCACCCATGAGAAAACTAAAAAGGCGCTATGAGACCCTCAGGGGTCCTGTCAGCCCACAGAGGACTGAAGCTGCCAGCTGCACACTGCTTAGCCCGGCCCTGTTGACAATGGCTCCCTGCTCTGGAACAGGAATAGGACTGACCGTGTGTCACATGCTTTAGCAACCCTAAGCTATTTTTGTTTTCTATTTTTCTAAAAAATAACATAGTTGTAACAGCCTAAAAGAAGTCTGAACTCAAAAAACTCTGTATTTTTGATAATATGAAAACTGTGTCTCAATCTCAAATTGCTGCCTCAACTGGAGGTTTTTAAACAAGTCCTACTGGTGGTTCAGACAGTCTTCACGGACTAGGAAGAGCTGTCTCCACAAAGATACCAAAGACATGCATCCTCAATTAAGTTTTAAAATCTTTGTTTTTCCTAAATCAGAGTGTAAACTTGGTTAAGTAATTTCACTTGTAAATAGGGCATTATTCCTACTGCAATGCACAATTATTCCCTTAACTTTATCATGATATCACAGTTTCCCATGATATCCCAGATATCTCATTTCCATATCCCCAGGGCCTATCACACAGTATTCGAACATTGTATGTTCAAACCATTAGTAATGAATGCTGCCCAATTAAAGTATGAGCAAAAGTAGTTAATTTCTCTCATTCATTTAGATGTAAGGCTTAAATATGTATGCAAAAATTAGATATTTATGCCCAACCACGCAAATTTTAAATCTGCCCATGAGGACAAAGTAAGTTATTGTGAGAAAAATAACTGTGAATTTCCTAACTTGGGTGCAATTGGATACTACACCTTTAAGGTGCAAAAAGCTTATGTGTTTAATAAAACCGAATACCATTAGAGTTCCAATTTCTAGGTGTACTCCTAGAGCACTATATCCTGGAAACCGTACAAGTATCTTGTCCTGTGCAGAAAGTTAACACTAAAAACACCTTCATTTAGGGAGCTTGTGGACATAGTATTTCCTATATTTAAAAAAAAATGGAATCACTGGAGATTTCATCTATATACTGCTCCTGGAATCCATGATGCAAAAGTTTAAGATTATGAGGTCTGTCTGGAAAAAGTCCAACCACTATTAATATAATGAGAACAATTTATGCAACATCAAAGTAACCTGGCAGTCAAGGTAAATGGACATGCGTGAACACTGACAACTTCACTGTATTAGTCAGTGGGGCTGGTAGAAGCCATTCAGTGAGGATGTGTACTGTGTGGGTGTCACATTCAAATGACTGGGTGAGTAGAGCAATGAAACTATATTAAATATTGCCTTAAGCTTGAGCATTCCTCCACAGAAGCTTTTTGGATGATTCAGGGATGTATGATGAATGCAGTGCAAAAAAAAGTGTGGCACAAATGCTTCAAAGATTTCACAAATCTGTCCAAAGTGATCCACATTTTGGAAGGCCCACAACAAGCAGAACACCTACCTGAGAATGTTGAACATGTGCAGGCTGCAATCGACAAAGACTGGAGACTGACAGTGCGAGAACTAGAAGCTGATCTGGGGGTTCCAAAAACTACTCTACTGTGTTCAAGATTTTGATGCAGATCTTGGCATGAAACATGCTGTGGCAAAATTTGTTCTGCATCTTCTGCTGCTAAAGCAATAGGAACATCGTGCCGCAGTTGATAATGACTTGATTCAAACCGCTACCCAGGACAGAGATTCAAAGCAATTCAGCAGTCCAGAACGAGGAACAGATATAAAATAAGTCACAAAATAAAGATAAATATAAAGCAATGTGCTGCATCTAAAAAAATAAGCTGCTCCTCCATAACATAAAGGCCTTACTCATGAGTACTCATGTGAAAGATAACAGCAAGGATGACACTTACTTGCTCAACACAGCACATGGCTGACTATAAAAGAAATCAACGAACACATCAACTTGCCTATACCATACTAATGAAACTAGGGAGTTTTTTAAACCTCTCAGAACGCCTGTGCTGGTCGAATCCTATCTGAAGTACTATATGCTTTGCTGGAGACCACGTTATAGAAAGCGTCAATGAAAAACTGGAACATTTCAGGAAAGCTAGAATTATTATGAAGGGTCTGAAACTACATCAAAAAAGGCATAGTAGAGAAGGCTTTGGCACTATAAATGGGGGGCCGGGGGACAGACACACAACATAACTCTTGTTCAATATCTGAAGATCTGTCACATGAGAGATGGAAAAGACAGAATTAGAACTATTGAAGTGCTAGGAATCAACACAAAAAAAGCTACCTAACATTAAGTTAGTCAAAACTGCCTTGAAAACCAAGAGTCTCCTATTTCTAGAAGAGAAGCCAAGCCAAGGCTGGATGAAATAGCCAAATAAAGACAGAATGATGACCTGCCAAGGATGCTTCAAGGATGCCTATCAATGCTCTTAAGAAAGGTTGCACGAAACTACAATACTTTCCAACGCTGACCCAGAGAGCTTCTACAGCCCCTGACTACACAGGTAATAAAAACTAAACCCAACCCAGGGAAATGCCTTGCTCAGGTATCACAATCATAGCAAAGCCAGGACCACAGACCAGCTTTCTGGACTGCCAAATCCACGTTCCATCTTCTTACTCCAAGTATCGGGCCACACTCATCCTCACCCACAAAGGAAAAAGTATTCTCTTCCTAAGAGTTCATTCAGAATTCGGGAGTAGTGGGTGGAAGGACCAATCACCTTGTTCTGGACAAGTGGTTTTATTTGTTTTTCACGTATTTTTGTAATGTTCAAAGTTACTCAAATAGCCCAAGAAACACCAATCCTTAAATGGATATCATACATGCTTCCCACTAAGAATTCAGCTGTGAGAGCTTTGCAACCAGAGGATTTGGGACCTTCAGGCCTGAGGAATGCCTCACTGCTCAAACCTTCCACCAACTCAGTTAAGTGCTAAGATTCTGGAAAAAGCAAGAGGATCTTATTTCTTACTTCAGTCAAAAAGACAGATAGAATCTGCACTGGCAAAGAAGGAGTAGATCTCAGTGCTTAAGAGAAACTGGAATGCTAGTGTCAGTAATTTTCTCAATCCAGCCACATATAAGAATTTAAGTCATGGTCAGACAAACTCAGCGTTTCAAATCCAAATACATTTTCAAGTAACAGATGTGGGTTCCTTTTAGAAAGCCATACAACTTGCTCTCTGGCAGCCTCCTGAACTGCCTGCCATTCAGCCATACAACCCAAGGTCTCCCTTCCTTTTCTCACTAACAAGCAAAGCACCCTAATGCAATGAACAAGTTCAGTTTGCTCTCTAATTCAGACAAAACCATTCTCAAAACTTAAAATTATACAATGCCTTAGTTTGATCATAAAGATCACTATCTTAAGGAATCTCTGCTGGGCTGACCAGGTGCCAGATGCTGTGCTAAGTACTTTACAGTAGGTTGATAAAGTAAATATTATTAACCCCATATTACATATAAAGAAAACACGGCTCTGAAAGATTAAGTTATTTGCCCAAAGTTAAGAGCTAAGATCAGGCTTCAAACTCAAAACTCCATGTCCATACAATCTTAACCACTACAATGCTGCTTGGCTCCTTCCTCAAGGAGAGTGATGCTTTGGGATCCAAAGCAAGGGAGAGAGGCCCAAGTTCTTTCAAAAGTTTCCCAAGTACCAAATTCTTTGAAATACTTTTGATATACTATTCTGTAACCAGAGGCTTACATGGCAGGAGGAGAGACAAGGAGTAGACATGAAAATGAACTTCATTTGTTTTAAGGTAAACTGAAAAGCCTCAAAGAGTTACATTAAAGATGGTTACATTTTTATTGTTTTCTCTGCTAGGCATTGGGATCAAACTCCTCTTTTCCCTCTCAATGTGGATTAAGTAGATTTGGACCATACAACTCATTCTCTACACTTGGACTTAGCTAAACAGCTCCAAGAACTCTGTGTGCCTTCGAAGTCACCTCACAAAAGGCGGCTGTCACAAGGTGGGCTCCTTGTACCACCACAGTCCTGGGATGGCCCCCTGTAAGGCTGAGGATTCACGATTCACAACACGTACGAAACAAAACAAACTTCCACTGTTTTCCTGAAGTGCGGATTTAGTCACAACTGCCACTCCCCAGAGCACTTCCCTGATTCCCTAATATAAACAGTCAGGGTGAGTTTGGTTAAGATCAAATTTGTTAGTGGTAAATCCAATGTATTTAATTTGTTGAGTTAAGAAAACCCATTTTATTATTGTTCAATAAAAACATATTGTTGAGGAATATTTTAAGATACATATTACAAACAATTAGAATAATCCTTCATTTTGAGGAAGAATAAACTCAGAATTTAATTTTTTACAGACTGAGTCTAAAATCAATGTCCAAAACTAAATACATGCTCATTTTGTATCACAATCTCAGAAAGATTCCTGACAATAAGGCAACAAAGTCAAAACACCTGGGTTTTAATTCCAGGTCTCTTCAAACTACTTACTATTAGGATAATCATGAATAAATAAAACATTAACTTGTCTGAAAAGCAATCCCCTAAATTATAAACAATTATTTTTAAACTATAAAGGATAAATAAATTTATGCATTTTATATTTATAATGCTCCTAACAAATTAACTACCTCCACTTCAAAATTTTAATAAGGAATTTTTGTATCTCATTTAAACCCTACTCCTTCAAAAAGAAATAAGTATTTTCTGAATATTTTTATTGAGCAGCAAGTAAAAATCTTAACCAAAAAGTTTCATTAAAAAATGCCTTATTAGGCCCTGACTGGTATGGCTTAGAGGGTTGGGAGTCATTCCACAAAGCCAAAGGTCAAAAGTTCAATTCCAGTCAGGCCACATGCCTGGGTTGCAGGGCCAGGTCTGGGGTTGAGTGCCTGCAAAAGACAACAATCAATGTTTCTCTCACACACTGGATGTTTCTCCCTCCTTTTCCCCTCTCTCTAGAAATAAAATCTTTTTTTAAATATCTCATTAATTTACTTATAAATGTAGACTTTTCCTTTTCTTTAAACTAAAACAAGAATTTGACTGAAATTAAAATATGCTATGCCACCAAACACACACACAAAAAGCTAATAGCTAACAATGCCATAATGCCATCTTATATCAATACAGTATTTTGCAACTGAAATAAAATGCTTCACTCAAATTTGAATGAAAACATTCGGCTCTCAAAATTCTCACAATAAACATGTACGGTTAGGAGGGTTAAGCGTTTTTGTGATAATTTTGCAAAAAGTGATAAAAGTGACAGACCAGTAAGACATCTGAGGTGGAGGCCACAGTGGAAGCTCAGTCCTATGGTCCACCCTGCCCGAGATCCTGCCCGCCTCCCTATACCAGACTGTACTTTCTGGTCTCATTGTATGCGGTAGACTTGTAAATAAGCACAAACATTCCAGATATTTTTGCTTCCAAGCAATAATGATTTAGAATGCCTTAAACCAATACCTACCCCTCAAAAAAGCATGCAAAGCTTAGTAAGACATCCAAAGTAGACAACCCAGTGCCCCCACTGAGTAAAGTCATTTTTCTTTACTCCATCTAAATAATTTATAGAGAAACAAATTCTCAGAGAATACTTTAATACAGTAATATAGATTACTAACATAATCCATGACTTCTTGTGTCTTACCTATAAAACTACTTACAAAACTTTGCTTAAAAGGTCAAGTGAATAAAATGTTTTAATTCATATGTCAGGAATTCTAAATCTTAAGCTGTCCGAATACATTTTAAAAATCCAGAATTTTTTAACCAAGTGTTTTGTCAATTTTTGAAGTCCTTTTTATTTTAAAGTCAGGCTTTAAAAAAACTGAGTATTTACTGAGTTATCACCACAGTGTCTAGCCCTGTTTTCATTTAATCAATTAAACAATTGATTTTTATCTTAACTCTGATATTGCTTAACTCAGTACTCAAAGATGACACCCTGACAGATCCATAGCTGTGGTCAGGCACAAATGGGGGGGCAGGGGGGACCAATACACAGCATATGGTCTTTTTTTGCCCTTACAATGACTGTTCTTAACAAATTTTGCATAGCCTGCCATCTGTCCTGTGTTGCACTCTCAGGCAAGACTGTAAGAACACAACCTGTGTCACCCCCTATACAACTGTATCCCTTCACCAGGTTGGAATGCCTGCACACAAGTTTTCTCAGCAATGAGCAGTTACACCACCTGTCTGAAGTAGGTTCCGTTTATAAAAGGAGTCTTTCTGTTCATCTGACAGCCATGAGAGTCTTGAAGGGATGAGTCACATTATAAATGTACTCCCTCTGGTACTAATGTTTAGCACATTCCTAACTCATAAATGGGATTTTATCACTCCATGAAATGAACACTATTGGCTTTCATTTGCTCCTCATGACTGTGCCCATGAATCAGAGCACAAGGCTAATTAAGGCCTTATGTGATGTCCCACAATCACTAGAAGATCAAGTCCAGCTCTGCATCATGGCATACAGGTCCACTAAGGTCTGGCCTGCCTCTACTATCTCCTCTCCTACTCCCACCCTCCTTCCAACACTTAGTGCCAGCCACGGCAACTGTGAAGAATCTGAAACCCAAAAGGGAGGTAACTGTTTCCTACCTTCACACTTTTGCAGGCGCTTTATGCTGCCCAGAATGTATTTCCAACTCCCTCCTCTCATCAACCACCTCTCCCCCACCTAACAGTATTTACCAGGCCAACTCCTATCATTTCCCACCACTGGTTCCAAGTTTCCCCTTCTGGAAGCCTTCACAGATTCCCAGAGACAAACCAATAACTCTCCCTCATAGAGACACTCAGGGATCTTAGTGTGCTGTCAGTCAAGTTACACGCCTTAAAGTCCTCTTACTTTTTCACCAGGTGGGCCCCAAGAAGATGGGGAAGGGGTCTGACACAGCTTTCCAAACCCAGAGTCAGCCAGTGTTCATGCAAATCACTAAGGGAGGGAGGGCCAGCAGTGTTCAGCAGACCAGGGCTGAGTTGCCATCCCAGAGAACTCATCCCAGGGAACCCTTCCCATGCAGGGCCTTCGAGACACAAGCAGTCAGGCCCTGACCTACTCTGGTGAATGGCTGTGGGGAAAACACTGAATGAGCTGGCAATCCATGGAACGGGCCCCGAGATGAGGACACACTTTCTCAAGAAAGAACACTACAAGTGGGCTGGCTATACCATGCAGAGAAGGGGTGGAGAGGCAGATACTCCACGGGCAATTCCACTACCTTGAAGGAGGGAAATTTTTTAATCATAAAAACCTGCCTCTTAATTTATATGGCCTTGTTTCCTGCATTCAGCAGTAAACTGCTGCTTTGTAGTAAAAATAATTTTATCCAACAGAACATGGACATAGAAAAGACTCAAGATTGAAAAAAAAGTCCTGACGTATGCTAAATTCAACCAGCCAACAACTTCTCTATCCTACCCCTGTAACTAGAATACTCCACAAATTTTGACTCAGGAGCTGCTTGCTTTTATTGCATACATCTTACAAGAAGGATGGTTATCTTGCTTCAAAGCTCCCTACAGATTAAAAGCAGCATGCCTGAAAAAAAAGTTTTATAAAGAAAACGAAAAACCATTAAAAAAAAAAACCTCAAGAACCCCAAAGAGCAGCAATCTGGACCATTTTGGCCCTACATATCTGGATATTCAGTCTGAAAGGCCATAGTGCAGATTCTTAAAGCAAAATATCTCTCATCAACTTTCTGGGAATGCTGACCACACAAAATTATACATTTCTTAACACACACTGTCATAACCAAAATGTAATTACACCAAAGTTGATGGTTTAATCCCCGGCCAGGGTATATATAAAATTGGTTTGTACCGATGTAACCTGGCAGCCAAGGACAGTGGACTGGAATGTGCATGTGTGAACAATGATGACTTCACTGTACTAGTCAGTGGGAGAAGTAGGGATGTTGAGTGAGTGTGTGTACTGTGTGGCTGGTGTACTCAAAACAACTGAGTAAGTAGAGCAACAATCTGCATCAAATTTTGTGTTAAGCTTGAACATTCCTTCACTGAAACTATTCAGATAATTCAGAAGGCCTCAGATATGGGCAAGTGGTGACTGACAGCTTCATCACAACAATATGCCTCCTCATGAAACAGCAAATCACCCAGGTAACTGACTCAGCCCCTCTACAGTCCAGATTTCGCACTTTCTGGCCTTTCGCAAAACTAAAATCACCTTTGAAAGGGGAGAAATTTTGGACCATTGATGGGATTCACGAATATAAGATGGGGCTGCTGATGGCGACTAGGAGAACTGTGTGAGGTCCCAAAGTGCCTACTTTGAAGGGGACTGAGGTATCAATATCCTATGTACAGTATTTCTTGTATCTTCTTCAATAAATGTCTCTATTTTTCATACCACATAGCTGGATACCTTCTGAATGGCCCTCATACATCTCAGACAACATTTTAGATAAAAGGGAGAAAAACATAAGTGGGTGTAGGTATGCAGCTAGCCTGCATGCAACCACGTGTTGCTTTCCATCTGCTTTTAGAGAAATAAGCAAAAGGCTATAAATTTATCATTGCAAATTTGTTAGTGCCACTAGAAAATAATGTGTGAAATCTAGAATATTTATGCATAAGGATATCTTACACATAGCTCCAATCACCCTATCAATTTCAAATAGTTTCTTAGATCTGGAAGAAGTATTTCATCAAATTGTCAATGTTAAAACACACAGGCACATCAACCATGAAAAAATATAGTCTTGAAGGAAAATAAATGCAAAATGGAGGTAGCCCTGTAAGCACACTGGGCTGCTAAAGGAGTCTTGGCCCAAGCAGTTTTGAAAATACTATTTTTGAGATTACTCCCCAACTGACAATTCTCATTCCCAAAAATGTTATCATGTATGCGCTGTCCAAGCAAGGGGCAAAGATAAAGGGGGAAGAAGAAGCACAAGGGGATAGAAATACACATTTTCACTTACAAAAAATGTGAAAAACAAAAACATTAACTTTGTCATAAGCTCAGGTTAATAACAGGGGTAAAATAAGGTATCTGAAAGTATTTTAGCTAAAAAAAAAAAAGAACTGTGTTTTGGGCACAATGCTAGTCATATTATTTCTGAATTCCAGTAATTTCCTCCATATAAATAAGGCATAAAAGGATATGAAATGTATGTTAATTATATAGTAACCTTCTTAGTCATAATGAACAGCCCTAAAAGAACTTTTAAAAATAAATATGGTAAAAATAATTCTAAAATGTCATACTATCTTCATTATGGCAGACTAGCTGTCCCTGAATTCTTTTGAGAAGGCAGGGCATACTACAGGTAGGTAGGCAGATTGACCAACACAGAGTGAAGGGAAAAGGGTAAGAAATGAAGAAAGGGGACTTGGTAGTGAAGAAAGGAAGGAAGGAATTGGTTTCTACCTCATGCTGCAGATGCCTACAAGAAATGTCATAATGGCATGTGCTTCTTACAGAGATTTCCCAGATGAGCTAAAAGACTGTTTTTTTTGGTTTCCAGATCAAAACCCACAGGCACCTTTTGTGCATCAAGGTCAGTGCATATATGGCATATGGCTAAGAAACTACTGTCAGCCCAGCATGTCTTCGTCAAGATATGCCCGTGGCCTGCTATAGCCTGTAATGACAGTTGCACAGAACTCTTTTCATTTTGAAAAGACAGTATTCTTACATCTTAAAAATCATTTTATTATGTTGGGAGCTGCTCAGCTAACAGTGGTATTTCAAGAAGTTATGCTCATCAAGCAAAGTTTTGAAATGCAAACTGTTCCTTCATGTTTCAAAAGGAAAAGGAGAAGGAAGAGATAATTACTTAGGAGGTATTTTTGTTTTGTTTTTCATAGTAGTTTTGACAAGCTATTAACTCAAACTAATCTTAAATATATCTGTCCAGTGTTCAACATGTGAAGTGCTTCTGCCTTACAGTTCTAGAGTACAGACTGTTACAAGCACCCAATTAATTAAAAAGCACTTTCCTATTATGTAAGTTATACATTTGAATCTCCAAAGTGTTGCTGTACCATTTTTCTCCTATTTCCTACATTTAAAATACTCCATTATTTTTCAATAGCACAGGGTTATTGAAATGGGTTAAAATAAGTTTCTCTAGCATAAGGCATGGAGGAGAACATGGAATGGACACAATCCTCATTTTCAGGCAACTTGTACAAACACACCTTTTTTGGAGGCAGCAGATTTACTGTACCTTATTTTGGAGGTAGCAGATTTACTGTACCTTATTACTGATATAACCCATTTGTTGATTTGGGGAAAGTGTATATTTCTCCCAAAAGAAAGTGGCCAATCTACTGTAGAAAGCTGTTTTCAGATGCAAGCCACTACCAACAGAAAGGTAAACTCTCAACTGTCAGAATAAGACCCTTTGAATTCATGTCGTGCTTAATGTCATACATAAAACAATAAAAGCAAATGATCCCCTGAAAAAAAAGGTATGTGCCCTTTTCTTAAAGATAAAGGGATCTGCCATAATAATTGAGTTGGATAGAGGACATTTGGCAAGAGCAAATGGTAAAGAGCTTCAAAAGCAATTTTTTCAAAAAATTATTTTATTGTTGTTCAAGTACAGTTGTCTGCATTTATCCCTCCACCTCCACCACCTCCAGCCATCCTTACCTCCCTCTCCTGATCCCAGCCCCGCCTCGGTTTTGTCCATGTGTCCTTTTCAGTTGTTCCTGAAAACACTTCCCTCGCTTCCCCCCATTATCCCCTCCCACCTCCCCTCTGGTTACTGTCAGATTGTTCTTAATTTCAACATCTCTGGTTATATTTTGCTTGATTGTTTGTCTTGTTGATTAGGTTTGTTGGAATACGAAAATATAAGAAAAGGAGAGTTAGTAATATTCTTTGAAAGAGATAGTCAAAGATATGAAAAACATTTTTCAAATCCACACAAACGGATTTTAGAACAGGAAAAAAATCTATTGACCCACAAGTTGTTGGATTACTTTGCTTAAATATACACATTTTAGAAACTGAAGAATCACGAAATATATTCCTGATTAGCAACACTCAAGTTTCCAGCTGCCTTTACATTTGTTCACTTTGTCAAAGCTCTAATTCTACGCCAAAGCCCTTTGTACTACACAAATGCCAGCTCAGCTCACCTTACTGGAAAGGCTCTTCTGGTTTTGTCAGCTGTGCCCATGATAAGCAGCTGGGAAGTATGAGAAAACCATTAACAATTAACTGAAAAAGAGTATGGACATGGAGTTTCACCATTTGCTATAGAAGAGGTTATAAAAAATGTAAATTAAAAATGAAATTAAAAAGGCTATTCATTGCTCCACACCTGCTAAGAAAAAAAGCTTCATCAATCCATGTAAAAAAGTGATGGCTCAGCTGAAAATATTAATCCTTTTTTAAGCAAAAAGAAAACAAAAAACTTGCCAAGACACGAGGCAAAGGCAAAATCACTCAGAATCAGGAAGAGAAAAGTCCACTGATGCACTCACTGGGGACAAACCAAAGGTCTCTAAGAGGTCTGTGTTCTGTGATGTAGAACTTGAAACCAACAGCAAGCTCAGGGCAAACAGACATCAATCTGGAATGTAGGCAAAAGAGCTTTTCACAACTTCAAAGCAGAAAAATGTGTTCTCAATTAGATTCAATTTATAAAAGCCAAATGTACACTAGGCTGCAAATATTTCTCATCTTTAGCTTGACATTTTCCCATCTCTAGCAGCATTTGACTGCTGGATAACAGTGCCACTGTCACCACCCTGGCCTACGCCTACCATGCCCACCACTCCAAGTGGTGTGGCTATCAGGAAGGTTCTCTTCTGAACAGGAGTGCAAACTCCCACCTCTGGAACTGGAAAATTATATCAGAATAGGCACCAGCAATCTGGGGTATCCGCCACTATTCCAAAGACAAAGAGCGAAGTTAGCTGCTCTGTTAAACCTGATAACTGGGCATAACCAGGGCTAGCAGGGTAATGCACTTGCCTGTGACCCTGGGACACGGGCTGAGAGCAGGCTCCCCAAAGCACTGAGATCAGATGCATTGGTGGAGACAAGTAAACTACTTTGTCTGGTTATGTGAGACAGGAGAAAAAGAGAATTACATATTGGATTGGCCAAAAAGTTCATTTGGTTTTTTTCTGTACAATGGCTCTCATAGTGCTTAGTTGTCTTTAACTTCATTTGAAATAATTTTGTTAGATTGTCTTGTGACAGCTGTCATGTCAGTATGCATTAAAAAAACTGATGAATTTATGTACAGCCATTTGAATATTGAAGATGGAAGAAAATGTGCAACATTTTCAGCAAATTATGCTTTATTATTTCAAGAAAGCCAAAAGCAAAACTGAAACGCAAAAAACAACGATTTCGGTAGTGTATGAAGAAGGTGCTGTGACTGATTGATCAAACACGTCAAAAGTGGTTTGCAACAATTCTTGGTACTCCTAACATTTTGGCCAAATTTGCTGTGGGGCTGTCTTATACAGTGGAAGATGTTTAGCAGCACCCCACCCTCTACCTACTAGCAGCCAATACTGAGAGAAAACTGACACACTCAAAATATCCAACTCGATAAAGATATTTCACCAATAAAGATATTAGTGAAAATAAAAAACGTGTCTTTTATTTTACAGAAAAAAAAACATACAAACTTTATGGCCAACCCAACAAATAAATTGCCATGCACTGGCCTAGATACTAGACATATCTAAATTATCTCAATTAATACAACTGAGGCCCAGAGAAGTTAAAAAACTTGGCCAGGTCACAAAGGCAGTTAAATCCAAAGGTAGAATCCAAACCCAAGTGTAACAACAAGACGAGTTCCTTCTACCAAATCATGATGCCTTGTATTGTTTTTATCATCACCATGCTGCCCTGAAATAGTTAAGTTTCCACTGTGGGCATCTATAAAGGTGGTTTAAAACTCAAAAGGAAACTGAACATTTCCCTGACAACCCAGCAGCATACATGGCTTGGAGACCACCTCTAAACACTAAAATGTTTCTATTTTTATCACTTTTGAAGAAAAATTTTCTCAAAATATATAACTGCCTTAAACAGAATATGCCAAACACCACTAACTAGAAGATGGGCCGTGCCATGTTGATGGAGCTCTACCATTGGGGGTGGGAGACTGTACTCATCTTGAGAAATGAAGGGGGTTGCATAGAGCACCTCATCAAACCCTATGACCTCAGGACGTTCCTCATCAGATTTATTCCAAGTAGAGAGCTAAAGTGTTAAAAATATGAAATGAAAGCATTTACATGTGGCCCAATGGATCTAGTTCCTTTAAGCAACTTTGGGGACACAAAGGTTCCAACATGCCACCTAAATTCAGTCACTCCAGCAAATAAATACTGACTGCCAAACTGGCCACCTGTCAATCTTAACATTATAACTCTGTAATCTCATGAATTCAGATTCAAATGTAAAATATTAAAATAATTATGCATAGGTTTTTGAGGGTACGCTACTCTTTGACCCTTTGTGAACCTTTTTTCCTCCCAGCCGAGAGTCACAGAGCTATGTGCACTTTTCACCACTACACTTGTTCTAAAAACGTCTTTTCGGTTTGGGAGATATCAATAAAGATCACAGATTCTCTGTTTTAGCAAGAAGAACAACATTTTAACACTGTATACTTGATCTTTACCTGGCCATTAAAGTAGTACTTTTTCTCAGAAATACTACTGACTCTAGCATCATTTTTTCTTTTTTCTAAGATGATGCATTACTTAAACCAATCCCAAAAGGTATTAGCATGTCTAAGAAGAAAAAATTCATACATCATTAGGTACCAGATTAAAATACGAACTGTTAAAATAATAGTGTTTTGTTAGTATCAACCTTTCCAGGCCTTCATTCACACAAAACGATCAAGATTTCAACTCTGACTGCAGCCAGCTGCTGGAATGAAAAGAAAGCCAGCCAGCCACACATCTTCCAGGTCCATTCTTCTCCCACCTCCCTAAACTGAAGGTGTAGCTTTGACCTAGGGGGGAAGGAACTGCTTGTCAACTGCCTAGTCTTTCTCCTGACTATTTTAGCACTAGGCCTACAATTTAAAAGAAAAAGAAATTCTAAACAGAAACAAAACACAGGATATCTGAATCTTAAAAAAAACAAGATAAATTTATTTTTAAGTAAAATATAAGTTGCATTTTCAAATATTATGCTCCACTAATAAGTGTATTATTTTCCCTGTGACCAGACTTTTGGACACACTATATTTACTGTACCTCCTTCAGATTAAGCACTAGATCCAGCCCTGGCTGGTGGCTCAGTTGGCTGAACACTGTCCCGTACATCGAAAGGCTGTGGGCCTGATCCCTGGTTGGGGAATGTATGGGAGGCAGCTGATTGATGTTTCTCCTTCTCCCTCTTCCTGTCTCTGTAGAGGTATATCCTTGAGTGAGGATTTTTAAAAAACAAACACAAAAAGAACTAGATCCACTACTTTGAATTTAGAGTAACTTTACCCAGAAAGATGTCTGGAGGTTAAAGAGAATCATACAGAGCCTGATATTTTAAAGTAAAACTAATATACTACTTTGGGAAAAGGTCTATCTTACCTCTCCTGACTTTTTAGATATCTTGTCTTCAAATTCATTGCAAATTAGCTTCCGTAATTCCCTACCCACCTCTTCACCTACCGCCAACACCAAATGTCTTTCTACAAAGACAGCATCATGACTACTGCCTATGGTGTAGCACTTCTTGGGAAACTGGAAAAACTGCTTAAGAGAAAGGGGATTGGCTCCATCAGAGTCCAGTTAATGTTGTCACTGACTGCTGTGTAACTACAGGCAAACGCCTAATTATAAATGCATCATCTCTTAAAATTATGAATTTTGATGGGAGGGCCAAAAGAAAGGGCAGTACGGTACTCACAAAATTACTTTGCAAAAATATCATAGAAAAGTTGATTTGGAAAGAATCATCTCTTTCTGTTCAAAAACAGACAAGATGTGTATTTTGGCTATTTTATCACCAAATGACTGGCAACTATGCATACAGACAGGAAAATGTGCGTAACAGAGCGCAGAGTACCAACCAGCAGCAGCCACACTTGTCTATCAGATGAATATGATGCTACTTAGTCCTGGCTGCATTCATCTGGAACAGATCAGCTTCTGGCCTGCGTTCCAGTTCTCATTTTCCTAGCATATCTGTATCACTCTATTTTCTATCCCTCAACAAAGAACAAAAAGTTTAGCAGGTGGACCTTTACTAATATAACACGTTAGCTACAACCACCTTCATCTGTTATATAAAGATATCTTCATTCCACTTCTACATGAAAAGCCCTAGTAAATTTTAAGTTTGTTTTGAACAGATTGTATTACATTTATCCACACAGTAAACTACATAATACACTATAATGGAGGGATCTATTCACTCCACACTGCAGAAATGTCTCAATTACTAAAGAGAAAAAACAGCCCTTCTCGTGGCATTAGAAAGTTGACTATATGGAATTCCAGCTGAACAAGAGGGAAAAATATATCACTCCAATGATCAAAGAGGTAATATACTGCATGCTAGTTTTCCACAGGCAAAAGGCCACATGTCACAGACTAAAACAAAATAAACTGCAGACAACTGCTCACCAGTGAGGCTTGCATGCCTTCCCTCATACTTTAAGATGAAGCCATTCACATGCATCACGTTAGTTACTTTAAGCTCTTTGTGCAGGACACATGTACCTTACTTGATGCAAATTCAATTTTGTCTTACACGAAATATAACTTTGGATATAATTTTCACTTAAAAAAACTGCAATGGTATTCTTCTACAGTAAGTCCTAGAATGATTCCATCTTCAAGTATATCTATTACATGCTATAAGGAATAGTTAAAAGTGTTTATGAACACATGACGGAGTTCATGCTTGCAATGACAATCCAAAACTAGGGACTGGTAATTTGCTGGCACAAAAAACAGTCATCGCTGAAGAAGAGGCGATGGAATGCACAGGAGTGCAACTGCCCTGGGCTCCAGGCAACATTTTCCAATAAGCAAATATTTCTCCAATACCTACTATAATTCCAGACAATCCTACCTGGATCAGCATTTCCTGCACTTCCACCTCTTGACACCCACAAAGGACTCCCAGATTATACAAAGGAGGCTGACCCTGGTGTAACAATACATTCAATACCCTCAGTTTTGTCAAGATGTGAAGTCCTAAGAACTGTGACTGGACACTCCAGTACCACTATTTTCAAAAACTAGGTTTAAGTATGTCGAGAAAACCATTCTCTAGATGCTAATTGTTAGGAACATTTTCTGGAGCTCTACTACTACAAGAGAGTACTTAACTACTATTAACTGTCCAAACTCTGAGAATTATTTAAAGCTACACAAAATGAGCTACACAGTGATACACAGAACAAAATAGTTCCTAAGGCTAGTCAAAGTCATAGAAAATAGGCAAAGCCATTTTCTCATCTTAAATATCACACAAACAGGCTTAACATTTTGCTTACTATCTGTCAGATATAACTTTGCACTTGCATTGCTAATAGTCCTTTTTAGTTCCTTTTAATAGCAATAACTGGGTCTTCTACCAATACTAGGACTTGGACAGCTAGTAATGTCAAGCTACAGATAAGTATACTTTCATAGTCAGTATATCACCAGAGTGTAAGTTTCTGCAGGGGTGGTGTTTACTGTCTTAGGAAGACATTGTATACAGGAATGTTCATCCTTTGTTTTCTCTTTTATTCTGTAAAAGGTAGGTCCATATATAATCTATCCCTCATGAAAGACACCCACAAGGCAAAAATAAATGGAAATTTTAAAATCCCTAAAAAAGCTGTTTTTGGAGTATACAACACTAGAAAATAAGAGCCTCAGTTTCATGTGTGGTCTAATTCTTTGTCTTCATAAAGTTATCAAAGGCCTCTCCAGAAAAATGAAACTTTAAAATGCAATGGATTACTCGACACAAGTAAATGCCTACAATTTTAAAATGACAGTGTGCTTCTGTGCAGTCGTTTAGACAGTAAAGATTTAAAAGAAAAGAGAAGCAATAAAACACACTTCACAAACCCAAAATATTGCTCCCAAGATAGAAAAGGAATTCCCTTCACAAGGTCTAGCCCATGAAATTGAAGATACAAAAACTTTTCTGAATTGACAAGCTGCATGTACAGACTCTACTAACTTCCAAACTGTTCTTTACCTTTTTTAATCTTTATTTTTATTGTATTTTTCCACCACCAACCTTTCTTTTTATTTAATTTTTATGATTATTTAAAACTTTAAAAAACTTGAAAAAGAATGCCAACTGCCAACCTCTCTCAAGGCAACTTATGGTTATCCTTCCCAAAGATGCTATATGCATATACAAGCAGCATATAAAGTGCCCATATATATCTCCCTTCTATTCAAATGGCCAGCATGACACACTATTCTTTTTTCATTTAACAAATATGAACATCACTCCATATCAGTACAGTCTCCTCACTCTTTTTTACAAGCTATTACACTATTTTACACTATTCCATTATGAACCAGTTTTCCATAATGAACATTTAGGTTGTTTGCAGAGTTTCGCTACTACAAACAATGCTTCAGTAAACTACTTCACTACTTGGCCTAAGATAGATTTCTGGATGTGGAACTGCTGGATCAAAGAGGTCTGTGCAATTCTCATGAGTGCTGTCAAATTACCCTCCATAAAGACGGTCTCAGTTCACATTCCCACCAGCAACATATGAAGGCTTATCTCTATACCCATGCTAACAATGTGTTAAATTTTTATTTTATTTATATCAAAGTGATAGGTTTTTAAAAAATGGCATTTGGTGTGGTTTTAATTTGCATTTCTCTTATAAAGTGAGCATCTTTCAATTTAGAGCCAGTTTCATCTCATTTTTGTGAAATTCCCATACACATCCTTTGTCTATTTTCTTACTAAATTGTTGGGGTTTTTCCCCTTGATTTTGTTGAACTTTTTAATACATAAGAAAATTTGCCCACTATCTTTGGTGAGTTGTAAATGTTTTCGCTCAACTTGTATTTTGACTTTGCTTGTGGTTTTTTTTCAATATGTGAGGAACTTTTATGAATCCTTTAATTGCTTCAGAGGCTTACATCAAATGCAGAAAAACTTCCATTCTAAATTATAAAAAGTCTCTCCCTGATTTAGTTCTATTTGTTATGACTTTCACACCAAGTTGATTCACTGAAGCCCTGATTGGTGTTGCTCAATTGTTTGGGCATCATCCTGCAAGGCAGGCACCCGGTCAATGCGGGTCAGGGCACATGCCCGGGCTGGGAGCTCAGTGCCCCGCTGGCAGCTCAGTGCCCGGGCTGGGAGCTCAGTGCCCCGCTGGCAGCTCAGTGCCCCGCTGGCAGCTCAGTGCCCCGCTGGGAGCTCAGTGCCCGGGCTGGGAGCTCAGTGCCCGGGCTGGGAGCTCAGTGCCCCGCTGGCAGCATGCAGAAGGCAGGCAGATCAATGTTTCTCTCTCCCACAGATGTTTCTCTCCCTCTCTTTCTCCCTCCCTTCCCCCCTCCCTAGAATAAATAAAATCTTTTAAAAATACTTAAGAAAAATAAAGTTCATCCACTAAAAATTCATTCTGGTATTAAGTGTAACTTATAGATACAACTTTATTTTTTCTGATGGCTTCCCAGTTATCCCAACACCATTTACTAAATAAATTTCACTGATTTAAGATACCAATTTTATTATGTACTGTATTAGCAGGTCTCTTTCCAGTCTTCATATTTTTTCATTTATCTGTAGATCTGTAGATAGACCTTCATCATAGTTTTAATTAATGTTAGCTTAATTAAATCCTTTAATATCTTACAAGGCTGGTCCCACCTCTTACTACTATTCTTTTTCAGAATGCCCCAGACCAACAATTTTGTTCCACTGCGTATAAATAGTGTTGATTCATGGCTTAATCAAGTATTCAAATTTCGTATTACAATAGATGTCTTCAATCACAAAACAATGGTCTTCCTCACAGGTAATAGTGATGTCTGGCATTAACTTTGCTCCTACAGACAAAAGGGTTTTATGAAAATATGTATAAATGCCAGAAGTATTGTTAAAACAGCATATTCACTGAGTTTATCCATAAATTAAATATAAATAGGAGATAATCCCATGGTCACCATGTGTCTTCTTAAAATGCAAGCTGAAACACAGGAGTAAAGAACTGAAAAAGACAGGTGATCCAGACCGGGTTTTAAGCAACCTTTTTTCTGAACATATCACTATCATAATGGTTTGTTTTATGGACTGTTTTCTAATTTCCTATTTAAGTAACACTCCAAAATGGAAAATCATGTCCATTCTACTCCAACATTCCTACACAACTGTTATCACATGTATAATTTACCATCATGTAGATGAACGCAAAAGCAATGATGGAGGGAAGCAAAAAGTAGGAACAATATTTTATAATATTTACAATTTATAAACACATTAACATACTATCTCATTGAATATATGCATAAATGGGGCTGCCAATATATAAAGAATACATAAAATTAAGAGCAATACTTTTCATAAGCAATGTTTAAAAAATAAAATATTCATTTCTACTACATCCTATAATTCAAATTCTATAGATCCTAGATATCAAAGGACAAAGCTCCTCTCTGTTGAAGTGGGGGGGGAGCAATACGATACTGGATTAAAAGATTTAGGCAGACCCAGATCATGAAAGTCTTGTAGACAAGTAAAAATGTTGGACTTCACCCTTAAAAGGAATTTTAAATACAGAAAGAACACGACCGTAACTGCTTTTTAAAAACCATCTGTGGACAGTATAGAGGATGGGTTAGTTGTAGTGTGGCAAGAGGAGAGAGTGAACAGTTACTGCAATGGACCAGACTAATGATGGTTTGACTCAGGGTGACAGCAGTAGTGATGAAGAAAAGTACTTATTTAGAGATACTGAGGTGATAGAAATGACAACACACCGATGACTTTCTGGCTTGAATAATTCAGTAGATGGTGGTACCCTGGGTATGGAACAAAGAAAAGCAGGTTTGGAAGAAAAATAGTTAAGTCTGAGGCACAAGTGTGATAAGGAAAAATCTTCAATAAACTACAGGAATGTGAAGCTCAGGAGCAGGAAGATTTGAAGCTTGTATGTGTAAGAAAGGGGTCCAGAAACATAGGTAGAAGGTGACTCCACAAAGAAGACCAGAGTTACCAGAGAGGTAAGAGAACCAAGAGAGCCCGGATTTATGAAAGAAAGTCAAGTAAAGACTGTGCTTCAAGAAGAATGGTCAGCTTTGCCGAGTATTGTTGAGCTGTCAAGTAAGATGAAGCATAAGAACCTACTGCAGTCAGTAACACTGATATCCTTAATAGATACAGCTTCAGAGGAATGACAGGGCAGAGATCAGAGTGCAGAAGGTTGAAGAGTGACGTGGGAGGTGAAAAAATACAGTATAATCACTCTCTTAAGAAATTTGGTTATGTAAAAGGGGGAGAAAAAAACAGGTCACAGAAGGAACGGAATGAGGAGGCTCAGTATTAAAGGATTATTTTTTTAAGGTGGAAAAGTTACCACCATGTTGAAATAGTACTTATGCACAATAGTAGTAAGAAAAATTCCTTCTTTTTAGTAATAACCCAAAATAAATATAGGAAACACACTGAATGCTGCTCATTTCTGAGGAGGGTCTCATGGCAGTGGAAATCTGACATCCACAAATGGAATTCATTTGCTCCTAATCTCTAATAAACCAATAACCAAAAGACAGATCTCTTTTGTAAACCTTTATACAGATACAAAAACGTATGCTTACATTTAAAGCACAACAAAACTTCAGGATGCTCATATCAAAATAGAAAATGAAATTCAAAGTTCAAATGCCTAATGTTCAACCAGTAATTTCATAAATTCTGAAATATGCTCTCAAAACCATCAGGTGAGGGAGAATCACCTGTGAATTCAATAGGTCCACTTTCTCTGACTCTTCTCCTGATTACAGATTTTACAGATGCCTGAAACAAAAGGAAACTGATGATTACCTGATGGTTTGGTTATTTACACCCCTTGGGGCTCACACAGAGCACACCTAATGGTTTTGCCTTGTGGCAAAAGATTTCGCAGACTGCCCTTCTAACTGCTCCCCAGACACACTGTACACAAAGTCACGTGACCTCTGAGCTTTGGATTCCTATATAAACCTCACCCTTAGGGAAAAATCACAATTAAGTATCTCATCAACTACTTCTGAACAAATAAAATTGCTTATAATATTCAAAACCTAACAAATCACCATGCCAAACACAAGCTAATATGCTAATAAATTGTGACCTGATTCTAAAATAGAAATAATTTAGATAAAGACATTAACAAATATTTAATCATCATTATACTACAAATAGATTGCCAATTTTAAAATTTCTAACTTGAAATTTCATTCCTGAGGAATGTTTATTATGTCTTCATAATAAGCACAGACAATAGGAAAAGTCTTCAATTTTAAAAGATCTGGAAATATAAAATAAAATCTAGGTGGTATAAGGAGATAAAATAATTTTTAAACCAGAAGAAAAATATTAAACCTCTGAAAAGGTGAGGAAAGTTCTCAAAGTTGAGAAAGAAATGACCATGGGAAAAAAATTTTGAATCCCCCAAAATAAAATCTTCTAAATACCACAAAATGGCAACTAAAATCTCAGCAAGGTGACAGCACCTTGCCCACATGCACCACTCCTGAAGGCAGGTGTGAGGTGAAGACTGAGCCCTGCTCTCCACCAGTCTGGTCCATTTTTTTAAACCAATAGGTAAAGAAGACAATAGGAATAAAATTCATGAAACAGGACACATGACAAGTAAGCAAATATATGGGGAAATATTTAACTTCCTGAATAACCCAAAATGTTCACATTAAAACAAGGTAACTTGTTTGTGGCAAATTTTTGGTAACTTATTAAATTGGCAAAAATATAAAACCATGGCATATCTAGATTTGGTAATTGGTGTGTAAAACTGCTAGGCAATCTGGCAGTGTGCATTAAGAACTATAAAAACATCCTTCAAATAGTAACATCTGTAATAGTGTCAATAATGAAAAAATAACAAGTAAAAAATTAAAATACAGGCAAAGTAGAGGGGTAATTCTCAACTGACATTCATAAAATAAAAACTTGGAAACAACCTCTATGTCCAAAGTAAGAGAATGGTCATGTAAAGTATGATAAATCTGCTGGTTTATATACACAATTATTAAAAATAATTCTAAAATATGACTTCCAGTCAACATGGAGGTATAGGTAAAAAAAAAAACCCACAACACTTCACCTCTTCACACAATTACAGAAAAAAATTACATCTAGACTACAAAATAAGTATCACCCAGAACTGTCAGAAAATCAAACTGTATGAACGTCTGACAACTGAGGATTTAAAGAAGCCACATTCATCCAGGCGAGTAGGAGGGGAGAAAACAGGGAGAGAAGTGGAGAGGTGCAGAGAGGCAGGGAGCCATGAGAGTGGCAGTGGAGGTAGAATGAGCAGTCCCATGTTATTGTGTGGGGGATAAAAATCGGGAGGGATATCTTGGGAGCAAGGGTATCACACCAGACCACGGTTCCAGCACCAGAAAGATAAATCCCCATGACTCCTGGCTGTAAAAAGTAGTGGGGTTTGGGGCAGCAGAAGAATCTACTGGATTATCAGGAGACTCTTCTTCAAGGGCCAGCAGGGACTTAGGACTTACACAGACCAACCCTCTCTGGGATTTGGCACCATAGCAATATCTGGAAGGGCATAAGTGTCATATGGGGAGAAAGGGAGGAGAATGGAAACAGGATGAGTGCTGGAAGACAGATTCCTCCTGGGCAAACCTCCAGAAACCAGGCCGTGGCATTGTCACCTCTCTGAGCCCTACCCCCACACAGAACCACGACGTGGTTAAACAGGTTGCCCCACCCTGGTGAACACCTAAGGCTCTGCCCCACACATTTTGCAGGTCCACTCTTCTACAATAGATCATACTATTAACACAGGGAGTCAGAGCAGCTCTACCTATTACACAGAAACAAACACAGGGAGGCAGCCAAATGAAGGAGACAAAGAAATATGGCCCAAATGAAAGAACACAACAAAACTCCAGAAAAAGAACTAAACGAAATGGAGATAACCAACCTGTAAGATGCAGAGTTCAAAATGCTGGTGATCCGGATGCTCAAAGAACTCACTGACTAGGGCAACAACATAAAAAAAGATCTGAGAAGAAATGAAGGTTACACTAAGTGAAATAAAGAAAAATCTACAAGGAACCAACAGTGGAATATCAAATCAACAATTTGTAACATAAGGGGGAAAAAAAGCATTTAGTCAAAATGGCAAGAAGAAAATAGAATTCAAAAAAAACAAGGACGGAATATGCTTCTGGGACACCTAAAAACGTACCAACATCCATATCATAGAGATGCCAAAAAGGAAAGAGGAAAAACAAGAAATTGGTAAATTATTTGAAAGAATGAAAGAAAAGATCCCTAATTAAGTGAGGGAATAGACATACAAGTCCAGGAAGCAGAGAGTCCCAAACAAGTTGGACCACACCAAGACACATCATAATTAAAATGCCAAAGGTTAAAGATAGAGAATATTAAAAGCAACAAGAGAAAAGCAACTAGTTACATAGAGGGGAATTCCCATAAGACTATCAGCTGATTTCTCAAAAGAAACTTTGCAGGGAAGAAGAGACTGGCAAGAAGTATTCAAAGTGGTGAAAAGCAAGGACCTACAACCTAGATGACTGTATCCAGCAAAGCTATCATTTAAAATGGAAGGGCAGATAAAGTGCTTCCCAGACAAGGTATAGCTAAAGGAGTTCATTATTACCAAGCCCTATTATATGAAATTTTAAAGAGATTTATTTAAGATAAAGAAGGTCAAAACTATGAACATTAAAATGGCAATAAATTCATAACCATCAACAACTAAATCCAAAAAAGCAAACCAAGCAAACAACCAGAACAGGAACAGAATCACAGATACGGAGATCACTGAGAAGGTTATTAGCTGGGAGGGGGAAGGGAGAGAATGGGGGAAAAGGTGCAGGGATTAGAAGACATAGATTGGGAGGTACAAAATAGACGAGGGGATGTTAAGAATATCAGAGAAAATGTGAACCCAAAGAAGTTATATGCACAATCCATGGACATGAACTAAAGGGGAGGACTGCTGGAGGGATGGGGGTACCAGGTGGAGGGTGGCAAAGGGGAAAAGTTGGAACAACTGTAATAGCATAAATCAATAAAAGTTACAAAATAATTCTGAAATGTATATAACATGAAAAATTTCCCATACAATGACAAACCAAAAAGAGCTAGAGATAAGAATGTACAGATGAACAAACCCCTTGTTTAAAGCACAGGAAAACAGAAAAAGGAAAAGCACTAAAACTGTGACTATGGCTGGCTAATGTGTTGATGGTATAAAATGATATTCCCCTACTTTCCTGTAAATGTTTCATAATGTGGTTTAATTACTTGTATTATTTTAATAAAGTTTTGAAAACAGGTCATCACAGAGCATTTGCAAATTTAAAATATAGAACTGAAATGAGTGTTCTCTGACATCATTCCCAAAAATGAAAATTAGTAGTAAAAATGACAGATAATTTCTACTATATGATTCAAGTTCTACTATACAGAGGTTGCAAAATAAAACTATGAGCTTACTTAGAACCTTATTTCATTAGTTATTTTATTTTAAATGCAACTGGAAAGCCATTTGAGTTTTATAATGGGGTGTTTTATTATCTCACTTATTCTACAGCCTCCGTTTTCTAGTTTGTTTTTGGTAAGCTCTGGCATTCTAAGAGCTTAGCAAAATCTCTGCTGTTAAAGGAAGAACCACTTACATCATTCAACTCTTGCTTAATATAAAAAACTAACTTCATTAAATACAAGTCATATTTAACACTTTTCTAAATCTTAATGCTCTTTCCCCTACTAGACTGACAGTTCCTCAGAGAAGACAGGAATTGTATGTTATTTACCAGGGTGGTTGATTCTTGCACAAACATTCAGTTGTGCTTGAGGAGATATAAAAGGGAAAAAAACCGAATGTGACATAATTCAGGATAATCACAAACTACCACTCAAGTAAGCAGGCTGTAAGATACTAAAATATTTCTGAAAAAATCAGGTGGGCTATCCAATGGATAAAATAAAAAAAGTCCAACCAAAGCTCCAAGTCACCTAAGCCTGATGCCACGAAGACTCCATTCTGGCCTACCTTTAAGCACACATTTACTACAACAGACTCTGAGAATGTTTTACTTTTAGTTATTATATAAAATGATGGTCAACACAGAATGCTCATTTATTAGCAGGTGTTAAAAGAATGTATTTCAGCCTTACCACTGTGGCTCGGTTGGTTGGGTGTCATCCCACAAAGCCCAAGGTCACTGGTTCAATTCCCAGTCAGGGCACATGCCTGGGTTGCAGGTTTGGTCCCTGGTCAGGAAGCGTTTGAGAGTCAAAAGGTCAATATTCCCTCTCACATGGATGTTTCTCTCACCTTTTCTCCCTTCTTTGCCCCCTCTCTAAAAAAGAATGTATTTCATGTACTTCGGTTTAATCCAATGATGAAAATATTTTGGCCTACACCAGTAACTCAGGCTTTCACTTACATACGCTCAAAGATCTTTTTAGATTACTATGTGAGATAAGTTCTATAGTAGCAATGAGAGATTTAACTGACCATTTGTTACTAAAATCACCAACCAGAACTTCAGGTCTTGGAACAATGTAAGAATTTATATCCCAAACTCAATGATGGTACATCATTAAAACCACAACAAACATTTGTTTAGCACTTCATGATTTGAAAAGGGCATCATGTATAAAACATTATTTGAAAACTAAAATGTACCTAGACCTTTCTTGATAGCTCTCAAGGTGTTTCCTTCACACATCACATGCCACCTCACATTCAAACCAGTCTTTTAGGTTAAGCAAGGCAGGTATTATTATGCCAAGTTAGATGATGAAACTGAGGCTCAGAAATCTTAAATCTTAAGTGATTCGACTAAGTTCACACAGCTGTTAAATGGCAAAGAAGAAACCACCCTTTGGCGGGAAGGATGCTCTCCTTGCTCTCTCCTCCCCCTCCAAGATTTCCATCAGAGAGCTGACTGACTTGCATCTTGTGCAGACAATGTGATCAAAGGGAAATTATGTGATGACATCCCAGACATATGTCCTTTCTTGGGAGCCAGCCAGCAGTAAGAGTTGTTTCATCTACTGACACCCATAATAGAAAACCCACAGTTCTTTACCTACCCAAAAGGCAAACTGATAATTAAAAAGGTAAGCTTCCTTTGAGCCAAAGCCCAGACTTTTAAGAATTTATTTAAAAGTTCAGGGAAAAAAATACTATAAAGGAAAATCAAAGGCAGACCTCTCAAGGGTTTTGTTTCCCCTTCTTTTCTACTGTTTACCTCAAGGAAGACAACGTCTCAATGTCTAAAATGACAATCATCCTAGCTTATTTTAATAAATGATGTCCCCTGTTTAAATATTTCAAGTAAAACACTTCTACAATTTATTAATCATCTTATCTTCTCAAGTGTACAAAATTACTGGTGTGTCTACTATGAATCATCCCTAATCATCTTTTATATAAAATACAGTAGCTAATTGCTTAACTAAGTTAGTGCTTAACCATGTGATTTGCACTGGGCTATTTACATCAAAGTCTCACAGAATCCTCACAACAACCCTATGATGGAAGTACAAATAAGTTTAAAACCTGTTTTATGAATGTGGAAAGGAGGCACTAAAGATTAGTTAATAAATCAGAATGTAACAGAACTAGAATCTGAGGCTAGAAAGACTAACCACTACATGGTGTTGCCTCCCATGCTCTGCCTACTCTTTAACAGGGGCTGGAGGTAACGGGGAGAGCATGAACTCTGGCATCTGACTACCTGAGTTCAAATCATAACTCCCATTCTTACACATGAATCTTGGCAAAGCTAGAGAAAATATGTCTTTTGCTTTTCTCAACTATAAAATGATTGTAAAAGTGGATATACCCGTTCTTGCATCATGGAACTGTTATGAGAAGACAATGTTATGCTGAGTAACAGTTCAGTGGCTCACACTGAGGATTCAAAAATGTCAGTAAGCCGCAGTAACATGAGATCCTTCAAGGATAGGAAGGTGTTTGGGGTTTTGGTCCCATGCCAAATGGCCTCAAACTGCTCTTGCTCAGTTCTTTATTTTTTTGAAGGTTTTTTTTTTTACCTTTTTTTCAGGTTTTACTTTCTCAAGCTATCACCTTCTCAAACTGGTATGTTTGGCTGCTGACATGCCTATACAGGGCATCCTTTCCTCTCTTCTGTGCCGCTTTCAAATAAACTCAATAACCAGACTTCCTAAAATGATTCCTAAGTAAGAAAATTCAGGTTACGAGAGGATTTGGGGGCCCCTAGTTAGTTAAGAAAAAAACAAGTGCACAGACTTTGTAGCATCTAGTTTTAGCTTTTCTGAGATTTTCGTTTGTTTGGTTTGGTTTTGTGGGTTTTTTGTTTGTTTGCTTTGCTTACCTGGCTTCCTTGTGGGTTTTCAAGAGTGTTGGGGATACCGTGCATCTTAGAGCCCCAGATAAATGTCGTCTTGCTGGAGCACACTAGAATGTGGCACTGCTACTATTCTGTGAGGGAAGACAGCTGCAGGCTAGAATACTGGATTGCTCAAATAATCCATAAAAGCATGAACAACCCTTTTTCCTCTGGTTCACTAAGTGCTAGTGGAAGTTAGAAGTGACAGCTAATACAAGATAGGGTTTGGGGTTTGCGATGCTCTACGAAAGAGAAGCTAATTATCGTGCAGATGTCCTCATTTTAGACATGGTTCCCAAATTACTGCCATATATGGCAGTTCGAGAACTTTTCTCCAACTATGCTAGCCCAATGCTGTCTGCACATGCTTTCTAGCAAGGCAGCAAAGAACTGACTCAAACTTTCAGTCATGAGCCCATTAGACAAACGTAAGTACCAAAACCACTAAGTGTTAGGAGAGAACATAATCACACTGTTTACGAAAAAAATCTTCAGTGGATTAAAATAAAAGCACACAGGAAGGGTGAAAGGGAGGTGACTGCACAAAATGTGTTTGAGATAACTCAAAAATAGAAGAAAAGTTGTCAAGTCTGAAACAAAGTTTAAAATGCCCACTCTTATTACAGCAACTCTCTCAAACACAGCCGGATCTCGGTGTCACACAACCATCACTGCCACTTTCAAATATTTTTCAAACTTCAGCAAGCCATTCATTTCCCTATTCACAGGCTATCTATGAACTACATATATAGGTACAAATCCATGTGTTTAACTTTCAAACCCTTATCACCTATGTTTATGAACATGATATTCCACATTTAGACTTAAATGATTAACTTCAGTAATATAATGTTACACTCCAAAGGCTACTCTTTAACAGGGGTTGGAGATAACATATAGACACCTTATTAACAAGTATAGTCCCCAAAAAAGTAATTAAAAAATATGCACGTGTCAGGGTAAACAAAGTTTTTCTGTAAAAGGCTTGTTCTGTTTTAGGCGTTGAAGGCCATGAAGTCTCTAATACAACTACTCACCTCCGCCACTGTACCACAAAAGCAGCCAGAGACAACGCGTAAAGTAATGACCATGAGTGTGTTCCAGTAAATTTTTATTCATCAACTCTGAAATTTGAATACAATTTTGACGTCACAAAACATTCTCCTCTTAATTTTCTTCCAAACATTAAACTAATGTAAAAACTATTCTTAGTTTACAGGATATACAAAAACTGGTGGCAGGCCAGATTTGGCCCAATGAACCATTATTTTCCAATCCCTGATATAAGTTATCCTCATTTTCAAAAATAGAAATGCAAAACACCAACTGCAATACTGAGATCAGGTTTGCTTCAAATATGGAGGAGGAGTGTGGAATTGTCCATAAATTAAGTAATGTAGTATTATGCTTCCAAAATGGAAAGTATACTACGGAAACTGCTTTAAAATCCTGGCCTTTGAAGCTAATGCCAAAATGGTAAATAAGAGAGTGTGTCTTTTTAACAACCTTTAAAGATCTTTTAGCTTCCCTCAGGAATGACTTGAAACTCTACAGTATTCACATTAGCGTAGCATTTTTAGGTCTATCCTAGCAGAGCTAGGGTCCCCTCAACTTCCACAAGTTAACTAACCATTAACCCAATTATAAACTTCTACAGCACGATAAAAGCTATTTCCTGAAGCTTCATTAGAATAAATGCTGTGTTGGATCTAAAATACAAGAACACGCTGGGATTAAGGGGAGGCTTTTGAGAACATTGGATTAGTCAACCTCCTGTGAGCTCAGCAGAAGCATGCAAAGCAAGCATCTATAAAATCTCATTAGAGTTCTGCTACAGATATGTTCGAACCTGGTACTCTATAGCCTGACAACTTCCACATGTCAGCAGATGACTGACCATATCCCTGCCACTTCTAAATAATAAATAATTCTGAATAACCAAAAGCTTGCTTGCTCTGATTCCACAGTCGCTCTCTCCAAGAGTTGACATGGTACACAGGATAGCCTTTTAAACCATTGTTGTTGCCTATTATGAACCTTTACCATCTGAGTCAACCTCAGTGATCTCTGATTAACCACCTTGCCTATGTGCAGTGCTCCTTGTGGGGTGAGGACAGGAGGACATACTTGAAGCTAGAGGAAACAAGGTTCCTCATTTTAGCAACTCTGTTCAAGTAGACAGAGAGAGATCTGCTAACTGAACATGTGGCAGAGAAAACAGGGCTTTTCATCTTGAACCTCAGGGAAAAAGAGACAAACTGAAACCAGACTGACTTATTATCTCAGGTATTTAAAAATCAGTGATTCACTTGGAACATACATATTTTGTTTTGAGAACCCAAAATCCCTTAAGTCAGGCTCATTTGGAGGAAAGAAAGATATATATATAATATATATAAAATATATTACATATATTATATATAAACATTGCATATATATTATATATTATATATGTATCATATATAATATGTAATATATTATATATGCCGGACATTCTGATTGATTTTACTTCACAACTTTTTACAATCATTAGTAATTCCATTCAAATCTTGCTCAGACAGGGAAAGGGCAAAAAGACAATTTTTTAGGAGGGTTAGTCAGCTAGTGGTTAAGTTAACAATGACCTAGATTAAGAGCAGATACAGCCCAGGGAAAAAGGAATCTGTTCATGTCTTCTTTCATGTTATAGTTTCTTACTGTACTCTAAAATATTTATGTTCTAAAACACACAGGCAGGCACCTCACAACTTAAAATACCTCGAAAACATGTACAATGGCTCAAGAACAGTGATATTCAAATAGCAGGTCATGAACCACTAATAGGGCAGTGACCCAGTGTTATGGGTCACAAAGAACATTTTTTAATGAAACAAAACAGAGCACTTTTGAAAACATCAGCAAGCAGGGCATGCATGTTTTAGGGGTAATTATCGTCTTATACAACTTTTGTTTATGTTGTATATGGTAGTGTATGTGTGTACTGGGTTGTGATATAGAGTTTTTACTTTGAAGTGAGGATGGCAGTCTATAAATGGCTTGAAATACCTGCCAGACCAAAGCAGACATAAGCGGTAAGCAATCAGGACAGAAGTCAGGTCTGGAAACAGAAACTGGGGAGCCACCACTACTTGATGGTATAGAAAGCTTTGGGGGTGGTTGGCATCATCTAGTAAAAAGGGCATGAAAAAGGAGAAAAGAGCCTTGCTTGGGGGCATCACCATTCAGAGGCTAGACAGAGGAGGAACCACCAAAACCAAATGAAGCGAGGTAACAGGAAAACCAGGGAGCTGATGCGGGCATCCTCTAACCCAGGGAAAGCCAGTAAAATGGAACGTTAAAAAAGAGGTATACCTTTTCAATTCCCCATTTTTAAAAAATAAGTGTGAATGAGGAAGTATTGGAGGATGTTTATAAGTAAAGAAGGTAAAACAGATGCTAAAGAGCCTAAAAATGTACTTTGCTGATATATACATATCTAAGAATGTTTGCTTGAAGATATTTTATGGTGGGTGCTAAATACCAAAAGAGGATGTTGGTAACCACCTAAACCCTCTATTTGCACATCCGAAGACAACACGTGGGTAAAATCACATGGAAGTTATTAATCCTTTTATCATCGTCCATTGGTTTCTAAAGATGTCAAAACATATTACAGTGAATCCTGTCCTTAAAATATACTTTTTATTATCTTCTTACTTATGTAACACTAAATTCCCTGCAAAGAAAGAAGGGATTCTTAATCATTGGGAAGCAAATGCTCCCAACAGAAAGTAAAATGGAATTAACAGGGTGGTCCTTTGTTTAGACTGGAGCTCTCCAAAGCTGTTATCCTGAGCCCCTGTCAATAAAAGCCACAGTCCCTAATGTGCTGGGCAGCAGCCTTATTTGGAGGTAATGGGTCTCTCCTTAAAATTCATATGGAGATTTATCACCCTGACCATCTTAAATGCCTTTGCCCTACTTCATAACTTCTACAAATAATGTGCTGGTACTCTTGGTCTTAGTAAAACAGGATGTTTCCTACAGTGGAATGGTAACTTTCTTTTTTAATATTAGAAGCAACTACTGTTCAAGACAACCAGTATGTGACAGAATCATAGTGTTACTGAAATGGGTCCTATGTATTATCTTGCCCAGGTCCTTCATTTAACAGATAAGAAAGTGGGGGCTTTTGAGTCCATTTCTTTATGTGTAAGATAAGGGTAACAACAACCACAAGAGAAATTTAAATGAAACAATATATTTAAAGCATTTAGCACTGGCACATAGCAGGTACCCAAAGTGAGGCCCCCTCCGTCAATCCTCATCCTCTTTTCCTTCTTGCTGAAGGAAGAGTACAAATTGAGACCCTGCTTTGACTCCTCCATGACTTCACAAAGCACAAAGAAGAAAGGCCACATGAACTGTGTACTTGATGTTTTCACTGGTCCTGCTTTAAACATGAAATTAACATTAAGTAGCTTCTTATGTAAGACACTGAAATCCAAACTCAGGCCAAGAGATGGCAATGGGAAAAGAATGAAGAAAAAAGCAAGGAGGCCCAGTGAGGTAAGGAGAAAATGAAGCAAGTCAGCACCACAGAGGTCAAGGTTGGAACTCCATATAAATGAGTATCAGCATCAAAAGCAAGAAATAGATCAAGGAGAAATAAAAACTGAAATATCACTTTTTACTGACTATGAAATCAGTAGTGGCCATGAAGAGAGATTCCAGGGGTAGAAGGGAAAAGCTGAAGCCAATAAGAGATATCAAAAGAAAAATAAGCATAGGATCAGCAAAATCAATGCAAACAGCTGCTCATTTGAAGTACGCAGCAATAAGGGGGGGGGGGGGAATCAAACAATAACCATGTGTGAAAGCAAGATCAAAGTGTAGAAGCTAAGAGCACTGACTCTGAAATGAGTACCTAGATTCACATCTCACTCAACTCTGCCAAGTTGAGGGAGAATTCCCCTCTCTGTGCCTCAGTTTTGACATCTGTAAAGTGAAGATAAAAACAGAACCCAATGTGCTGATTACTTTTTTTTCTTTGGTTCTGATCTATTTGCTGTTGTTACAAAGGGGCTAGAAGAATAAACTACATTTTCCAAACTCCCTTGACACTGACCATGAGAAACGGAGACAGGAGATTGCAATGTAAGAGAAGAGAAAAATGTCTTACTTCCTATTTCTGGTGGTACCTCCAAAACCAGCAGCAGACAATCACAGGCTCCAGTAGCACCTGTGGTGGTTCCAAAGCAGCAGAACCAACGAGTATCTTCAGCAGATTTCTAGAGTATACAGTTCATGCAGCAGCTGTCTGATATCTACGTAACACCCCTTCTTCTTTTTGCTCCTTCAACATACACACACACTTTCTCCTTTTTTCCCCCAACATCTACTGCCCAACACACACTTTTTTAATTTTGTTCTTCCAGCTCTTCCAATGCCACTGCATTTAATCCTTCAGTGCTTAAAATAGCTGCTGCTTCCTATTTTACTGATTGGACACTAACTGGCAGTATCTACTTCTTACGGTTGTCAGTAAAAAGTTTAAAACTCATTTTATACTGACAACCGTAAGAAGTAGATACTGCCAGTTAGTGTCCAATCAGTAAAATAGGCGTCAAGTGTTTACATCAGTACCTGGCCCCTAGAAAGCACTTTTATAAAATGTTAACAAATGTTACTCTGCAAGGACCTTAAAATCCAAATGTCTAAAATCAAGGTCTTTAAGATCCCCCATAGAGACTGTGATTCTGACAATGGCTCCATCACCCTTTTCTTCACATCAATAATCAACTTTCTTCACACCAATAAGCAAAATCCATGAGTTCCCAGTTCAGGGAGCCCTGGCAATCTCCATTCACCAGGTACAAGCTTTCATTATCCCTTATCTAAACAAGATCAGGGTCTTCCCCTCCCTAGGAGTTTATTAGTTTGCAGACTCCAGTTCACTCTACTCTGCCCCTCTTTCTAACAGGGGGGGCGGGGTGTGTGTCTGATCATTACCAGTGGTGCCCAAGGCCATGAGCCTTTTCAGTCACAGAAAGGCCTTTCTGAAGTCAAGCCCTGCCTACTTTCTTAACAGTAGCTCCTACTATACTGCTTCCTACTGACATCCCCAAATCTTGTATCCCAACCACAGCAGAAATCCTTGGCATTGTCAAACTCTGATCCCTCTGTACTTCTGCATAAGAACAGTCCTCTAGATGAAATGCCCTCCCTGCCCCATACCTTCCACGGAGCCTTTGCTTGATCCCTTCCACCTCGGGCAGAACTAACCTCTCCTATTCTTCCCTAGCAATTCTACTATTACAATATAGTCTAAGTGTTGAGTTCCTCAGGAGACTAAAATCCATTACCCCTTGAATATCCTCCATACAGCAGAGCTTCCAGTATGAGAACTGGAAGTTGTAAGATAACTGATAGCTCAGCTCTCTGGGCAGACATGTGGGGCTGCCAGCCCCTATGCCAGGGGTCTTTACCCACCAGCCCACTGACAGCTGTTCAGTAGGTAGAAGTCTCCTATCCCGGTGTACCGTATAAATGTTATTTTCTGTATGAAGTGAGAAGATGCTGGAATCACTACTCTTCGGGACCCAGCTCAGCACCTTGTATACAAAACGGCAGCTCCAGTCTTCACCCTACCTCATGAAGCATAACTCCTCCATAAGCTTTTCCTAGCAGCATTTCCTATTACAAAAACTTACAAGTAAAATGAAAACTAAACCAGTTTCTCACTTATCTCAACTTTTTTCTTAATTTCTAGAATGTGAATACAAGAAAGTTAGTGAATGAAAGCACAGATCTTTCAAAATTAAGAATATATATTCCAGGCTCACTTGTATTCATAAGCATTAGATTTTATTTTGGACAATTGAACACAGAATTGGATTCTGAGACAGTCGACTAGAATTCCAAACAGTCTCCTCAAGGGGGAAAACTGTGGTTAGCTTCTTAGGCTTCCTTTATCATGAATATTATAAAGAAATACTGTTTCAAATAATACTAGTGTCTAGAAAAAATTTCAAAGGATAAGGAAATGCATGACTTTTTGCAGAGATGATCTTCAGTGCCCTTTCAGGGGCTTAAAAGGTTCAAGATACTATTTCTAACTTTACTTTGAAAATCTACAATTTGTATTTTCCTTGTTACAATGCTATTATTGTGACTACCCTTCTGTCAGCCATAGTTTAATCACAACTAAAACAACAAAGGAGAAAGGGGTAGAACACCGGAAAACTAAGGGGAAGATGTAAATACTGAAGGTAAAGAGTACATACAAAAAGGCAGAACTAGCCTTTAAAGCAATGAAAGGGGAAATATGAAAAAACATCCAGGTTGTTCCAGGGAAGATGTCAAGAAAAATTGAGGAAACAAGTTTTTCCATGTCCACCACAAGGTGGCGCTAACAACTGAGAACAGCTTGGTAAAGGCTCAACTTGGTGTGTTAAAATAGTCCTGGAGCAGACATTCAAATGTCTAAGGTAAGTTTCGCAAACTCGGAGATGCCGGCCCCTGTAAAGATCACCCTGGCCCACAGTGAAATTATAAAAGGGCAATTTAGTTTTTATAAAGCTAAAGGTATTCTGTGAAGAAGACTATCCTCTATTGAGATTATTTGGGGGTACTAAAATGCATCTTAATTTTTTAAATTACATCACAGTATTATTTTGTTTTAATGTAAGTACTAGATGTGCCAGTCCTGGGCCTATTGCCACAGATATATGCTTTAAGGGCTTTTTGTCTTAGGAGAGTTGAGACTGCAAACATCATTTCTCAGGCTCCTAGGTCAGCTGGCTTTTCTCTGGGTCAGTCACTGAGAAGCACTGGTGGAGAACTGGCAGGTGTGAGGAACCGAGGAGCCAGGGTATTTCTCCTCATCCTTAATACCTCAAGGCAGCATGCCCAGCATTGGCAGGATTTCTCCCATGACTCCAGCTCCTACCAGGAGACCCCCAACTCCTCAGAGGAAGCTGGCTCTTGAGCTCCCATAAGACTATACAAGAAGTAGTACTGTCCACTATTCTCTTCTTGCTGCCATTAATCTCTATGTCGCCTCACAATCCTATCTTGCTATTTTATCTCCTCCATCATCTTTGTAACCAATTCCCTGTGCTGAATTCCTATTTTAAAAGCTTAAGAGTAGTTTCCCTTTTCCCAGGTGAACCCTAATGAGTGAGTATATTAAACGCCAGCATGTCTATGCACGTATTAGAATAACTTGGGGGGCTCATCAAAACCCAGGTGGTGGGCCACACTGCCAGAGTATTCCAGTCAGTATATGCAAAGTGGAACCCAGAAACATGCATTTCTAAGAAATCCCCTAGTGCTGAAATTATTAAACCAGGGACCATTTTTGGAATCCAACTACAACTGACAAAACAAAGAATTGGCCATTCTACACTGGTCTGCCCCACCTCCTTTTTTCACTGGACAATAAAACCCAACAGACACTTCGAAACTCAAGGAAACACTCCCCCCCTTCTGTTGTCATATGGAAAAAGGAAATCCAATCTTTAAAACAGTTTCCTTAGATTATTACATACACCAACAGGTTTCTAAAAATTTTTTTAAATAAATGTAATGTTAGCACTCACTGTATACCTTAGCTAGAAATAAAATATTGATTTTAAGTATCATACCCAATTCACTGAACTTTTCTATAAAGATGAAATGGATTTAGACTCTTAGATTATTGGAAGTAACTGCCAATAAAACCTCAAAGCTAAAAAATCATCAGTTGGCAGATGTGCTAAATAATTTAAAGAGCAATTAAAGAAGTGTCTGGAAACCAAGGTTTAATCACTATAGGGTGTTTATATTTATGTCGGCAAAAGGTTAAAATCAAGTATAAAAATATCAAATAAAAATATTTTAAAAAGTTAAAATGAAATCATATCTGAACTGTATACATAAACAAAAAAAATGTATTATGAGGCCAAAAGGTCTATACAGATCAGCACTAAAGGGAAAACGAGCCACATTACATAACTTTAAATTTTCTAGTAGCCACATTTAAAAAGACAACAAGTGAAATTAATTTAATTCATACATTTCATTTCACCCCAAATATTATCATTTTAACAAATTATTAGTGGTATATTTTACATTCTCTTTTTCACACTAGGTCTACAAAATCTGACGCATGTGTTACACCTCCATCAACCCGGGCTAGCCACATTCCCAATGCTCACTCACGTGGGTTGGTTGGTGGCTACAGCATCAGACAGCACAAACGCAGGCAAATTCACCAGTCATCCTAATTGAAGATACTGATACTAAGTATAGTAGCCGTGTCCTACCTGTGCTGTTATCACAAATTACTTGTAAACTACATTTCTAAGATTTTGGAGCTTTATGTGTTTGTACTGCTTTCAGGCACTAGGAAAGCTAAGTCAATTTTTGGCTCCTGCTAACTAATATGTTAAAAAATACAGAAGTTTCTCAAGACAATCACACTATAAACAGATAAGCTACCATTAGCACTGCTATTTCACAGAGCAGCAAAGCCACTGGTATCTCAACTCACTTTTCTCTAGCCCAAGGGAAGACCCAGCAGCCACTCTGGGCCTCCAGTGGTCCCCAGGCTGAGGAATTCTCATCTCCTGGGCTTGTGAACAGGGAGCTAAGTCATAACTACAAACCAAATCCCCAAACTGAAGTATGTGGTCCTTTGACAGGGGAAAACTGATGTAACCTCATCACTTTACAGTATTCAATAGCAACACATTTTAACTCACTGGGACTGGTAGAATTGTGATAAACAAAAAATATCAGTCACATTTTTAATGTGCCTAAAATATTTTAATACTAAATTAAAAGTAGAAAGGACAACTGAGCTTGAATCACTACCATTAATTCTTCATGATCTGCAGAATGAGACCAGAGAGATAACCTATATACAAAATCAAAGAATTAAATACACTAAGAAAGAGTTCTTATTTTCAATAGGAAGCCAGAGTACATTTACTGCCTTTAATTAATACACCTGATGATCAAAACAGAGTCCAAGAATGGTGTATATAAAGACACTGAGTACAGGAGCAGACTATAAATCATAAACATGGTGCTTTGAGAAACCCTCTGTATTATCCTTAACATTTGAAAGCCAGAATTTGGTACTGGTCTATCCTAGAATTCAGTGATGTATGCATTTAAATGATACCCTAAAGAAATGCACAGGGCCCCATCTCATGTAGCTCAGTGGATTGAGCACCAGCCTGTGAACCAAAGGGTCATAGGTTCAATTCCCAGTCAGGGCACATGTCTGGGGTTGCAGGCCAGGGTGCACAAGAGGCAACCACACATGGATGTTTCTGTCCCTCTCTTTCTTCTTCCTTTCCCCGCTCTCTAAAAATAAATAAAATCTTAAAAAAAAAGAAGAAGAAGAAGAAATGCACAGGGATTGAAATGATACTTCAAATACCAAACAGCCTGAGTTCCTCAAAAACAATGGACTGTTCTTCACTTATCAGAAGGTGAGTTTTCTTTTGCACATAGAATTCTTGCCATAAGCATAAATGTAAATACTTGTGTGTACGTGGAAGACTAGTAAGATAATTACATACCTTAGGGGCTTAAATACATCTGGTGTCACATCACACCTTAGGTATATAGTTATTTTACTTTGAACCACTCACCCTAGAGAGTAATTACTCATCCCATAATGTGGTCATAAAAAGCAGAGCTTACTCAGTATTTCAGCAATTATACAGCATAGGTGGATTTTTATATGGCACTTTTGTAAATCAAATAATCAAAACATGTACCTTAATAAGTTAAAGTGCTAAAATTATGACAAGTTATATAGACTTTCTAAGCTTTTAACTTTTGACAATTCTACGTAGTAAATAAACAGCAACTGCTGCAGACAAGTCCACTGTGGATACAAGTCAAACACACAGCTCAACAATTACAGGACAGGGTGCAAGTGGCAGCAGGAGTGAGGTCACAAGAAGGCAAAAGTAGCAGTACACATCTTATAAGGAAGGACAGTGTTCTGACTTTACTATATCAGCCAGTCAGACTACACACCCTTACACTGCCTACTCCCAACCAAAAAAAAAATTAAAATCTTGGCATCCTAAACTAGTGGATTAAACCATCTCCAAAAATGTTCTTTTACATATCTCATGGTTACACGTGAGAGAGAATAAGGAGACAGGAAAGACCCTGGATGTTGCCTAGAAAGACGTCTAATCTTTCCTCACCTGCAAACAGAGGAGTTTCCCAAAAACAAGAGGTAAAGAAAATGTTAAGGCTTGCTCTAAGAGTGACAACGGTCTTTAGGCTATAATTTAATAGTAAGAGAATGTCCACAGCATTCCAGCAAACTGCTAAATCTCTCCATCAACAGAGTTGCTAACACAACCCACCAGCACCCGTGGCTGCCTTCCAGTAACAGTGCTGTGTGAACCTCAGCTGCCTCACAGAGCTTCTATTATATTAATCTTCACTGTGAAGTATCTTCTACATACACTGTCCCCAAGTCTCACACTATAACTAAGGAACCCATGAAAGAGAAAAGGGTAATTCTTCCAAGTCAAACTATCGATGTCATCAAATTTTGCGAACGCAAACCAGCAAAGAAAAAATGATATTCAACTGAGTCTAGTATCAGCTCTGAAACAAGAAGGTACTATGGGTCATATATCCATTACTACTATCGTGGAGAAAAAAACTAAAATAGCACATTCCAGAAATTGTGGAAACCTGTTCAAAGGTCAGGAAGCTGAGTGGTGCCAGAGACCTAGGAAGTCTCTGAATGGTTTCCTTCATGCACATCAGGAAGACAAGCTGCCCCCAGCAACGCTTACAAAAGAAGGTGGTACAGTAAAAAGATCCCACTCAAGAGCTAGTGGGCCCAGGTGTTACTAGACAAGTGACTTAGAATCGCTTGTCTCTGTTTCCTCAGCCGCAGAATAGAAAGAATACTACCCTCGTCCTAAAGGCAGTACTCTCTACAGGAGGAGTGATCATACTTGTAAAAGAACAGAACTGGTACTCAAAAGGTGGTCGAGTTATGGACTGACACTATATAAAACAGTAAATGAATACAAGATACTGAAAACAAGTTAACTTGCATCCAAGATGGCTTTAATGGTTAAAAATAACTTTATATGGCAGATACTTGTTTAATATTTCTGACATGCATCATCCTAGCCTCCTACTTTGGAGTTCAATTAACATAAGGAACCAAAGATGAACATGATAAACAATAAAGACTGAAAAAGCTCATAGACAAAATGCACAAAGTAACAAACAGAAAAAAATGCTGCACAGTGACCTACTGCCCACCATGACCCTGCACACAGCTCTGCCCTGCCCATCACCATGGAACATATGGTGTTTCCTCATGCAAGAGGAAAAGGAAAGAAAAGAACTGACCTACACAAGTGGGCAAGAGTCTCCTGTTCTAACTCCACACACTATCATCCTCTCAAACTTTTGGCTACTTGAGTTTCCCCACAGAATACATGACAAACAAATTCCTCAAACCATATTATACAAACCCATATACCAATACAATTGACCTTGAAAAGGGAGCTTCTCAAACTCTAAGAAAGTCCCTCTTACAGCAGGGATGCATGGAAAGGTGCCTTTGAGGAATCTAGGAATGGCCCAAAGCAGCCACAAACACAAAACTGGGCTATTTTTCAAACAGACACATTCTTTATGGGACAGGGATAGATGAAACCACTGAGTAAAAGCAGTGCCTCTCCCTGGAGATTTAGGAAAATATTTCCCAGGTAAAATAACCACGTTCTTCATCTATTTGTTCAACGAGCTTTCTCTGAAAGTCACCTATGTGCAAAGGGTTGTTTGTAACTAGGGGCCATGGATACAAAAGTACAGATAGATATACACACACATTCTAATGGAAGAGACAATCAAAAAATGATTAAGGTTACAAAGAAGACAGCTCTTTGTCAGATTTCTCTGAGCCACGTTGATAATTAAGTCATGAACTAGGCAAAAAAGAACATTCCAAGCAGAAAAAAAGAACATGGGCAATGGGCACAGGCAACTGGCAGGGCAGTCTGGAGGCAGCTGAAAAGAAAGGGAGAAAATGTGCAACAGGCAGATGGGGTCCAGGCCGAACAAAGCCAGGCATTGCAGACCCATGATTACTTCAGTCCTCTAAGCAAAACTGAAGCCACTAAAAATTCTCCACAGGAACTGTAGAAGCAACATCATCTTGGCCCCAATCTGGATTTTAAGAGCTAATCCCTTAGGAGAGTAGGAAGACAGCTACTGGGGGAACAGTGGGGGCGGGGGTGGGGGGACACAGTGAGGGGGTGCAGGGATTGAGAGAAAAATAACTCATAGACATGGACAACAGTATGGTGATTATTGATTATACAACGGGACTAAATGGTAATGGAAGAAAACACAATGAAAATTACATTTAAAAAAATAAAACACTAGCTGGTGTGGCTCAGTGGATTGAGGGATGGCTTGCAAACCAGAGGTCGCCAGTTCGATTCCCAATCAAGGCACATGCCTGGGTGTCAGACCAGGTCCCCAGTAGGGGGCATGCAAGAGGAAACCATACAATCATGTTTCTCTCCCTCTTTTCCCCTCCTTTTCCCTTGCTTTAAAAATAAATAAATAAAATATTTTTTAAAAAAAGATAAGAGACTTTCTCTTAAAAAACAAAAAAGCTGATCCCTACCTGCCCAAAATTTATGAGATGATTATTTCATGTACAAATACATGAAAGTCCACTCTTCCTCATGCATATGTGTACATATATAGAAGAAGGAATATATGATAAAAAGAAAACCTCTATGAGATGCATCAGAAGTACAAAAAGGCCATTAACAGGCCTTCAACTGGATAGCTAGAAAAGAGTATGGAGTGGGTACTCAGGTCACAACAGCAGAGCTTTTCAAAGACAAAGGCTTATAAGATCACCCAAAAACAGAATTGAAGGAAAAAATATATAAAGGCAAGATTTCAGAGTTCATAGTAAGTTCTAAAAACTTCACTTGAAACTTTTCCTGAATACTTTATTTATAAAGATTTTTAAAGTATTTTTTATCGTTGATGCTATTACACTTGTCCCATTTTTCCAGCCCTTTCTATCCCTCCTCCCTGCACTCCCACTCCCACCAGCATCCCCAACATAGTTCATGTCCATGGGTCATATATATAAGTTCTTTCGCTTCTCCATTCCCTATACTATTCTTAACCTCCCCCTGTCTATTTTGTAGCTACCAATTATGCTTCTTACTCTCTGTACCTTTCCCCCAATTCTCCCTGCTACCCCTCCCTGCTGATAACTCTCCATGTGATCTCCATTTCTGTGGTTCTATTCCTCTTCTGGCTGTTTGCTTAGTTTTTCTGTTTTTTAGGTTCAGCTGTTGATAGTTGTGAGTTTGTTATCATTTTACTGTTCCTGTTTTTGATCACTTTTTTTTTCTTAGTAAGTCCCTTTCACATTTCTTATAAGGGGTTGGTCATAATGAACTCCTTTAACTTGACCATATCTGAGAAGCACTTTATCTGCCCTGCCATTCTAACTGATAGCTTTGCTGGATACTATAATCTTGGATGTAGGTCCTTGACTTTCATGAGTCGAGATACTTCTTTCCAGCCCCTTCTTGCCTGCAAGGTTCTTTTGAGAAATCAGCTGACAGTCTGATGGGAACGCCTTTGTAGGTAACTCTGCTTTATTCTTGCTGCTTTTAAAATTCCCTCATCTTTAATTCTGGGTAACTTAATTATGATGTGCCTTGGTGTATTCCTCCTTGGGTCCAACTTCTTTGGGACTCTCTGAACTTCCTGAGCTTCCTGGGCTTCCTGGAAGTCTATTTCCTTTGCCAGATTGGGGAAGTTCTCCTTTATTATTTTTCCAAAGAAGTTTTCAATGTCTTGCTCCTCCTCTTCTCCTGGCACCCATATGATTTGGACGTCAGAACATTTAAAGTTATCCCAGAAGTTCTTAAGCTTCTGCTCGTTTTTTTGAATTCTTGTTTTTTCATTTTGTTCAGGTTGAACGTTTACTTCTTCCTTCTGGTCCAAACCATTGATCTGAGTCCTGGTTTTCTTCCCTTCACTGTTGGTTCTCTATATATTTTTACTTCACTTTGTATAGCCTTCACTTCTTTATTTTACAGCTGTATTCAATCATTTCTGTGAGCATCCTGATCCCAATGTTTTGAACTCTGCATCTGATAGGCTGGCTATCCCTTCATTGCTTAGTCTTTTCTGGAGTTTTGACCTGTTCTTTCACTGGGGCCATATTTCTTTCTCTTGGTGCACCTGTTATGCTTCAGCTATAAGGGGCGGAGCCTTAGGTATTCACCAGAGCAGGACAATCCACTTTGCTGCCTTGTGGCAATGTATATGGGAGAGAAGTCTGAGAGGAACAATGCTGTTTGCTCGACTCTCAGCTGACTTTGAGTCACTTTCCCCACTACCCACAAGCAAATTGTACCCTTCTGGTGCTAATTCCCAGGTGGATGGGCTTGTGTACATTCTAGGATCCTGTGGGTGTCTCCAACCAACTCTCCTGTGAAGCTGGAAGTTTCTCCTGCCGCCACAATCCCCACAGATTTTTATAGCCAGAGGTTCTAAAGCTTTAGTTTTCTGTGCTGGAACCCTGGGCTACCCAGTCTGTCTCACTCCCCAGTTGTTCCTCCCTGCTTTACTACACACATATGTGGGCCCTCACCAGCTGCCCATCTCTACCCCTCCTAACAGTCTGGATGAATGTTTCTTCTTTACCTCCTTGGTTGTTGGACTTCCACATAATTCAATTTTCTGGCAGTTCTAGTTATTTTTTGTTTTTAAATTTGCTGTTGTCCTTTCTTTTGCTTGTGCAAGGAAGCAAAGAGTATCTGCCTATGCCCCCATCTTGGCCAGAAGTCTCTACTGGTAAATCTTTAAATCAGGAGGAAAAAGTCAATTCTTTTTATTGATTCAAGCCCCCAAAAGAAGGAAATATAGACCTTAGTAAACAGTAATGTGGCTTGAGAAATTCAGAAAATGTATCTGCAACTGAGTATTTATTTTTATCTTCTTTCATCCTCTACTTGCCCATGATAAAAATTCAGGGAAGCCCAGACACTAAACCCCAAGTGACTAGGTTAATACACAAACTCCATTCTATTCCTGAATGTCACTGAATTGATCTTAGTCAGGCCTCTTTCCAATGAGCCCCATTCCACTTTAGGGAGAATAATTCTAGAGCTCTGAGTGAAGATAAAATTCATCAATAATTAGGGTCAAAAACAAGGGAGGCATTAAGACATTAAGACCATACCACACTTTGTTAGATAATATATGTTCTGTTCAGTTGCACTGGATCAGGCAACAATTACAATCATAAAAAAATAATAACAAATTAATAGAATAATAGAATAACATCACCATGTGACTAAGAAATGATGCACTCACCGATGTGGCTAACTGCAAGTATCTAAAATGAGCAGTACCTGTGAACATCAATCTATGGTTAAAAGTGTACAAATCGAATTTTATCATTAATACAAACATGTGCCAAAAAAGTTAACATTAAAGAAAAATTTAGCCCTGGCTGGAGTGGCTCAGTTTGTTGGGCACTGTCCTGCAGACCAAAAGGTCACAAGTTCAATTCCAAGTCAAGGCACATGTCTGGGTTTAGGATTTCATCCTTGGTCAGGGCATGTGCAGTAAGCAACCGATCAATGTTTCTCTCCCTCTCTTTCTCCTTCCCTTCCCCTCTCTCTAAAAAATAGATAAATAAAATCTTTTTTTAAAAAATTTAAAATGTACATGTCATTAAATTGTTTTAAAAAGGAGGGAGGAATGCAGGGAAAGGGAATGGGAATGGGGGTGGGGTGGGGCGTGTTGGAACACATCACAATCAAACCAGTAGATAGTGTGAATCTTTAATAATGTCTTCCTTTCCATATGAATGAGAACCCAGACAGAAATCATGTATTTTCTATGTGAAAGACATTGAGTGGAGCCAGATGATAAAGACCACAGATAAGCCAAAGGTCTCCTTTCAATCTTGAACAACGCCTCTGTCCCTCCCTTCCTCCCTCTTGCTGTTGCTCTCTCCCTACACAGAGGGAGTGTGTGCACATGAAAACACAGAGCCTAATTTTAAACAATTTATTAAATGTCCCCTGCTTTCTGAAATACAAGATACAAACTATATGATTTATCATCTGAACTGGAAAACTTGTAAGAGTAAAAATTCATAATTATGTCAGGAAAAGAGGCTTAAAACAAGACTGACAAGGCAAATGTGAACAAGTGGGCATCCAATACCTGAATAACCCATCCCTCTCAGGAACCAATCATTGAGAATACACCCTTATTGCTAAAAGACTGTTCAAAAAACTGGTTGGATTATCCCATTTTACGCAAAACTGAGTCTTAAGCAAAGCCTATCTCCATCAGCATTTTATTAACCAGCTTAATAAACCATTCCTATTAATTAGCCAGTATCTTTTCACAATGTTTAAAATCTTGTGGGATATTTTGAAATTATATGTACTTTGCGAGTTTGCGAGTCATTTGGGAAAAAAAAGTTAAAAAACTAATTGAATTTATTTTTGCCAGTTTCTTTTAAAAAGTGAATAATCAAATAAAATGAAAAACAATGTCTTAACTCCCCAGTGGCATTATAAATCAAAGTTATTTCCTTGGGTAACCCAAAAGTATTGTTCTTAAGTGGGTATGCCCAAATTATTTTCTTTTTAGATGTTCGAACTATCGACCAGCAATTTAAAAAATGTTTTCAGAACAGCAATTTGGCTGATGCTGTAAGTTAAGAAGCTTGAAGAAAAAGTCAACCTCAAATAAGTCAGAAAGAAACCTAACATAGTATCTGTAGGAGTGTCCTGATGATAATAAACCAAGTCCTAAAGACCCATCTGCCCACCTTGACATTCCTTACTCAAAATACCTCTTAGACACTAAGTTAGAAAGCTCAGATTCAGAAAATCAAATAGAAATTATAACTTTAAGCTACTGTTTTCAACTAACAGAATTTCATGCAAGCACTCACAATGACTGGCTTATAATCTAAGTCTATCATTCATTCAAGTGTCATTTCAATGTCTACTATATACACACTACACAATTAATACTATATAATTGGCTGGCCTGGATATATAATTTGCCAGAATTTTTTTTTCAATCTAGCGTATTCATTTTTCACTCCAAAAGGAGACCTTGTATTTAAATACTCTTACTCTCATCCCAAAAAATAACACTAAACATACAGGAAACTCAAAATGACTCCATAATAGTATATGGCAGAATATTTTTACATTTATTTTTACACTTGTTAGCACTTCATGTTTTGAATTATTTTATAGCCAACCATTGCTCCCTCTATCAAAGCTGCTTAGAATCCTACAATTCTACAAAAGGATTTGACTTGGAGTTCTCCTAAGAATCTCTCCATTTCCTGCAATTTTTACATCAAGGGTAAGTTCCACATTTGTGTTCTCAAGTATAGAAAAGGTCATGAATCAGGCCAGTGTCAGTCTCTGCAACAACCCCTCATAGAATTTTAGAAGGTCTATCTACTTTCACTGGAAGAAAACCAGATTATGTAAATGAACTTATTTACTACTTTACCTTTCTTAAAAGTAGTATAATCGTTCTGATTCATCAAGCAAGGCTTCTTGAAAGAGTCAGGACAGAGACACTCCTGGATTCACTAAATAAGGGTTCTTGAACAAGCTGGGTTCAAAGCTCAATTCTAAATGATTAAAAGTTAAACCAAAAGGAGAAAACTAGTTGCTCTACAATTGTACAAGATCAAAAATGGAAATACCAACTCAAGGAGTGAATTTCTTAAATTGGTCTTTTAGAAATGCACCAGTAGGTACATCCCTAAAACCACCGTAAGAGAGACTGTCCTACAGTGAACCCTCACAGATTACATTCTGAACTGTCACTACCTTTCACAGAAGAATGGTGGGTGGGGGGATAAGGAAAAAACAAGTTTTTATATAACAACTTAAATAAGCAGCCCAATGAAATATAAATTCCTAAACTGAAAGAGGGGAAGAAAAAGAACCCTCTACATTCAAAGGTGGCTACCTGAATTTGTGCTTTTCTGAGTTTAACCCACCACCACTGAGCATACCACTACCTTCCCAAAACCCCAACACACATACACCACAGTTTAAAAACTACAAAGCATATCATTATGTCAAAAATTAAATTTCACAGAAGGGCACAGAAGTTTCATGATTTATCAAAATCAAAAGACAAGCCACTGCTAAACAAACTACTAATACCAATTCAGACGTAATATATAAAACTGAATTTTGAATAAACTCACAGTCACTGGTTCTGTTATCAAATATTGGTCCAACAAATAGTATTATGAACTCCACAAATTATAAAAAATAAATGAGCATGAAAAATCATAAAAGAAACTTATTCTTGAAACAAGAATTTTTTCTAAAACATCTGTCCATTTTAAAGTACTCTGCCATAAATTAATGTTAAAATAAATGCCATAAATTAATGTTAAAATAAGTACTTTTTAAAAAACTGTCTTCTCCACCACAATAGCCCTTTTGAAAGCAAAAATACAATATTGTCCAGTACGTTGGAATTTCCTTCTATTTATGAAACAGCTTAAGACAAAATGCTTTTTTAATAAGTTGCTAAGAGAGATCCATGAAAACTGCAAACAAACTGCTCTGACAAGTTCCAATAAGGAACAGCAATAGTCAAACTACCTTCTGGGCTTTGGTTTTAATTAAGCTTGTTATTTAAGCCGGAGCTGACATTTTTTACAAGACCCCCTAAATAAAATCCGTATTAAATTAAGGATCCAAAAGATAGTCACTTACTTACTATCACCCAGTAGATTACAATGTTACATGCATATAAAATTTTACATGCACACACGCACACCATCTGCAGAAACATACATACATACATGAATGGCTTTATCTCCAAGGCACTTTTGGAATGCCTACCATAACCTCTAGCTGCAAAAAGATACCATACAGTATAATTACTATGCTTGACATGGGTCAATATAGTTGATACTGTATCAATACTCTTTCCCTAAGACATTCTGATTATACTTCCTAACGAAATTTTTGTTTTTACCCTAAGTAAGAAATAAAAGGTACAGAGAATAAGTACCATAGATGGTTAGGTAGAAAATAGATAGGGGGAGGGTAAGAATAGTATGGGACATGTAGAAGCCAAAGAACTTGTAAGTATGACACATGGACATGAACTAAAGAGGGGGAATGTGGGTAGGAGGAGGTGTGCAGGGTGGAGGGGGCTGAAGGGGGGGGAATGGGACAACTGTAATAGCATAAGCAATAAAATATATTTTAAAAAAAGAAATAAAATATTCTTGGATCAATAACAGCAAGCTTCCCAACTTGCTCTTAATCCACAATGTAAGAATCACTTTAAAATGTAAGAATTTAAATGAACTGTAACATCTGCCTTCTGTAAGCTGTTAGACTAGCAATTCACCTTTCACTAATCCCTTACACTTCCTTTTTTTAAAATTTTCTTGTCCATTACAGTTGACATTCAATATCATTTTAGTTTCATGTATCAGGATAGTGGTTAGATATTTACATAACTGACAAAGTGATCCTCCTGATAAGTCCAGGACCCACCTGACACCACACATAATTATGATAGTACTGACTATTCTCCGTTTGCTGTACTTTATGTCCTCCTCACTATTTTGTAACCGCCAGTTTGTACTTTTTAATCCCTTCATTTTTTTCACCCAGACATCCAACCTCCCTCCCATCGGGTAACCATCAAAATATACTCCATTTACAAGGCTTTTTGTTTGTTTGTTCATTTATTTTGTTCTTTAGATTCCACATATTAGTTAAATCATAATACTTGTCCTTTTCTGACTTATTTCACTGAGCATAATACCCTCCTGATCCATCCATGTTGTTGCAATAGTAAGATTTCACTCTTTTTATGGCTGAGTAATATTCCACTGTAGATATATACCACATTTTTATCCAATCATCTATTAACGGATACAGGCTGATTCATATCTTGTTTCTTGGCTATTGTAATCAATGCTGCAATGAACACAAGGGTTCACATACCTTTTCAAATTAGTGTTTTGATTAACTTTGGATAAATACCCAAAAGTGGGACTGCTGGGTCAGAAGGTAGTTCTGTTTTTAATTATTTGAGGAACCTCCATACTGTGTCTCATAATGGCTACACCAATTTGCCATCTAATCAACACCACACAAAGGTCCCCCCCTTTTTACCACATTCTCGATTTACAGATGACAGCCATTCTGACAGGTGCAAGGTAATATCTCAATGGGGTTTTAATTTACATCTCTCTGACTGGTAATGTTGAGCATCTTTTCTTATTATCTACCGGCCGCCTGTACGCCCTCTTTGGAGAAATGCCCTCCAAATGCCCCCCCCTTTGGATCTTCCCATTTTTTAATAAAAACTGGTTTTATTTTCACCTTATACTTTCTTAGTTCACAAAAGTGAATTCACCCAATAACTACCTTAAAGACAAAGTGAGAAAGAAAAATCAATTTGATTCTATTTCTAGTTATTTTGGCCAATTATTTTGTACTATCCTGAGAAGGCCATCAGATCAATACACTAACTAAATGTTACCCTGCCGTCCAACAGATCTAAGCACATTATGCCACTATTCATTGAGTAAATGTGTAATTACCATCCTTATTTCTATTCATATTCAGTGTAGTCCATGGTACACTAAAAAATGATCTCTAACCTACCCTCAGCTTTTCCGTGTACCACAATGGAGAGAATATAAATACCGTTACACTTAACCAAAGTCTCTTTCAAAGATACAGATTCACACTGCGACATTTTTATTTCTCTCCAAAATTATTCAAGAATACAACAACTTTTCTTTATGAGAACAACTGATAATCAAGTAAGCCCAAAAGTTCACGTGTGCATCCAAAAGTTTGAAACTCAATTTACAAATACAGTCCACTTAATACTGCCTCTAGTGTACACAAAATCTAGACCCAGATACTGATATTTCAACCTAAACCTAGCTGCTTCCTACAATAAACAGTGGGCTGTTTTATTTGTTAAATATATTCCTACAGCAATCACCTAAACACACACAACGTTGTTAGCAAAGGGAACACTGACAACTACACAAAAATCAGTACATGTATTTTTGTAAATGTCTGATGTTTATGTAATTATAGGTATTTTAAAAACACCTATAATTATATAAACGAATTCAGACTCCACACTTCATCAGCAATGGCAACTCTAAAGACGCCCAAGGCATATTAAATTAATCAAGCAAATTTCACATCTCTTGGTGCTGCCACAAAACCAAAATTGTCAAGCTGAGTATGAGTCTAACCCGATATGGCAATCCTTAAATCTTTCTCCCATCAAAAAGGTATGGTAGTGTGACTACTAACAAAAATGAATCCTTTCTAAAAAATAAATGCACAGCCCATTTTGAAAAACTGAGGTAAGTAGAATATTACAGCACAGAATATGTCTGAAAATTAGTTTAGTTTGATACCTAAAAACTTAGGGTTTTGACACTTGCCAACAGTCCCACAATGTGCTGGCCCTGTGCCATCGTGGCCTAGGGCCAGGCTGACGTAGAGCCAGGCTAAAAATAGCAAACAAGCAGCAGCTGGAACACATAGGTCCTTGTGACCTCAACTTCATTTCCCTAAATCAAGGGAGGTGAGAAGGGAGGGCTTCGGGGATAGAAAGGAATGGAATACATTTTTGTCATTGGTACTTCCTACCTCTTCCAAGTTCTTGCCTTTTTTCCTACCACTCTCGCCTACTTGTCTCTCCCCCAACACCCTTCTCCAAGTCCTAAAAAGGAAGGGAGAGAGGAAGGACAGTAAGAGGGAGGGAAAAAATGCAGCTCCGAGGCAGGTTGGGTTCAGAGGCTATTCCATCTCCTGCCCTCAAGTCCTACTTGATTCCGCCATCATCACAAAGCAGTCATCGGTCATTTCCATCCTCAACTTTCCCATGCATCCAGAGAAAGTATAGAGAAAAGTAACACAGGTGATAATTGGGGGAGGGAAGGAAGAGAAAGCTAGTAAATGAAGCAAGAGTACAAAATCTTAAGTGCTAAGAAAACTTGATGCTTTTATTTTTTATTTATTTATTTATTTATTTATCTTTAGAGGGGAAGGGAAGGAGAGAGGAAGAGAAACATCAATGTATGGTTGCTTTCTTGTGCATCCCCTGCTGGGAACTGGCCTGGGACCCAGGCATGTGCCCTGAACTTTCAGGCAGGGGCCTGAACTTGCCAGTCAGGAGGATTTTGAGAGTCTTAATTTTTGTTTTTTTCTTCAGATTTTATTTGTTTATTTTTAGAGAGTAAAAGGGAGAGGGAGAGAGAGAGAGGCAGAGAAACATCAACATGTGGTTGCCTCTCGAGTAGCCCCTAACAGGGAACCGGCCTGCAACCCAGGCATATGCCCTGACTGGGAATCGAACCTCGATCGTCTGGTTCACAGGCCCACGCTCAATCCACTGAGCTACACCAGCCAGGGCTGAAAACTTGATGCTTTTAAAAAACAGAAAGAGGGCAAACATTTTTTTAAAAGTCCTTATTCACATACCACAATCAGAGTATAAACTTCTGGCATTAGAGTTTTAAAGGTTTATTTTATGACAAATAACTTATAAAATCCACGACCACCTTCTTCATAGAAGTGAATTACATAAAGCAGTAGCAGGATGCATAGGTTCAGCAACAACAAATGTAGTGCCCTACCCTTTCAACTTCTGCAGGTCTTTACCAAGAAAGATCATTAACACCAAGAGGTTCCAGGCTCTGCCCTCTACGCTGTAATTATAAAATACCCATACTTCACGTATAAAAATGCTCATCACTGTCAGCAAATACTAAAGAGGTACAAACATGGCACATGTAGCATTCTAAATTGTATTGAGTACAAAAATTTAACCTTGCTTCTGTAGACTCATTCTACATCACAGGTGGCAAAAACAAGGCTGGAGAGCCAAATCCGGCCCTCCACCTTATTTTGTCCCACCCAGCACCATGTTTCTTCTACCTGGCGGCAGCACCAAGCTCCTTGCCTCTAGCTAAGGAGTACTTACATGCATACAGTCCTAAAATTATATTTGGCCCTTGAAGGCAACCTCCAGGCTGATGTAACCCCCAGTGAAAATTAGTTTGACACCCTTATTCTATACACTAGCTTCTTATGCATTTTTCCATATAATACCTTCCAACATTATGGATCTGACACCAATTAACAATTAAAAATGTTTTAAGTAAACAGACCGTTAAATAAGCCAGGACTAGACAGTGAGTCGCCTGAATTTTAGGCACATTAATTCACTAAATAAGCTTCTTCTAATTTATCTGATCAGCTTATTCAGTCAATAAAAGCTGCAATGTAAAAGCTGGCAGGTTCTACTGAATCCTTCCAATTAACATCCTTCCAACAAACTATCTCTAAAAGTTTTTATCTTTTTACCTTTAATAAGAAATAGTGTAATTTTTAATTATAACCATTAAAAGGGGCCTTAAATGAGATAAATACACAATTTCTTAAATGTCGTTTGAGAAATTACCTTCACTGCATACATATTACAATTAGATCTGGCCTACAGGTTGTCTTTCAAAAGTTAAAAACGTCTGATGGGAGATGATCAGAGGTCACCCCACACAACCATACTCCAAAGCTGAAATTCATTCATAAAAGGCATTTTTAAAACACGGGTTTTCAACTCAAACTTTAAAAATACACATTATAAATCATAGCTATAAATACAATTTAAAATCCTGGCCACTGTGAAAGACACTCTAGAATGTAGCAAGAGACCATAAACCTAAGATGAACCGTTTTTAGGTTCATCTTCTTTCAAGATGATGCATCACAGGCAGTATTAATGTTACAGAGGAGTTCCTGCCAGATAGGTTGTATCTGGCTCCACAGTTTACCAGCCTATGTGACCTTAAGCAAAAGTTACCTGTGCCTTTTTCCTATGCTTCAGTTTTCTCATCAGTAAGATTAGAAAACAGAATTACCTCACAGGGCTGTTAAGAAATATAAAATACTTGGAACAGTATCTGGCACATGGTTAATTACGATGAAAGTATTAACTGCTATTATTACTATTAGTAAATTTTGTTGCAGCAGTATTAGGAGGCTCACCATAAATCATTTTCAGCTCACTGAAGTACCAAACCAAAAAGGCCTTTAAAATTAGAGAGGTTACTAAGTTTTGAAGCTACATCAATTACGTAAATGAAGTGTATCTAGAGGTTACGTGTGTGCCATTTATTGGTGAGAGGACACTGACAACAATAATAAAAATTACACAACAGGTCAAATACAAACACTACCAGGTAAGTTTTCATAACCATATCAAATTTCAGAGCAGTCCAATTTCTTATTGAGTGGGTGTTCATTCCTGTTGTTCTGCACAAGCACTTTAAACTTTCAGTAAATTCATTATTACATGGGTATATGCATATTTTCATGTACATTCACATAATATAGTTACATACAGTTAGCAATCATAACTACCTTTTCTTTAACTTAAATCTCATTTCATAACATCTCTACAATTTCTAAAAATGTCTATAAATATTTCACATTACCATGTATTTAGTATGCTAGAATCACTGCTTTAACTGAAGCCATTAGAATGTGGCCTAAAATTAAAATGCTATCCAGAAATACTTTCATAACATTCAAAAAAATGTTAGCAAATAATCTAACCATCCAGTCAATTTATATCCTAGAATATTTTTCTGATTTCTGAGACTTACCAAACATTTGCAGCAAATTAAGACACAGCCAAGTAATGGAAAAGCAAACACAAAATTAACTTTGCAAATTACTCAACATGTCTGCGTCTCAGTTTTCTCACCAGTAAAATGGAAGAAGCTGGAATTGAGATTATCTTTTCATCTAGAAAATCTACAAGTCAGTAATAGCTATCATGCAAAATTTCATAAAAACAGTTTTGTCATCTGTTAGCATTTTATTTTAAGAAGAAATGGAATAGTGCATCTATAGGTAGAGGTCACTGAAATATACTCAAATGACATCTGGGTTCATTTGTTTCCTTTTCTGCTCATTTGTGACATCAAATTAGTTACAAATATATAAATATATATGCATATGCATTAGCTAACATAAAACTAATAATTATTCAGGAATTCCACAAGTATACAAAATAGCATAGGCTTAATAACAGTTTGCTTCCTATCAGCTGAAAGTCAGTCTTTCAAAATGAAAAGCAGATTTTGCACTGCATTCTCTCCAAAGCTTGCTTTAGCTACCCTTTTCAGATGAAAAAAAATAAAGGAGTCGTCCTATTTTTAAAGAATTGAAAACCACGTACAAAGCATATTCTCGGCAGAACACTAGGCAATGAAAGCAAAAACTGGAAAGATACTCATATTTTTTAAACAAATATAACCAACACACTTTATTTTTGAGACTCTGGCCAGGATTGAGAAAAAAAAGAGTCCCACTTTTCATGGGACAAGACTACGTAACATTTTTTCCCAAATTATCATTTGATACTTATTCCTCAGAAGGAGATAGTCTCTTCTCATCCACTTAAAGGAGGAAACAGCTCATGTTTTCTAATTTACAGTAACACCTAAACATTTAGTTAGATATGTCAAAAAATTAATAAACCAAGAAAATTAAATTAGGCTTTTTTGTTCTGAAAAAGCACCATTCTTAAAATTGTATCATAGTTATCTGAAAGGTAACTAAAAATAGTTTCGTAAATTCCAGGTAGTTCATTACCATTTAAAAAATAGTAGCCTATAATCTGCTTTGTTTCTAAAATGTTTATACTTACCTACAATCTGCTTTCTTTTCTAGGATATTTGTCCTCTTAAAATAACAGCTGAAGGTCAAAAACAGTTCAGGTTTAATGATTACCCTATAAAAACATTTAACACTCGAGTTTGTTCTATCATATATATACATAAGTAAGCTTCTTAGAGTAACAAACTCATTTTGCATCACTGAAGAAAATTTTTCTAACACAAAAATATAAATCATGTAAGGATGTAGGATTAGTATAGATCCAATCGTGTAATTTTTAAAAGGGATAGCTTTCTTAAAAGAAGATATTTTAAAAACCCTTTTAAACATTATCTATTTCTCATACAAAATCCTAATTTTGTTTTGTGTAGAGGTTTTTTGCTTTTAAAATGATAGTCACAAATAAGGAAACTATTTCAAAGCCAAATAAAATTGAATGTTCATTGGATCTTCAGAAAGTGAACACACACATGCACACACAGGAATATAAATGAACTAAAAAGACAAGAATAATGTTTCTAAGATTTGTGTTACAAAAATGTAAGCTTCTAGTTTTACGAAAAACCCAACCATAAGTCAGCCGTAAAACGAAAAGTAAACCCCCCACAAAACCTTGCCCATTCGCTTAACTGCCCTTCTCCAGAAATACCCACTATTCAATGTTTCAAACAGAAGTCACAGCATATTATATGAACAATTGTTTCAAAATAAAATATTCAGGTCACCTTTGCTTGTCGGCCGTATGTATAAATCTACTTCAAGTTTTTCCATGGTTGCATAGTATTCCATGAGTACTTCTTAATCAATTCCCTTCTGATAGAAGTGTAGATGATTCCAAGCTTTTCAGTATTGCAAACCACACAGCAATGAGCATTGCTCACTGTACGGAACACCTCTGTGCACTAATGTTAGTATATCTACAGTATAAATTCCTAGAAACGACAAAGAAATATTGCCAAACAGCAGGAAAGCAGCATCCTCTCCTCCCACCTCCTCCATCCATTCTGACTGAGTACTGCCTACCCGTCTTGTTAGTCTTCATCAATGTGAGAAGGAAAGCATGTTATTTTTACTTATGTCTCTTTATAAGGGAGGCATGTTATCATGTCTCTTTGTGAAGTGAGGTACATTTAATCATGTGCATTTTTCTGTGAACATGTTACCCGTTTTCTCCTGGGTTTATTTATTCATCTCTTTTTTTTTAAAGAATTTTTTGGAGTTCTCTGTCAGCCTTTGGTCAAACATGCTAGACATATTTGCCCCAGTTAGCTGTTTAACTTGGTTTATCATGTATTCAGTCCTGCAGCAATTTTTAGGCATTTGATACAACTGCATTTATGTACTTTTATTTATAATTCAAATTTTAGCTCATATTACAAAATTTTCCCCAGGCAAAGTATTGGGGAAATTTTTGTATGTGACTTCTAAACCATCACTTAAATGACATCAATAATATTTATATACAAGCATCTTCAACAACAGCTCCCATATATTGTCATTTAACAAATATAAGCCAACTACCCTTCATCTAAAACTTTCTATAGCCCTGGCTGGCGTAGCTCAGTGGATTGAGCACAGGCCTTCGAACCAGAGGATCACAGTTCGATTCCCAGTCAGGGCACATTCCTGGGTTGCAGGCCAGTTCCCTGCAGGCCAACTCCCAGCAGGGGATGTGCAAAAGGCAACCATACATTGATGTTTCTCTCCCTCTCTCCTTCCCCTCTAAAGATAAATAAATAAATTAATTTAAAAAAAAAACTTTCTATAATCAACTGATTCAACTGATGGAGAGCTCTGCATCAATTAAATACTGATTACAACTACCACACCAGAAGTTTATTTCCTCTGAATGTCTTCTTAAAATCTAGGACCTGAAAAATAACTACCAAGTATGTTCAATTTCCAGTAAGTCTCAATTCTGTCCCTCAATCCTTAAATAATCTTCAACAGCGTAAATGTAAAATAAAGTTTAAGAACTAGATTTTCCCTATTGTAGCCATAATTTAGTCATCTCTACAAAAGTCAGTGAATACTTCCTATAGAAACTTGTAATCTTGCAATACCAGAAAATTGCTTATGATGCTATCAACACTGTACTTTGTTCTTTCTCATTTAAAGTTCTGAAGCAAAAAAAAAAAAAGAGTTCTACCTCAAATCACAAAATTATAAAATAAGCCTCTTGAGTTAGGATACCAATTCAAACCACCACTTAGAGCTAAATTAGATGTGTAATCTAGCCACTCTCCATCAAAAAAAAAAAAATCTGGTCATACGTTTTCTATCTCAGAGAGTCAGCTCCCAGGCATTAACAGCCTTCCCTCCCTAAGCTGACTGGCACAAGGAACACAACTTGGAAGTTAAGAAAATCAGCAGAACTGGGTCTAGGGCAGGAAATATTTTCCTAAATTTCTGCAGCTTAGCATGAATGCATTTCCTAAGAAGTGGTCAACTCTTCACAACTGTAAGAAACATCATCCTACCTCACGAGAACCAATGCCAACTCCATTCAGTGGTCTCCTTCCCTTTCCGGGACTATTCAAAAAGTTACTATTTTCTTTTACAACTCACCCAGGCCTCTTCACTGATGAAAGCAGGCAAAGCCCACGCTGTGTGTCTGTCTCCCAGAGAAGACTGCATCTTTTATTTATCACTTTGGCTTTATTTTCACAATGAATTCCTGGTTTAAATGCAATCAGCCAAGAAACCCTCCCTGTGTGCTCTCCTGTCATTCCTCACTGCTCGCAAGCAGAATCAAGCACAGAAGGGGAAGAAAAACCTCAACCTTGCCAGCCAAGCCATAAAAATTCGCAAACTCTAGTTGGTTATATTGAGAACCCATAGATGCCTTTCAACCCATTCAACCCAGCAGAAAACAAGAAAAAACTTGAAAGAATGTTAATTAGATCTTTTTTAAAAAGGTAGCCTCAAAAGTTGAACCCCCTTCAAGACAGAAGGAAAGGGTGCTGAACCTAGAAAAGGCAACACTGGAGGATGCCTTTGGAAATAAATGACCATGCAGAAAATCACATTCGCAGGCTGTATTACATTTCAAATTAACCAGATACGATAAAACAAATCTGATTTCTCTCTTGGGGCTCCTGTGCAGACCCCCACCTAACTCCTAAAGATAAAAATAAAAAGGCCTGAGTACGGAAAGAATTAAAAATCAAAGACTGATGCTTCCAAACCTCTTCACATTCGTTAGGTACCCTATTCACCGATACAATTTAAAGTACAGAGCAACAGAGGAGTGAGTAGAAAATATGCCATTTGCAATCAAGAGAAAAATATGGGGAGAGGATACTTTTCCTAATAAGCATTGTCCTTTTCTGTCAGCTTAAATATCCCCATCGCTATGGCTGAAAAAGCTATCTGCACAGGAGGAGAAAAAATAAATCCCTTGGGTGGGGTTAGGGTGGGGAGACAGGGAAAGCTTTTAAACTCGGTATTTGAGAAAACTCTCAAGGTCTGTCAAAGAAAGGAGAGCTGTACAGCTTTAAATCACAAGTCCTCTCTAGCCTTTGTCAAATTTCTTCTACTTTACAAGCCCTGAAAAGAAATAGAGACTCTTTTGTTTGGTTTCCCCTTTTCGAAGGGTGACAGAAAACTGAAAGGGGCACAAATAAACCTGAAAATCAGAACAAAGTGAGGGGTCATGCCCGACTGCCCGGCGGCCGCGGCAGGAGGGACGCGGGAGCGGCCGCGGAGCCCCTCGGCCTCGCGCTCCTGCAGCCGCCGTCAGCGAGCGTAAAGCCCGTAACTGCTCCCCCGCTCGCACCGAGCACCCGGCCACCCAGCGCACACTAAACTCAGGCGGCAACAGCCCCCGGGCACCTCCGCGGCCCCAAAGAAAAGGGAAGCGCAAGCCGCTCCTTCCAAGGCTCGCGCCATTTAATTCGGGGTGTCCTGGGGGCAAGAGATCCCTCGGGAGAAGAGTACAGCCCACTGTCCCCTCCCTCCAGCGCTGCTCTCAAACAGGATAAATGAAGAGAGAAAGAGACATTTAAATCCCCGAGCGGGCGGCGGAGCTTCCTCGGGCCAGACCAGACGCCGCAGCGACCCTGGAGCGTCGCTGCTGCCAGCCCGTCGAAGCCCTAACAGGAGCGGCCGCCAAGTGGCACGAAAATGTACTCCCCTCCCCTCAAAACGAAGAAGCGAGGAAGGGAAAGAGGAGAAAGAGGGGCGAACGACAGACAAGAGGAAAGAAGAGGGAGAGCGTAGCCCAGCCGCCGGCTCGGCACCGACCGGCATTGTCTGTGCGGCCCGCGCCCCCTCCCCCGCCCCGCACAGCCCCGCCACACACCCTATGCCAGAGCCCGGCAGTCCGCCGGCGCCTTTGTCCACATCCAACCCCCCTAGAAGCGAGCAGCTCTCCAGGATGCGCTCCTCGGGAGGTGGGCGGGGAACGGAGCGTGTCCCCAGCACCCGACACCCACCCCGCCGACCCCGCCGCGGGGCGCGTCCTGCTGATTCATTTCCCACTCGCGCTGGCCCGTCCGGGGAGACAGGGGGCGGGGAGGAGCGGGAAGGAAATGGGCGCTCCGCTCGAGACGACCGTCCGTGCGAGTAAGGGCACCGGCCAGGGGTACCGGCGCACGCCGGGCTGAGGAGCTGACCGAAGGAAAGGGGGCACGCACCCCGCCCCCGAGAGACTGACGGACTGACCGACCGGCCCAGGGCTGCCCCGTGACTCACCGACTTGCAGGACGTTGTCGACGCAGCCACTCTCCAAGAGCGCGATGCCCCGGCGAAAAGGAAGCCGTGTCTCCTCGCCACCGTCCGTCGCCCCGGCGGCCCCCACCGACGGGACCCCGGCCCCGGCGGCCGAGGTGGCGGCTGGCGAAGACGAGGAGCTGCCGCTGCCCGCGCCGCCCGCACCACCGCCCGCGCCGCCGGGGCCGCCGCTGTCGTCGCCGGGGCCGCCCGCGGCGCCGCTGCCGGTGTTGAAGGACGAGTACATGCAGATCTCCCGCTCGCTGCGGGGAAAGGACCAGTAGACGATGCGGCGCTGCACCGGCTCCGGGATGCGCTCAAAGCGCTCCTCCACGCGCTGAAACGGCCACTTCTCCGCCACCTTGCGCGCCGCGATGTCCAGCAGCGACTCGGGGCTCTGGGTCTTGCCCGGCGGCAGCAACCCCAGCGCCGCGCCGCCCCCGCACACCGCCCCAGCCCCACCGCCCACCCGCGGGCCCGGCCGACAGACAGAGCTGTAGCCGCCACCCGCTCCGCCGCCGCCGCTGCTGCCGCCGCCGACACCGCCGCCGCCCGGCCGGCAGCACAGCCGTTTCGCGGGAGGAGGCTGCTGTCCGCGCTCCGCCATGACCGCGCCGCTTCTAACCCAACAGCGGAAGTGCCGGGACCCTATAAACGGCACAAGGAAGCGCGACACGCACACGCTGCCGCGACGCCACGCTGCCATCTAGGGCCCGCCGCTCCTTGTACGGGCACAAGAGGTGGGGCCTCCACCGTGACGTCAAGGCTGAGGCGGGGTATCAATAGGGGGAACCTAGGGCCAGGGGCGTGGCCTATGCAAATCGCTGGGCAGAAACATAAATAGAGCGCTCGGCTGACACGGGGATAGCGGGGGTGGCGGGGTTGGGTGCCGGTGGGTTGTGAGAATGTCAGGCTTCCGTGACGCGGTGGGGCGGGACTCAGGTGGGGTTCCCGCGGGAGGGGGCGGGCCTCAGGACCTGGCCAAAGTGGGTGGATCTCTGTGCCCCCTTCCACTCAAGTTCCCCTTCCAATTCTCTACCTCCTTCTGGTGTCCCGCGAGTGAGGGCGCGCCTCGTGGGTCGCTGCGGGGATGGAAGGGAAAATGTGGGGGGATGAGACCAGAGATGAGTCCGGGCTAAGTGAGGGGCGGGGCCGGCGGGCCGAGGCCCCACCCCCCCAGTCAGAACTAGCCCGCCGGGGAAAAAGCCTCTGGGCGGAGGAGGCGCTTTCAAAACAAAGAAATGCGGCGTGGTGCCCAGGGGACGGGGGTGGAGAGGAAGGCGGAGGAGGTGCGGCTGTAGTCGCCGGGCTGTCCGCTTCCCCTCCAACTAGCTCGGGGAAACTCCCCCCCACTGCCAGCCCGGGCTGCGGCGGCGCGGGGGAAGAAGGCGGAGGCTGCGCTCGGAGGCGGTTTTCCAGTTCACTTTTGTAGACGTGGGTGAGGAAGGAGAGCCCCCGCTCCGCTGCCCAGTTTGGCTTCAGCGCACGCAGTCCCAAGTCCGCTCAGTCCCGGGGCCTACGCTGCTGGCCGAGCTTGCCAAGGTATCCGAAAACGGGCATAACGCTCGAAACCTACCCCGCAGCTGGGCTACACGCCTTCTGAGCGGGCCGCGGCCGCCTTGCCCTCGCGCTCCGTCATCTCAGCGAGGAGCTGGGGAACCTGACCCAGCCTTAAACTCCCCTGCGGCCGTGCCGCCGAGACCCTCCTCCCCGGCCCAGTGGAGGATACCCCCGAGTAGTGGATTTAGCAAACACACCTTTGTGAGTACGCGCGCCACGGGGAGCGCGCGCACACGCCCCACGAGCGCGCTCGCATAGCCCAGCCGGCTGCAGACGGCGCGCCCGGGACGTTCGGCGGAGGACAGCGGCTGGGAGCGCTGTCTGTGCGCCCTTAGACCAGCGGCCCGACTTGGCGCCGGGTGCGGGACTGCGGAGAGCCGAGGAGTTCCCGGCCTCGCGCAGCGTTCTCTGGCGCCCTGTCGGCACCCGAACAGCTCGTCCTCCATGGGATAGGCAAGCAGTGGGGAGCAGGCGGACGAAAGCGAGTGAAGAGCGCTGCTCGCTGGCGCGAGGGCGCTGGCGAAGGAGAAGAAGCGAGTACAGAGCTGAACCAGGAACCCTGCGGACATTGTTCCTTGCGCTCCGCGGAGTTCGGTCAAATCTGGGTCCAAGCCACGAACCTAATTAGCACGTTAGAGACATCTTTACCCTTTGCCCTACCTTCTGTTTTTACTGTAAACCGTGTTACTGATACTATCGCTATTGTAGAAGATAAACTATCTCCTTTGGCACTTTCGCACCTATTCAGGTTATTGGCTGACACCTGCATTCCTCGTTGCTTGAATTTAAAGAGATAGAGCGCTTCCGAGTTTTAAAGAAAATCTCCCACTCATGGCCGAGGTGGGAGACCTCGAGCTCCAGCTCTTGGCTCTTCCTCTTGTTAGGCCTTAACAAAGCCTGGAGGTCCCAGAGGGACTGAACACTGGCAGACTTTTCATAGCTGCCTTACTTGTTAGGAAAATTTTGGTGACATTATGTTTTTGTAGATTCCTCTGGTGTTTTTCTGGGCACCTCCTCAATGCTTAGGAAAAGGCCTGGGCAGAAAACTGGAAGAATATCTCTATGGCAGATGGACCTCTTAAAAAGAAAAGTTTTTAAGTTTTTTAAAAATATAGATGATAGGAATACAAAATAAGTTGAAAAGTAAAACACTGTCCTCAAATACAGTCATGATAGGGCTTAAGTTTGTATACTACTGTGTAGATTTCCAAGCATTTTCATACATATATACCCATTGAATCGCTTACACTGGAAAGTTAAAGATGACAAAATTGGTGCCCCAAGACAGGGTAAGTAACTCATTCAGGGTCATAGAAAGTGTTGATAGAAACTAATTCATGCTTAAAAGGAAAATAGACACCTTTGGAAGTGTTGATAGAAGAAATTAATTCATGCTTAAAAGTCAAAGTTATGTTTCCAATATCCTTTGGAACCCAAGAGACTGGATTTAAGACTTTGTCCTACCTTGGAACATATCCAAAGTTATGGTTCCAATATCCTTTGGAACCCAAGAGACTGGATTTAAGACTTTGTCCTACCTTGGAAGCATTTAATTTATCGTGAAGACAAATCCAAAGCCACCAGCTCAGCCTGACCTAGTTTTCCCTCTGCATTCTCTTGCACTGAGACCACTCTCTCCCTTTTTAAGGGTATTACTTCCTTGGGTTTCCCTGACACTCTCCTATCCCTCCAATTCCTCCAGTTTCTCTTTCTCTGCCTCGTTTTTTGGGTTTCTCTTCTTCCAGACAGCGTAATGCTGGGATACCCAACCAGGTGGCAACCAAAGCTCACCTGAGCTCTGCCTCCTGTTCCCTCCCCCACTCACCCACCTCATTCCACGTCTTCCACAAACCCGGTGCCAAAAAGGTTGGGGACCACTGATTTAATGTACACCCTGCACTACAATCTAGTATGGTCCTCTTCTCCATTTTTGCTGACCTACCCCTTGGAGAGCACCCCCGATTTTTCACTCCCAGCCTTAGTCTCTGCTTCAGCTCAGTTATTTCTTCCTGATGGCAAGCTTCCTTTTCTATTGCCAGAAGAGTACGACGCACTCATACCCAAAGTACCACCTTTCCATGGAAACCAGGTTCCTTCCCTTAGATTGTTAATACTGTTGCCACCTATTCATAAGCACTCAACCTTTATTCCTATTTGCCTTTGCAAGTCCCAAATAGGTTTAGTTGCTGTGTTGTCTGTCCCAGCCCCTCTCAGGCTCTATTATTTCTCCTCTCTCTGCAGAGCCTCCTCACTAGTATGTCTGTATAACCTTTCCTCCTCCATATCCTCCCCCACCCAGCTGCTGTGCTTCCTAAAGTGTGATGGTGTCATCCTTTTTGCTCAAGTGCCTTTAAATGGCTCCCTGCTGCCTACTGGAAAAAAGTCCAAACTCAAATATGATCTTGACCAAACCCAACTTTCCAGCCTCATCTCACACCAAAACCCTACAGAACTTGCAGTTCCCCAACAGGAATTTTGTTCATCCCTACAGGACTTCTCCCAGTACCCCAGAAGTCATTCCCACTTTTCTTCTCTGTGTATTTGCTCAGGAGAACCCTGCTGCCTGTAATGTGTCTTCCTTGCAACATGTCAAATTCCTTGCAACATGTCAAATTCCTGCCCTGTCAGATTCCAAAGACTTGCTCAGATTTCACTTCTGAGAAAACCCACCTGGTTGTGTGATCTCCCTCTCCTGGAGCTCCTCTGCCACGTTGGGTGTTTCCTGTAACATTTATACCGTTCTGCCTAGCATTATGGTTATGTTTGTGCTTGCCTGAGCCATCTGTCTCCTCTCTCTTCCCTGGTTAGCTACTCTCTGAGAGTTGGGATTATGCCTCAGCCATCTCTGTAGTCCCAAGTGCCCTGCACTGCACTGCTAGGCTTCTGTCTTCCCAGAGGTCAGCTACATCCATGAGGCAAAGGAGAAGTGACTTTATGTTCTTGTTGGCTAGTATTTGTGCCACCTCTCACTTTTGGAGTATTTACAATGTTTTTTTTTCTGGTGCTCATAGAAATCATTACTAAATTACTTAAAATTACTCTTATAGGCCCCTACTCCAGGGACCAAATCAGGGCTAAATGCCTCTGGTTATGCTCCCATGTTTACCATTAGGCAGTGGTAGGAAATCAAAGTACAGAATGTCTACAGCTTTCCGAATGCAGTGACTCGTCATATCACACCATACCACATCACATTGGCCCATGTAGTCAAGAGCTAGGCTTTCAAGCAGACTTCATAAACATCGACTTCCAGGACTCCATAAACTGATGGCTGCAGGGAAGAGAGACACACCTCCCCCTGCACCTGGCATGTTGCAGTTGGATGCATGAATGAGTAGATGGGTGGGTGGATGGATGGATAAATGGATGGATGGATGGCAAAGGACTATTTGAGAGGGGCAGTGGAGTCCTGTTCAGAGATCTATCATGGCTCCTTCACTTGCCTTTAATTTGAAAATGAAAAGTTTGAATTGAATTCAACAGATATTATCAAATTCCTGGAGCAGTAGTTTTGAGAGAGAACCCCTGAGGATTATTCCCCAGAGCATAATGCACACAAATTTGGAATTGGGAACCAGAAATTGACACACACTCCCCACATGAATCTTCTTTACACTCAAGTCTGAAAAATACACTTTGGTGGTAAGAACTTCACACAGTCCCAGTACTTAGGAGGAGGCATACAGAAAGAAAACAAATAACATTGCCTCATCATTATTGCTAGTCACCTAAGCTAATTAAGAGAATAATTTGACATTAATAAGATTCCAAGACACGAGAATTGGATTAGGTCTAAGGGACCTCAAGTTATTTGAAGATGGACACACAGTTATGCCCATTTCCATGCTCTTCTTCATACTAGGACATACTTTTTAATGTTACGACCAAAGCCAATTATGTTCCCTGGGCTATAATTAATTGTTTCAAGAGAAAGAAAAGCCTACAACAGTACAGTTAATTTGTTGAGGCATTATTCTTCCCTCCCGTTGAATGACAGAGAATTCTAATCTATGTGGTTAAAAATAAGTAAAAATTATAGATGACACTTCATCAAGGCCAAATGTCCAATAACATGGAAAAGTGCTATGAGAATCTTCATGGTCAATCATTTCCACCAAGCAGATTCTTAGGCAAAATAAGAAGTGAACACAGAACCTAGAACTGATCAATTTAAAACAATTGCTCCATCTTTGAAGAGGGGGAAACATTTGATCCATTTCAACTTTGTTAAATTCTAGAGAGTCAAACCACTAATATTTTACTATTAATATTTTTAAGAAAGTGGGTACATACAGTGTTAGGCCCTTTCTTTACAAACAGTAACTCCTTTGGTGCCCCAGTAACCAACACCCCATAAGAAATAAATGAAGAGACAGAAACTCAGAGAAATTTGCCAAATATTTTTCAGCTCTCTTCTGGCCAAGCAGAGATTTGAGGTTAGTCTGTCTAATAATAAATGCAAAATTTTCTCCATTATCCATTATTTGGCAGATCAAAAAATTGCCCTGACTACTTGTTAAAATATATAGATTTCCTTTATCTCTCCTCTGCAGAAAGAATTAGAATAGGCAAAATTAGGAAGCGTCATAATTTGACGCCATATTATCATTAACCCACTGTTTTATTCCTTAAGACATACTCATCTAGAATTTGCTGTAATTATAGAAAGTGTACTCAGCCACTGATCAACCAACCAATTTTTTTCCATATTACTAAGAAACTGTATCCTGTTAAAATGGAAGCCTTTAAAATTACAATTGAGACTCCGGCCAAAATGGAGGTATAGATAGATACACTTTGCCTCCTTGCACAACCAAGAGAAGAACAACAATAAATTTAAAAATGAAAAATAACCAGAACTGCCAGAAAACTGAACTGTATTGATGTCTGACAACCAAGGAGTTAAAGAATAAACATTCATCCAGACTGGTAGGAGGGGCAGTGATGGGCAGCTGGGGTGGACAGGACTACCAGCAAGGTGGTAGCTGGTGGACTGGGTAGTCCCACATTTTCCTGTAGATAAACCGGGGGGAACAATGGGAAAGTGAGACAGACCATGCAACCCAGGATTCCAGCATGAGAACCTTCTCAAAACCTCTGACTGAAAAAACCTGTGGGGTTGAGATGGAGGAAGAAACTCCCAGCCTCACAAAGAGAGTTCGGTGGAGAGACCCAAGGGTCCTAGAATGTACACAAATCCACCCACCCAGGAATCAGCACCAGAAGAACTCACTTTGCTTGTGGGTAGCAGGGGAAATAACTGAAAGCCAGCCAAGAGCCAAGCAAGTAGGATTATTTCTTCTCTGCCCTCCCCCACATATAGCACCAAGATGCAGTTATGTGGGTTGCCCCACCCTGGCCAGTACTTAAGGCTCTGCCCCTTACAATGTAACAGGTACACCAAGACAAGGAAATATGTCCCAATGAAGGAACATATCAAAGCTCCAAATATAGAACTAAGCCACGAAGGAATAGCCAACGTATCAGATGCAGAGTTCAAAATACTGGTGATCAAGATGCTCACAGAAATGGTTGAGTATAGTTGTAAAATAAAGGAAGAAGTGAAAGCTATACAAAGTGAAATAAAAAAAATTATACAGGGAACCAATAGTGAAGGGAAGGAAACTAGGACTCAAATCAATGACTTGGAGCAGAAGGAAGAAATAAACATTCAACCAGAATAGAATGAAGAAACAAGAACTGAAAAAAAAATGAGGAAAGGCTTAGGAACCTCGGGGACAACTTTAATTGTTCCAACATCTGAATTGTGGGGGTGCCAAAGGAGAAGAGGAAGGGTAAGAAATCGAAAACTTACTTGAATAAATAATGAAAGAGAACTTCCCCAATCAGGCAAAGGAAATAGACTAAGCTCAGAGAATCCCAAAGAAGTTGGACCTAAGGAAACATACACCAAGGCACATCATAATTAAGTTACCCAAGATTAAAGATAAGGATAAAATCTTAAAAGCAGCAAGAGAAAAACAGAGTGTTACCTACAAAGGCATTCCCATAAGACTGTCCCCCGATTTCTTAAAAGAAACCTTGCACGCAAGAAGGGGCTGGAAAGAAATAATCAAAGTCATGAAAGGCAAGGACCTACATTCAAGGTAAACTCTATCCAGCAAAGCTACCATTTAGAATGGAAGGGCAGATAAAGTGCTTCTCAGGTACAGTCAAGTTAGAGAAGTTCATCATCACCAAGACCTTCTTGTATGAAACATTAAAGGGACTTATCTAAGAAAAAAATGGTGATCAAAAATATGAACAGTAAAATGACAGCACTCTCACAACTACCAACAATTTAACCTAAAAACAAAACAAAAATAAACTGAGCAAACAACTAGAACAGGAACAGAATCACAGTAATCAAGATTACAGGAAGGCTTATTGGTGGGGAGGGGGAGGGGAGAACTGGGGAAAAAGTACAGGGAATAAGAAGCATAAATGATAGGTACAAAATAGACAGGGAGAGGTTAAGAATAGTATGGGAAGTATGGACATTTTGATGATGTTAATTCTTCCAATCCATGAACACAGTATATGTTTCCATTTCTTTGTGTCTTCCTTGATTTCTTTCTTCAGTGTTGTGTAATTTTCTGCATACAGGTCTTTTACCTCCTTGGTTAGGTTTAGTCCTAGGTATTTTATTTTTCTTTTTGCTATATCAAAATGCCTTTGATTTCTGGATATTGACTTTGTATCCCACTGTTTTGCCAAATTCATTTATTAAGTTGAGCAGTTTGGGGGTGGAGTCTATGGGATTTTCCATGTATACTGTCTCTTTCTCAGAAAACTAAAAATGGATCTGCCTTTTGACCCAACAATTCCTCTGCTAGGATTATATCCTAAGAACCCTGAAATACCAACCCAAAAGAACTTATGCACCCTAATGTTCATAGCAGCACAATTTACAATAGCCAAGTACTGGAAGCAACCTAGGTGCCCATCACCTAGGTGGATGAGTGGATCCCAAAACTATGGTATATTTACACAATGGAATTCTATGCAACAGAAAGAAAGAAGGAGCTCCTACCCTTTGCAACAGCATGGATGGAACTGGAAAGCATTATGCTGAGTGAAATAAGCCAGGAGGTGAAAGATAAATACCATATGATCTCACCTTTAACAGGAAGCTAAACAACAAAACAAACAAGCAAGCAAAATATAACCAAAGACACTGAAATAGAGAACAGGCTGACAGGGCCCAGAGGGGAGATGGGGGGGAATTTCAGGGGAAAAGGGAAAGAAGGATTTACAGGAACAAATATAAAGGACACATGGACAAAATCTAAGGGGGGTAGAAATGGGAGAGAGGTGGGGAGCACTGGGGGGTGAGCCGGGATGAGAGTAAAAGACAGAAAACTGTTCTTGAACAACAATTAAAATAAATAAATTAAAAACAATCAGGACAAAAAAAAGAATTGTATGGGAAATGAAAAAGCCAAAGAACTTATATATCTGACCCATGGACGTGAGCTAAGGTGGGGAAAATGCTGGTGGGAGTGGGAGTGCAGGGAGGAGGGGAATGAAAGGGAAAGAAATGGGACAGCTATAATAGCATAATGAAAAGTATATTTAAAAAATAAAGGTATTATCTACAATTTTGAAAAATAAATCATTATGTCTCACACATATTAAAAAAGCAGGCTGGCAATTTGCTTCAAAATAAGGTTGCTTCAGATTTTGTAATTTGGAGAGGTAAAGGTGTTTGTTTTTTGTAAGTACCGGATAACTTACTCTTACTAATTTTAGAAAAATATTTTAGTGTAAATATAGTCTGTGTACAATTTCAGTATTGTGAAAACTAGCAGACTAGTATCATTCTGCTATTCATTTCAATCCAAAGTGCAGTGGTGAAGGTTTCATAAAATGGAAATTATCTCAGAACCAGAACGTTTAACACACCTCCAAACAAGCTTAGAACAGCGTAATACTAAAAGAAATAGGAAATGCCACATTTAATTATAGCTTTTAGTCTTCCCCCTTTAAATAACTAACTTCTAAGTATTTTGTTAAGTTTGCCACAAGATTGACAGAAGAATACTATTTAATTGGGTAACATGAAAAAATATATTTTCATACTTTTTACCTCTGGCAAATGGGGAAAAACCCTTTCATTTTTAACTGAAAAAATAGCACTATGGAAGGATCCTTATGGAGAACATTAACAATTTGCTCAAAATAGCATCACTCTTTTGCAGGTATCTCTGACAGGTAAGATGGCACATGAAAAACACATATAAGAAATTAAATATTACAGTGTGAACATATTCTCTAGGGAGACAAAAGATGCTCTGACATGTATGGAGAATATGTTTGCAGAAAATGTCATTCCCCCAAATCATGTAAAAATATATAGCATGAGAATTTTCCAAAGGGATCAAATAGTATTTTGTTTATTCTTGTCCTCATCTGGAGGAAGTAAAGATGTACAAGTCAGACAAACACATAACTTTAGAGGGCACCTTATCCTAGACAACTTTAGGGGGAACCTTATCCTAGATAAAGAGCACATGCATTTAAGAGACAAGCATGGAAAATAGAGTTTAAAATGCAAAAGCCAAATTCTTTTTTTAAATTTTATTTTTCATTTAAATGTTTCTTTTTAATTTAATCTTTATTGTATTTTTTCCATTACCATTAGTCCCCTTGTACCCCATGCCCTCCAGCAATCACCACACTCTTGTCTAGGTCCATGAGCCCTTTTTCCTATTTACTTAATCCCTCCAGCCCATAACCCACCCCTGCCTTCGCCCCTCCCTTCCCCTCAAGGCCTTCTTTTTTGCTCTATCCCTGTACCCCTTTACTGCTCCCCCAAGAGCTGTCATCCTGCTCTCCATCTATGAGTCTGTCTCTGTTTTGCTTGTTAGATCAGTTTGTTCATTAGATTCCACATGTAAGTGAAATCATATGGTATTTGTCTTTCTGACTGGCTTATTTCACTTAGCATAATGTTCTCTAGGTCCATCCATACTGTTGCAAAGGGTAAAATTTTCTTCTTTTTTAGAGCCGAGTACAATTCCATTGTGTAAATGTCCCATAGTTGTTTTATCCACTCATCTACTAATGGACACTTAGGCTGCTTCCATATTTTGGCCATTGTAAATAATGCTGCAATGAGCATAGGGATGCTTATGTTCTTTCAAATTACTGTTCTGGGTTCATTCAGATACATTCCCAGAAGTGACATTGCGTGGTCAAAAGGAAGATCCATTTTTATTTTTTGAGGTATCTCCATACTGCTTTCCACAGTGGCTGCACCAGTCTGATCCCAACAACAGTGCAAAAGGGTTCCCCTTTCTCCATATCCTCACCAGCACTTATGGTTTGTTGATTTATTAATGGTAACCATTCTGACAGGTGTGAGATGGTATCTCATTGTGGTTTAATTTGCATTCTCTGGTGATTAGTGACATTGAGCATGTTTTCATATGTCTATTGGCCCTCTGTATGCCCTCTTTGGAGAAGTGTCTATTCAGGTCCTTTGCCTACTTTTAAATTGGGTTGTTTGGGGTTTTTTTGGTGCTGAGTTTTATAAGTACTTTATATGTTTTGGATATTAACCCCTTGTCAAATTTATTGGTGAATATGTTCTCCCATTCTGTGGTTTGTCTTTTTATTTTGTTGATGATTTATTTTGCTGTACTAAAACTTTTTAGTTTGATGTAGTCTTATTTATTTTTTCTTTTGTTTCCCTTGCTGAGGGAGATATATCTGATAAAAAATTTGTACAGGTAGTGTCCAAGATTTTGCTGCCCATGTTTTTTTCTAAGATTTTTATGGCTTAGAGTCTTACGTTTAAGTCTTTTCTTGTGTGTCGTGTAAGAAGGTGATCTAGTATCATTTTTCTGCATCTCTGTCTGATTTTATTGAATCGGCACCATTTATTGAATAAATTATCATTAGCCCATTGTATGTGTGTGCTTCCTCTGTTGAATATTAATTGACAACAAAGGCGCGGGTTTACTTCTGGACTCTCTATTATGTTCCTTTGATCCATGTGTCTGTATTTGTGCCACTACCAGGCTCTTTTTTTCTTACTATCGTCTTATAGTGTAGTTTTACATTAGGTACTGTGATTCTTCCAACTTCGTTCTTCATTCTCAGCATTGCTGTTGCTATGTGGGGCCTTTTGTCATTCCATATAAATTTTTGAAATATTTGTTCTAGTTCTATGAAATATGTCACTGGAATCTTGAGAGGAATTGTGCTGAATCTATAGATTATTCTGGGTAGTATGGACATTGTAATGGTGCTAATTCTTCCTACCCATGAACACGGTATGCACTTCCACTTATTTGTATCTTCTTCTTGAAAGCCAAATTCCATGTACTTATTAAGGGCACTTATCACCTACTACATTTTTAAGTATTCAAGAACTTATTCCTCATCAAGAATAACATTCTGACAATTCAGATATGAAAGTGCCACATCCAATGACTTGGTTCAGATCCAGAATTAGATAACCTGAGAAGACGAAGCAGTCTCCGCAAAATCTGGTGCATCAGGTATTTCTTCTACCTGCAAATCTACGTTAACACCCTCACAGGACCACACAACAGTAAAACTATGGTTACACAGAAACTCTGTAAGAGCCAGCTGACTAAATAATTTCCAAAACAACGGATCTACTTTTCAACTAAAAATCCTTCTAAAAAGTTTAGCCTTGTAAGCTAGAAATCTTTCTAAACCATGACACACTTCATTGACTTCTTAAACATAAGGTCTCCTTACAGACAAATGATGCCCTCAAGATGTACTTAGGCATACAAGAGGATTGTCCATAACTAGAAGCCCCACATGGCTTTCATTCTTTTCTTCCTTCCTTCCTTTGTTTTGTATTCAAGTTTTTTTGTTTTTATGTGTATTTTCCTTTGTTTCTTTTTTAAAAAATTTTGTCCCTTCTGCAATTGTGCCTGTCCCCTGTTACTTTTACTTTTTGTCATATACCACTTGTCCCATCTCCCTTTCTGAATTACCACTTCCCATCTCCGGTGACCTTAGAACCCGGAAATTGTTACAATTGTGTGTAAGATTTAAAAAAAAAACAAAAAGCTAAGTTTTTAATGAGGACCTCCCATCTGGTTAAAATCTGCATAGTCTTTGTCACATTTATTTTGACTTTTTGCAGATTTTTCTGCATCCCAGCTAGATCCCAGATAAAGAGGCAATTATCAGATGGTGAAACTCTGACTTCTTAAAAATATTTTATTTATTTATTTTTAGAGAGAAGGGTAGGGGAGGAGAGAGTGGGAGAGAAATATCAATGTGTGGTTGCCCCTCATGTGTCCCCTGCTGGGGACATGGCCTGCAACCCAGGCATGTGCCCTAACTGGGAATTGAACCGGCAACCCTTTGCTTCATAGGCCCGTGCTCAATCCACTGAGCTACACCAGCCAGGGCAAAACTCTGACTTCTGAAGGGTTAATATAAGATGATAATTGAAATTCATGATGATGACTCTGAGGTGCCTACTGAATAATCATACATGAAATAATATATCTTGAATATGATTTAGATTTAAAGTATTTCATACAATTACAATAATTTGAAACCTGATGGTTCACATCTGGAATTATGGCAACATTCCGATAAGTTTCCGATGAACCAGAAGCTGCCATTCCTGTGTCACACAAGAAGGGCCTGTCATACATTCCTATTATAGCCTGAGTTCACCCCAGAGTGAGGATGGATAACAACCTTAACAAACCCACCCCGTAAGACTCAAGGCTGCTCATTGGGAATGACCTGGAGTCCGCTCACCTCCCCAGTTGTCCTTGCCCGAAGTTCATTCCCCTCACTCTCTGGGGTAAGACTGATTCAGGCAGCTCAGGCCTGCTTTCGGATCCTTGAACACTTACTTTCCCAGAGAGCCTGTGTCCAAGGGTTCCCACTGCCTGGAATGCTCTCACTCCCTGGCCCTGCCATCACGGCCTAATCTCCTCCCACTCAGCTTAAACATACTTCCTTAGGAAGGACCGGCTGCTCTTACCTGTCAGCTCTGCCTATTACACACTCTAGTGGTTACATGCACATCTCCTAGGAGCCCTTATCAGAGCTGTAATTTTTCATTTAGTTGTGTGTAGGACAGATTACCTAGAAAATAGTAGGTGCTCAATAAATATTTGTTTACTTCATGGAAGGGAGGGAGCAAGGGCACTTCAGCCAGACTTGCCTCCTCATTGTGGTTAACATTAAGTCTTGCCAGGAGAGCAATTTCCAACATCTTACCCTCACTTGATTGCTTCCAAGGCCCGTGGGTCTCTCCTTTCCTTTCAAGAAAAGAATAAAATTGACTCAATGAACATTCAGTAGCACAGTGTGAAGCTATTACTGCTACATTCTGAAAATCATTGCATTATTCCAAGCAAAGAAATAAGAAAACCTTACCAAATTTCAAAAAGTTTGTCACACTGTTATACATGCTGCCTATAACGTTTGTCTTTTGTTTGGGGTTTTTTTTGTCATTTTTTTTTCTGGCTTTCATCTCCAGTATCTTTCAAGTTTTGGCAATTTTGAGTCTTGTAGTTAGCACGGAAATAAGAAGCAATAATATCTAAAGATTAAGAGGGGACCTGGCTGGTGTAGCTCAGTGGATTGAGCGCGGGCCTGTGAACCACTCGATTGCGGTCCGATTCCCAGTCAGGCCACACGCCTGGGTTGCAGGCCAGTTCCCAGCAGGGGATGCATGAGAGGCAACCATACAATGATGTTTCCCTTCCTTTCTCCTTCCCTTCCTCTCTAAAGATAAGTAAATAAAATATTTTTAAAAAATAAAATAAAGATTAAGAGGGGAAAAATATCCACTATATTGAGGTTCTAGAGTTTTTCTTCGTTGATAATATTTGTGAATTCTGTATCATCAGTAAGAATTTAAAAGAAGTTAGTTACCGAAAGATGCCAGATGGGGGGATGAGGGAGAGAATGGGTGAAGAGGTGAAGGGATTAAGTACAAATAGGTACTTACAAAATAGCCATGGGGATGTAAGTACAGTATAGGAAATGGAGTAGCCAAATACGCATGACCCATGGACATGAACAATAGTGAGGGGGGTTGCCTGAGGTAGTTGGGGTGCTGGGTGGAGGGAGGCAAAGGGGGGAAAATCAGGACAACTGTAATAGAATAATCAATAAAATATAATTCAAAAAAAGAATTTATCTTTGTGCCTATAATGTGTGAGACATTGTTCAATGCCAGGAGTGCCTTCACCTCCAAATTGTTACACTAAAGATAAACAAACATATCCTATCCTAGATGTAGGTGGTCAGGCTTATCCTTTTGTCAAATTCAAATTATTGAGCATAAACCATTAGCTCTAAGTGAGAACCTCTCCCTTTTCCCTCTAGGAATATTCATAACACGTTCGATACCTTACATAGCTCTTCTGACATGTCGAAAACATGGGTTACAAAGAACCGTACTGTACACTATGTCAATTTTATTTTTTTCTTTCTCTATTTCACAGTTAGATAAAAATTTCTTAACTTTCCCAGCAAGAAAGAAACATCTGATCTTGCTTTTTTTGTTGTTCCCTAGCATTAGTAGTTGATTATTGCTCATACCCATAGAAAGCTTGACCAGTGAAACTGAAAAAGGAAGAAAATCGTCTGTCTCCTTAATAAGCAAATGTCCACAATTTTAGAGCCTATGTGCCTGTGTATGGTTATATAAGAGTTGGTTTTAAACACATTATATAATATCCTGAATTGTAATTTTCCACATCTCATATCACCCGAAAGTTTCCAAGTTCCCTGAAGGACAGATATGGAAGATTCTAACACCAGCTGCTAGTGGGTTTCTGTGTGGAAGTCCAGCCTGCTGCCTCTCCCTCTTCACCCCAGCACATCAGAGACCCTGGCGGACCACTCCCCAATGCACTTCCCCACCCCACTTTGACTACTTTTTTTTGCCTGTACTTCTGGCTTTAGGAGTATTCAGAGGTGATTTAGGTAAGTTTGAAAAAGGCCAAGTCTCTAAAAATTTATAATTCAAACAGAGATTTGGTTCTTTTGGACCTTCAGGAGTTCCTTTGAAAAAAAATATCGATATCCCCTGGAGGGCTAAAACTTGAAATCATTATCAATTTATAATTGCAAGGGATTAGTTAAACTGACTGGGTGGCAATGGCTTCCCCACCCCCACGGAAAATTAAACTTAGGACAGGCCTTGCAGGGTGGTGCTAATAGGCAACAGGATGCTGGGGTGGGGGTCGGGGCTGCTGAATGAACTTCAGCAATTTTACAATGTTATCTTGGCTTTCAGTCTCTTGGATTCACGTGGTTATCCCTGAAGTTCTCTTTTTTTTCTCCCTCCTTGTTCCACCTTTGCCCTCTTGCCTAGGTTTATCTCTGTATATGCATTGTATCTGTGTAGGCAAATATCTGCACGTGTCCTCGGGTCTTTCTTTGTGGTGACACCAAACTGTCTAGCTGTGTCACCATAAAAAAATTAATTCAGATGACTTGCTGGATGATTTAGGTATTTTCAGCTTCATTAACAGCTAATCACCACACAATGGATTACTCAACCAGGGTGTGAAGCGTGCCTCCAAGGTGGCTAGACAAACTAGAATGATCAAGTAAGGGGACTTCAGGAGGGCAGCATATACACAAAGCTATTATGTCTTTGTGGGAACGTGTGTTTGCCTATGAATTGCCTGTGCATGTTTTTGGCAGGTCCCCTTTCTTATTCTCCATTCCCTGCCCCGCCCCACCCCAGCTTCTGCCAGGTCTGCCTACAGATCCTTTCGTCTTGAAACCTCCCAGAGAAAGGTGAGCGCTCCTTTGTGTCCCAAGGTGAGGCAGACAAGCCAATGGTACCCCAGGGTTCAGAGTTGGGCTGGGAGGTCATCATATAGCCAGAAGGCTTGAAAAGTCACCTACTGGGGGCACAGTCAGCTATCTTGCCACCTTCAGAAAACACTCTCTTGCTCTGGCCTAAGGAATAAATTAGCATCAGAGACTGTAGTATGAGCCTGGAGCTAAAGTTTTATGGGAACTCCTTTTCCAACAGCTGAAACTATCCCGGTGGGTATGGAGGCTTGGTTGGTATCGAAGAAGATGAGACCTCAGTCCCCCACCCCACAGCTGCCTGCAAACCTGACTTTGACTAACAAAAGCCAACTTAGCCAGAGTGGTAGCAGATTGGCAAGCCTAGGCATCCACTTACAGTTTCAGTTTTTTGTAGGTCTGGCACAAATCACTTACTCCTCTAGCCATACAAAGTGCTCTGTGGGTAGGACTAGCCCCATTTGCCTTTCTCAGGGGTCATTTTCATAGCTGGTTGAATTTGTTAGGGGTGTGCTGTTAACACTTGTCAATGACCGTTGTCAAGTGTTGCTAGGGTTTCAAGAGAAAGGTTTCACTTGATTGGTTGAGCAACTGGGTTCTGTAACCAATCCAAATGCTGTGCCCAGGGGAGGGGGACTCCACATGATAGAACAATATCAAGCACAGGCAGACACATTCCAGGTACTAATAAGGCGTCTGGAAAAATGGAATTATAGTGTTCAGGAATCCCATGCCCTTTTCCAGCTCCAGTCATGATGTAGCTGCTGTTCAAGATGTTACAGCCTAAGTTAAAGCCATTCCCACTGATGGGAGGATATCAAGATTTCAAAAACAGGGGAGTAGCAATTGTGAGGAGGAAGTAAAACTCCTTGCTCATTGTGTTTTGCAGCCTTCCCTAGTAAAACTGCTGAATTGTGATTTGAAATATTCTGCCCTCTCAAATAAATTAAGTGCAGTCCTTAAAAACAGGAAATGAGAGAGGCACACACGTATTGTCAACGAAACAGTCACAGACCTTGTAGCACAAAGCAAAATTGAAAATCATGGGACAGTCCTCTGACTTCACTTTAGAAGGATGATACCCAGGGTCACCACACAGGCAGTCCGATGCCTCCTCTGGCAGTGCGCTGTGGGGCTGAAAGCCGAATGCTAATCAGGAAACAAATGAAACACAAACATTAACTCAAAGGGAAATTTGGATCTTGCAAGATCATAGATATTCTGAGATTCAGATAAACCTTATGGCTCTAAGGAAAGTTAGAGCAAGCTTGACTGTAACGATGGCTGAACTTTCCCTGCAGAGAACGTAACTGCCAGTCAGCCAGATGCTCCTATGAAACTCTGGCAATGAGTCACAAGCAAATGGCATTATCTTGCCTTAAAAATAAGTTAAGCTTCTGTACAGTGCTGTTTTCTATTTATTTTTCAATAAAATCACCAAACTTTAGCATTTTTATTGTCAGTTCTTATTCAGTCAAAAGAAAATTTAGTCTTCTTGTTGTGTCTCTCGTTTTGAATCCGTAGAAGACCTATTCCTTAGAAGATGGAGCTGTCACCCAAAAATACTAGTGGAATAAAGGGAGGGGGGAGGGAGGGGGGAGAAAGACAGGGAGGAAGGGAGGGAAGAAGGAAGGAAGATGTGACAATGTTTGCTCCCCTCCCCCATCATCCATTTGCCCTGTCCAAACCAGGCTGTTCTGCTCCCAAAGGACCCCACAATCAAGCCAAGTTGCTTGAGCTTGGTTTCAGGTTGAAATGGGGTTTCAAGGTTTTGCATTTAGCTTATATCCACTTTGAAGCACCTCAAAACAAGATAAAAGAATAAAAGATTCCAAGACCGAGTGTAAGAAAATTTCACCTCCCACTTCCATTAGTATAAAAAAGAATATGCATGAGCAGAAAAGGATCTTGAGGAAGGTTGGAAGCAAGACTGCTCTAAGAGTTGCGCAGAAAGTACAGCTTTATGACTGTCTGCAGCAAATTCAAGTACAGTACCCGCTTCTCTCTACCCGCACTGCGAGCCACTGGACCCAGCTAGCTCAGACTTTGTCCAAGATCCTCAAGCACCTAATGGAGATACTATAAAAGCAGGAGTCACTATTCCAAAGGGAAAGAAACTTGGAAAGCACTCCTGGTTCACTTTCTGTTGTATGTGATGCTAATGCAGATATTTGTGCTGTTGGCAACATCTTAGGAAGTGATTTAACCCACTTGCATAGCCAGACGCAATTCATCATGTGGTTCTACGACTTGAACCCCATTCATTTCTCCCTTCTGATTACTTCAGCCATGTTTGTGTATTAATTATTTAGGGCATATCTTTATTTCAGAGGCCCCAAAGACCTACTAGAATTTTCTAACTCAGAACCTAGCCATTTCTCATCCTGACCTTATCTGCTCTCTTTCAGAACAGATCCTGGAGGCCAGAAAAACTTAACCACCCACATCTAATCTTTGCACTCAAGCCACTGGAAGAGGACTGGTGGGTTAGGAAATTCATCGTTATCCTAGATCCTTTCCCAGACCAGCAGACACACCCACATAGTCAGTGGTGAGTATTCTTAGGGTTAGAACTGCCCAGAGCTCTGCAAATTGGTGCTCTCTCTTCATAGTTCATCTTTCAAGATAACTTCTCATGAGAATTGTATAATCAGTAACCAAAATAGTAGGTTATAAAAACCTACTGGATCAATAAAAACCAAAAATTCAACTGCTAATTTTAACCTGCAATCAAACAGGAAAGATCATCCATTTAAGTTTCACCCTTTTTCTTTTCTGAATCACGGTCTCTAACGAGGAAGAAAAATTGATGATAAAAAGTAGAGCACTAAAAGAGCAAAAGGCTCAGGATAACCCACATCTAAATGAGAAGTTGCAGAACATGAATGATCACAGGAGATGGAATCAGAGAGGGAAAGACACTCAAGGGAGTTTGCGTGGAGGTTTGAAAGACCACATTCAGTATGCCCCCTCAAGAACACGTCTAAGAGAAAGTAGGCTGGAATAACAATGAAGTTGGGGTGAAAAAGATGTGAGTTTAGTTTTCAAAATGTCATGTCCGTATTGAGTGTCTTTTTGGTCCAGTGAAGAAACAAAGAGAGAAATCGAACAGCTTCACTGACGAGCAGAAGGGTTGGCTGAGTCTGGACTAAAAAATTGGAGGAAGTTCCAAAGTGCGGCCTCAGGACAGGTTTGAAGAATCACTACATCCCTTTTAGCTGGTCTCCGTTTTTCCAGGTCCTGCTTTTCTCATTACTAACTATTCCCCTTTTCAATCTGCTTTAATTTTGCCCCATGCCATCCCTGACACCTGGGTCTCTCTGTGAATTTTTTTCTTTTAGTTTATTTTTAAAAGCCTTTATGGGAAGACTTTCTATTCATTCACATCAAACCATTTAAAATATGATTTCTCAATGACGTGATTGATTTATAAAAACCTATGTATAGTGCTCGTAAGAAGGGCTGACTTGATACCATAACGAGACCATGCTCGGGTGGTTTTATTGGTGGTGACTCTTCCCACAGATTAAACAGAAGGCTTGTCATTATGTGGCCAAGTGGAAAGGTTGCTCTATTCTCTGGGTGCTCTTGAGAGTGAGTATGCACAGATTCCCGGGTTCTCCTCGGTTGTTCCCAATATGCATGTAATGGATGTTTCTTTAGACACATCTATCACAATGCACCCAGTGACGATTTGAGTTGTTGGTTTTTTAAGATTTGAGTTTTATCGAGCCTACAGTAGATTTGGGAAATACCATTTACTAAGATCAATATGCCTTGTCTTGGTCACTGGAAGCAATAACCATAAAAGAAAAAGGTTGATAAATCAGACTTTATCCAAATAAAAAACTGCTCATCAAAAGGGAGGCCATTAACAAAATGAATAGGCAAGCCATGGCTGGAAGAAAAGATGTGTGAAATGTGAATGCAACAGAGGACCAATGTCCAGAATGTATCTAAAGAACTCTTACTCAAAAATTAGACAAAAAAATTTTTGGAATGGACAGAAGATTGAAACAGACACTGCATAAAAGAAGATACATGAAGTGCAATTAAGCACATGACAGCATGTTCAATGTCCTTAGTCATTGGGAAAATGCAAATTAAAACCACAATGAGATATCACTACACACTCATCAGGACGGTTTAAAATGAAAGGACTAAACATAATAGTCTCCAGTTCAGTCCATCCTGTCAGAAAAAGCTGGAATCCCTGCTTTTTAATCGCTGCATAGTATTCCATTGGGTAAATGTACCGCAGTTTTTTGATACAGTCATCTACTGGTAGCACTTGGGCTGTTCCCAAATCCCGGCTATTATAAACTGTGCTGCTGTGAACATACGGCAGCATAAATTCTTTTGAATTGGTATTTGGGGATTGTTAGGGTATATTCCCAGCAGTGGAATCACTAGATCAAAAGACAGTTCCATTTTGAATTTTTCTGAGGAATTTCTATATTGTTTTCCACAGTGGCTGCACCAGTATGCATTCCCACCAACAGTGCACTAGAGTTTTCCTTTTCTCCACATCTTTGTCAGCATTTGTTGTGTGTTGATTTGTTAGTGATGGCCATTCCGACAGGTATGAAGTGGTGTCCCATTGTGCTTTTAATCTGAATCTCTCTGATGACTAGTGATGCTGAGCATATTTTCATATGTCTATTGGCCATCTGTATGTCCTCCTTGGAGGACCATCTATTCAGGCCCTTTGCCCATTTTTTAATTGGAGACTATTATGGTAAGTGAAATAAGCCAGTTGGTGAAAGACAAATACCATAATGAACAAAATAAGCTAATGAGCAAAATAGAACCAGAGGCATAGAATCATGGAAGAGACTAAAGTTGTAATTGGGAAGGGGAGGTGGGTACTGCCTGAAACAAGGTGATGCTATTAGTCAAAGACAGGAAGGACCCATGGACACGGACAATGGTGTTCAGATGGACTATGGAAGCGGGGTTGGGCTGGGTGGATGGTGATGAAGGGCAAAAATTGGGACAACTTAATAGCATAAACAATAACATATTAAGAACTGTGGGAAATAATAAATGCCATTCTTCAGTGACAAGAGCTGAAAAAAATAAAATAAAATAATAAAATGAAATGACTGAGAACACTAAAATATCATCAAAGATGTGGAGCTACTGGAATTCTTTACACAGCGTTGGTGACAATATAAAATTCCAGCCCCACATTAGAAACAGGAATAGTAGTTTCTTAAAAACTGAACACACACTTCTCCTAAGATTTAGCAATTACAAAAGTAGGTCTTTTTCCAAGGGGAATGAAAACATATATTTATAAAAAGAATTATGTAATAATGCTCCCAACAATTTTATTCACTGTAGCCAAAAACTGGATACAGCCCAGGGGGCCGCGAACAGGTGGCCAGCTCTGCCAAACTGTGAAGTAGTCATGCCATGGAGTACTAGTCAGCAATGCAAAGGATTGAAGTACTGTCACACACAGACATTACTAAACCTCAAAAACTGTATGCTGCATGAAAGGTATCTTACCTAACGGAGTTCTATTTGACTGCACTTACATGAAATTCTAGAATAGGTAAAACTAAACTGTAAAAGTAAAACCAGTGGTTGCCTCTGGAAAGAGGGATAGGGCAGGATTGACAGAGACGTGGCATGGAGGAACTTTCTGGGGTGACGGTGAAGTTCTTTCTTTATAGGCGTTCAGGTACACAGGTAAACTCAGCAAACATACACTGAAGATTCTATATCGCATTATATATGAAGCTTACATCAAAAGAAAAACCTGAATATTAAACTGAAGTTTCTAGGTGGAAATTGGTCGATGCCCACAATTTACTTTTAAGGTCATGAAAAAGAAAAGATGGATTAATGAAGGAGAGATGATCAGATATGTGATAGCGCGAAAACAGTAAATGTTAATGGTAGATTCCACAAGATGGTGGGTGTACAGGTGTTCACTGTAAAATCCCATCCACTTGGGGTCTATCTGGAAACACTTGTAATAAAGCACTGGGGGGAAGTCAGTGTGCTAGTCTGGCCCATGGACCCGTTTCGATTGTTAGATCTGAATGCTCTCTTGTTTAATGTGCATATTAAATTGTACGTGGGAAAGATGAAGGCTTGGATTTGAGAGAATCTCATATCGGATTTCTTTTTCTTTCTATACCTAGTCTTTGGCATCTTTTTATTTTAGCAGACAGAAGAAGGCAGGAAATGGTTATTATGAGAAGAAGGGAGGAAGAGAGACCCACGACCCTAAAAAACAGACACAAAACAAAAACAAACAAGAACAAAACCCTCCTACTGTAAGATGCTGAATCTCAAAAGCAGGCAGGCACTCCAGACTTGTAGAATCAAGAAATTAATGAAAACACTGAGACTACATCATCCTCAGAACCACTGAGGAATGATAATTACAGACAGTATTTCTGGAGCAGACACATAACCTTGATTCCCAGGATACCCCCTAAAGCACTCTAATAGTATGCTATTTGTGGAAGGTTTTTCCACCTTTAATAACAGAGAAATAATGTTAGAAGGAAAGAAATCCCTTATTTAGCCACTGGGGTGTCATTATAAAGCCCCAGATGAAGGCCCCCTTAAAAGCATCCATATGGTAAAAGAACATGTTTCCCCACGAAATCAAAACTGAGTACATCTGAGACTTCTGCGCATCTTTTTGCTTGGATCTTAAAATGGATTTGTGCATATTTGTGAAAAAAAATTTTACGATGTGCGATCTTCCAAAGTGAATGGTTATTTATAATTCATAAAAGACCTGAGCACAGGAAAATTCTTCCCTTTTATTAGCCCTGTAAAGTTAGACCAGCTGATCTTTTAGTACATATTACACACTTTACATCCTCCATATGGTTGAAGATTCTCTCCCTGAACTAAATGCAAAGAGGCAGTGCTACCGAAGCTGTTGTTAAAAAAGATGGTGGGGTCCAAGTCTCTTCTGATTAAATGTTAAACAAACAAACAGACAAAAAAAAATCACTCTCAGAGCCAGTTTCTAAAGACACAGAAGGGAAAATACTTGGAATGCGAAACATGCTTTAGAAATCTTTCACGGCCTTTTGTAAAATACAACAGCATATTTTTTTAGCAAATTTTCTTTTCTGTTTCCAATATTTAACCATCATTTTTTAACACAGTTGCCACTTCATTTCCTCTCAGCTGCTGCTGGCTGCTTGTGAGTCAGGACAAGTTCATGGGCAGAAGTGACTTGAGTTCAGGAATATGGGGACCAGGGATTTGGGACCCACTAGAGGGAACCCTGGTGCCAAGGGTTCCCACCCAGCTGCACCTGTACATCTCTATCACAATGTCATAGATAGCTTTCTTCAAAGAATCCAGCTTTATTAGCTTGCCCTACCAGGGTCCCATCTGCCTTCATTACTGGAGTGCCAGGAGCACACATAAGAGAGTTTCAGAGTTTTGAGAGATCTAAATTCAATCTGAAAATAACACATGGTTTTGCTTTCTTTTATGTTCCCTGCCCTCTAATATTCCAGATGAGCCTTTTGAGCTCTGTTATACTACCTGAACCCACTTCTGGGAATATATCCAAAGAACCCAAAACATTAATTTGAAAAAACAGAAGCATCCCTATATGCATTGCAGCATTATTTACAATAGCCAAGATTTGGAAGCAGCCCAAGTGCCCATCAGTAGACGAGTGGGTAAAACAACTGTGGGATATTTACACAATGGAATACTATTCAGTGGTAAAAAAATAACCACGTGGAGATAGAAACTCTTTCTGTACCCTGACTTTTAAATATCTTAGCTTAAAATACAGATTGCTAACTGCCAAACACAAAAAGCCAACTCACTTATGGAATGAGATCCTTGGTCAAAACGATTGCCTCACATTGCAGGCATAAGGGAGGAATGATTTAAATGTTTTTTAAGCCAGTTTTTTACCATCTGGGGCTATCTGACTCAGAAGATAAGAATGAGGAGATCTCAGCCTCTTAACGCCATGCCAGCTGCACTCTAGTGCCGGCGGTGGAAATGGAAAAGGCAATATTTATTCTGAGGGCCCTGACAACATCACCATGAAGTCATTCGCCTACTCCTAAGTGGTTTGCATTTTACAAGATCCACAGAGAGGTCCATGGGCTGTAATTCTAGGCATTTTCTCCCTTTCCACCCTCACTCTTATTCAACATATTTAAGCACCATTTGGCAAAAGCTAGATAGATGACAAAACCCAAAATGCTACCATGTTTGTTTTAGTTTAACACTTTCAGAATATATTTCTATTTCTATTTCTATTACTACATAAATGAACTCTTTCACATCCTTCCTCCTCCTCATCTACCACCCCAAATATTAAATCATTACATAACACAAATATTAATTATGCACTGTGTCATATTCCACCATCCATTTGTCCATCAATCATGCATTCATCTATTGGTCCACCCATCCTGCAAATATTCCTTGAGTACTTACCATGAGCCCAGCCTTAAGGTGGAGATACAGACATGAGTAATTTTTATAATCCTTACCCTTCAGGAGGTATTGGTCATACAGAAGTTGTCCTCACCTGTGTCTCTTATGCCTTCGTTGAACACAGTTAACTTCCTGTTGTTGTTTCATCAGGGCAAGAAAGTAGGACTGCTTACTTTGCCGAGGCACTACCTCTAGGTTCGTGAGCTTTGCCTATTCCATTTCTTCGCTTGCCACCCACTCTTGTCCACTGAAACCTGATACACAGTCATGAGAAGAACTAATGTTTAGTGCAGTGAAAGTAAGTATCAGGATATAGCTCGGACAAGACACAGAATGGTGTCAAATATTCACTCTGCATGCCTAAAATTTACCCAGCCACTGCCAAGCACAGTGCCTTGAGTTTTCTCTCCTTTCTCTAGGCTAGTGACCCCTCCTCCAGGACTAGGCTTTTGGGGTTATGGTTTTTTTGACTAATGCACCCCAATGCACCCTTCAGTCCAATCATTTTCCTGGTTTCCCAGAGAGAAGACGTGAGATCCTGTCTTTTGGGAGGCCCTAAGTATAGCTGCCTTATCCAACACCCATTGAGCTGAGTCCTCTGAAATAATGTGTGCTTTTTGGGGAGTGGGAAGGGAACTTAACTAAAAAGAAACCTGGGTTGGGGAGATGTCAAGAAAGCACCCAAGACTTCTTTCGAGCTGCATCCCACAAAGCCTCTAACTAAACTAGGGGCTTAACATAAACTAAAACTTGTTTATGGTATTTCATCAATGGACCAGACAAGCTCCCTCGGTCAGAAGTTTCCATTCTTCAGGCCAAGATCACCCTGGTCTGTCTGTTGCAGCTCGCCAAGGCTGTGTTCCAGGTGAGCAAAAGTGTTACAGGTGGATCAAGACGTGGATTCTCTCTGCCCCGGAGCTAGTAGGTCAGAGATGCAGGCAGCTGGGGCAGCCACTGTGAAAGGCAGATCAGCTTTGCCTATGGCTGGGCTGATAAGAGTCTTCTGGAGAAATGACTGAAGACAGAGCCCCAGAAAATTCCGGTCTGCTGTCAGTCCCGTGTGCTGGAGTCTGGTGCAGAGGCCTGCCCGAAGTTTAGCCCTTATCCTCAAAACTCCCCAACCTTCCAGTTCAGGTTCTTCCTCACCCCTCATTTCTTCTTGCCCTGTACCAAAGGACAGCATTTCTGGCTGCTCTGCTGCCCCGTGTTTACGACCTTCACATTGGGTGCCGCTGGCTCTGGATTTCCCCAGCTTCTTTGCCCTCGGTCCCCATCGTGCAGCAGGGTCAAGAGAATAGACCGACACCTACTTATGTCATTTAAAATTTCCTAGTAGTCACATTTAAATGTTTTTGTATCCAAAGGTATTTATTTTAAACAGCTTTATTAAGATAAAATCCACATACCATACAATTCACCCATTTAAAGTGTACAATTGAGTATATTCACAGAGTTTGCTCCAGCACCATAACCAATTTGAAGACACTTTCATCACCTCCTAAAGAAACTCCATACTTGCTAACACTCCTTCCCATTTCCCTCCCAAACCTCCTAGCCCTAACCAACTACTCATCTTGCCCTAACCAACTTCTGTCTCCATGGCTTTGCCTCTGGCTATTTCATGTGAGTGGAATCATCCACGTGTGGCCTTTTGTGTCTGGCTTCTGTCACTTAGCATAGTGTTTTCAAGGTTCATCTATACTGTAACATTCACTTTAACAGAATCTTTCGGGTAGCTCAACCCATCCAAAATACTATCATTCCAATGTGTAGTTGATCTTAACAGTGATTAATAATTTTTTGCATTATTTTTTTCACACTAACTGCGACCTTTGGTGTGTATGCTACACTTAGAGAACTTCTCAATAGGACCAGCCACGTGACAAGAGCCGGTTAGTGGCCTTTGTGTTGGACAGCAGAGCCCCAGCCAGAGTCCTTTCTGTTACTCTTGAATAAACACGATGGCCTTCTCCATTCACCACCGTACACCTGCACGTCCTCTCCACCCTATCAGCACCTGCCACCTGGTTCACAGGTGGTTCTAGGGTTTTAAGGCACATACTGCACTTCCCCTCCTTTGGAGAGAGCCCTGAGCCCATGCGCCCACCAAGGCAGTGGTCCCTGAGGTCAGAACCTGTACAAAGAACCAGAGCTGACACAGCCTATTCACTTTCCTGACCCAGGCACCAGGGCTGATGGATCTTTCTAAACTGAAACTTTAAAATTAAGAATTAATTTTAATAATTCTTTAAAAATTAAGAATTATTCTAAAACCTGACCCACTACACTGGTTGAGGCTTTGGACTCTGGTTGTGCAGGCACTCGCAAGGCAATGGCATTCTGGGAAAATCAGGCAGCCATGGTAGTCAGCTCTGAGGTCTAGGGACTTCCTGTGAGCCTGTTTATATTACCTACCTCCTTTTACTCTACTTGGAAATCTTAACAAAAGAAGCTTTTCTCTTACTTTTAAGAAATAAGCCTGTTGTTTCTTAATTTTTTCCCTGGTACATTTTCCAGCCATTGTTTTGCTAATAATAGCTCTAAGCACACAAAGCTCATTGGTAGTTGCAGATTGGGGAAATTGCTACAAGCTTCCTCACAGCTTTGTCCTCCCCTCCCAGCCATTCCTCCTCCCAAAATGAGCATTTGTCAGTGCAAGCCTGCAGCTTATGAGTCCAGCTCCTCAGCTATTGCCTCTTTCCAGGTTCAAGAGAAAAGACAGAAACCTCTAGCGCTGCCACCAACTGCCAAGGACGCAGGGATCTCAACAAGAAGCTGCACCTTTATGAACTAAGCACATTATTTACCTCAGGATGGCTATGTTTATATGGCAATGTTAAGTTATTTCTCAATGATTGTGAGTCTTAAGCTTAGCACATGGAAATGTTTGTGAAATTACCTTATTGAAGGAAAAGCTTACAAAAATTGGCATTGAGTCCACAAAATGGAAGACTGAGGGCAAGCTTAACATGTACAAATTTAATAGAGATGTAAGAACAGCAATATAAGCACCTCTTCTGTTTCTCCTCAAAGCAGGAAGAGAGAACGGGCTGACGTTGCCGAAGGAGAGACCTTCCTGTTGACAACACTGATGGAAAGAAAACCTCACAGAAGGAGCCTCAGGGTTTTGGTCAACATTCACTCTCCCAACACTTACTGAGCACCTTCTGGGGATTCCTTGGTGTGTGTCTAATTCTGTCCCAGAAATAACTCGGGAAGGTCTCACCCAAATGCTGTTCTAGACTCTGGTTTTCCTATCTTAGTATTTTTTTCTTTCTCTCTCTCTCTTACAACTTTTCATCTTTTTCCTCAGCTGCCTATGAAATGTTACAGGGCCCAAAGCAGTCCTAGAACCTGCCTCCTTCCTCCCCAACCTCCCTAAAAATCTTTAAAAATTAAGAATTATTCTAAAACCTGACCCACTACACTAGTTGAGGCTTTGGACTCTGGTTGTGCAGGCACTCACAAGGCAATGGCATTCTGGGAAAATCAGGCAGCCATGGTAGTTAGCTCTGAGGTCTAGGGACTTCCTGTGAGCCTGTTTATATTACCTACCTCCTTTTACTCGACTGAAACTTCCTTTTGTACAGAAAATGGGAGCACCATTATCATTCAAGAATTCCCTATCTTAGGCTGTCTATCCAGAACAGTTGAAACACCCAGCGCCCCGGGGAATGTCGGAAAATTTCACCCTATTCAGTGACACCCAGTTCAAGAATCGCATAGAGCCAAATCTCCTTATGAGCACCTGGCTGTGACTCATTAACTCAGTGACCTCCATGTGGAATCTGCTTTCCCGTTGTAAGTGGTTTATCCTTCATGAAATGAGGGTGCCTGATGGCTCTTAGGGATGCATGCCTAATTCCAAGCGATGCCAAAATTACTTCAGTTGTTTATATGGCAATTTGGTGTGATCCCTTCTGGTACTGCTGTCATTATGGGACCATTTGAAACATCTTAATAGCCGCCCCCTTTTATCTTTTCCTCTTGCTCATTTCTAAGTGGAAGGAATTCTTATGAGGTAATAGGGTGGTAGGGAGAGAGACAGTTTGCTTGAGCTCCTGCTAGTAATTCCGAGTTATCTTTGAGTGGGTTATGTGTGTCTGGTCCCTATTTGTTAACATCAATGAGCTATGTGTGCATAACTCAACAAGATTATAAAAAGACTTCCATCTTGAATAGTTAACTCTCACCAAAAACAAAACAAACAAACTAAAAACAAGCTATAAACTAGAGACACCAGCCTTGGGAAACCTGTGGTGGGGACAAAAAAAAAGCATCTCTTAAAGTTTCTAACAAAGCCTCTCTGGCTTCAATTTCCCCTCTGCTTTCTAAATAAGACCCAGGACCCCCAGCCCTCCACCCAGAGTAGTAGCAGGGACTGGGCAGGAAGTGAAGTGGCAGATGACCCAAGAACTGGGGGTGTCTGATGTGGAAGGGAAAGTTCAGTGAAGATCTGAAGACAGTGATGAGTGAGTGAGAACCAGTCGTCGATACTCAGGTGCCCACTTCTCTCCAGGGCAGACCGGTCCCCGTGCGGCAGTGTTCAGTGAGTCGGTGAGTTGTCCGGCTAGGAAGGGCTGGGCTAAGTCACTCTGCAGTTCATACTTCAGCCTCCAGGTAGGGCACAAACTACCCCTTTGAAAGACCTCCAGTGCTTTCAAGTTTCTGTTCTCCAAACTCCTCTGGTTGTCTTTTGTCAACACACCTCTCTTTCCCTTTTACTCACAAACATTTTCCCCGTCTGCTATGTTTGGTCCCTTCCAATAAACTGTGAAGTTCTTGAAGCCAAACAGCAGGTCTTGCTGCACCCGAGTGGGCACCTTCACGCCAGTACCTGAGACAGGGTGTTACTCAGTCCACACTGCTGGGCTTGAATTACGTTAAGTAACTATCAGTTTCATTATCAGTCAGGATCAAAGTCCTTCCTTTTAGATTGCAAATTTGGGAGGGCAGTACCTCAATTAGTGAAAAGCTCAGGTGCCTTCCTTGCCAGAGTCAGCCTCGCTGGGAGATGGATAGAGCAGCCACATGTGGGGTGTGGTTTGAGGGTTTAGAAACATCCTTTCATCCTCACCCCCCGCAAGTCCACCAGGTCACACCTTTTCACTTACAGTTTTCATCCCTGTTAAGATATATTTCCCCTGGGAGCAGTCAGTTATCTATGGCTAAGAGTAGGTGAAGGGAAAATGCCAAGCTGGGGTAAGCAGGAGGTATCATGGGGAGGGGAAGCTGGTGTGTCCATCGGCCCGGTTCCCAACACATTCTTCCCAAGGAGGTGTGCTGGGGGCGCTGATTGTCCTCCTTCCAAAGGCCCAGCCCAGACTCCTTACATAGAGACAAAATATGAATAAGGATGGGGGACACTTAGAGAGCACTTACGTACCAGATAGTGCTCTGAACACTTAACAAATAGCAAACCGTTATACAATACCTCACAACTTGCAGAGTTTGGCTCTGCTATTATCCCAGTCTTACAGTTGGGGAAACTGGAGCACAGAAGGTCCAAAAGGTGCACAGCAGAAGGTGGTGGACCCAGGAGAAGATTAAGAATGATCAGCACTTTTAGACAATTAAGCTTGCCTTCCTCGTCCTTTTCCCCCATTTGCCCGTGACTTCCATCCTCCCCCAACCCTTGTGAAGTGACTGACCTCAGACAATCCTAACGAGTACTAGGCATCTAAGAGAGCAAAAACAATGATCTAGGCATAGACAACTCTTCAGAAAAAAAAATGCCAACCAATATAGTGTCATCAACAACACTTTAAAAAGGTACATTGTGACCCAATGCTTCAAAAGTACCCAGGTATTCCTCTAAATTGCAATATGCCCACTGGGGGTGCTTTTCCCCCCACTATCGATGAAGCAGATGATAACCACGGCAACCTGTACATCGCTTGACACACATCCATGGAGACAGCAGTACTGAGAGGGGACACTGCCTCCATGCACATATATGAGGTGTGTATAAACTTACAAGTGGGACTCATCCGACAACTTCATTTCTTTGAGGAGGAGGAGTTGAGAAAGCTCGTCTGGTGTAGCAGACTAGAGAAAATTGACTCCTTAATAATCTTCAGATTGGAAAAATAAAATAAGCATTGGCTTCTGGAATTGGAGGTGATTGCCCAATAATTAGAAGATCAAGTGCAAGGAAAAGCAGATACATAGTAGAGTGGACCCCGTGCTTCATTCTGATAGGTTTGTAGGGTCTCATTAAACAGAAGATGTTGGATGGGAAATTGGGTTGCCACAAGGAAACCCTCACAGTGCTGCTCATGGGGTGACATGACCGGGAGATGACCTTGGGCACCCACGTCCCTGCCGACCTCAGCAGACGAACTCCAGGAACAACTCTGACCGCAGGGGAGCCTGCAGGTCATCCAGGCACTGCTCCACCCCTAGAGGCCTACAAGGGCAGCACTAGCTTTTGGCTCCACGGGGTTCTTCCTGGGAATGGCTCCTAACTCGCCAGCATCAGAAACCAGCAGCAGAGGCCAAACATCTGGGCTTTCCCTCTACAACCCTTCCACGGCCTTTCTTGGGAGCCTGAAGTGTTCTCACACACTGTGTGACTTTAAAACTTTTAAGTGATCTTCACATAGTTCCTATTCAAGAAATAGTTCTTTGAACACCTCTCAAACCTTTAAAAATTGTCTTTATAATTTGAAGGCTTTGGGTTAATTCATTTCTTTGATGAAGTTTGCAGAGAACTTACCAAACTTATTCTTCCCTTTCATTATTATCCCTGGAGGCAACACTTTATGTTCTTGGCCATAGGTAGTATAGGTTCAGCTTGTTGAGATTTGGGCGGGGGGGGGGGGGCTTGTAACTACCAGTAAAGCATTAATAATTACTGTGCTTTGCTCTTGCATTGTAAAAGACAAGCAGTATAGTTCTTACTTTGAAAGAAATTTTACTTTCATACTGACCTTGACCTGAAGCTATATATATATACATATATAGTGTTATAAAGAGTATTAATAGCTGCTTAAGTTGGGCATCTCCTGCTTTTTGTCATTCATGGTTAAAATGGGAGACATAGTAAGGATTCTACCCAGCCCAGACATACCACAGTTAATAACAGTTGGAGGGGTTCTCTTTCATTCTGGAAGGAAAAGGTATTTTTTGTGTTTTGTTTTTGATTTGAGAATGACAGGACCTACACTTGGTAATAAGCACATTTTATGATGGGTTTAGATACAACCTGCAGTGTATTCTTATTCAGATGTACAGATTGCCAGTCATAAAGACAGTCGAGGGGGTGTAAAGCGCGGCACAGGGAATACAGCTAATAATATTGTGACATCTGTGTGTGGTGCCAGGTGGGTGGGTACTACACTTACTGCGGTGGTCACTTTGTGAGTTATACAAAGGCTAATCACTACGTTGTACTGCTGAAGCTCATATAATATTGATCGCCAACCGTAACTAAAAAGTTAAAAAAGAATAAAAAGTCGAAACAACAGAAATTGGAAAAAATAAATAAATAAAAGGGAAAAGAACTGGTGGTAATCCTCACCTAATGGTGGAGGGGGGGGGGGCACTTAACTGTTCACGCGTTCTCTGGGGCACCGCGGAACGCGCCGTGAGGCTTTATTATGAGGTCTGTGTTGGAATGTCAGTTGCTTCCTTCAGGATCTTTAATTAAGGATTCATTTTTCTTTTTAAAAAGTACTGTGTTTAAACACTGAGTCCATACCAACTTATTCCTGGGGAAGACTTGGATTTCTAATGCAGCTACTGCTGAGTGCCTCTGAAGCCGCTGGTGTCTCCAACCTGGGCATTCTGTGTTCCTAACCACATTCGTAGGGTGCAATTTAGTTATTTTCTAGAGAGAAGGGGGGAGGGAGAAAGAGAGAGAAACCTTGATATGAGATGGTTGCCTTTCACACGCATCTGGATCAGGGACCAAACCCGCAACCCAGGCATGTACTCTGACCAGGAATCAAACCAGTGAGTGACCTTTGGCTTTGCCATCCTATAGCAAATTTGTGTAATATCACACCATGTGGATTCTAAATTAAATCCATCAAATTCTCAGTTCTCACAATATCTTCAGGTGAAGGACGAGATCCAGTGGTAAGGGGCCTTCAAATTTGTAAGCTTCTCTGTCTTTTTTGATGCTCCTGGACAGCCCACATACCAGCTGATGCAATAATGCTTGACCAATTACTACAGCCAGGACTGGATAGAATTTTTATGTCAGCAGATTTCAGTCAACAAGTGCATCAAAAATCATGACAATACCAAGAATGACTATGAAGTGTCCCAACAGCTAAAGAGGCATTCATCACCCATGTTGCTGGCCCACTGATAAGAAACAGGGTGAACGGAAAAGTAGTGCTGGCCCGAATGTGGAGTGCAGACAGATGAGACAGCTGATGCTGGCAGAGTCCTGCATTACTTCGAGGGGAGAGCCAAGCTCTGGCTCTTGGAAGACTTGCCCTCTCCACTTGCAAGCAGAGACAGGGCACACAGGAGGGGCCCTGGGAAGCTGGGGCTAGGCTCAGGCAAACATGAAACTCAAGCTCTAAAAACTAAGCCCCAAATCCAAATATGCTGTTACGCAAAACGTTCGCAGATTGGCCTGTGTTTGATTACCGTATGAGGTTACTCGTTGGCATGTGCTGAGTAACTCCCTGGCATGCCCGTCACTTGTCGGTGGCATTCCTCCCTGAGTCACCACTGGGCCAACAGCCTGGCTGAGGGAGCAGGGGCCAGCGTGGTCCAAAAGGTCATCTTTTGGATGAAACCTAACGCCCTCAGTCCCAGTTTGCTGATGTCAGCCAGCACTCTTTTCCATCTTCAAAGATGAGCTGGTAGGCATTTCCAGTCAATGTTTGACAGCCTTGGGGAAACATTTTGGGGGCGGCACATAACTGTTGAAGTGAGGAATATTTATCTGTCATCAGCTGGATGAGAAAAGTTAAATTCCCTGCCAGGACTTTGGAGGCCTGGGGAGATGGCATCTCTCACGGGAGCAACATTAGGCCAATTACAATGCTCAGCATTTTCCCCACACTCAAGGTTTGGAGTTCTTTGTGATCAGTTTGTTTCTTTAGCTGAGTTTCTTAAACACACACCACCCTTTGGGCCTCCACCCAAAAGCTGAAGGATACAAAGGAGAGGAAGAAAAGACAGAGCAGCCGGCTCTACCCAAAGAGAGAAACCAAGCCAAACATTTTAGTGTTTCATTATTCTCCAAAAGCCTGTCGGTGGGGGAAAACCAAGAACAGCCAAAGCGTGCAGCGATAGAAGGTTGGCCACATACAATATGGGAAAATAAGCAGTCATTAAAATCATGCTGTAGATTGTAGAAGAAACTTTAATGATGTGGAAACATAAACAATATGTTGTTAAGTGAGGCTAATTACAAGACAGCATGGACAACATGACTACATTTTGTAAATAAATATGTATATTTCTCTATGATATACACAGAAAGAAAAAAAGACTAAAAGAGTAGAAATTAAAATGTTAATAGCAATATTTCTAGGCTGGACTAGGTTATAAGTGATTTTCTTTTTTTTCCCTTCAAACTCTCTGCAACGAAAATGTTTGAAGCTCATTTACATATTTACTACTATTATTATCGTTATCAAATAAAGCACACTCACAGTATAAAGTTCAAACAATGCAGAAATGTGTAAAGTCTAAAGTGAAATTTTTCTTAATCTTACCTAAGAGATAATCCCTGCAATATACAGCTCTATACTTTTAAAATTATTCCAGGGCACTTGTGCAAGAGAATTACACACAGTGCTTAGTGCATTCCAGTTCCAGGACATGTACGCCACAGCCTCCATTTGCCTTTCTGCACTTAAAGTATCAGGGACAGCTTCTCTGGTATGCATGAGTGCTTTCCTTTTTCTTTTTTTTTTTTTCCTTTTTTAGGTCGATCAACCAGGGCCCTGGCAGGCCAAAAGGGAGTGGAAGTTATAGCCACAAACCCACCCTCCCGCTGCAGATAAGCAGGAGAATGAACGAGCCCTGGAGTCCAAGAACATGAGAGCTAAAAGAGACCTTAACGGAGACTTAACTAACCCACCCCTTATGTGATGAACACACAGAGAGCTACAGATCTTCTAGACTTCTAACTCCATGTCCCATATTGGTTCTACTATACCACGTTGAATAGCATAGAATTGCTAAGGACTTTTTAAAGAGCTCTCATCTTGCCAACCTTTTGTTTCAGCCTCAGAGGGACCTGAGGAGGTTATTTGTCCCATTTTACAGATGGTAATACTAGCTAATATTTCCTAGGCACTTATGTGCCAGGCTCACATATAAGCTCTTTGTCTGCATTATCTCCTACAGTTCTCACATGGACCCTGAGGTGGGTCCTATGGTCATGCTCATTATACAGGTGGGAAACATGAAGGCTCAGAGGCATTGAGTAACTTCTCAAAGTCCCACAGCTAAGTTGTAATGGAGTTATGTTTAGTCCAAGAATCTCTTCTTTTAAACATTACACTCTATTTCTTTCAGGCTTAGCACATAAAGTGTTCACATAAAAGAAGTTTTAATTACTCTTTCCCTTTGCCCTTTATTGTCACCCAGTCCTTTTCAAAGTTTAACAGGAATGGCATTAGAGAATGCAATTTGGTGTCAGGCAGCGTTCAAGGGCCCCACTCAGCGTTCAGGACTTTGAGCCAAGCTCTGGGGTAAACACAAAACAAAACACCCACTCCAACCATAGCTATTCGCACAGTTGGCAAAGGACCCACCTGGCACTTCTCCTCCTAGGATTCTGCATGTCCCATGCAAGGTGGTAAATGGCTTACTCCCCAGGTATTTTTATTTCTTATGTAAGTGTGCACTCGTTTCAACTCAGCCAACACGTTAGTACTTGTAGGAAAGGGCAATTTTTTTTTCAGTCAGACACACAATACACACTGAGTCACATGTACAAAGCCCATACAATGTTGCATTGTGAACGAAGCCTCGAGAGCCTCGTCTCACAATCCTCACTCACGTGTGTGGCGCCCTGATGTGACGCATGGGGCCATCTGCACAGCGCAGCAGGGGTTGGGCGTGCGGTGGGTGAGCTGTCCCTTCACCCACCCAGTGCTGGTGCTCCATGAGCTGGTGGTCCCGAAATTTCCAGGACGTGTATACTACAGCCTTCTTTATAATTTGTTCCCCTTCTTCTTTCTTTACACTCCTAGTGTCCCCCTTTCTCTGCTCCCCGTGCCTCTGTGAAATCTCTTTGCTTTATCCATTTTCTGATTTGTGTCCTGGCAGCCTGCCCTGGGTCCACTACTGATCTGTAAAGCACAGAGCTGGTGCCCTTTCTCTTTCTTCCATTCCCCCCAAAGCCTCTTCTGAGCCCCCTTCCCTGGCCTGCTTTCTCTGCTCACCAGCCTCTCTGACACTATTATGCCCGCTCTCAAGAAATGGGCTGGACCCTTTGCAACATCATGGATGGAACTGGAAAGCATTATGCTGAGTGAAATAAGCCAGGAGGTGAAAGACAAATACCATATGATATCACCATTAACAGGAATCTAAACAACAAAACCAAGAAGCAAGCAAAATATGACCAAAGACACTCAAATACAGAACAGGCTGACAGGGACCAGAGGGGAGGGGAGAGAGAATCACAGGGGAAAAGGGGAAGGACTCTTATGAACAAGTATAAAGGACACATGGACAATAACTAAGGTGGGGGGCGGAAATGGGAGGGAGGTGGGGAGCACTGGGGGGGGGCAGGGCTGGGAATATAAGACGAGAACTGTACTTGAACAAGAATTAAATAAAAAATTTTAAAAATTAAAAAAAGGAAAGAAACAGGCTGGAGCGCCTTCCTGAACATGGGCACTGTGTGTGCTGAAATAATTTCAATGTGTGGGCTCAGGGGCCTGATTTGCTTGGACAATCTTCTCATCACTGCTATTTACTAACAAGGTAAGCTCGAGGAATTCTTCTGGCCTCTCTAAACCGCATGTTCTCACGAAGTTGAAAGAGGATAATGAAAGCCCGTACTTCTTGGAATTATTTCGAGCCTTATGTTAGGCTTTGTAGCTTCATGTTTGGGTTCCAGACCTCTATCCCTTACCATCTGGGTGATCTTGGCTCTGAGCTTTCTCTGCTTCAGTGCCCTTACCTGCCCTATTGATGCATTGGAAAGGTTGGTTGATAAACACAAAAGCACTAGAATAGTACCTGGTGCACAGGCACTATTGTCCATCATGAGACATTTGTTCATGGGTGTAAGAAGCCTAGAATGGCTGCCTAGAACAGCCAGAGACACTCAAGAGGTGGTAACTACTACCCCATTCGCTAGACATCTTTATTCCTCTTGCTCTTTGGCTGCCCATCTCCTGGGAAGCCTGATCATGACCATTCTGCCCAGAGTGTGTTCTTGTAAGAACTTCTCTCTGCACCAAGTCAAGCAAGACCAAGCCATGGAGAAGCCAAGCCTATGAACCTATAACTAATGAGCTGAACAGAAAGAGAATAACATGGTAGCTTTTTATTAAAGTTTACTTTGCTTTTGTGCTGATTTATAGGTGAAATGTCTTTCTTAATAGTTCTGCAATATGACTTTAGCAAATCACATCATCTTTAATTTTTTTCCTTGAATGAAAATATGTGTATTTTCATATTTGAATGAAAATATGTGTAAAGATCTTAGGGCAGGTCTTGGGGCTCCATAAATGGTAATTCTTGTTTGTTTTGTTCTTGTAAGACTAATACAGCCACTTATTAAAAACTTAGAAAGGAAAGGTAAAAACATCCCTTTCCTTAACTTCACCACTACAGTCATTTTGTACTCTCATATCGTAATGCATTGTGAGAACTCACATTTTAAAGGAATCCCACTGAGAAAATTTTGGAAGTAAAGATTCTTTCTCACGTTAGTTTGGTTCTTCAAAATTGCAGGAAACGGATGTGCCTGGATTCTCCTCAGTAACGTGAGGAAGCCCCGAGCACCATCTCCTTGAGTGATCTCCAGGTCGGAACAGTCTCAGCATCTCTTTCGGAGACATTCTGGGTGTCAGTGCCCCCTGGGTTTATATTTTCCAGGAAAGAAACTGATAGGATTCATTTTGTCATGCACTAACTCAAAGGACAGAATATAGCACCAGATCACTTCAGAGGTACTTGAGTTCACTTTTCTTGGAGGCAAGCCATGGTTGTAGGGTAGTGAACCTTCATTACACAAAGGTTAAGACTCACGGATTTCTTTTTGTAAAAGTGAGAGTCACTCAGGTTCCACGTCTACAGGAACTCAGCCTCACATCCAGGGGGCTCCCTCCCAGGGCAGCCGTGTGCCGGCATGTAAGCAGTCAGCCTCCCAGACAGCGCCAATGCCTGGCCAAGCCTGTGCATTCCGCACGTTCATTGCCCCTCCCTGTCCACACTACAACATTCTGTGTACGAAGTCCCAGAAAGCTTTTATTTCATAGGAAGAAAGCCTATGACTATGAGTTTAAAAAAGCTTTCAATTTGGAGAACTCTGCAACACCAATAAAATTGTCAGCTTTTAATAATAAGCAACATTTTCATGGCACTATGTCATTTGCAAACCATCTTTTTCATAGTCATTACATATTTACTCACTTGTTAACTTATTCTTTCAATACCAGGACCACATTTGTGCCCCCTAGGCACTTTTGTCTTTTGGGGTCCCTTCTTCCATTAAAAAAATAAAACAAAAACAAAAAAAACACCATTAAGGTAATTGAATAGATTTTAGGACCCTAAAACTTTTTTTCTGATATGAGGAAAAATTAAAACATTTTCTTCTACTCTGACTGTTCCTTTATTCTTCTAATTTCAAGAAAAATTTAAAATTTTTCATAGACCCCTAAAAACTACTGTCGGCCCCAGGCATGGTGCATACTATGCCCACTGGATAGACCAGGCTGCTCCCGCCCTGCGCCGAAATGGGCTGCGGGCTAGAGATGCGAAGGCGGAAACCCAGGGCTCTGCCTTAAGGGGTTCGTCAGTCCCTGGAAAGCAGCCGAAGGCAAGCCCGTGTGACAGTGCGCTGCAGTGGGGCGAAGGCTGAGGGCTGACAGCAGCCCGATGGGAGTGTGGAGGGGCCAGCTTCTCCCTCTGGGGAGGGCCAGAGAATGGTTTTGTGAAGGAAGCACTAACTACTTGAGTGACTCTTTAAGCAAGTGCTTTTCAGCAATTTTGTGTTTGAGGCCCAGTTTCAAGTTTTAGAATTTCTGGCAGACCACTTGTGATTGTTGAGAAGTGAACACTGGGGCAAAGAAGCAAGTTTCAGAGGCCTGAAAAAAACTTACTATTAGTCTTAGTCGTGTACTGAGAAAGGTTTCTGTATATGGAGAGACACACAATTTTCTACTGTGATCGGTATGCGAGGTTTAATGTCTGCAATACCCACGGGTACCTCTAGTCAGCTCGGGGTCAGCAGGCACTGCCAAGCTGAGTGGTCCCCCGGTGCTGGATGGAGGGCGATGCACCTGGCTGCGAGGGAGGCTGGGATGGGCGGGGCACCCAGCTGGCTCCTAGGGAAGGCCACACCTTCAACAGAGCAGGAGAAACCTTTCCCTCCTGATTCTATAAAAGACCATAATGGAGGCAGATGATAATTCTCAGTGCTGAAGAACAACCAAATGGACAAGGTGAAGACAACGTTTAGCCCGGTTTATGAATAAAAGAACATATATTCGGTGTGAATCAAAATTTGGCAACACCGTTAATAGCAAGGTGTGTAAGCCATACCAGCTGCCAAACTACACTGGTTGAAATCTACCATCCTCGGGACAACAGCAAACACTTAGGATGTCCCAAGGACCATTCTGAGAACTTCGTGTTTGTGTTCAATCTTCATAACAATCCTACTATGTGAGTGTGATTATTATCACCATTTTAAAAATGAGGAAACCCAGACATGGCAACTTCAGATAACTTGGCTTAGTAAGTGGCAGAACTAAGATTCAAACCCACACCTCCTGCTCCGGGATTCGTGTTCTCAGTCACTGCACTTCCCCATCTGTGCAGACACCTCCTACACATCTTACATGGTCACGTATCTAGCCACTGCTGCCTCCGACCAGCCTCATGCAGGGCCTGCTTGCCAGCACCTCACCTTTGGCTTCTGTTTGACCCTGTAGAGTGTAATGGGAACACACCTCAGACCCACGGCACACAGAAGAGCTTCAAGAAGTTATGACCAGGGGGACCATTAACTTAGAGCAACGGGAGAAGGGGATGGATGGCTCCATCTCAAGGCAGATTTCCTGTGGCTTCTCAGTCCCAGGGGTCACACTTAGTTACAGATAAAATATAGGGCTCCCAGTTAACTTTGAATTCCAGAGAAACAACAAAGACTTTTTACTATAAGTATGTCTCAAATATTGTATAGTATATACTTAGAGTAAAACATTCTTTGTTGTTCATTTGAAATTCAAAGTTAACTGGGCATTTCGTGTTTTATTTGCTAGAATGACAACCCCGAGCAGTAGCCATCCTGAGGATACCCACTTCTTTCCCCGCACAGCTCCTCCAGGTCCCACACACTCCCTAGGGTCACATGCACAATGAAGAACTCGCATGGAAGCCTTGTCTCAGCCCCAGCTTCCTGGGAACCCAGACAGCAACCCAAGGAGGCAGGGATTTTGTCAGGCAGAGGCGGAGCCACAATGCTCACAGCCAATCTATGACACAGGCACTGCTCTCATCATCAGGGCACTCAAATGGCAGATAAGGCAACCAAGGCTGCGGGGGGAGGGTCCATCCACTTGCCGGACTCACACATTCAGCTGCTTTTGTCCCTCCAGCCTCTTAATAGACAAGAGCTCTCCAGGCTGTTCCTGAGAGACATCGAAGCATTATTGGAACAAGCATTAACTGGTTTGGATAATCATTGACTCATTTAATNTATGACACAGGCACTGCTCTCATCATCAGGGCACTCAAATGGCAGATAAGGCAACCAAGGCTGCGGGGGGAGGGTCCATCTACTTGCTGGACTCACACATTCAGCTGCTTTTGTCCCTCCAGCCTCTTAATAGACAAGAGCTCTCCAGGCTGTTCCTGAGAGACATCGAAGCATTATTGGAACAAGCATTAACTGGTTTGGATAATCATTGACTCATTTAATAATAGCCTCTATTTGTTGAAAGAAACTCCCCCGTCCTCACACAGTCAAAGCAACACCACAGTGACATATGCCCTGAGAGAATCAGCCTCAAAGCGACCATAGCATGAAGGTGCCCAGTTTCCCCTGGTTCACACTAGTCACAAAGACCACAGTTAACACATGAAGTTTTCATCCTCAGCTCTTCATGGTAAAACCAACAGCATGCTATTATTTCTATATGTAACTGATGATAGTGTGTTCCTTCCAAGGTGATGACTGATTGCAAAGAGATACATTCAGAAAGCCTTCAAATTTTATTTGCTTTTGACTCATATCAGAAACTTGGTTCCCTCTCCCAGTACCATTTTCCTATAGGTTAAACTCCTAAAAAACCTATCTATAGTATCAGTTGAGACAACAGCAAACACTAGAGAAACCCAGGCCGAGATACTTGCACCTGGTGGGTTTACACAGGAATGAAACCTATTTGCTAACTTAAAAAGAAGCCAAACTTTGGCAGCATTAAATAAACCTAAAATGAGAAAGAAGTTGTTGTGGGGTTGTTTTTTTTTTTGTAAACTCCATGAAATAAAACCTCTGTTTTGTTCCTCTTTGTCTGCTGGAATCTTCATTATGGAGGAA